>NW_022900929.1:80146180-80164923 GCF_012274545.1 Fukomys damarensis
CTCAAAGGACAGACAGATCCTAGGAAGTGGGGAGATAGAGCTATGGCAGGCGGGTCAACTGAAGCAGAGCGGAGAACACTTCTCCAAAACGCTCAGAGCTAACCTGGATAGGACAGCCGTTTCCCACTCATGCTTAGGGAGTGTGTGTGCATGTGTGTGTGTGTGTGTGTGTGTGTGTGCGTGTGTGTGCATAGGGGGCTCACGTTTGTCCTGAGGGTTCTGGGTGTCAGGGACCAGCCAGGCAGACCTGCCACCCAGGTGTTGATGACTCCAGGCAGAACTATTTAGTAGTTGTAAAGAAAGATGATTATGAAACCGGGCGTGGTGGCGGTACCTGTAATTCCAGCACTCGAGAGGCTGAGGCAGGAGGATTGCTGTGAATTCAAGGCCAGCCTGGGCTACATAGTGAGTTTAAGTCCAGCATGGGCCACATAGACTCTGCCTCAAAAAAAGAGAAAGAAAAAAAAAAGATAGATGATTATGTGTTCAAAGAAAAGTCTGTTTTGAGACTTCGTCCAAAAGGCCTTCACAGTGACCCAGAAACCTGGTTTAAATTTAGAATTCCCAGCGTGCACCAGCTCGGCCCCGCCCAGCCACCGTCACTGCGATCCACATCTCCAACAAGCAGGCAAGCCTTGGTTCTCCAGGTTCTCTCGGCCCTACAGTGAGGGTTCACAGCACCGGTCAGCAGGGAGACTTTCCACTTGGTATCTACGAGACGTAGAGATGTCTGCAATCTCCTGGGAGGACGATTTGGTAGTCAGTCCTAAACTGTGTGGCTCGCGGCGACGTACGGCGTTAGATCTAAAAAGCTGGAGGAGGGTCTGACAACAAACTGATTCATAGGTGTTATGTGATACTGTGTTTCGTCTTCTGTGTGGAGTCTTCAGAGAGTGAACTTGGCATTTCAGATTTAATTAAAATGTTGGCGGAAATGTTAGACGAATGTTTTGAAAATGTCTGTGAACCGGCGTTAATTTTCTGTGATGACAAGGTTCACAGTATTGTTGCAGAAATGGTGATGGGGGGGTGGAACCGTGACACAAATTGATGCACAGAATAAACTGGAGAAGCCCGAGGCTGGCTTAGCAGGAGCCCCCGCTCGTGCTGCATCCGCAGTGAAGAATATGAATCTTCCTTAGAGCCCAAGAAGTATTAACACTGGTGACACCAGTAAAAATGTGCCAAACCTGCCCTCTTTTAAATAAAATATTAAACAGGCCACTCCTGGGTAAAATCCAGGGGAAAAGTCATCTAAGTTTACCATACTGTTGTTTACCAAAACTAGAGGCAGAGAGTCTTAACTTTTGCTCTTGGATTTAAGTCAAGGTACTGTATAGAACGTGTATAAAATCAGTATGAAAGCTCCGCATTGCTTTTCTTGTTCAGTGATTTTAAAGGAATTGTATAGTTGCAGCGTGATTTTTTTTTTCTTTTCTGAACTGCATTCCTGTGCCCAACTAAGGCAGGACCCTTATGTTTTGATTTTTTTTTTTTTTTTTTTTTTTTTTGGTATGAGGGATTGAACTCCGGTCCTTGCACTTGCAAGGCAGGCAGCAGAACCACTGAGCCAAATCCCCGGCAGCCAGGCCTCTCTGTATTGGCTATTACAGTATTTCTAATGTGAGGTTTTTTTGGTTTTTGGTCTTTGATGTTACTGGGGATCGAACTCTGGCCTTTGTGCTTGCAAGGCAGACAGCGGAACCACTGAGACAAATCCCCGGCCCCACTGAGAGGTGTTTCTTTAATTACATACCACCCAAAATGTTGGTGTTTTGTATGGATCACAAGCGCAACAATCCTTAATTGTTTCTGCTGTTTGTCACAGTTATTATTTGAAGAACCTAGTATGTATTGTATGAAAACATTATGACCTTTCCTTCTTTTATTAGATGCAAACTAATCCTTTGTTGCAGGAAGACATAAAACAAACATAATAGCCGAATGTCCAAAAGCACATTATACATCCTGACTGGTGGTGTTTCAGATTTGAGGGAAGAGCTTATATAATTAAATTCACCTTCATCATGTACAAGTGAAATGCATACTCGCTTTTGCTAAGAATATAAAACTTTCACTGTTGTTACTTTATTCATAATCTTAGCATTTTTTGTGCACTTTTATTACTAAAAAGCAGAACCGCTTTCAGCTCTAAACAGCCTTTTCCATCCTAAGAGCAGGAGGCCCATTATACCCTTCCAGCTCCAAGTCTTCTGCTGTGAAGTCATCTGTTGTCTCCGCCATGCGAAGGGCTCTGAGCTTTGGGAAAGGTCTTGGTTCTGGCTGAAGCCGAGTTTTCAGCGGCTCAATGTGATTCAGGCAAATGTATATATCTCCCAAAGTGTGTACAAAGCCACCTGGCGGCAGGCCGGCGATGAGAGCGACCATGCAGGTGAGCAGGGCGTAGCTGGTGATGTCGAAGCCACCCAGGCCACGTTCCCCTAGCGCTGGTACAGCCGGCAGGAGAGCTCCCCATTCACCACCTAGAACTTTCAGGTTCCGGCGCACATGATGATTCTTCTGCCGTCAGGGCTGGTTTTGATGGTGTCGATCACTTTCTGCAGCTGGTCCACTCCTTGACCCGAGTAATCTGAGTCCATACCTTTGTAGTCAGCCCCAAAAAACCTCCACTGGAAGCCATAAACGGGGCACAGGTCCCCTTCCTGGCGGCTGGGAAACCCCAGGCTGTCCAAGAAGTCTTGGGACCCGTTGGTATTCCAGATCTTCACGCCCTGCCCTTGGAAAACAGTTCCTGGGCATTTGTGGATCCCTTGATAAATCACCCTTCCAGAACACACGCTTGGTCGTCAGCAGGGGAAATGGATCTCTCAGGCTGTAGCGCGCCTGCACGCCGAACAGCGACGGCGTGCGGGGGCCCAGCGTGCTCCTCGCGGGAGCCGCAGGTACTGCAGCTCCGGGTGTGGCGCCAACGGGTGGGGCGCGGGGGGGCGCTAGGACCTTTCCTTCTTCGTTTAATAAACTCAAAGGTAACTGGACTTCTAAAGCCCTTTTCGTTTACCTGATATGTACTTTAGCTATTAGTTTTTTTACAACCCTCTGACTCAAAAAAGTAAATATTGGTATATTTAATCACTGTTAAAAAGATTGAGAAGTCTCAGAATCCCCCTGAGAAGGCGGACTCCGGTGCTCCGCCCCTCCCCACACCTGTCTCGCACACACAGCCCTCCCTGTCCCCTCCTGCACCTCTTCATGGGACCCCAGCGGTCACCAAAGCAAGGGGACTGGACGGCGTCAGTCAGCTCGAGAAGTGGGGTGTGGACCTCGGAGTGTTGGGGTCCCACGGTGACATCCAGGCGTGGTCGGAAGGGAGATTGCACCCCAAGGCCACGGCCCAGTCTGCAGCTGCCCTGCGTTTCCCGGGTGAGGAAGGAGCTGAAGCCAGAAGGCTCAGAATCCGAAGCACAGGCAAGGAGGTTGGCTCCAAAGAGGGGCAAAGGGGACGATTTCATGGCACTCGGGCTCTGCCAAGATGTGGGGGACAGGAGGGGCACCATGGAGGTGCGGAACGTGTCACTGCACGGTCCTCTATCTCAGCTTCCG
This sequence comes from Fukomys damarensis, assembly GCF_012274545.1. NCBI lineage: Eukaryota > Metazoa > Chordata > Mammalia > Rodentia > Bathyergidae > Fukomys > Fukomys damarensis. The sequence goes on from NW_022900929.1 coordinate 80,149,742, forward strand.
TTAGCATATATGCTTTATTTCTGAATGAGCCACTCTTTCCCAAATGGTTTTAAGTAGAATTGTCACCCGTTCACACATGTTCACAATACCACAGCTACTTAAGCATTTTCTCAACAAGAACCTTTTTTGGTTTGTATTTCTGAGATAGTCATGCTATGCAGCTCTGGCTGTCCTGAACTTGCTGTGTAGCTCAAGCTGTCCTCAAACTTGTGATCCTCCTGTCTCAGCTTCCTGAGTGCTGGGATTATAGGTATAGCCACTGCATCCAGCTGTAAGAACATTCTTGCTGAGAAATATATCACAGCAATACTGTATTTCAGAAGTCTGATGTTCTGTCCATTGTGGAACAGAACCTGTCCATTCACAGCAATATTTTAGAGTAATATTCTTGAGGAAATGCGTGTTTTAAATTTTTTCTTTCTTTTCTTTATTTTTTTTTGAGTCAAGGTCTCACTCTGTAGCCCAGGCTGGCCTTGAACTCACAGCAATCCTCCTGCCTCAGCCTCTGAGTGCTGGGATTACGGGTGTGCACCACCATGTCCAGAGAAATGTGTGGCTTTATTTAAATATTACAGCATGTCAGGTCATCAAATGAGCTTTGTTCCATAATTTTTATAGATGAGAATTTGACTAGCTGCAAAATTGGGTTGTTTCAATTGTTTCATTGTTATTATTATCTGTGGTGCTGAGGATCAAATCCAGGGCCATGTGCACGCTAGGCAAGGGATCTACTGCGGAGCTGCACCTCTGCCCCCCATAGCACCAATTCGAGGCCCGCTTCAAGGGAGGAGTGGGCGGGCCAGGGATTTAGCTCAGTGGTTCTGCCGCCTGTCTCCCAAGCGCAAGGGCTTGAGTTTGATCCCTGGTACCAAAAACAAAACAAAACAAAACAGTGGAGTGGGAGAGCTTTTCTACGCCTGAGTGTTAGAGGCCTGAGAGAAGGCTTTTCCCATTCCAGGTCCATCCCCTTGAATCCCTGCTGGAATCACAGGTGGGCTGTAATTACTCGGGTTGGAATAGGCCCTGACAACCGACCAGCTAACGACTGGTAATGTCATGTTTCTCATCACTGCTTTTTTTTTTTTTGTGGTACCGGGGATCAAACTCAGGTCCTTGTGCTTGCGCGGCAGGCCACCAAACCGCTGAGCTAAATCCCCGGGCCTCATCACTGCTTTTTTTTTTTTTGTGGTACCGGGGATCAAACTCAGGTCCTTGTGCTTGCACGGCAGGCCACCAAACCGCTGAGCTAAATCCCCGGGCCTCATCACTGCTTTTTTATGAGACATTACAATGAGGGTTGATGCTGGCAACTCTGAAAATGGAATTGAATTTTAGTTCTTGTCGAAGACTCACTTTTAAAATGAGAAGCAGAAAAGTGTATCTTTCTTTAAGAGTAATTCATGAAGTGTTTATTTGAAAATTAAAAACCTTTTTAAAAAAAAGAAAATTAAAAATTTTCAGTTTTATGAAAGTTTCCATTTAAAAATAAATAAGTAGAAGAATTTCCAAGATGATTTAGCCTAAAGATGAGTAAGGATTTTAAAACCATTTCACTCCTTCAGAAACAAGAACAGGGTGTTCACTTTGACCATTCATGTTCAATACAATATTGGAAATGTTGGCCGCAGCAAAGAAAAGAGAAAGAAGGTTCAGGTAGGAAAAGAAGACATCAAATTATCCCTGTTTGCAGAAAACATGATGTTATATATAGAGAAACCTAAAGCCTACACCAAAAACCTACTGGAACTGGTAAACAATTCAGTAAGGTCTCAGGACCTAAAATCAAGATACAAAAATAAGTAGCCTGTTTATACACCAAGAACAAAATTGTTGAGAAAAAAAATCAAGAAAACAAACAAACAGACTAAATTCACAAAGTCATAAAAATAATACAACCTGGGGATAAATTTAACCAAGGAAGCAGACGGTCTTTACAATGAAAATTACAAAATACCCAGGAAAGAGACTCAAGAGGAAGAGTGACAGCACCCGGCACTGCAGGAGGACACGGCCAGGGGAGCCGAACCCAGGGAGACCCTTCGGGGAGGCCTTACGCCCTGTCTATCGGGACTTCTGCTGAGGGTATCCTAGGCGGCTGCCAGGCAAGGAACAGGGAGAGGACCAGTACGATGAGGAGGAGAGGAAAAGGAGGACCTGCAGGGAGGGGAGGACACCAACACAGGTGGGCAGGACGACTGCAGTCAAGACGTTTTGCATCCGTGGAAGGGTCCTGTTCCCAGATCAAGAGGGTGATGTGCCCTGGGTGGTGACGACAGGGAGCTGGTGATACAGGGAACCGGGAGAGTGTGGACTGTGTACAGAACCGCGAGGAGGGCCGGAACTATTACTAAAACTATTACTAGATCATTCAGGATTTCACTGAACAACATACCAGCAAATGCTACAAGGAGCCGTTTGGGAATGACAGTCAGCACCATCTCATGGGTGTGGCTGCAGCAAATTCCTCCTTGCTAGCCACTGATCCAACACAAATCTTTGTGATCTGGCGTAAGCAGTGATACATTTACTTACACGCTGAGAAGGCTGTTCCTGAGTTGGGGATGTAGTGCAGTGCAGAGCACTTGCCCAGCATGCACAATGCCCTGGTTCAATCCCCAGCACCCCGGTGCTTCTGTGGTTGGGGGCTTTTAGCCAGATTTATGGGGAGAATCAAGAGCAAAGAATGATTTAAAATGTTTTGCGTTTGCCAGAAAGGAAGCTCCAGTAAAGTTGCAGTCTGCATAGATGGGGAAATTGGCTGCTGAAAAGACTAGAAAAAAAAAAAAGAAAGAACAAGAAAAAGAAAAAAAGCTGAGTATTTCAGAAGGGGACAATAGAAAAGATGGCCTCGGGACATCACAAGAACCAGCAGGACTCCAGCCTTTGCAGCCCCAGAGTTACAAAGGTGAAAGACATTGCTCTGAGAAGAGAGCCCCAGAGCACCATGTTCCAGATGGTGGCTGCCTAGGGAAATTGTTCTTTGCGATTGGTTTCACAGGCCCTGGACCCCTACAGTGGAGACAGGAGGAAGCCTGGCTACGGCTCCAGCTGGCGGCCGACCTTGGCATCATCCAGTGGTGCTTGTTTTAGGCGCATGTAGAATGCAAGAGTTGTGGGGTCAGGAAGGCTCCACCCAGACTTCAGAAGACTCCTGGGAGGCCAGACGGGGTGCCCCTGTGTGATGCCGTTGTAAGACTTGAATAAGCTAAAGTGACTCCATGCTAATAGGCCAGACTGTGCTTCTTCATATGCTAATTTCTACCTTGGTTAACAGCCCACCCAGGGGCAAATGGTAAGACAAAAAGTGACTGTAGAACATTTCCTGCATAAGATAAGCAATGTGTTTGCAGTCTTGTTCTGTGAATTCCCTGACTCTTTGTTTAGAAAAACCTTATAAAAAGTACCTCAGTCCCTGAGCAGTTGCCTCTCTGAGCCACCTGGCTCCGGGAGTGCCGTCTGGCCAGACTAATAAAGGTCTTTTACCATCTAGGCTGGTGTGTTCCTTCCTGGGTTTCTCGGTTCTCTGTCGTGTTCCCGGAGCCTCGCTGGGTGTTAGGGCCGAGCATCGTGGAGGCCTTTTTGGCTGTTCACGCTCCGTGGAGTGAAAGTGAGACTTTAGGTCTTACACCGTGAGTGTGAGGCTGAAGGTGCAGTGGAGACCCCAGAAGTTTGGAGAAGCCAGGGATGTGGATCGTCTGAGGAAAACCGTAAGGAGGGAGCAAAGCTCCCTCTCACAGAGAGAGGCCCCGAGAGCTACAAACACTGGCACCCAAGCCCTTTGGAGTTCTTGGACTGCCTTGGGAGCTGGATGTGGAACTATGCAATTCAATGTTTGCCCTGCTAGATTTTGGTTTTGCTTCATTCCCATTCCTTTCTATATCCTTCTTTGTAACTTTTGGAATGGAAATGTCTATCTTGTGCCATTATATGTTGGAAGTGTTTAACTTTCCTTTCATTTGTATGGGGGCTTGCAGCTAAGAGTTTGTCTTAAATCTCAGAGGAGAGGTTGGACTTGGACTTTTCAGCAATGCTGAAACTGGTAGGACTTTGGCAACGCCTAGAGATGGCCTTTTGCATAAAGGGATGTATATGAATCTTTGCGGGTGCCAGGGGCAGAATGTTACAACTTGCGTTTAGATGTCCCCAAAAGCCTCATATGGTCATAGGTGCGGCTTTCCAGAGGTGGCTGGATCTGGGGTGTGTGATGCTAGAATTAAGGGTGTGAGTGCTATGTGCCCTAAGGGAAGGCATCCTGGAGAAGCTATGAGGGACAGAAAGAAGGTTGTCACTTCTAGCTTGCCACCTTGCTGACTTTTGCCTTCTGCCCCACCATGAACAGTTTCTCCTCTCCAATGCCCCTCTGCCAGGCTACCCTGACTTGGAGCTGACTATGAACTGGAACCTCTGAAGACTGTGAGCTAAATAAACCCTTCCTGCTTTAAACCAATCAACCAACCCAAACAATCAAACAAACAAAATAGAAAATCAAGAAGACACGCACATATTTAAACACAAACACACATGAAAGATGCCTCATGTTCATACACTGGAAGAATTAATATTGTTAAAATATCCACCCTACTCACAGCAGTTGACAGATTCAGTACAATTCTTACCACAATACCAATGACATTCTTCAAAGAGCTAGCAAAAGATAGTCACAAAATTTATATGTAACCACACACACACACACACACACACACACACACACACACACACACATTGCCAAGGTGATCCCAAGCAAGAAGAACAAAGCTGGAGGGAGGCATTTATTATACCTGACTTCAAAACATACTACAAAGCCCTAGTGATCAAAACAGCATGAGATTGGCATAAAATAGACATATAGACCAGGGAACAGAATGGAGAACCCAGAAATAAAGCCACATAGCTATAGCCGACTGCTTTTCAACCAAAGCAGTAAGATATGCTCTGGGGAAAGGAAAGTCTTTCCAATAAATGGTGCTGGAAAAACTGGGTAACTATATGCAGAGGAAAGAAGCTGGACCTCAGCTTTCATCATATACAAAAATCAACTCAAAGTGCATCAAAGATTTAATGTAACATCTGAGACTCTGAAAGCACTAGAAGGAAATCTAGGGGAGATGCTTTGGTGTGGAGAAGATTTGTTTTGTTTTTTGGTACCAGGGATCAAACTCAGGTCCTTGCTCTTGCAAGGCATGTGCAGTGCCACTGAGCTAAAACCCCAGCCCTGGAGAAGTATTTTCTAAATATGACCTTAAAAGCATGGGCAGTAAAAGCAAAAATTGACAAATGGGATTATATCAAACCGAAAGACTTCTGTACAGCAAAACAAACAATCAACAGAATGAAGAGACAGCCTAAAGAACAGGAAAAAATATTTGCAAGGCGTTGATCTGATGAGGGTTTAATTTCCATAACACATGAAGAACTTGCCTCGATAGCCAACAACAGAAGTAGCAATCAGGTCTGAAATGGATGAGATGGGCCTGGGGTGCAGCTCAATGGTAGAGCGCACGCTTAGCACTCTACCACCAAGTGGGTCCAACACTCGGCGCAAAACCAGCCAACAGACAAGAACAGAACACACAAAGGGGCAAGGGCCTGAGCGGACACTTCTCAGGAGGATGTACAACAGTGGGCCAATCTGTGGAGAGCACGCCCGACATCACTCCTCAAGACAAAAGTGCAAATCACACCACAGTGAAATCCCGTCCCACCCCAGGCAGCACAGCTAGGGTCAGAAAGGCAGAAGAACACACATGTGCTGCTGTGTGCTCGGGGACTGGGAACCAGGCTGTGCCCTTGTGGGAGTCACCTGGGTCATCTGGAGCATCTGGGGTGTGCTCTCGGAGGGGCTGTGTCTCTGGTCCCTTCCCTCCTCCTCCATCTTCCATGAGGTAAACAGACCTCCTGGTCACATGCTGACTCCACGATGTCCTGGGCCACCACAGGCCCAAAGCAATGGGGCAAAGTAAGCATGGACTGAACCCCAAGAGCTGTAAGCCCAAACCAAGTTTTCTTCTTTTTAAATTGACATTTGTCACGGTGGGGAAGTTGATTCACACAGCCATCCAGGATGGGAAAGGCAACTCCCAAGGTGCTGACGATGGACTATGAATTGTGCCGCTGCTCTGGAAAATGCCGTGGACCTTCCCTCAAATAACTAAAAACAGCCGTGCTGTGCGACCCAGCTTTTCCATAACCGGGTATGTATCTGGAGGGGATGGAATTAGTGTGTCAAAGAGACACATGCTGTGCTAGTTACTTTCCTCTCATCGCTGAGAAGGGATTTATTTGGCTTAACAGTTCATGAAGATTTCAGTCCATCATCAGCCGACTCCAAAGCAGGGATGACAAACAGGCCTGGCAGAGCAGGACCAACATGGCGCACACAAGGCAGCAAAGGTAGCAAGAGGGTTAACGGTGTCTCCCTGCCCCTTTTATCTTACCCAGACTACTCACACCCTTAATCCCAGGGCCCTCGAGCCTAGCATTGCATCATGAGTCAGTTCCAGCTTCACACACTCTAGATCAAGCTATGACCACATGAGGCTTTGGGGGACATCTAGACCCAAACCATAACACCTCCACTTGCCTGCTTACTGTACTGCTATCCACAACAGGAAAGAAGCAGAATCAATCCGCAAATCCACCGATGGATAAACATAAAGAAAATGTGGAGAACCAGATGTGGTGGCACATACCTCTAATCCCAGTGCTTAGGAAGCTGAGACAGGAGAATCCCTGTGAGTTCAGGCTAGTCTGGGCTACACAGTGAATTCAAGACTTGCCCAGACTACATAGTGAGTCTCTGTCTCAAAAAAATGAACAACAACAACAACAAACAAAAAAAAAAAAAAAAAAAAAAAAAAAAAAAAAGAAAGAAAAAAGAAATAGGGAGAAAGAGAAAGGAAGGAAGCAAACAAGACAGCCCAGAATATTATATTATTCAGCCAAATTCTCAAAATGCTCAAATTCTGTGATTTGCAGTGCTATGGATGGACAGAGGGCATCCTGAGAATGAAGCAAGCCAGGTGCAGAGTGGCCACATGGTGTGCTGTGCTGAGGGTGAGACTGAAGCTGGCCTCAATCAGGACGGCGGCCACCAGGTCACCGAGCCTGGCGTGGGTACGGTGGGAGGGAGGGACAGGGCTGGCGTCGGACAGCGCAGTGGACAGGTGTGCCTGATGACAGGTGACTGCCCACTGCCCAGCAGACACCCAGAGTGAGGGAGGGGCTGTGTCTGAGTGATGGCCATGTGTTGGTCCTCATGCGTCACCTTCCCATATGGAAAGGCCCACTGTGCCCGTAAATGGGTGCAACTTCCAAGTGCACTGAAATATACACCCATGAATAAGCCAGATGGGATGGCCATCACCCCATCCTGAACCCGCCCACTCTCTCCTGATCCACTAGGCCCACACGTGATGGGCCTGGAGGACTTGGTGCCAGATGCACCTGCCAGCAAGTTCCCCTTGGGGACACTGCAAGACCTCCAGTAGGACGCAACCGGGGGGTGCCAGGGCCCCTCCCCAAAGCCACACACCTGACAAGTCTGTGTCACACATCGGTGGGCAAGGTGAACAGTGAGGACCCTGCAGGATGTGGGCAGAGGGGCAGAGATCCTGCTAAGCCGTGCCTTCCGGGTGTTGGCACATTAGGGCCAGGTGGTCACAGGCTGCCTCAAATGAGAAACAGGCACAGGAATGGTCGGGCATCCCACCTGGTATGCAGGCCGGGAAGGGCCCAGCGGGCTGCAGAGGCGGCTCCAAGCCTGCATCTGGTCTGTGTGACCTCGGGCCAGCATCAGAGGACCGCGCACATGGAGGGGGGACCCTGTCATGGTCACGGCCGCTGCAGCTGTCACCTCTCCAGGTAGGGCAGGGCACGGCTCTCCCCTCTGAGGGGACATCATGCGGCAGGAGCTCCTCCATCAGAACTGCCAGGGACGTGAGGTGAGAGGAGATGTGACAGGGGCCCTGGCATCACCTTGGAATATTCCAGAATGGGCCAGGCTCCTGCCTCACTTGGTTAGGGGTGGAGCTGCTGACAGCTCGGCCCCTCATTCTCAGGGGTGAGGTGGGCAGAAGTCACCACACTGGGAACTCAGGGACCCACCCAGTGGGGCCGAGGACTCCCCACCCCAGGACCCCAGCATTTGTGATGCTTACTTTTGCTTTAAGTAGTCCTGAGGAAGGGAAGGTGTCTCCCTCCCTTTTCAGTTTTTATTCGTATTAACACACATGCGCAGCGTGTCACCATCCCATTCCCTGCAGAGTGCTGAGACGTTTACTGGACCCCTGAGCTCTGCACTTCTACTCTCTCCTCCCTCCTTCCCTCTGTCTCTAGATCCCCTGCACCTGTGCAGAGGACCCACCTCCCCACTTCCTGTTCCTCCCCACTTCCTGTTCCTCCCCACTTCCTGTTGCTCCCCCACTTCCTGTTCCTTCCCACTTCCTGTTCCTCCCCACTTCCTGTTACCCATCTTTCATTTTAAACTTATTTATACTTTGCGTCTCTCCTACAAGGAAGGAACAGAGCCTGGGCCTATGTGGAGGATCTAAGGAGATGGATAGTGTGAGCATGGGTCCTTCCATCTCTACGTGACCCTGGTTTCTGTGTCACTGGCACAGCAGCCTCCACCCCTGCTCCAGTGCAGGGGAAGCTGTGATGAGAGGAATCCTCAGTGCTGTGTGGCCTTAGGCCTTTAGCCACCAAGGGTGAGCCTGGATTTCGGAAGGGCAGTTTGCTCCAAGGACTGACTTAGTGCTGGTGTAAACCTCAGCCAGAGACCTTAGTTCTCTTTTAGACAGGGTCTCACTGTGTAGTCTGGGCCTTGAACTGGCCTTGAAATCACCATGTAGCCCAGGTTGGCCTTGAACTTGCCGTGATCCTCCTGCCTCAGGCTCCCTCTGCTCTTCCCAAGCCCTGCACATCCTCAGAGCTGGTAGGCGGCCGGGGCAGGAGCCCTCTGTGCCATCCAAGGTGACTTTAATATCCCCAAGGGAGTCCCTGAGGGCTGTGCTATTAACAATTGTGTGAGCCTGACAATGCATGATGCCCCCTCTGGGGCGCCCCTAAGGGTTTCCCAGAGCACCCTATGTTCTCAGTTACCTCTGGGCATCCCATCGCCATGCAGAAGGTAACCGAGGATCAACACCTCCCACCTAACAATGGGACAGGCGGACTTTCGAGAGGAGATGAGGCCCAGAGAGGAAGCCTGCCTGTCCCTCCAGGACAGGGCCTCTGTGTTTGGGTCTCTGACTTAGGCTGTGATTTCGGAGAGAATGTTACCTTGCAGAAGCTAGGCGTGGTGGTGCACACCTGTAACCCCAGCTGCGTGGGAGGCCGAGGCAGGAGGATGGCTGGCCTGGACAATATTGCAAGACCTCCTCTCAAAAATAAATAAACGAATAAAGCTTACCTTGACTCCTTAATGAGATTATTTATTTATTTATGTTGCAGTACCAGGGATTGAACGTGGGCCCTTCCCACTGAGCTGCGTCCCCAGCCTTTTCCTTAAATTGTGAATTTTGAGCCAGAATCTTGCTCAGCCGCTCAGGCGAGGAACTTGTGATCTTCCTGCCTCCGCCTCCCAAGTGCTGGGCTCACAGGTGTGTGCCACAGTGTGGCCGAGACGTTGTGTTACAGAGGCCCCCTCTGGAGATCCCCCACCCTTGTTCTCAGTGGGGTTATCACGACCCTTAGGGCCAGCTGATGGGAACACCTCCGGCCTCTTGCACTTGATCTGCACCAGGTGCGGGGGAAGTGGAAGCACCTGCCCCTTAAGTGGCACCGTGGCAATGCAGGGAGAGCGTGCGGGGAGGGGCGGCCACTGTGCTGGTGGCCTGTGACATCCTCCTCCCTGGGCTCTGGGGGCTGGCCTGCAGGTCACCCCTCTCTGCAGCTGACCCTCTGAGAGACTGAGCGTGATGCAGAGCTGGCTCCAGGAAGGCGATGCCCTGAGGGTCTCGTGGTGATGGCAGACTCTTGGGCCAGGGTGGGGTGCACTGATCACCTCCCAAGGTTGATGCGAGCACAGTCAGAATGCAGCGACAGCACGGAGACTCGCTCCCACTGGCAACTGTGAGCGCGGAGCCACGGATTCCAGTTCTCGGAGTGAATCCCACCACCTGTCAATCCCCAGGAGGCGGCTCCAAGCCTGCATCCAGTGCTGCAGCGGGTCGGGCCTAACTCTAAAATGAATTAGAAGCGGGGCATGGTGGCACGCCTGTAATCCCAGCACTCGGGAGGCTGAGGCAGGAGGATCGCTGTGAGTTCAAGACCAGCCTGGGCTACATAATAAATTCCAGGTCAGGCTCAACTACATAGTGAGACCCTGTCTCAAAAAACAAACAAACAAAAAGAAAGATGAATTAGAACTGACCTGGCCTTAAAAAAAAACTTATTTTTAAATGATGTGTTATCTAATCTATGTCATTTAAGATTATTTTGAGTGTTTTGTTCTCTCTCTCTCTCTCTCTCTCTCTCTCTTCATTTCTAGGGCTCAAACCCAGGGTGATCTACCACAGAGCAACACTCTCAGCCCTTCCTCTTTTGTATTTTGAGACAGGGTCTTGTTAAGTTGCTCAGGTTAGGATCAAATTTATGACTCTCCTGTCTCAGGTTCCCAAGTGCTGGGATTATTGCATACACTTTATACACACACACATATTTTGGTACTGGGGATTGAACTCAGGACCTTGCACTTGCGAGGCAGGTGATGGAAACACTGAGCTAAATTCCCGGCCCCTGGTAAGTATAATTTTTAATGTACCTAGCCAGGTATAGTAGTGCACACCTGTAATCACAGCTCTCAGGAGGCTGAGGCAGGAGGATCACTGCAAGGTTAAGGCCTACATAGTGAGTTTGAGGCCAACCTGAACTACATAGTGAGACCGATTAAAAATATATATATATAATATTCCTAATGACATACACATTAGCAGGATGCTACAGAGACTACACTGGAAAACACACACAAAACATTTTAATGAATGAGGTGGTAAAACTATGGGCTACTGACCCACAAGGTGACATGTTAGGCCTTCTCGGATCCCTCCAGCCTCTGTGACTGGTGCCTTGTGACTCTGGGCAGGCTCACCATTTCTGTTTTGCTTTTGTTTTTTGAGACAGCGTCTCACTATGTAGTTGAGGCTGACCTGGAACTCACTATGTAGCCCGGGCTGGTCTCGAGCTCACGGCGATCCTCCTGCCTCAGCCTTCAGAGTGCTGGGATTACAGGCGTGTGCCACCACACCCGAGACTCGCCATTTCTGGAAGATCAGACCCAGTGATCTCACTCAACCCCTCCTCCTCCTCCCACCAATCCATGGGACCAACTTTTATTCTTTTTAAAAAACCCTGATAGCTTCTCATTCTTTATTTCTCCCCATAATAGTGATACAGACACTAGTCTCAAATAGCCCCTTATCTTATAGTCCAATTCTTCCCTGTTTTGTGCAGGACTGCACTGTAGATCCATTGTATAATTTTGTGTCCACAGCACACTCGTGGCAGCCTGCGTGGTAATTCACAGCCCTCTTAGCTGTTCCCATCCACAGTGGGTTCTGCTTTCCCACTCCCACCCTGGCAGCCCCTCCAGTCCCCGCCTTTTGCCAGCTCAGCCACCCCCCCTTCGCCTGAGACTCTGCCTGCAGGTCCCCCGGGCAGGGACAGCGCTGGGCACCCCAGCCACCTTGCCATCTGGCACCAGGGTCCTCTGCGGGCCACCGGCACGATCACCTGCCCTGCCTCCTCTCCTCTCCGTCTGCCCACTGTGTCCCTGCCCTTTCTCAGAGAAACATTGCATTCCAAGGTTACTGGTATGTTTTAGGGAATCCAGACCGAGACAAGGTCCCGTGAAGTCCCCTGCGCAGCTCTGCAGGTGGTGCGTCCAGTTTCTGTTTACCTGAAGGTGTTTTCTCCTCATTCTGGCTGGTGAGAAGCAGCTTTGCGCTCGCTCTGGTTGTCGGCCGCTTTCTCTGCGGCGGTGAAGACGCCACAGCAGCCGCATTCCTGTCCCCACCCTCCCCGGGCGACCTGGCTCCTCCGGGAGGGACCTTTCCTCTGTGCTCATGCTAACACCACAGAACCGGGCTTACAGGTCTAAGAAAGCTGCCTTCCTTCTCCCCGGATCTGCGGATCTGTCTCCCGTCATTCTGGAAAATTCTCAGCAAGGTGTTCTTTAGATGTGGCCTGTGCTGGGGTCGCTTTGATCATCCCTTCCGAGTCCCTGATGACACCCCTGTGAACACGTCCTCCTGTCTTGATTTCCGGATGTTTAAGCATTTTGAGATTTTCCTTCCTGTGGGACACAGGGAAGAGGCCGGAGAGAGCCGGGCTCAGCCTGGCCTCCCCCAGCACCCCGCCCGCGCGGCCCAGGTGGCAGGGCTGCAGCCACACCCCTTTCTTCCTGGCCCGACCTGGCAGCGGCCCTGGACAGACACTGTTTGCTGCCGCCTGGGCCTCCTGAGAGTTGGCACAACTCTTTCCTGCTCTTCTGGTAGGCAGCTTTCAAGGCCACCTAGGCAGGGCCACCGATGTCCGTGGGAGGAGCAGCAGAGGCCAGTGCCACGCTCCATCCCTCACGCGGCCAGCCTGGGTGTGCCCCACAAGAAACCTGCGTGATGAGTCACACGCCCCGGGGAAGCCAGCATGCGTCACCGATGCCAAGTGGAACGCTGGTCACTGGCCCGCTGTGACTCATGTGGTCTGCGTGGCGGTGGTTTCTGGATCCGGGCACCACGGCACCGGGCACCCGGTGTTCTGTGGCTCTCGCTGTTTCTCAGGACCACGGGGGTCCAGGGAGCCTGGCAGGTGACAGGCATCAGACCCGGGCTGCATGGTGTCACCCAGAGCCTGGGGACTTGGTCCACAAGCGGATTTTGATTTAGAAATGCTGAGACCTCAGGGTTTTGCAAGCAATCGTGTCATTTCATATGGCGAAAGAAGTGACGGAGACAAATGAAAGATCTCATGGTCTTCCAGCCGCAGAGTCACAAGGGCATTGCTTTAGAGTTCCACTTTTAAAAGACCGACAAAGCCCACTGTGGTATCACAGAACTGTGATGCCAGTGCTTGGGAGGCTGAGGCAGGAGAATTGCCACAAGTCCGAGGCCAGCCTGGACTACATAGTGAGACCCCATTTTAAAAAACAAATAAACAAACAAACAAAAGAAGACAGATAAAACCCCAGCAGAAGTGGTTGGGAGCTGAAGGGGTGGAAAGATGGGAATGGAAAGAGAATCATGCCCCGCGCAGACAGCCCTTGGCCACCAAGGCCACCCTGGGTGGAGACGGGAGATTTGGCCTTTTTGAGGGGCTCTGTCCAGGTGCTGGGGCCCCGGGCCAAAGCCGACAGCTGTGGCCTACACTGCCCACCCTGCCTGGCACCCGAGGGAGGCGGGCCTCAGTTTACCCTGTTCGGAGCTGGCCAAGAGTTTGAGCTTAATTCCTGGACCTGCAGGAGCCCTAGGCCAGGTGACTTGAAGGGAGACTTCTCAGGCTCCATTTTTGAAGGCCGCGGAGTCTCCTGGTAGGCATTTGGTTTGCCGTAGATTTACATTTTCTTTTTGAAGCAAGCTCATTACCTAAGTCTAGCCTTTCTCTGAAGAAAGGGGACAATTGGCCCTAACGGGGGCATACAAGGAAAATCCCTCACTCTTCCAGACACTTGTGGGGGTTTATATTCTCTTGGTATTTCTGCATCTCTCTCTTTAAAAACAAATCCGTAAATCAAGCTGGGCACACAGAACACGCTTATGGTCCCACTGAGGCAGGAAAAGGAAGTGAACCTGAAGTTCCAGGCCAGCCTGGGCAACACAGCAAAGCTTTGGAGGGAGGAAGAGAGACAGAAAGAGAGAGAGAAAGAGAGAGAGAAAGGAGAACCCCAGCTGCTCAGGAGGCTGAGGCAGGAAGATGGCAAGTTTGAGGCCTGCCTGGATAAGTCAGTGGGACCCGTTTGACTTTTAAAAACAGCAATGTTGTTAAAGGTTTGGGTGAGGCTCCCTGGTACAGTGCCTGCCTAGCACGTGTGAGGTCATGGCTTTAATCAACAGTGCTGCAAAAAGGAAAAAAATATCTGCAACCAGTCTTCCTGCTTTCCTCTGGGCGAGGGAAACAAAGCCCACCGTCCCCAGGTCTAGGTCCCTGCCGGAGCACACAGGTGGGGGCCGCTTCCTGCCAGATGTGTCGTGAACCTGCTTCCCTTCCTGGCCCTGTCCACACAGGGCGGGGAGCTGGGTTCTGTCCTCTCCCCAGAGCCAGACGCGCTCGGCCCCCTGCTACCCCTCCCCATGCCCGGCACTTCTGGGCCCCGACGCAGAGCATCCCCTGCATCTCCCCGAGGGTCTGCCGCAGGGCTCGGTCCTCACGCCCGGTCACTGTGGTTGTTGGGCGGGACCAGTCCACAGGCGCTGGCTGCTGTTCCCAACCTAGAGTCGGCCCTGTGCGGAATCCAGCCTTTTCCGCATGACCCTTTCTCCACGTACAGAACACAGAGCAGCCTGATCTCAGAAACATTAACCTCACCTCAGCTTTCAGACCTAACACTGGGGCTGTGAGGCTACACAGAGCAACAAGTCCGAGGTGACCTGGCCCCTGCGGCACATGGAACGGCTGTGACCCCTGGTCCCGCATGGGACCCTGGCGTAGACAAACCAGCTGTAAAGGACATTTCCAGGACTAATTGGAAACTATGAAAGCTGCCTGGGAATTACACGGTAGTAAGGAATATTATTATATCATGTCATGTTTTGCTTTGTCTTTTTGCGATGGGGTGTCTTTATGTAGCCCAGGCCGGCGGCACTGAACTCACAGAATCCTCCTGCTTCAGCCTCCCAAGTACTGGGATTATATAATTTCACTTGGTTAAATTAAGAAAGGTTATTTTGACTGTAGAAAGATGTTTCCTTTTTGAAGACGTACACTGAAGCATACGGGACCTTTCTCCCGCTGCCCCTGAGCACTGACAACTGAGGGGTGGGTTCCCAGCTCTTTCCCCCGCTGCGTTTTCACTGTCGCGCCGGTTGCTAGAAATCTGCGGGCCGTGCTGCGTGGGGAGTGAGTTGTAGGACAGTGGGAGGCTGCAGGTGGCCTCTGCGGGGCCCTTCTCCGACTCTGCTGGGCCAGCGGTTGGGCAAGGCCGGGCTCTGGAAGCACCTGGCCTGCATCGGGCAGGGAGTGCCGGGCGCGGG
>NW_022900929.1:80165080-80168160 GCF_012274545.1 Fukomys damarensis
CGGTGATTTTCCAAGGATCCCGGGGTGCACCGTGGAGACCCAGACCCAGACCCAGACCCAGACCCAAGGCGGTCAACCAAATGCGGCTCCCACTCCCGCGCCCCAGCTCACCGCGCAGGCGGGCGCGTGCTGCCACCTGCTGGCTGGGGCGCGCACCGCACGGAGGCCCGGCCTGCTGGAAGGGAAGCGATCCCAGGGGTTGCTCAGAGAGAATGAACCTGGACCTCGGTTCTGAAGCAGAAATTAAAACTTTTTGTAGTGCAATAACTTTGCTCCCACGGGAAAGTGGGTGTGAAGTCATGTTTCATTGTGTTTTGATTTTTATTTCCCCAGTGAAGCATATTTTCATGTGCTTATTGGCCATTTGTTTGTCTTATTTGGAGAAACGTCCGTTCAAATTCTCTGCCCACTTTTAAATTGAGGTATTTGTCTCTACTGCTGAGCTGTAAGTGATCTCTAAGCATTCGTGCCTGTCTTCTTTCCATCACCGTCACTGTCCAAATACCCGACAGGTACAGCCGAGAGGAGAAACGCTTTCCCTGGCTTGTGGTTTCAGTCCGTGGGGGACTTCTGGAGTGGCCTCATCAAGACCCTTGTCTTCTCCAGACGTAGCTGGCTCCAGGGCGGAAACATCGAGAGGGAAGGGCGAGGCGGAGGAAGGCTGCTCCGCTCCGGGACCCAGGAAGCTGAGAGAGGGCAGGAGCCCTGCAGGCCGAGGGCCAGGGCCAGGCCGGCCCGTCTCATCGGACACACACAGGAGGGGGCACACTCGGCTCCCGTGGGGCCTGCGAGGCCATCCGGTGGGCAGCACCACGGTTTCCACACAATTCCCTGGTCACACACACAAGTTGCAAATGTCCTCTCCTCTCCTGTGGGTTGTTTTTCACATCCTCAGTGTAAAGCTCCACTGAGTTTAAAGCTGAGTTTCTATACTTATCTTCTGTCACTGTGCTTTCAGCATTACGCCTAGTAAGCCATCACTTGATCCAAGGCCATTAAGATTCACCCTTTGTTTTCTCCTAAGAATTTTATACTTTTAGCTGCTATTTTCAGGCCAGTGATCCATTCCAAGTTAACTTTTATATGTGGTAAAAGAAACGTACAGCCTCCCTGTTTGCACGTAGCTGTCCAGTTGCTTTAGGGCCATGGTGCAAGGCTCATGCTGACTTAAATTTAGCAGCACACGAATTCCCTGTTCTTGGCTCTGGCCTCTCCTGCCAAGGTCAGTCTTACGGTCAGCTTGGCTACTCTCTAGACTCCAGTTTAACCCAGGTGTGGCTGTGTTTGAGGATGCGATTTTGTCCATAGTTTGCAGACTGCAAATAAAGCAGGTTGTCCTACCCGGGTGTGCAGAGCCGTTCAGCTCCGTAAGGGTACGTTGGCCCAGCTTTTCCTTTTAGCTTTTTGGTCGGCTTCTCTGTTCCCTTGGCCCCATCACTGCCCGAGGCAGCTGCAGTGCTGAGCACTTGTCCCCGATTTTTGTTGGCAGATGGCTCAGGGGTGTGGATGTGGGAACTGGGTGAGCTCAGGTCAAAGTTAAAAGCCTTGGGGTCCGAGACTCTAGGGGACTTCTGGAGTGGCCTCATCAAGACAGTCGTCTTCTCCAGGACTTAGTTATCTTCTAGGCTGTTGTCCGTCCCAGTGCCAAATTTGGAGTCTGGGGATTTGCACAAGCTTGGCAAGAGCTCCACTACCACGCTGTACCTCCCAGTCCATGGCTGGTGGGTTTTAAGGCTAATGCAGAATTGTGGAAGAGAGAATGGGAAAAGTACTAGGTAAAATGTCACAAAGCTGGCTGTCCTTCCTGAGGTTCAGCTATTTTCTCTTTTTGTTGTTGCTATTTTAAAAAATTTATTTATTATTTTTTTGGAACCAGGGATCGAACTCAGGACCTTGTTGTGCTGGGCAGGCGGACGCAGTGCCACGGAGCCACATCCCTGGCCCTGTTGTTGTTATTTTTGTTTGTTTGTTTGTTTTTGAGACAGGGTCTCACTATGTAGTTGAGACTGACCTGGAACTCACTAGGTAGCCCAGGCTGTTCTCGAATTCAAAGCGATCCTCCTGCCTCAGCCTCCCAAGTGCTGGGATTACAGGCGTGCACCACCATGCCTGGCTGTTGTTGTTATTTTGAGAAAGGGACTCAGTATGTAGTTCACGGTAGCCTTAAACTCCCTATGGGGCCCAGGTTGACTTCCTACCTAAGGTGATCCTCCTGCCTCAGCCTCCTTAGGGCTGGGATTGGAGATGTGCACACCGCGCTCAGCTTCAGCTGTTTTCTAAACTATCTTCAGCGTGAGTGAGCTGTGCTGTCAACATACACGGACAGTTTTGAGTCGTCCCGCACAGTCAGGATTTGTTGAGTATCAGTAGACTCGCAAATGACATCGGTTTTACTGGCTCTGCTCCGTGAGCATGGCAGAGTCCCCCTGGGGCTGTGAGCATGACGGTCACAAGTCCTTTGTCCCCTTCCAGTCAGTCACATCTGACACTCAGGCCACATGGCTGTGCTGGGTTAGGGACGCTGGGGAAGGGGAGAGCCCAGGTCCGTACACGGGCACCTCCAGGGCGGGACGGCAAGTCCCAGCTGTCAGGGTGCAGGGTGGGGAAGTTGGCTCTGAGGGCGGCCTGCGTGAGGAGACAGCTGAGGGGCCCGATGTTGGCGGGAAAGCAGGGCCAGGCGCTCCGGCAGCAGGAGTGCAGGGTACCAGCCCCAGCGCCCCTCCCTCTGTTCCTCCAGCAGGCTGCGCCATCCTGGCCAGGACACTGGGGCCCTCAGAGGCATCTCCAGGTCAGCTCCAAGTGTGCACGTCGGGGGCAGAGGGGTGACCGCGCTGGGCGCCTGGGGCTGCCCAACACGTGTGTGTGGGAATTAAAACAGATCTTCGGAGTAAAGATATCGCCGCCGCTGGTCCCTCCCGGCGTCTTGCCTTCGTCCCATTGTTCCCGCCGTACACATGGGAATCAAAGTCACAGTAATGCTCTTGAACGGGGCCACCCAGCAGAAAGGCAGGCTCGAGAAAATGTGCCTGTGCGTCCTCTCCACCTTTCTCCGCAGCCAGATCTGACACGGGGGGGGGGGG
>NW_022900929.1:80168295-80172230 GCF_012274545.1 Fukomys damarensis
CTCTTCCCGAAGTCACAGCGGCCACCGGAGGTAAGCACTGAATCGGCTCAGGACGTCAAGGCAGCCAGGACAGCACAAAGACACTCGTGACGGGCCGTCAGCACCGCTGCATGGTGGCAGCACCGCAAGGGTCGGTGTGTCTGAGGCAAAGGAGGGCATTTCAAGGGGGGTGGGGCGATTGTCTTTCGCTGAGATGATGAGCTCGCCGTGTGTTTGATCTCACCGTGTGTATCTGAGGATGGAGTGCTGGCCTAGCTGGAGAGAGAGTGTGTGTGTCCGTGTGTGTGTTAGAAGAGGGGCCCCCAAGAGCAGGTGAATGAATAAACACAGCAAAACCTTGGTTTGCAAAAGTAACTGGTTCCGCTTGTAGCCCGGAGCACCTGTGCGGGGAGAGGGAGAGACGCCAGCGTGATGAGCTGGGCATGATGTACCACTCGTATTGCAAGACATCGCCTGCTTATCGAGTTAAAACTCCTTACAGATGTTTGCCCGTCTTGCAGAACAGCCCTGGACTGAGTTACCTGAACTCTAAGGTCTAAGTGTAATCACCACTGAGAAAAGTGTGTGCTGCTGAGGGCCAGAGAGCCGCGGGGTGAGGCCAGACCTCCATGCCACACGCCAGGCGCCCGGAGACTCCTCAGGGGGACCCAGTTGGCGGTGAGCCGCTCTGTGGGTGGAGGTGAGGAAAGCATGGTGGGCAGAGGACAAGGCCACAGAGCACAGGGGTGGGGTCATGCAGGCCTGGGGACTGGGCCCTGGTTTGCCCGGACTGTGGTTCTGGCGAGAAATCTGTTCTCTGTCAGCCACACAGCATGAGCACAAAGGGTGTGAGAGTCAGGAGCAGCTGGTGAAGCCCTGGGCTTCCACGAGTGAGCCCAGGACAGACAAATCCTCACCTGGGAGAGAGAGGCTACACCACTACCCGCCCGTCTCCAGAGCCTCAGCTGTGGCCTCCACGCCCGTTCTGGTCACCAGGCCATGTGCTCCACGCATCTGCAGCCGGGGCTGTGCTGCTGAGGTCCCTGCCCCGGGAGCGGCTGTGGGCCTCCGAGCCCAGGCACAGGCCCTGGGTGTCAGTCGCTGCCTCTCAGGGCCCGGGCTCTCTGCTCAGCGGGTCTGTGTGGGGCCGAGGCCTTGATGTGTAATAAATCCCACAATGCTGCTCCCACCGCTGCCGTCACAGGGCCTCAGGAGCAAGACAGAAAGGGGCTCCGTGGTTGCCTGTGTGCTGCAGCCCCTGAGCAGCCATCTGCCCAGCCCCCTTCTTCAGTGGGCGCACATGGGTCCCATCCCCTGCAGGCCTTCTGTGACTCAGCTCAGCCCTCTGCCCTCTCTGCCCGGGAGGAGGCTGTGCCCGAGGACACTGCACCCTGGCTTGCTGGTGCCCCTGACACGGGGACCCTTCCTCCTTGTCACCTGGCATAGCACAGGGACCCAGAGCCCTGTCTCCATGTCCCTGGTCTCCAGGTGACACCGTGGGGAGCAGAGCCTCCCTGAATTAGCTCCACTCTGGGGACAGTGTTTCAGCGCCCCCAGTAGCCTCTTCCCCGGAGCGAGCTTCAAGGTCGTCTCGCCCTCCACAGACTTCTTCAACCCAGATGTCTGTGTTTTCCTGCCCAGGGTCCCCTGTCCTGGGGGCTCCACGGCGCTGTGGCGGTGGGGTCTCTGATCACCTCCTACTGCACAGCCTCCTCCCGCTGTTGCGGATATAATGCGATTACTGGAACTCTGTCAAGAAAGCAGTTCCATTTTTATGCATGTGTCTGAACATGAAAATCCTGACTTAGGTGCTTTTATTCCCTGTGGTGCATGGGAACAAATGAGAAAAAAACAGAAAACAAAAACTGAAAAACTCCCAACATTGCATTGAACAGGTAAGCTGAGGTTTACCAAGGGTTCATCTGCCAGGTACTGTGCTACACTTCACTTACTTTTAATTTCAAGTCCTCACAACCCTGGAAAGGAGATGTGCCCATTTTACAGACCAGGAAACCGAGGTGTAGGTAATTCAAGTCACTTGTCCAAGCCATGCAAGCCGTGGAGTAGTGATCAGCACTGCAGGGAACTAAGTCTAGTTTCCTCTTTCCTGGGCCTCTTGCTGCGGTGCTGCGGGTGTTGCTATGTTGCCCAGGCCTCCAACTCTTGGGCTTGGTGGTTCTCCTATCGCGGCCCCTGGATGGCTGGGATACAACCCTTCCTGCTCCAGGCTTTTTGATCGGTTCCTACTAAACACGAGTGGCCTCTATTCCCCAGCCCTCCCCCTGCTCTGCAGATACACGGACACACACGTGTGCAATGTCACAGGTGCTGAGTGCCGTCATCTGTAAGGACCATTTTTACTTCTTCTGAGAGTCTGCCGGTTGTTAGAAGTGGCAAACCTCTAGCAGCACAGTGCCCTGCTTCTGTTTATTGTTTTGGTTGAGACAGAGCCTTGCTGTGTAGTTTAGTCCTGAACTCACTGCGTCACCCAGGCTGGCCTCGAACTCAAGTTCAGGATGAGCCTCCTGCCTCAGCCTCCTGAGTACCCCGATGACAGATTCGTGCCACCCTGGCTGGCTCTGTTTAAAGACACCCTTTGGCTCCACTGGAGATCACCTCCTGGTTTTTCCGTCAGGGATCTTTCTGCAAACACAGCACTGGCTTTCACCCTCTCAGCCTCACCCTTCAAAGAAAGCCCACGCCCTGCACACTTGGGACCACAAGTGGAATAAAAGGAGGCAGCGAGAATTGTCTAAATTTAAAGTGCTGGAAAATCCAACATTTTATTGACTACATTTCGGTGACTACATAAATGCTGAAACATTGTAACACTGAAAAGCATGGTGGGTCAACACTTGCTTTTTTCTTTTTTGCTTAGCAAACAGCAGATGATATTGCACAGCGTAAAGTGAGGACAGTAGCGAAGCTTCAAAAGAAACTGAAAGAAACCTTAATGTAGTACAGGAGCTACTGAGGAACAAAGCGGGAGGCGCCTGCGCGCTTCACTGCTATACACCAAAGTACAGGAGGGGAGAGACGAAGTATCAGCAAACAACCATGACTGGTACAATAATCATTTCGTCTGAAATGGAGACGCGACATAGAAACTACCACTGTGTCCTAAGTGACAAAGAAAACGACAGCAACATTTGTTTTTTATCAAAAGTTTTCTAAGCCCCTTGTGGTTAGGTTTTAATTATTTATGATTTTTTTCTTTTTTTCGTTGCTAAGGAAGAACTCCCTTTGCTCGAGGAAGATTTTTTCTATCCTACGGATCTTTTTTATTTCATTTTATTATTATTTACCTGATGATTGTCTTAGGCACCCTCCTTACATCATAAACCATCAAGCTAACTTGAACAGGGAGACCGAGTCACACTGAAACAACAGCTAAGGTCAGAGGTTGCCGGAAATGGGAAAGGGGAGAAGGAACGGATCTAGGGGACGGCAGGGGCCGATTCGGGCTGACACGGGGACACATGAAGACAACTGCCAAAGCAGCGGAAGACAATGCTTTAAAGTTTATTTTTTAAAAAAATACTTGTCGTTTGGTTCAGGCGTCAAATCGAAAATGAGCCACAATGGTTACGTAACAGATGCAGAACAAACCGCAAAAATCAAGTCCACACAGAAGCAGAAAAAGTGACCTTGTGGATAGGACCCTGCTCCGCGCTGGCTGCTGAAGGCGGAGGGGACGGGACGGGACCCCCAAGCCTGCGGCGGGGTCGGTGATAGCCCACGCGCGTCCGTGGGAGACGCAGGGCCTCGCCAACCTAGCACGCAGCCAAGCGCTCCTAAGAAAATGTCGCTTTTGGCCTGAAATCCGACATCGAACCCCTCCCTCTGCAAACGCACCTGCGAAAGAATGATGGCGACCCTCGCGTGCCGAGGGAGGCGTTGGCGGCGTCCGTGGGCGGCCGGCGGCCGGGGAGATTCTCAGCACAGGAAACCGAGCG
>NW_022900929.1:80172271-80186743 GCF_012274545.1 Fukomys damarensis
GTGGACCGTGTGGAGCGGGCCGCGGGACGCAGACCCACCTGACCCCGGCGCACGCCCTTCCGAGTGGGGAGCAGCCTCCGAGAAACGTCTGCCACCGCGAAGCATTTCCCTCAGGTCGAACGGCAAACGGGGCCAAACGACTGCGACCGGCCGGCTCCCCGGCCTGGGAGGGGCCCAGCTCCCTCTAAGGGCACCAGGTTGCTTCACCAAAGGGGGGCTGCGGCTCAGAAACCTGGACAGAGCGGGCAGATTTCCCAGCTCCGCTCAGCTCGCCTCTTCTGATACCCGTGCGAGTGACTGAAAGCAAAAGAAAGTACTAGACTGGTTCACAGATGCCGGTGCTTTGAAACAGGACAAATGTCTTCGATTCTTTGGAATTTCAGGTCTTACCTGCCAAGTGATTTTTTTCCCTAAAAACGAGTAACTGAAAGAAAACCCGAATGACGCCTTTCTTCTTTCTGAGTGACCGTGTCACGCGGCGCGGGGCGGCGGGGCCTGGCAGTGTTCCAAGCGACCTCCATGCCTGCTAAGAGCGAGCTGGGGCGCAGCCTTAGCACTGGGAACCAGGAGATTTCAACGTAAAGCTTTGGCCGTTTTGCCTCTACTATATACACTGTTAGGACTACACAGTCATAAATTAAAGCAGTGATTAAATAAGCTCATATAAAACGTAATTAAATTAAAAAAATCACAGCACATCATAGAGAAAAATAGGAACCAGTTTCACAAAAAGATTATTATATATTTTTTTTTTTACCCTGTGGAAACAAATTTTCTACAAAACACAAAAACCTTTGTAAGTAACGATTGAAATGAAAATCTTCCCTTATTTTGTTCTTGCATTTTTATATAACCCTAAGCCCACCTAGGGGATGTTTTCAGAAATTAAGTCTTCCTTGAGCAACGGAGCAGTTCTGCCAAGAAAATAGACCCCAAACCAAAGGGGGAGGGAGGGAACATCCCAAACATACAAACTACAAAATAAATAAGAATTATAAAGTTTTTCTTAAAAGTAACCTTAACAATTATCAAACTAGTAAGTTCTGCCTTATCACACAGACTCTCTATACAACATAACCCTAGACTTTATTACTATGAGGTATTTGGAGGAACTGGTAAAGGTGACACACGGCTCGCCTGGTGAGGGACCTGGGGCGTGAGAGGGCTTGGGAGGGAGCGAAAGAAGAAGGAGGAGGAGGAGGAGGAGGAGGAGGAGGAGGAGGAGGAGCAGGAGCTTTGGTTTATCAGCAAAACATTGGGTGGGGGCGTCATCCTTTGGTATCAAAGAAAGTTTCATTGCATGGTTGCATGGAAAAAGCACCACGGTGAATAATTATTCCTTTTTTTTCATTAGTGGCCTTTCTAAGAGGCTGAGGTATTCAAAGAGTATAAGGAGAGAGAGGTTAACAGCGGTTTAACACTTTGGTTCAAGCAAGGCACTCATCCTAGGAGTTACAAAGTTTGCGACATATTTGCTAGAGGTTTACAAGAAGAACTAGCAGTCAGTAGTAAGAGCAGTGTGTCCTAACGTCGTTGTCGTATCAGTATTGAGAATGAAGACGAGTTTGTACACTGAGTGAAGAGGGGGCAGGGAGGTGGGGACGGGTGGGATGGGACGGGACAGGGGTTCCCTCTGCAGACAGGCCGTGCAGGAAAGTATCTTTGGTATTCTTTGGTATCATCAATGTGATTAAAATCACCAATGGAAATTGAGTGAGGTAGCGTCTTTGGTTCACACTATAAAGAGTAGATCTTTACACTTTGTTTTTTACACGTGGAAGTAGCTATTTCTTACTTTCTGCTTCTCTGTCCTTTTACCATTTAGGAAATAGTTACCAAACGTACTGTAAAGATAACCACACCACAGTAATAATCCACAAGGCCCAGTGCGTCTCAGGACAGCCTCTGGGTTTGAATGCACCCTAAACAGCTGGATAGAAAAGGGACAAGTGCTTTCTCTTTGTTTGCTGAATGCATAGATTTCATCCTTTTGTACAAAGAAGGGAGGATGGTTCTTAGGGAGAATGTCCTAGGACTCTTTGGTACAGCACAGTACATCTAACCTGCAGAGACGGGGTCTCCATGGGGTGGCGCAGGGCAGAGTGGGTCCAGCACAGCAGAGTGCTTGTGTGTTCCTGGGAAAACAACGCTGCCTTCGTGGGGACGCGCTGAGTGCCGTGCTCAGTCGGAACTTCTGTACTTCCCCCCACACGTTTTCTTTGGTCTTTGGGGTCTGCTCCAGGGACGGGGAGGCCCAATTCCTGATTCTCCGATCTCTACCTGGACTTCTCCTGAAGCCTGGGCTTTTGAGGTGTCCAACGTCAACCCCTGGCCCTTTTGGAAAAGCTTCCTGTTAGGAAAAGACCTGAATGGTCCATGGCAAAACAGATTAACTTCCATTCTACCAAAACAAAACAAAAAAGGTGTTATTTGAAGTGCAGCTTGGTAATTAACGAAAGTGTAACCGAGTGAGTGCAGTGCCTGCCTAAGGTGAATTTTGCCACCGGACTGAGCAGTGAGGGAACAGATCGCCCGAGTCTGCCCTGTGGAATGTGGCGGATTAAAGGACAGGAGCTGTAAATGAGCACTGCCCTAAGCCACCGAGTGGGGAAGAAGCATCTTTGCCACACCCCAGCTCAGAAGCAAGTGACGGATCAGCCGCCATGGGACGCGGGACGTGTATTGCTTGTGGGAAGCCCCTTATGAGGTGAGTCTGTGTAGTCAAGTAAAAAAATGCGTTCCAGCCTCTGAGTTGTGCCTCTGCCTATGAGAAAATATATATCTAGGCCCTGAAATTGAGTAAAGGGTGCAAGTTCAATGCCGTACAAAAATCATCTTTGGTGTTAGCAAGTAGGGGAACTGATTATTTAAAAAACCATGGTGGTAGGATATTTAAAATGTAGTGATATTCTTTTAGACTGTGCCTACACAGGACCAACATAATTAGTTGAAAATGCAAAACGCAGTTGGATTAATTTGGGGTAAATCCAATAAAAACAAATGGAGGTTGTTTGAGATCCGTGTTTGTCTTTCCTGGGGAGGTAAACTTGGGTAAGAGTGTGTGTAGGCACAGCTTGAACTTCCCTGCATTTGAAAGTCTCATATTTTAGATAAATAAGACTTTCCTCCCTCCTAAACCATTACTACAGTATGTAGCTGCACCCCCAGCTCCCTCCATTCCGGGAGAGAAAAATAATTAATCGTGTTTTTCTTTCTGTTATGTTGTTGATAAGATTATATTTTTAGGAAGTCTTGAAGGGTAGCCTTTGAACAGTCTCTTAATACTGAACTAAAATTGTGCCATATTTAGAAGTGAAAAATTATAGCTGGAGTCTTGGATGAAATAAAAAAAATACGAAGACCAAGTACTGTGTGGCAAGGCAGGTGCTGTTTCCGTGGGGGAGCAGGTTGTGGTGTCCTCTTGAGGAGAGACAGAGCTGGCCTCTGGCTGAGAGTCACCTCGAAGGTATCTGCTGTCTGTTTAGACCTGCACAGACCTGGAGCTCAGACCTTCAGGAATTGTTTTGGGCAAGGCAATTTAACATTTTGCTTTGGCATTTTACCGAATCTCAGAGAACGCCTCACTGAGTTACTAGAGCTTCCAGTTTAGCTCTAGTTGATGTGAAAAAGCACTAAGAGCACCGTGCATGTGCAAATGAACTGAATTCAGAGTGTGTGGGAGTCAGGGGACTCTGGGGTACCAGCAGGGCCTTTTATTTCAGCCTTGACTTACAGATCCCCAGTTGAGTGATTTGAAGGAACACAAATTTAAAACATCGTATTTGGAAGCTCAGGTCTAGCTTTTTATCTGTCTCTCTTAGAGTGGAATCCATGTTATAAGATTTCCAGCTTCGTGCAGTAGTAAGAAAGAATGCAGTGGGCTTTGGAGGCTGTGCAGAGAGAATGAAGTGCTTCTCATGCTAGAGCACGGGCTGTGCTCGGCCACAAGCTGCCTTTTCTGTCAGTGCCACCAGCCCACCAGTTCTGGGCGGCACCTGCTGTCTTATGGGTGCTCCAGTCATAGCGTCTGGGGTTGGCAATAAGTCAGCTTGACTACTTTTTTAGGATTATTGTAAAATGCCTGACAACTAATTTAAATTTCATTTAGCTTTGAGATTGGATCTCTTCTCTACATTTCGAGGGCAGGTCTTGAACCCCTAGCCCAAGGGGTCCTCCTGCCTCAGCCTCCTGAATAGGTAGAACTATAGCTGCACACTTCCGTGCCTGTCTTAGACAATTAATATTAATAATGCACTGGTCTGCTCACTCTGTGTTTGCAAAGTATTTTTAAAAGACATTTGGTGCCAAATACATAGAGCAAAGTTAGGTCAAATGAACCTGAGTTCTTATTGGTTGGTCTTTTGCTAAAATGCATCACTTTAGCTGGGCATGGTGGCGCATGCCTATAATCCCAGCACTTGTAAGGCTGAGGCAGGAGGATTGAGCTGTGAGTTTGAGGCCAGCCTGGACTACATAGCAAGACCCTGTCTCAAAAAACAAAACAAAACAAAGCATCATCTTCAACATGTTTTCTAATTCAGTTGCTGGCCTCATTAAACAGGTTCCTTGTGTACAAACGGGGTCCTGGGCTGCTCAGCCGTTAGGAGAGGATGGAGTCCTGTCTGTTTTTCTACACAGGTGCCCTGTGTGGGCCGCCGGGTGTGTGTGGGAGCCCCGACCTCTCCAGGGGCGGTCTTTGGCTCCCTGAAGCTACATTCTTTCTTACCAATTCTGGAAACTCCTATTTCAAATGCTTCAAGAGTCATAAATTTTAGTTGTGAATCTATGTGGTATGTGTGTCAAGCTAGGTCAGTTCATATGTATAACTTTACATAGTATCTTGTGTAAAAATAGCTTTGGTTATTAAAATTGTTGCAATAAAATATCTGCACTATAATATTAAGTGTGTTCTTTGGTACTTAAGTGACTTTTTAAATGGATGGACTCTTGTTTCATTTCTTAAAAAATATCTGAACACTCCTTAACAAACAAAGAGAATGCACTGGGTTTGGGTGCTGTTTAAATCTCCTCTGGTGGGGCTGAGCCTGCGCCTGGCCGGGCGGTGGCGCCATCACTCCTGATCCACACGGCTCTGCCTTCCTTCCTGACCACGGGCCCTGCCTGAGACCCCCTCACGGCAGCGTGCACGCCTGTGAGTGTGGACGCGCTTGCACACCTGCGCCTGGCACGGTGACACCAGGCACCTTCGTGTCTGGTGTGTGGCGGGGGTCGCGGGTGTCTGACCCCAAGGGTGTCCACTCCGTGGCTCGGGACCCCGGGCGCCAGGCCACTCGCGGCCGTGTACGTGAGGCGACAGTAACCGCAGGCTGCAGGTGCGCGGCGGTGAGCCCGCCCGTCCTTTCCCGGCCACATTGTCGCCCGCCTAAGTGTGCGTCTCCGAACAGAGTCAGGGTGCAGGTGAGCTAAGTCTTTGGTTTCTTTGGACTATAAATATCACTTTTTTTCTTCAAATATTTCTGAGTATAAACCTGCTATCTTGAGGTCCTGGTCTTTAAAAATCTTCTCTTTCTGATTTAAAGCTTTTCCACCGAGGTTCAAGTCTGTGGCTCCCTTCACGCTTTGGTGCAGGTGCTGGAGGAGGAGGAGCTCCCGGAGCTGGTGCTGGCCTCGTCCTGCCACTTGTCCAGGCTCCGGCGCCGTGCGTTCATGAAGAAGTTGCTCACGGTGCTGAGCTCCAGCCCCAGCTGCTGCGAGATGGTGATCTGCAGCTCTTTGGACGGACGCTTGTTCTCCTTGAAGATGGCGTGGAGAGTTCGGCGCTGGACGTCGGTGAAGACCAGCCTGGGCTTCTTGGGTGTGTTGCCTCGATCCTTCCCGTGCTCTTGCTCTTTCCTCTTGCACGCTGCAAAGGAACACGGGACAGTTAGAGCGAGTCCCCAGGTCGGGCGTGCGGGCAGGGCCAGCCGGCTGCCAGCCGCCCCGCATTTCCAGGCTTTCTGTCCGCTGGCCTCGCTCGGGGGACTGGGTGGGGCCTGGGCAGCAAGAGGACCCCGACCTGGGTGGCTTCCTCTGGGGGTCGTGGAAGAGCCAGTGCCCCGTCTGGGTCCTCACCATAAGCCTCCGCCCGACTGCCGACCACACTTGGGGGTCGTGGAAGAGCCAGTGCCCCGTCTGGGTCCTCACCATAAGCCTCCGCCCGACTGTGCCGATCACACACTCCTCCGCCTGCCTACGTGCCAGGCCTGCAAGCCCACGGTGTGGGTCGAGGGGAGAAGACCATGAGTTCGGGGACAGCCTGCGCGACTTAAGCAAAGCAGGAAACGGAACAAAATGACACTGCTTACCTTGTTGGATTGTGGCAGAAGTTGCACGTGTAAAAGTTCACGCTAAGGGAGACGCTTTACAATGCCAGGTGTGAGGTGTTAGGTGTGATTGAAAAACATGGCGAATATTTAAATGCTTTAATTATTACAGTGAATGTCCCATTGCCGAGAAGCTCCCTTAGAATCCTGCCACCCCAGCACAGGACACACACACATCCCGGTGTCCTTGCCTCTTTCTGAAGCAGCTCTAAAGTCCTCTCATGTCTTTCAGCTGTGCTGTTGTAGCTGCCTTGATGTTCTGAACAGATTTAAACGTTCCCCTTTCTTGTCATTTTGACTTTGGGACCGGCCAGGAGCCCTGCGGTGCTGCATCCAGTGAGGAAGGGGGAAGAGGACACAGTGTCGTGGTTTCACGAGCTGCCTCTCTTTGGATGGTGCTTGGCGGAGCAGCACCGTATTTCTGGCCACACTCCGTAAAAGACACTCAGGAAAGAGGACCGCAGAACAGCTTCAGAAGGTGGTGAGCAGGAGGGGCTGCGTTTGGGGCAGGTGCCTCTCTCTCACCGCAGCCAGTGCTTTAACTGTAAACATTATCGGCAGGAGGTGGCTGCTGCTGGACCCCTAAGAGCCCAACTGGAAGTTTCACAGCCTCATAAAATCCCACTTGTTTCCTGACTCTCTCCTTGCTCTGGGAAAGCCTGCACCCGAGACCTGTGTGTGGTCTCCCTGGTGTCATACAGGCCTCCCTGCTTCTCCGTGGGCAGGAGCCCTCTTCCCTGCATCCGGGCAGGGCCTGTCAAGCTGTCACGGTCGCTCGGGGCCGTGCCCTCCTCTTGCTCCCGAAGCCCCAGTCCCTCACCTGCTGCCTCTGCTCCTCTTGCTGCTGTGCAGTCCTTCTCTTCTACTGCCGAAGGCCACCGCGGGGCTCTGCGAACCGCCTCCCCCCTCACCTCCACCCCCACCAGCAGGGGCACAGGACCCAGGTACAGGTGTGTCAGACGCAGCTCATATCCGACTTCACTGAGCGGAGCTCTCTGCCTGACACAGGCACCGGGGTGCCTCCTGGCCTGGTGGGCAGTGCTATCTGCTAGGACATCCCCTGGGTCTCCACTCCCTGCCTGCTGCCTGGATTCTGCCCTGGGGTCCCCTCCAACCTTGGGGCTCAGTCCTGGGCCAGCTTGAGAGCGGTGGTGGAGGCTGAAGACACCTCAGTCTTAGTCAGGCCACGGTCTCCAGGGTAGCTCCTTATCAGATGAGCTCAAGGCTGGCGGCACACCAGGTTCGGGGCCCAGCACCCGAAGCAGCTCTGAGTGGGCAGCCCTTGCATGAGCTTGCACGGCGTCACCATGTGACCTTACACATATAAAGCACACAGGAAATGTAGACATGTGGACACAAGGGGCCGACATAACAGTGATTCCCTTCTGCACCAGCTCAGGCAGGCCCTGGGGTGTCTTCACCCTGCTTCCAAGGCCTGGGTCCAGGCATCATTAATGTGCACGTGAGCAGGTCACAGGGGACAACGGTCACAGAAGGGGGGGCGTCGGGTAGGTTGGGCCGCAGGCGACCCTCCCTGGCGCACTCCAAGTATGATGGGAGGCCCAGCCTGCCCGAGGGTGGCACCTGTCCCAGGGGGTGGGTGTGGGACGCCATCCCTGGGAGCCAGGTGTGTCCCGACCCACCCACCAGAGATTCCTGGGTACACGTCCCTCGGCACAGCGTCGAGTCCCCTGAAGTCTGCCACGCAGGACACTGCACGATGCTGGTGCCTGCCACCAGCTGGTCGCTCGCTCACACCAGGTGACAGGCCAGGTGTGGACCAGGGGGTCACCTCCATGGGGCACCTCAGAGAGGCCCTCAGGCCAGCCCAAGATAATGGAGGTTTGCGGAGCCAGCAGAGGAGCAGCATGTGCGCAGGCAGGGGCGAGGCCGCGGTGTGGGCTCCTGGAAACCCCTCTGGTGTGGGGGAGAACGAGCTGGAGGTGGTAGGGTGGGCCAGGTGCTGTCCCTCTCCCCGCAGGCCTTGCTCTTGCCGAGATCTATTCTGGAAGTTTCCTTTGGCCAAAGGCGGTGCCAGCCGGGGTGAGAGGCTGAGGAGATGTGGGGCGTGGGGAGCTAAGCCACACGGGGCGGAATTCACCCCAACCCTGCATGGGGAGGGGACCAGTCTAAGGGGTCACCTGTGGGTGGCTGAGATCGTCCTTTAACTCCACAGTGGCTCAAGGGCTTCCCCTGTCCATCCCCCTGCCTGAAAGTCTGTGCTGGTGCCCCGGTCGGCAGGTCTCAGGAGACCTGACGGAACCATGAAGCCGGCCAGGAGACACTGGCATGGGCACCCCGAAGTGGACCACGGTAGCTGCAGGTGGAGCTGCCCCGTGAAGAGCAGAGAGATGGGGTGGGGCACAGACGGCAGCCAGAGGAGCGGAGGAGAGGCAAGCTACAGGAAGGAGGGCAAGTTTCCGGGAGCTTCCGCAGGACTGTCCCCGCGGGGGCCTCTGGGAGGCTCCGGGTTGGGCCTGGGTAGAGCTGCCGAGGAGAGGCGGGTGACCACACAACGTGCAAGGAGAGGAGCGGGGAGGCCGAGGCCGCAGTGCTGCTGCAGGGATCCACCCGGCAGGGCTGTGTGGGCTGCACTTCCTGTGAGGCACAGTCCGCAGCATGGATGGCAGGGAGCGCCAGGCCCGGTGCGGTGCTGCCTTTGTGAGCGAGACTGGGACAGCAGGGGGTCACCAGGCTCCTGACAGTGGTCTAGAGATCTGGAGGGTCCTGTGCACGACAGGAATGGATCAAAAAAATGAAAGAGCACAGGCATGCAGGCAGACAGAGGCCTCCGTCCCAGACCTGGCCAGGGCTTCCTTCACCCCGGACGGTCAGGGCAGAGCTGAGTGTGGTTCAAGAAACACGAATCCAGCTGGGTGTGGTGGTGCATGCTATGGTCCTACACCTCGGGAGGCTGAGGCAGGAGGATCCAAAATTTGAGTCCAGACAAGGCAGTGTCGTGATCTAGTGTGATCCTGTCTCAAAAATAAAAAAAAATTTTAAAGTTGGGGATGTAGCTCAGAGTGAAGGTCCTGGATTCAATCCCCAGTACAGCAAAGAAAGAGAAGAAAAGAAAAGAAAAAAAAAAAGGAAGGAAGGAAGGAAGGAAGGAAGGAAAGAAGAAACACGGGTCCGCAGGACTTTGGAAGGTATTCTGTGCACAGGGAGTGGTGAGAACACTGCATTAACTGATGATGCGACAGGGTTCTTTCACGCAGGACTTCTCCAGAGCCTTGTATTTTCTGTGTATGGGGTCCTTCAGCTTGTCTGACCAGGAATTGTTTATGCAGGGATTTCTCTCTTGTGAGAGCAGTGTTTCTCCAGGATTCCTGGCAGACCTGCTCTGGTAGGTGAGCTGTTACCGATCTGTAGCAAGATCAGAGCAGAAAAGGGAGAGGAAGGAGCCAGGCGCCGCTGTGATGTTCTGGAGTGTGATTACTTTTCTACTAAGACATTTTTATTTTGCTGTATTGTTAGAAAGACGGTCCAGGCCACATGGAAGTCAGAAACCTACTGTTACGGCTTCTATGAAGGTGTCCCAGAGTCTCCTGTGCTCACGGGCGGGCTTTTGGAAGGTAACAGAATTACGGGGCTCATAGCTTAGAGGGGTCAGGTGGGAAGACGGGGAGCGCCGGGCCTGGCCGGAAAGGTCTCTCTGTTCTCTCCGTTTCGTCCCGTGCTGTGAGCTGCTCTCCTTCGCCCCCTGTGGGACCAGCCTGCCTTGGAGCGGCCGAAATAAACCTCTCCTTCCCTAAGCTGTGGGCGTCAGGTACTTTGTCGCAGAGAGGAATAGAGTCACTGAGACAGGTTTTGGTGCCAGAGCAGCGGGGTTGTTGCTGGCGTGCTACCCGCCCGTGGGTTCAGAGGCCTCCGAAGCTGGCTCCCTGGAGGAGCTTGGCAGGGTCTGGAGACACAGGCTGGGGACGGCTGGGAAAGCTGTGAGCGGAACTCGACCTGCGGTCAAGGTGGGCGCTCAGGGGAGCAGACGCTGGCACAGTGAGCAGCAGGCTCAGGGTACTCCGGCTGCGAGCAGGACTTCCCTGGCAGCTGCGCTCCAGGCCATGTGCGTTGTGCTCTGGCGGAAGACGAATCTACAGTTTGCTGCAGTCCGGAGACTGACATGAAGGCTGCAGGAGTAATTAGCCCGGTGGGGCAAGTTCAAGGCAGCCCATCATTCAAGTTGTAGGTGCTGGGTATTTTGTCCCAGCAAAGAGGGAAATAACTGAGACACCAACCAAGCAGGCAGGTGTGAGCAGAGCGGACCCTGTTCCAAGGCCACGTAGGCCCTGAAGTTCTCGCACACAGCCTCCCCTCTGGTGGATTCCGAAGACTGCTATACGACTCCCAAGGCCCCTCCTCTCTCCCAGAATCCGCAGCTACTGCTGACTTTCCTCCGCCATCAGCTGCATCTTTTCCAGATTTTGGAAAACAGCAAGTAAGGGCTCCACGCCCAGCCAGTCCTGCACACAGCCCAGGCCGCACTCCCTTCCTGGAACGGAGGAGCCAAAGCAATCTTACGAGCGCCAGACGAGAGCAGTGACAACCATCAGCGCACATCAGGTGTCCCGCTAGGACACAGCCACTAAGACACAGATACTTCACACCTGTTTAGACCCAGTCTCGACTTTTGGGTTAAAGGTGTAGCCTGCAGGTGTCCACTCCCACACGGGGCCAGTAGCGCAGCTCCGGGTTGTCAGGGTGGACACAGGGGGACCCTCGGGGTCACATGTCTCCTAGGTCTGCGGGACTAGGGGAGCCCGGCCCGCGACCACCTCCACTGCGATTGCTGAGCACAGCGGGAGTTTTCTTGCTAAATCGTCAGGCCTGGCCAAGCGCCCCGAACGACCCAGGCAAGGTCAGGCACAGCACCGGTTTCGTGCTCAGGTCGTCCCCTCCTTTCACGTCGTAGTCCGTGAAGTACAGGGTACGTAATACAAGAAGAAGTAAAGGCCGTTTGCCAGTGGCGGATGTGAACCCCATTCTGTGTTTTACAGATCTCCCTCTTGACTCCTCGTGGCCCAGGCGAGACACAGGCCGTGTCAGGGACACTGTTAACCTCTCCCGACGTTCTGGGCGTCCTGTCCTGGGATCTCAGATGGGGATCCAGCCATGGGGCCAGGTATGATCAGCTGTTCCCACACCCAGGCAGCTCTCAGAGTCCTGTGTCATTTACGAGGTCGAGTGACTGGATTAAATCTGTCGGCCAAGCTGGCTCCGGTTCCTCCTGGTAAAATGAAGGATCTGAGGACTCGCTCCCAGCCCCCTCCAGTGCAGCCCCTCTTCCAGATGGTGCCACAGCCTGCAGCGCCACCCAGAGGAAGCAGGAGACTCCTGGGCGATCCAGGGTCACGCGAGTCCTCTGTCAGACTGTGGCAGCGCAGGTCTGGCGCGGACCAGGGGGGTGGTGGGGAAGGGGAGGCCAGCAGCAGAGAGGGAGGAGGAGAGGGAGGGGAAGCTGGACTCGACTCTGGGGGCGGAATTACCAGGTCCCTTTGGGTTAGAAAGGCGGCCTTGTGATGGAGTCACGCAGTACCCGGTTTGTCAGGGTCCTTTAGGAACTTTTTTGGCTCCCTAAGGGGCGATGTGGAGAAGGCCCAGCTTTCTCTGGCGTAGGGAGACCAAGGCCAGTACGGAGCCCAGTGAACAACGACAGCATTTAATTCTGACTACAGTGCTATCAGACCAGGTGCCACTGGAAGGAGAGGAGGGGCTGCTTCAGCCTCCAAGCTGCACAGAGCAGAGGAACTGCGACCTGGGAGGCCAGGCTGGGCTCTGGGTGGGGGCGTCTGCTCCCATGGCTGCACCCACTGGCCCGTGTGCCTTCCCTCCAAACAGCTGCCCCAGCCAGAGGGGTGGGCAAGGGAGAAATCAGGTCAGGCTGAGGGTCCTGGGGCGTCCCTGACCTTGGCTTGCTGTCTAAAGGGTCCAGTCTCCAGCCCTAGAGGCCAGAGCCAAGGGCGAGGCTGATAGCAGGCCCGGGCAGCCAGGGGCAGAGAAGCTGCAGGGCTGGCTCCACCCAGCCTGGATGGCAGAGCCAGCTGCCGGGGAGGTCCAGGCCCGGGGACAGGTCACCCTGAGACTCCCACAAAGCCTGCTTGCCCACTTGGTGGTCTGGGGCTTAGGGGGCTCCGAGGGCTGGCAGAGCATGGGGCAGACAGGCCCCGGAGCCAGGTCAGGGACTGCTAAAGGCGTGGGCGTCCTGGAGGGTGGAGGTGCAGACACCCCGACCAACCACCATCGTGGCTGCACAGCCCTGTGACTGCGCTGGCCCACGGGCCACTCTCTCGGCTGGTGCCGGAAGCACATCTCCCAGGGGCGGCTTCCAAAGCAGCGGCTGGGAGCCTGCGAGCCCTCTGCCCTCAGCCGCAGGCTCCCTGAGCTTGGAAGACCCCTCCTCCGGCTGAGGGTGCTGGCGGCATGCACCCACTCTGGGAGACTGTGGATCCACGCGGGTGCAGACACACACTTCCCGACGTGGGCCTGGCGTGCAGGTGACTGTGTACACAGGGCCCGTGGGCATCGCCAGACCTCACCTGCCCTGCTGGGCTTCTCCGCAGCCTCTAAGCCTGGTCTGACTGGTGTCATGGGGACGGCAGCGTCTATACCGTGCATGCAGCAGCACTGCGTGCCACTTGCAAAGCCGCCAGTGAGTTCTGACAGAAGTGGCCAAGGACAGCCTCACAAGGAGTGGACTCCCGCCCGGTCATCGGGAAGCTGTGATGTCCAGGGCAGCGGGTGGGCGACACAAATCTTGACTCCCCAGGAGGGGGCCATGGCCCAAGAGGTCGGGGGACCACGGGCACACGGCCAGTCCTCAGGCTGGGGGGGCGGGGCGGGGCTCCTGAGCCCAGGCCGAGGTGACACCGCTGGAGAGCAGGGCTGGACATCAGCCAGGGCCGTCTCCCTGTGGTGGGGAGGACGCCGTGTGCCACCAGGAAAGGGGGCCGGAAGGAAGGGGGACAGAGAGAGGAGGGGTGCACAGGGACAGCTGTCTGTGCTGCGACGACAGGGCCCAGAGTGACCCTACTGTCCGGAAGGTGCCGTGAGCAGGGACCAGCTGGCCCTGAGAGGACGTGGGAGGTGGATGTCCCTGACCTCTCACACTTCCTGGCCTTGTCTGCTGTGTGAGTGGACTGCTCAGGAGGGACACCGAGCCTCCCACAGCCATGGTGCAAACCGCTGTGGCCTGGGAGAGCTGTGGCTCCCAGACCCGGGATAAAGGGAGGCGGTGGCTGCGGCGTGAGGGGTGAGCTCTGCATGAGCCACCTTCCTGGCACGGCAGCCCCTGCTCCGAGCGCTGTGCAGCCCTTGGGTGGGATCCCAGGGTAGCTTAGCTCCTTCCCCCAGACAGGCTCCTCCCTTCCTCCTATTCTCTGGCGGGAGCTGCGTTGGAGCCAGCTCCTGCGGAAGGGGGACTTTCCGGCCCCAGGGACGCTGGCCCTGTCGCCTGGCTGACCCCCTCCCCTCAGTGTAGGTTTTTGGAAGCTCAGCATGGAGGTCCCAGTGCACAGGCGAGGACCCTGGCCAGCCCGAGGCTTCCCTAGTGCTGCCACCTCAGAGGTGCCCGGGGGTGTGGCCGGGGCAGCTGCTCCTAGCCAGAAGGTCCGCTCGAGGATGCTGATCCTAAATCAGAGCATAGACTTCTAAATTCTAAACTTCTGCTAATGCCTGCTCTACGAGGCTTTTCATACACCAGGGTCCCCATTAAAGTAAGATCCTCTGTATTTCGCACTCACTGATTGGAAATCCACACCTCGGATGCCCAGCTCACCTGCACAACAGTCCACAGGGATAGCTCCCTACTGTGCATTTCTCTACCTCACATGGGCCTAGTGTGAATTGTAAAGTTTATTGATCCTACTTCTATAATTAATAGCAGCATCTATTATTTCCTAATATTCACAGCAACCGAAAGTCACGAAACGGAATTCCTTTAAAAATCATTTAGTTTCAACTTCCCACTAAGTCATCCTTTTCTACAATTAACGTCAAATGAACGAAGGTTCCCTGTGTTTGCATTCTTGGAAAGCCGGACACGGATGGGAACTGGGGGTGTGGCTCTCCCGTGCAGCCTCCGATGGGCTTCTCCCCGGGGGAGCGCTCGGGCCGGGCCACACCGAGACCACGCCGCTCCACCCGCCTCCGTGCC
>NW_022900929.1:80187005-80201213 GCF_012274545.1 Fukomys damarensis
GCCCCTGACCCCCGCCCTCCCCGGCCACGAGGCCGCCGTCCATCCCTGGGATGAGCGGAGTCCTGAGTTCCCGCCAGGGACACAGCGCCCGGGCGGGGGGCACGGCGTCCAGGTGAGGACACAGTGCCATGCCTTCCCGGCTGCGTCCGGTGGTGGCCATGGCCCATCTGTGACTTGGCTGAATATTGAGGCGAGATCAGATTTACGGGAAAGGACAGTACCTCTCCACATCCTCGAGGTGGAGATCGTAACAGTAAATTCACGAGAGAGCCCAGGAAGAGCCAGAAATTAAAATTTGGGGGATGAAGGACTGGGGAAGGAACCCTCGGTCGGTAAGTCAGACACGCACCTGCCAGGCCACCGGCTTCCTGCTCTCGACCTCTGGTGGCGGGCGCCCTCCGGCCTATTTTCTGAGCTGCGGGGCAGGCTGAGGGGCTGGGGGGCTGGGTCCTGGCCCCAAGGAGACAGACGCCAGGAGCAGGGCTGCTTGGGATCCACCTCGAAGCGAGCCTGGCCCTTGTGGACATGCCCAGGGAATTCTAACACCACCACAGCTGAGGCACCAGCTAACTCAGGGCTTTGAAGCTTCACTCCCACCCCGAACACACACACAGGCCAAGGACAGAACTGAGCATTGTGCTAGTTTTTTTTGTCTTGAGCCAGGGTCTTGCTATGTTGCTAAATTGCGCAGGCTGGGCTGGAACTTGCAATCCTCCCGCCTCAGCCTCCTACTGCCTGCACCACTCCAATGTGAATTGCACAGACAGCTTGTTAAAGTAAAGGCGCTGACTGGGCAGGGCAGGGTGGGGCTGGAATCCTGAATGTCTGGCCTGGACCCGGGTGCCTGCAGCCAGCCAGGACCCTGCTGAGGAATGGGGTCTGGGCTTTAACAGCCCCAGCAGGGTGTGGTCCAATCTGTCAAGGTCACCTGGGAGCCCAAAGGTCTCTGGAACCCTACCCCGGACGTGGACCCATGGAATGAGATTCTGAGCGTGGGACTCATGCAGAAAACATTTAAGACAAGCTCCCCACCTACCCGAGACCCCCACGAAAGCCGGAGCCACTGTGCTACATTTTTCTTTAGTTTAAAACTTTCCCAGAGCACCAGGATCGCCCCACACGCTTGTCAGAAACAGAGGCTGATAGGGTCAGGACTGAGGAGGCTGGCCTGAGGACGCCAGGGGAGCCCTCGGAGCCCGGGTCCTTAGACAGCTTGGTTTGTGGGACCCTCTCCCCCAAAGAGCCTAGAGGTCCAGTCAGCGAGGCCCAATTATCCACCATGCTGGCCCTGTCCACACACAGCAAATGCTTGTTGACTTTTTTTTCGGTACTGGGGATTGAACTCAGGACCTTGCGCTTTTGAGGCAGGTGTGGTGCCAATGAGCTAAATCCTTGGGCCCTTGTTTTGTTTTTTGAGACAGGGTCTTGCTATGTAGTTCAGGCTGGCCTTGAACTCAGTGTGTAGCCCAGGCTGCTCAGATGAGTGCAGATGCTCCTGCCTCAGCCTGTGGCAGATTCTGAATTGTGCAAATGTCACCATGCATTAGGTTCACTTTCTTGGGCTTGTCAGACTTGGACTCCTGGGTGCTGTGGGGCCTGATCTCTAACAGGACCCGGGTGATGCTCCGGCAGCTGTGAGGGCTAGTGGGGCAGGCTGCAAGTGAATTCTGTCTGCAAATGCTTAAGCAGGGTTATTTACTTTACACATGTGTGTTACTTTACACATGTGTGCAAAGCAAAGTGAACTCAGATATATTACCAGGCTGATCAAGAGTGTGTGAGCCCGTGAGAGGAGAGAGAAAATGAGAATACTCACCGTGGAGCAAAGAAAACACAAATAGGGGATGCGAAGGCAAGAAAAAGCCTGCTGCCGGGTGTGGTGGTGCATGCCTGTGATCCCAGCACTCAGGAGGATGAGGCAGGAGGATCTCTGTGACTTCAAGACCACCCCAGGCTACATAGTGAGTTCCAGGTCAGTCTCCACTACATAGTGAGACCCTGTCACCCTGTCTCACAAAACAAAACAAAACAAAAAAAACCTGCAGTGTGAGCTGGAGGCTCCACTGGCAGGAACTCAGGATTTACAGAATGAGTGTCAGCACTCACGTAAGTGTGTTTGTGTGCGTGTACGTGTGACCTGTGCATGATGTCCTGGCTTTGTCTGAGAGGCTGCAATAACGAAGACCCCTAACCGTCGGGAGCGTGAGAACCACCCACATCTCGGCCTGTGACACCTTACTTACCAAAAGGAGGAGCCAGGTCTCCTCGAAGAAGTGGCAGATTCTGGGCTTGGGACACAGCAGGTACCCGATGAGCGTGGGACATCTTTTCAGGCCAGAGAGTTAAAAAAAAAAAAGGGTGCATGTCACCAGGATGTAGGAGTCCAGCTACGGGGCTCCCACAGGAGTCTGGGACAACGTGAGCACCGAAATACTGAAAGGCAGTGATGAATTATAAGCCCTCCAGAGACCAAAGGAAGTCACGAGTCCACCTAGGAGCTGCTGTTCACTGCAGAAAGCCCAGGGCCACCTGTCGCACGTGGCGGGCAGGCTGGAAGGGAAAGCCACTGTGAAACCTGGGGGAGGGAGACTGGATCGAGCACGGATCAGTAGATACCAGATCTATGGGGAGCAGCGAGGAGGAGCAGCTTCACGTGGCCTGGGAGGGTCTCCACAGAGTGCATCCTAGCAAGGGAGGGACAGCACCCCGAGATTATGCTGGGGGGAAGTCAGGCAGCACTCTGGGTACCAAGGAGGCAGCGACACAGCCTGGGGCCTCCCGGGGTGACCTCCGCAGCTTCCTGGACAAGAAAGCACCCGGAGACACGGGGGGATGTCTTACTACAGGGCCACCTGCTCCTCAGACAAAAGGGCCCATGGGAGGAGACAAAGGGAGACTCCTTGGTTGGTTTCAAAGTCACAGAGATCCTCCTGCCTCAGCCTCCGGAGTGCTAGGATTATAGGCGTGCACCACCACGCCTGGCTCTCCTGTGTTTTTAAATACTACTTCACAGACTTAATAACGGGATTTCAATTTTAAAAATTACAAAGTAGAGCTGGTATAGTAATGCACGCCTGTAATCCTAGCACTCAGGAGGCTGAGGCAGGAGGATCACTGTGAGTTTGAGGCCATGCTGGGTTATATAGTGAGTTCAAGGCCAGCCTGACCTAAACAGTGGGGGACCCTGTCTCAAAACAAACAAAATTACAAAATAGTACACAGAACCCACAGGGACTGGAAGGGCGTGTACACATGGAGGGGTGCCCTGTGTGATTTTGTTCTTTTTTCTTGAGTAGTACAGCATACTTTCACCATAGAAAAATTGGAATTAAAACATAAGCTATAAAAATAAGATACAAAGTGCTTCAGCGTAGTGACTATGAAACAAACGGGAAGACAGTCTCTACCGAGGGCCCTTAGGAGGCAGTGAAGGAGGAGGAGCTGTGGGTGCGCACAGCACAGGTGCTCTGCGGGGCTTTCTGCTGGATGAAACGAGGCGGACACAAAGGAGTGTATTCTTTTATTTAAACCCAGAGTAATCTGCAGCCACAGAAAGCAGAGCCGTGGTCTCGGGAAGGAGGCACAGGCAGGGACACAGGAAGGGGCAGGAGGAGACGTGGAGCCCGGGTGGATCGCCCTGTGTGCGGGCACCACAGCGCACCACACTTGTTTAAGCGTGTGGTTTACTGCCCTTCAGCCAGACCCACAGCACCGCTGAAGACACACGCCGTAGGCTCGGCGGGCGCTGTGCCGCAAGGCATCCCAGCAGCTCACAAGGGGCTGGAACGAGGGAGAGCCCACCCTCCACCCCGCGAGGGGCGGCACCGGGGGGCCACAGCCACCATCGTTCTAGGGATGCAACTCTCAGCCAAAAGAACTCAAAGATGCAAG
Organism: Fukomys damarensis; assembly: GCF_012274545.1. Taxonomy (NCBI): domain Eukaryota; kingdom Metazoa; phylum Chordata; class Mammalia; order Rodentia; family Bathyergidae; genus Fukomys; species Fukomys damarensis. Next base: position 80,190,897 of record NW_022900929.1, read on the forward strand.
AGCCACACACTGTTTCCTTAGACAGCGAGGGGCTGGAACAGAAGTGGCCCTTCGCGATTTTTAAAGAGGGACACAGACGCGCGCATGCGCGCACACACACACACACACACACACACACACACGCGCGCGCGCGCGCGCTCCAGGAGGGGCACAGACCATCCCTGGAGAGCACGCCCGAAACTGCTCATGGTACTTCCTGTAGGAGAAGGCGGTGGCAGCAGACAGCTTGGCTGGAGCCCGAGTTTCCTGTGCACACCCATCTGTGTTCTTTAACTTTTGAGAAATGAGGAGCACCTGCGTGTACTGAAACAAGTACGTGTTCCCTGCAGTACGGTGCTTGCTGCTCTGTGTAGAATGTGCCTGTCTGCAGTGTCTCAGTCCCACCTGGCTCTGACCCAAGTGGTCGGGTGGGGCCCCCATCTCCCCTCTGGCCCTGCCGCTGACCGACACGCGATGGCCACGGTGAACAGGCCACTTCCACTTCCTCACAGAGGTGGGCTGCATGCTGGGCAAGGGTTCCCAGCACCAGGAAGGGACAACTGGACCTCGAGGAGCCAGACTGGGTGCCGTTCGAGTCACCTTCTCATCCCCACGGGACAGGTGTGGGCGAGGTGCGTCAGGGGTGCAGGAGGCGGGGCGCACCTGCCCGCGTCTCCTCGCCCCTTTGGAGGAAGTGCCACCTGCCTGCTCCCAGCCTCTGCCAGCAGTGACAGCGCTGTGGGCCTGGAGACCTGCCACACCCACGACCCGTCCCCCAGTGCTGTCCCCTAGCAGCTTCCGCGGCGCTCATCGGACTGACCGCTCGCAGCAGACCCTGCAGCGTCCTCCGCCTCCAGCTGCAGGGCACTCGGGGTCCTGTCACTGCCCCCGAAGTCTGCTTCCAGGCTCCTTCCTGCTGGCCCAGAACCATGCCCCCGCCTGGATCCCAGCACACGCCAGGGTGCCCCATGGCCCCCTCCTCTGTGACCCGCACAGCCGGCCCATCCCCTGGAGTCTGGGTGACGGGAGGCAGAGGGACTTACGAGTTACAGAACACGACCTCCAGGTGCTTCTCGGGTATGGCGGCACAGGACTCTCCCAAGGAGCTCGTCAGAGCACAGATTTAGATCCCAGAGACCTGGGCAGACCCAGAACCCGAAGTTCTTTTTTATTTTTTTCTGCGGTACTGAAGCTTGAACCGAGGGCCTCACACACGTTGGACCAGAGCTTTACCACTGAATTACATCCCCGGCCCTTTTTCATTTATTCTGAGACAACGTCGTGCAAAGTTGCCCAGAACTTGCAATCTTCCTGCCTCAGCCTCATGGATAGCTGTGATTACAGGTGTGCACCACCATCATGCCGCACTGAATGCATGCATTTCTTAGCAGGTCCCAGGTGAGGCTGGCACAGCTGATCAGGACCGCTGTGAGCAGGAAGGGCCTACAGAGCAGTAATCACCTTTGTGGATGGAGGAGAACGTGGAACCGACCCCTCTGGTGGAGCTCTTCAATTGTTGGGTGAATTTTTGATTTAAAAGAGACCAAAAGTCTAAGGCTATATACACACACCACAAACCCAGTAAGGAAAGGAGCTATAAAGTTATTCCAAAATAAAAGTAAAATAAAAAAGGTGAGCACACCTATAATCTCAGCACTAGGGAGGCTGAGGCAGGAGGGTCATTTCAAGTTCGAGACCAGCCTGGGCTACTTAGTGAGCTCTAGGCCAGCCTGAACTACATAGTGACACCCTATCTCAAAACAACAACAAATAAAAGATAAAAAATTCCCTTAAATTCTCAGCGCCAATATTCTAATTATCACCATGAAGTTACATTAGATTCACCGGGGAAGTTTGTTACAAAATGACACAAACTGTACTCTCCCCTTGGCCTGTCCCACCGATCCGGTCTCCTGGTGAATATCACAATGTCCTGAAAACTGAAAACCCCTGCTGTGGGGAATCTCAGGAAGGAAGTGTGTCACGGGGCTGTGCTGGGGAGAAACAGAGTTGCAGTCTCCTGGTGATCCAGATGCCAGAAACCGGAGACAGAGTCTCAGCCAGTGCCCCACACCCAGGCCCCTCTGCTGCGAAACCGCTTCATTTCTGACCCAAGTCTGACTCGTCACCCAACTCTTCAAAATCGTCCCTTCGTATGGGGGTATGGCACACACCTACAATCCCAGCACTCTGGGATGCTGATGCAGGGGCTTCACAAGTTGGAACTCAGCCCAAGCAACTCAGTGACTTAGCAAGAACCTGTCTCAAAATAATTTTTATAAAAGGAGTGGGGATGTAGCTCTGTGCAAAGGCCCTGGGGTCAATTTCCAGTATAACAAGCCAAAAGCAAACCAACCCTACAACCAAAAACAGTCCATCACACCTGGGCTTTTCCTTCCTGAACACACACGCACAACATACACAACACACACTAACAAGGAAAATGTGAAGTTGTCTTTCTTCTCACCAGAGAAAGGAAGGAAGGAAGGAAGGAAAAGAAACGGAGCGGGGAGACATCCTTCTGAGGAGAAGTTATCAGCCCTTGGGCTGGGTGTGGCTCGGAGCACCGGCCCAGCCTTCCTGAGGCCTGGGTTCTGACTTTTCTTTCCCTGTCTCCCCCACTCCAGCCTCACCACCAAAGTCCCAGAGGGGCCGGCATCAGCACCAGGCAAGATCCATCAATGCCAGTGTGGAACAGCTGGGGTCCACTTGGCCCAGACTGTGTTGGGGGCCAGTGAGGTGGTCTCTCCCGCCCGCAGAACTATGCCTGTCCTGTGAGAGATGCAGCGGAAACAGGAAACCCAGGGAGCAGCTCCCAGGGAGAGCAGGACCTTCAGGCCGCCCGAGCCCTGTGGTGGGTTTCTCCTCTTCCGAGCTTGGTCTGCTCCTGCTCCTCAGCAGAGCCGGGAAGGAACCCAGGGCCCTTGAACACACACGCGGGAGTGCTTACTCCCCCAGTCACGCTCATGTATGACTTCCTATCACTTATGTGTTGTGCTTCTCTAAACAGTCTGTTGCTTAGTCTTGCTTGCTTTTGAGCTTTGTAAAAATGGCACTGACCTGGCGCGGTTAGCTACTGCTCACTCACTTTTAAAATCTAACATAGATTCTATGCTGGCGCCTGTGTCTCCATCTGCTGCAGGGCCCTCCCGGCTGCAGGGCCCTCGTCAGTGCACCCCGAGGCTGCTTCCGGCTTTCGCTCTTGGGAAGGTCTCCCCGCTGCAGCGTCCCATGTCTCCGGAACACCTGTGAGTTCAGCAGGCCAGGGCGGTCATCAGCGACAGCTCCAACAGGTCCAGGCCACGTGTGAACGAAGGAGGAGGCGGGTTCTAGACACATGTTGGCTGAAGGGCCAAACCCGACGCCCCGGGCAGAGCGTGTACGATTCCTGGTGAGCCTCACTCGTGCCAACTGCTGGTGGTGCCAGGACGTGGGCAGCAGAAACCTCGACGGCACTCCCTGTGGCCGAGGGCAGCGCCAGGCCTGAACCTAACACCGGACGCGTCCAGGACGAAGGCGGTCAGCCACAGAACGTGGGGCCGGGGGCACAGATTTACCTACGGCTAAGGGGACTGAGGCCCAGGAAGGCCAGACGCCTCCGAGGAGCTGTGAGGGTTAATTACGGCAGAGCCTTCCTCCAGGGCCCTGACTCTCTTCATCCGGGTGCTTTCTTTTCTCCCCAGTAGTCCCAGATGGCAGAGCGTGATCCAGAAAATCAGCGACGACTCCAAGTATTACACAGTTAACAGACTGATGTGCAAAGCAGAGTTGTGTGACTTTGCTGGCTGCAGCTTCTTGGCCAAGGAGGTGCATGGGGTGAAGGCAGGGTAGAAAGGAGGGAGGAGACTGCACAGTCCTGGCCGTGACATGCACAGGTCAGGACAGCAAAAGACACAGGTCCTCCTGGGAGAAGAGTCCGACCGTCTCCCTGGGATCTCACCCCAGGGCAATGCTAGGTGCTCCCTTAAAAAAATAAACACTTTTGTGAAGGAGGCGCGCCTCGGACTCACTGTCCCTTTAGGAGCACTCACAATAGAGCAGTCCTGGGCTGGGGACATAGCTCAGGGTGCTGCCGCCTGCCTCAGCAAGTGCAAGGACCTGAGTTCGATACCCGGTACCAAAAAAAAAGGTCCTGTGAGGCCAGGAGCTGCAGCCTGGGGTAGTGGCCCGATCCGCTGCACAGGTGTGCTCGGAGGGCCCCGCCTTGAGTGTGGCATGGGTTGTGTGGGCCGAACACTGAGCCACCCGCCCAGGGACGGCGGTGGGGACCCCTGTGTCCAGTTCAAGCCCTTCTCCAGCGATCACCTGAACCAGCGCGGCCCCTGCTCAGTGAGCGCAGAGTGCCGTTACATAGTCACCCAGCTCATGGATGAATGATGAAAAGAGGAACTGAGTTTTCCAGTTGCGTCATTTGAAGTAAATGTTAACTTTCCTTCTGAGCCCTTCGTTAACCACATTAGTGTGACAAATACGTCTTTGTCTAGCATAAGTAATTAGAATTTAATCACTTTAACTGCATCTTAATTACCCCAAATGAATTGAAAGGACATTTAATAGCAAGGATTACATTGCCTTAATGAACGATTTTTGTGACTTCATCAATACCGGACTTGCCGGCTCTCGGCCGGCCCAGCTCACGGTGGCCAGTTGGGGTCACTAGGTGGCGCTGCTCCCGTTTGTTTATTTAATTTCCCCATTGATCTGTTGCAGGCGACAACAGGAAAGAAAGCCAAAAGCACATAGTTTATTGTGTTCTTCTGATGACCTTTCTTTGGGACTATGAGATCATCACCAGATGTGAAAACGAAAGTGGCTTTGGGCCGTGGACTCTGGGTGCCCCAAGGTGGGCATAAAGCCGGTGCCTGGAGCCCAAGTTCCCCTGTGGACAACTGCCAACTACAGAGCGCTTTCGTCAATGTGCTATTTGGGGTGAGCGCAGAGTCCTCAGGTAGGAGTAACAGGCACGCTCTGGAACAGGCACGATAAGATCAGACAGAGCTCCCTGGGACAGGGTGGGGGGTGTTTCAGGGCCTTGGGCCCTCCAGGCGTGTCCGGGAGGAGGACCAGCCCTCCCCACAGAGCGCCTCTACTGAGATGGGTCTTGGCCATCAATAGCTGTTTAAGTGTTTAAGATGAATAGAGAGACTTGGGCTACCCCAGCTCTCTTGCTGCCTGCCGTTCCCCAGGCTGCTTCTTCAAGGAGAGCAATAAAAAAATCTCTCTTACGTCTTGAGTAAAAAAGAAGTGAGTTTCCCTAAGTGACTCTCTGAGAGTCCCACAGGGAGGACATACTGTCTCTCCATGGACTTTATTACACACAGGGAGCGTAATAAACTGGGGGTGAGCTACGGGGAGCTGCATTCTCACTTTGGGTCCACGGGCCAGGGGTGCAATCTGACTACAGAAGCCTGGGTCGAGGTCAGCAGGTTCTGGCTTTGACCCAGGACAGGTGAGTTGGGGACGTTCCTGTTTTCCAGTTGTCATTCACAAATAAATCACCTGACCTCAGAAGAGAGCCACAGGGGAGTCAAGGTGCACATCAAAGTCTGGGGTGCCAAGGACATCGCTGAATGTGAGGTCAGGCGGGCTCTTAGGTTCCTTCCTCTTGGAAGTCTATGAGTGATTCTGGGGACTCGACACAGGTGGGGAGCATTCAAGGGAACCTCCCTGAGCCCCATGCACACCACACAGATGTGTACAGATGTGCACAGCCCTGTTTATCCATTGCTGTGACACGTGAGGTTCTATAGAAGAAACGATGCTAGAAGCTGATTTGTTCAATTTTCTGATACTGCAAGGTCTTTGGGAAGAAAGATACATAGATGACTCCATAACAAGACTTTACAACAAATAATTTCTGTATTTCCACCAAAACTGCCATCTGTCCTGTGACGGGCCTAGTGCCTTACCCTACTCTGCCATCTCAGAGGAAATTAAGATTCAGTACAAGTACTACAGTGAGAACACACGTGTACCAGTATAAAAACCTACTGAAACAGAGTTTTATGATTGTGCACTAATTTCATTCCCATTAGAAATACATTTTTCCTTTTTATTGGGCGAGGCTGTTATCTCTCACGTGCTTTCTTTAAAGTTGCTTTCTTGCCTCATTTAAGTAGAGACATACCAAGAACGCATGTAGCAAGTATCTGTTGCATGTTTCCTGCAGCATAAGGGATGGACCCTCTGAGCAGCGTGACTTCACACACTCCTCCCCTGGTTGCCAGCCTGGGTCCTGGGCCACTCAAGGTGACCAAAGTGCAGAAATCCTGCTGTGTTGATATCCACAGCAATGAAACCAGCCATCTCCCCTGGCCCCCAGCTGCTTAGCTGGGTGCGCACTTAAATATTCCTGCATGGGGGCGTTCAGGGAGCACAGACCTGCAAGGACCAGTTTCTATGGAAGCCGGGGTCCAAGACACTGGAGAACCCCCTTCGAACTATGAATTGCAATCAGCCCCGAGGATTTCTTCTTTCTTTTAACAAGAAAATAAAGAATCCATTTTACTCATATTTTAAAATAAACGTTCCTTCTGAGAACTTCGGGGAGCAGCCTCTATTTGATGAGCTGAATTCGTGAGGATTCGGAAATGATGACATCAAGTAGCTCGCGTAACCACCTCCTTAAAGACCTCGTAGATTAGAGATGACTATAGATTTTCCCCAGCACAGATCAAAGAGATGGAATTGAACGTTTTAAGCTTAATGACCCAGCCCCGTCACACCCACAGGGGCACGCACTCGGGCTGCAGCTCCGTGGCTGTGGTGGGTTCACTGTGCACTACCCGGGCCCAGCCCAGGTCTCTCCTTGGCAGGGCCTCCAGCGTGCATAAACTCCGGAATATCAGCCACGAATTTTCGATTTCTCACTGCGCATTTTCAAAAGCATCCAGGCTGCCACTTGGGAGACAGGCGGCGCGGCGAGGCCCTGTCCAGGGTCCTGACGGCGCACCCCGCTCCACCCACCCACTGCAGGAAACAAAGACTGCCCTGCCGGCCTCAGGCCGCCTCCCTCCTCCTCGGGTCATTTTGCTGGGAGAGGAAACAAGGAAACAAAGGAACCGCTGATCCGCTGCGCCCCTGGCCCCATCTCTGAGCTGTGACGGCCAGGTCACCTTCTCCATGCCGACCCTGCTTTTCTTAAATAAAAACACCGGCAAGAGCGTCATTCAGAAGGGAAATCCACGCATGCACCTTGTCTGGAGAGGTTAGGGTTGGGGGCATGAAAATGTCTCCACCAGTTGGGTAACCCCAGACATTGCTGGGGACCTCAGGAGGGGCACTGACAATTTCTCTTCCTCCTTCGCACCCCCTTCCCCTCAAAACGGTGATCACCAGAATGACATTCTCAAAACAAAGGCGCATCTAGTGTCCTGTCCCTGCCACTGCTGGACAGCAGAGGCGCTGGGCGCCCGGCCCCACCGGCCCAGAGGGGACTCACACGGCCTATGCAGAGGGGTGATCGATTCCTCAGAAGGGGAGCCGCAAAACAGGGGGTGGGGTGCACCCTCCCAGAGGGTTAGCTCAAAGCTTTCCGATAAAAATACAGGCCTTGGACTGTGGGTGGCTTTGCTGCTGCAACACAGGTGAGCTACTGCTGGCTCTGCATCCCGGGGGGCACCCGGCGCGCCTCCCACACAGCACCGCCCCACAGTCTGGGCTCCCCAGCGGGCACTGTGTGGAGCCTCCAAGGCGGCACAGACTTGTGCCTTTGGGACGGGGCCACACAGAGACCCTGCCAGCGGCCCCCATGAGCTAGCAAGGGTCCCCAGTTCACTTCCTCGGGCAGGCGCTGGAACACTGCCATCCTGGCCACCAGGATGGGCGGGGGCAGGCCCCGGCCTCGCCCCAGGCTCCAAAGACACGGTTGGTCGCGCCCTGCCGGCCCTTTGTTAGAGCTGCTGTGCAGCCCAGATGCGGCTTGGTCCCTTCTCCCACCCTAAGCCTCGGCTGCCAACTCCCGCGTCCCTGCGCCCCGGCTGGCTTCTCTCCAGGGATGGAGCAAGTGCAGGTCCTAGGGCCTCGCAGTCGCCCTGGCCTGGATCCCGTGGCCCAAGGAGGCCAGGGGACAGCCGAAGTGTCCCGCAGGCCGGGTAAATAATTAACAGAAAGCAAATGCACTTGTGTGGGCCGCTATCAACTGATCTCCCACAAGGCCACCCGTGGCAAACATGGCCCAGGTTGGGCTGCACCAGACTTTCTCATGGGCACCTCAGGGGGCCCCTGCCCCCAGGCCGGAAGGTTCTCCTCTGGCCCTATGGAGCAGACACTGGAGGCGAATTGGGTGCTAGCGGACTCCTCCCAGGCCTATGGCCCGTGTGCAGTGCCCATCTGTGCCCTGTCTCCAGCGACTCAGAACCACAGCAATGTGAGGCGGCAGCAGCATTACAGGGAGGGGAAAAAATGGGTGGTTTAAAGGTGGTTAATTTGGTGAGAATTCCCTCCCTGTGCCCATCTTCCATCTGTGCTGTAGCTCAGTGACTGAACGGCACTTTAAACACCGCGAGGCGCAGAGGGGTCTGGAGCCCCCGGCCCAAGAGCAAGGTACCTGCGCGAGGTCCTGGCTCTGTTCACCGGAGCGGGTGCCCACGTCCCGCAGCCAGAGTCCCACAGCAGGTGCACCTTGGGCCTGGAGACACCTTTCGAGCCTTTAGAGAGAGGCCTCATTGGGGAGAAAGCAAGAAAGCAAACAAGAAAAACTGTTAACCACAAGACTCCTTGTGACTCAGGGTCTTCAAACCATGCTGTGCCTTTCTCTGACCCTGAGCTGCACTGGTGCCATTCCACCCCTGTCACCCCTCTAAGATAAGGACGAGGCCTCTCTCCCTCTGGGCTTTAAGCCACCCAGGTCCCTTGGGGTTTTTTTTTTTGGTGGGGGGAGCAGTCTTACTCCAGCCTCTCATTTTCCACCTTTTCCAGGAAAAGGTCTGGAACCGCTACAGGCTGCTAAGTGTCCAGGCAAGAGCCCCATGACCTCCCGGGTCCCAGGAGCATCTGCCTGGTACCAGCTGGAGATCCGGCTCCTGGGGGCCCCGCCTCCACATCGCTCTGCTCCCAGGTCAGGTCGGAGGGCGCTAGACTGGAGCCTGAAGGGAACTCCTGCGTCCTTCCAGAAGGCCACAGGCAGTGCGCTTTGGGGTCCAGGAGGCCTGGCGCGAGCGCCTCAGGGCAGGGTGGGGTTCTGCACTTTCCCACGGGGTGCTGTTCTTAGCCATCTCCCTTCCCCTTCCCTTTCCCCACCGCTGGCTGGCTCCTGGAGTGGGAGTGCGGCGTCCTGCTGCTCTCCTAAGGCCTGGTGCTTTCGGAGGCGGAACCCACTGCCGGGTGCCCAGTCCTCGCGTAGCCCAGCAGGCGCGCACCGGGCTGAAGAGCGGACTCGGCGTCTGCCCTGGGAGCACTGACCACTTCTCCCTGATTCCCAGCACGGAGGGCGAGGGCGGCTGCAGACCAGAGGGGCTCTAGCTGCAGGGCGGGGCTCAGAGCTTCGAGCTCCGGACCCCGGGGCTCCCTCCCCAGGGCGGAGGAGTCTGGGCCCTGCGTGTCCCCCTGCTCACTGGCGGCACACGGCGGGGGGAGGCCCGTGGCCTCCGCTCTGACTTTAGACTTGGCAATGGCTCAGTGCCCCCAGCTCCGAGCGGATTGACAGTCTCTCCTCCAGGGACGAATTAATGGAGAAGGATCAGTTAATTAACAAACCCTCATTCTGGCTTTTACCTTCGTCTCCGCCCAGACCCGGGCGAGCCTCTGCCGAGAGGGGTTGGGGGCCGGGACTCGGAAGTCAAGCCCAGCTCTCCCTGGAGTTTCGGGCCTTCACCTCCCCTCCTGTCTTCCTCTCTGGAGGTCTCGGCGCCGCCTGGGTCCCCACTGCCTCTGGGCGTCACTGTGCCTCGGCCTGTGGGCCTGCAGGGGAGCCACACGGCAGCTCCGGCTAACAGCGCCGCTCGCAGTCCGGCGCAGGAGACCCCGGTGCAGACTCGGGGATCATCGGCTCACCCCACTCTCCCGTGTGGGCCTTCAGTAGACGACGTGAGCGGCGAAGGCGGGCCGGACTCCGCCAGGAGGGCCCGTTGTCGCTCAGCCCCTCTCCCAGGGACGTCGCAGACGTCTTCCCCGTCCATCTCCAGCCCACGGCTGGCCCCACGCGCACATGGCGCTCGGCAGAGGTCCTTCCGAGCACTTCGCCTCGCGGCGCACCCCTAGAGCGCGGTTCTGGGCAGCCTGCCCCGCGCCCAGGAACTGAGCTTAGCCGAACGCAGGCAGAAGCCCCGCGCGCCAGTTCTACCCCGGGCGCGCACCTGGGCAGGCGAGTGCCACGAGCAGCTTCAGATAGACAGGCGG
>NW_022900929.1:80202238-80203371 GCF_012274545.1 Fukomys damarensis
CCGCCAGGAGGGCCCGTTGTCGCTCAGCCCCTCTCCCAGGGACGTCGCAGACGTCTTCCCCGTCCATCTCCAGCCCACGGCTGGCCCCACGCGCACATGGCGCTCGGCAGAGGTCCTTCCGAGCACTTCGCCTCGCGGCGCACCCCTAGAGCGCGGTTCTGGGCAGCCTGCCCCGCGCCCAGGAACTGAGCTTAGCCGAACGCAGGCAGAAGCCCCGCGCGCCAGTTCTACCCCGGGCGCGCACCTGGGCAGGCGAGTGCCACGAGCAGCTTCAGATAGACAGGCGGCGCCCCCTCCTCCCAAGCCTCGGGGCTGGGTCGAGAACCCTGGCACCGCAGGTGTACTGCCAGGTTCCAGGTTTTCTCGTAGCCCCCAGCTGGGCGGCCCTCCTGTGCCTGGAGCCGCTGAGGCCGTGCCGCCTCTGTCACAGACCAGCGCAGAGCCCTACGGGAGCGTCTGACGCTGAGCCACGTGCCAGCCCCCCAAGGACCTTCTCCAGGAGGAGTGGGGAGTCCTCCAGCCCCCGCCCCCCGCGCCTAAGCACTGGGCTCCGGCCGGCTCACCTGCTAAGCGGAGCGCCGACATGCGCTGGAACTCCGGCTCCTGCAGCCACTTCCACATCCTCCGGAAAGTCTCCCGGCCGGATTTAAGCTTGCTCCAGGGCTTGGGGTTGCGCAGCAGATCCGAGAGTGTCCCCTGGGAGCGGCACAGCACCCTCTGCGCGAAGATGGCCTGGGGAATGCTGTAGCGTTTCAGCTCCGTGGTGATGCGTTGCGCCACCTCTTTGGTATTGATCTCTTCCATCTGCCCTGAATTACTTCCACTGCTGACTTGCGCGCCGGTCACCGAGGGGTTGGGCTCGCGGGCCGTGCCTAGGAGCTGTCCGTGGCCCTGGGCGTTCAGGTGGGCGTGCGGGTGGTGTGGAGGGAGGCCGTTTATGGACACCATGCCGGCTGAGGTGGGCGTGAGGTGCTGCTCCCCGTGGCGGCCGAGCATGGCCGGGTGGTGGGTTTCGAAGCCGTTGGGGGTGAGCATCTTGTCGGCGGGCATGGCGGGGCCCGGATGGGCGTAGTGAGGGAGCCCTTGCTGGGAGTTGTGGATGCCTCCCAGGCCCGAGCCGGAAAGGGGCGAGA
>NW_022900929.1:80204833-80215177 GCF_012274545.1 Fukomys damarensis
TCGCGCGTTTGAAAATCAATTCAGCGTCGGGAGCAATGGTGCCCTGCCGTAGTCACGCTCCAATCCGCGAAGGACCCTGGTCCCGAGATCTGGTAGGGGCGCGTGGGGAAGCCCCCAGTGTGGGGCTACACCCCCACCACATGTGGCGCAGGCAGGGTGGACGCGGGCGCGCGGGGCTTCGCCTGGCCCTGGGGACGCCCTCTTCCCGGCGTCCCCGAGAGAAGCCTTCGCGTTTGAAAATCAATTCAGCGTCGGGAGCAATGGTGCCCTGCCGTAGTCACGCTCCAATCCGCGAAGGACCCTGGTCCCGAGATCTGGTAGGGGCGCGTGGGGAAGCCCCCAGTGTGGGGCTACACCCGGCCACCACATGCCGCGGCTTTCTTTCATTGACAAAAGGGAGAAAAAATCCGTAACAAAAGGCAGAGCCGTGTCGCTTAGGTGCTTTCATCCCCTCGGAGAAAGGACAGATGTGCCCATTGTCTCAGCCCTTGGCAGTTACGGCCGGGTCAGTGCGGAGCCTCAGCCCAGAGCGAGCGCATTCACAATGGGGACAGGAGCCGGGTCGGCCCAGGCCCGGGTTGAAATGTGTGTGGCCTGGCTGCTGGGCCAGCGCAGATGTGGATCGAGCTGTTAGAACCCGGGCCCAACAGCGAGTAATTTCGCTGTGGATGTGCCCAGACCTTTGAGAGGCCAGTGCTGAACTGGCAGCAGCTGCAGTGCTTAGACCACGGGGCAAACGTTTGGCCAGGTAGGTCCCCACCAGGTGAGGCGGGAGCAGCCCACTGCTTTGTCTGGGTCCTTGCCAGTGCCAGTCAGCACCATGAGCCAGGTGGATTAAGGTCAGTGGGTGTCGTCCTGGCTTCCTTCAAAGGGCTGTGTTCTGGGGCTGCCTAATCTGGCTGTCTGGCTGGGAGGACACTGTGGTCCTGCCTCAGTACCGTGTCTGGAGGCCGGGAAAGAGGGTCAATCCCAAGGGACTCAGTGCACATGTAGGAGCTTGGGGGCTCCCCGCTCCGAAGGAAAAGGCTTTGGGGAAAACACACAGGGCAAAAGGAACTCGGAAACAAAATGTTTCAATCTATATATCTGCCTCTTCACACTCACACAAATATGTAAGCATAAAACATATTTTTTATCTAGTGGATCATAATAGGTTGGTAAGAAGTTGAATAATTAAAAAAATTATTTCTGTTTTCTTTTTTGTATGGCATAGAGCATCTGGCCTTCATGAGACCAAACAATGGGTTAACGTAGCAGGTAGCCTTTGAGTTAAACTGCTCCCCCCTAATTTTAATCCCACTAAAATGATTGATTTGCCCTATGACAACTCTTCTCACAAGGCAGTGTGTTAAAAGAAAGAAGTAAATGCCACCACGGCACAAATCGTCCATGGTTTTCTCTTTGTGTAGTTAATTAGGGACTTGATCCCAGAAACCTCTTTCCTGTGAGGTCCCAGCTGAGCCCTTAGAGGCCACTGAAAGAGAGGTGGGGTCTGGTGAGCTCACCCCCTCCCCACACCCCTCCTTTGTGAGAAGGGGACCCTGTGTCAAGTGCTAGTCCTCAAAGGAGAAGAGAAGAGAAAGATCTGGACAAGTGTGTTGAGCTTGCTCAATTCAGAGTTTGACCCTTTTTTCTGAAGCATTTTTTAAAAAATGCATTTGCAGGACTTGCTTTGGCTTGCAAATCTCTCTCATCTTCCTTGGCTGTTCACACCTTTTATTTAACAGTGGTTTCTCTGTCTTTGATGAGCTGCAGTGATTTCTCAGACTTGACCTCTTGGAAAAATTTCCAGAGGAGATGTAGGCAGGAAGATGCTCTTTCGGGCCTGGTTCAGCTGAGTGGAGGCCTGAGGCACTAAACAGAGTGTTAGCTGCTGGAGGGCCAGAATGCCTTTCTGTGCTTTTGTCCTGTCCACTTGCCCAGCACAATGCCTGGCACCCCCTGGGCACACTAGAGGGTGAGGGAACTAACGCTTCTTGGAACTTGGTAGTCAGTGTGTGCATACTGGGGGGCGGCTACAGTTAGCTGCTCAGATTTGAGTAGCTTCGAGGAATTTAAAGAAAAAAATAATGTTAACATCAGGAAATTACATACAAGCATATTTTAAAAAAGTGTGGAATAAGACTATTGACTGGATGCTTGTTGCTGGCAATATTTTCAGAGTGGAAACAAGGCTTTCAGGGTGTTTATTTTGTAAAGGTCAAGAGAAGAGTCCAGGGAGTAGGGAAGGGGGTACAATTTGTCTTATGTGGGGTGGGCTAAAAGCTTGCCAGGCAATCCCACCATGCTTAAAAAGGAAACAGAATAAAGCAGTTCCTCCAGATGCTGGCCACACCAGGTGCTCTGGAACCTCTGGCTCAGAAGTAAGGTGTTAGTTCTCCTTGTAAAGAGATAGGCGTGTAGCAGCTGGGCCAGTCCCATTTGCTGGACTGGCATGCAGGGCAAGCTTCCCCACCAGGGTCCAGAGGAGACTGACTTCCCGCTGTAGCCTCGGGTCACCACACTGGAAAACTGGGGGTTGAGGGTGGGCTCTGCTGAGCTCTTCTGTCTTCCTCTCCAGTCCTCCCACCTCTGGAAAAATGTTGTTCAGAAATTGCTGCTGACTTAGAACATCACGAAATCTAGAAGTCAGTGGCCTGATGTTTTGCTATTAAAAATCATTTTTTAAAACCCCAACTGGGCACTGAGGGGGGTGTGCAGCTCACTGTAGGCACATGCTTGATGCCAGGCCCAGAGTTCAAGCCCCAGCACCAAAAAGAAAAAAACTAGTGATGGTTTTTCATCTCTAGGACCAAGTAAGTCTTGTAAGCAAGTATTCTAGCCCCCTTCTTCAATCTTTGATCTGTGTGGCCATAGTTTTTATTGTGTTTGTCCCCCTACCACCAGCCGGCCTTTCCTGCTTAAATTGTGGTTTTTGTCTATGGAAACAGTATTTTTGACTTGGCATGTGTGCCCTTTCCTTTGTTCCATCTTTTACTCAGGCCTCCAAATCTCAGAAGATTCTATGCCAAGGATGGGCAGCTCTGCCAAGTAGACCAGCTCACTCCTGAGGTCCAGGACCTGCTGAGATCACCCAGGGGCTTTGGAGAGGCCAGAGCACATGGCTGCATCCTCGGGTGCTTTCTGGACAGAGGAGGGATGCTCTGCTCTCCTGGGCTCTGGATGACCTTGAGGCGGTTGCTCCTGGGCTTGGGATGGTCAAGGCTTCTGTCCCAGCGTACTGGAGGAAGAAGGGGTCCCAGGTGTCCATGCATGGAGGGACAGGTTCCTTAGGATCCTGTACTGAACTGGGGTCCCATTGCCAGCCACCAGCCCTTCACGGTGTTTCTTCTGTAGTCATGCCTATGTGTCATGGAAACATGTCACAAAGGGAACGGGTCCAGGCTGTGGGAGGGGGTGAAGTGTCCATGCTTTGTTTTCAGGGGCTGGCATTTGGGGCTGCAGCTCTGGATCAGCCAACAGCCGAGAGGGCTAGGGTTGGGAGGGACTGGCTGGAGAGTGCCCTGCTTCCTGCTGAGGGGAATTTGGAGAGTTATGGGCACTGGCACTGCAGGTACAGCTCCCACTCTGGAGGGCTGTGGAAGCTGGGGCCTGGGTTCCTGGGCCTGGACACCCTACTCCTGGGCCAGCTGCGAGCTGGGCGCATGGTGACAGGGACCGGCCAAGAGCAGCTGCACCCGAGAAAGAAACTCTTAAACAAATCATTTTGGTGTCTAATCAATTAGTGTTTGTGCAGTCAAGTACCATAGCTTTAACAGAATAATCGTTATTGCCCTTGTCTTTATTTGACCCACAGACACCTAGAAGATTTAAAAATAAAAACGCGGTGTTCCAGGCTCCTTGCCCCTGGCCTGCGCTGCTCTCCCAGGCTCACTTGCCTGGCCTGGCTGCCCGCCTGCTCTTCCTTCCCCCTTCCTTCTCCCCTCCTGACCTTGTACATCCCACTGTCTCTTACCCGGGAGGCAGTCCTTGCACTGTCCTCTGTGGCCTGAGCACCATCAGGGCGTGGGACTATGTAGTCGCCAAGTGTCCTTGGTCTCTGTCTGGACCCCTGCCCTCTTGCTCCTTCCTGAACCCATCCAGGACCTAAGGGTCCTAGGGGTGCATCTCTAGTTTCCATGGAGCTCAGAAGGCCTGCCTCTGCAGGGAGGGGGCTGAGAGGGAAAGCAGGGTCCCTCTCCCCGACGGAGTGGGAGCAGGGAGGGCCTGCTGTGTGAGGAGGAGCAGGAGTCTGGGCAAAGGGTCTTCAGGGCTTCTAAGTGGCTGTGCCTGTGTCCCCCGCTGAGTGTGGGCAGGCCTGTGTAGGTCACCATTGCTGCTGGGCTGCAGGAGTCCCGGGGGGTGGAGGGATGGAGTCCCACTAGGGCTGGGAGGCCTGGGGAGGGTGGGCTGTGGGGCTGTGGGGCCATGGAGAACTTTGGGGAACCAGGTGGCCAAGAACACCTGCATCTTCTGGATCCCCTGATCACTAGGGGAGCAGGGTAGCAGTAGGTGGAGGCTGATGGTGGGGTGGGGGTTGTATACTGAGGCCCTTCTAAAAGGGGGAGCGGGAGTGAGCTGGAAGTGACTACTGCCTCCATCCCCCTCCCAACCCAGGGCTTGGGATGGCTCTGGGGGCCTGAGCCAGGTCTCCCAGCTGTCTCTAGACCTGCCTCCAGTTCCCTTCTCCAGCAACAGCCTGAGAACTTTAGCCCTCAACAATAGATGATTATAATGTACTTGACTAATGCCTGTATTTTCCTGTTTAACATACATTAATCCAAGTAGCAAAAAAATCAATATTGCTAACAATATTGCAAACAAATCCTAGTCTCTCTCACAGAAACCCTTGGATTTTCAGTTACTCCTACCCCCTTGAAGTTTATTACTCCCCTTTGGTCTACTGGTAGCTCCTGGAATTCAGTCCCACCTTTCACAGTCCTTTTCTAAAATCCCAGATTTTTATTTTCTTTTGCCATGGGGGGACATTCTGGGACCCAAGTCTGAGCCTACTTTCTCCTGGGGCCATCTGAGCCCCGGAAGTTTACATCAAACTCCATCCCTTCCAGCATCAAGAGTGCCCTAAGTTGTTGGCCAGTGACCAGTTTTCATTGTACCCGGGCATAGCAAAGCAGGAGGTGGGGCGGGGTGGCAGCCGGAGGAGCTCCGGGAGCAGACTCCAGTCCCCGCTCTTCTGCCCTTTGGCCCTTGCTAATCTCAGGTGGTTGCTTTGGCCTATGGGCTGGGAGTTCGTGATTCCTGGTATGATTATTTTTAAAAAATTGGTGTTTTCCACCTGGAAGGAATAAACCAGAAGAGCTGGCTAATGAGGGAACTTAAGTTTGCAAAACACTGAATAATTTAGTATTGTATTGCAAGGAAAAAAATAGCTTTCTTAAATCATCCCACAATATAAATTGCAGACTTACAGTATAGTCCTGGTAAGTCTAAATTTTTAAAGGGGCAATATTCAAAGAGACATAGATGTCTGTATTAATTATTTATTCGCCGGTGCCTTCCTTCGTTTCTAACTTATTATTAATTAGGCGCCTCTAGTCTTTCGCAGAGCGCTCCACTGAGCCGGTTGCAGCTTTAAATATGAATTAAAAGCAAATCCAAGCTACTGTAATGCGAAAATTATTCCGTGTCTTGCATGGCAGAGATGAATAGCTGCGTGGATCAATACCGTGAAACTCGGCTCCCAACGACAGCGTTATTGATAGCTTGTATTAATGATGTTAATGATGGAAAAAGGAAAACAACGGTCCACCCGACTTAGAAACTTTTTAGCCGCTGAAACCCCGCAATAAAAACGGGAAGGGGCAGGAATCGGGTTTAAGTGTAATAAGAAAATTATTTATGAAACCGGATAAATGACTTCAGAGCCCTGATGCATTTGAACCAAAGCCTCCTGGCTCCGGGCAGCCTGGGCTCCAGCTGGGGAGACCGCGAAAGCCCCAGGGCAAGCAGCGGGCGCAGGGACTCTGCGCCTCCGGTGAGTCCGGAGGTTGCCGGCTCCCCGGGGAGCGGTCCCCAGGGCCAGGCTTTGGCCCGATTTCCTCCGGTGGTCTGGGCGCCGGGCCTGGGAGGAGGGTCCAGTGCTTAGGCCGCGGAGGAGCGCTTCAATCCTGCCCGCTTGGCCGGGGCGGAGTCCCCCAGACGCGCACGACTGCCGCGCCTGAGCAGGCAGAGCCCTTCGGGTGCCTCAGTGGCCCTGGCTCCGGGCAGCGACCCGTGAGGTCCCTGCAGTGTTCGCCGGCTCCCCGCCCCAGTATCGACCCACTGTCCCTTTCCCGCTAGCCGAGGGCCACGGAGAGGGAGGAGGACGCAGAGCGGGGAAGCGAAAGGTTAAATCCTGACCCTGGAGGATGGCAGGAAAGGTCAGAGCCCGAGGGTCAGTGCGCGAGTCCCCTCCCCCTCGTGGGGTGCAGAGCCGTCGGGTCCCCTCCCCCAGCCAGGTCCGCGCTGGTGAGCATGTGTGTGTGCAGCTGTGGGTCTGCGCCGGGACCGGACTGCCCCCGGCCTCAGAAGAGGAGCCCAGAGGCCTGTGACCCAAAGGGAGCAGTGGCAGCAGGAGAGTCACACGGTGTCAGGAGCCGGCTCCCAGGGGAGCGCCGGTGTTCGTCCTGCCTTCTTCCTCTCCCTCCCTTCCGTCCTCTCCCTCGTCCTTCACAACGCCCGGGCTTCCTTTTCTCCTCCAGTCCCTCATTTCTCCTCCGTGCTTCCTTCCCTCTTTCCCCTCTCTCTCCACTCCTTTCTACCTCCCCCAGCTTTTCTCCACCTTTTCCTTATCTTTGCTCCCAGATCTCAGTCCCAGTCCCCTTCCCTAGGTTGAGCCTGGCGCAGGCCCCAGGGCCCCTGGACTCACAGGGCGGTGCCAGCTCCCTTTGGCACTAACATAAGCTAATCTTGCTCTTGAGCAAGGGGAGGCAGGTGAACATTGGAGTGCAGAGGATGCCTGTGCTTAGTTAGGTCCAGCCCCCCATATTAGAGCCCACTGGGCCTAGCCTCCATATTCCTGGAGGGCAAAGAGCCTCTTGCTAAGATTTTTGGGTTATTTTTCATTTTATTAAAAAAGATTTAAGCAAAGCAAGTCTCAGGAGCTGCAGCCACTAAGAGCACTGGCTGAACCGTCGCTGTATCTTAGGTGGCAGGGATGGCCACGTGGAAACCATGATCTGGGTAACTAGAGGACACCTAGACCCTGCCAGCTAAGAACGCAGCTCAGCTCAGCTGCCTGGTGCCAAAGTCCACAGCCACTGCCTGTTTCAGAGGGGCTGGGCGTGGCACAGGCTGGCCTCACCTCCCGCCTCAGGCCAGTGGCTCTTTTTTGCAAAAGGAAACACAACCGACACTGCAAAAAATCACTTGATTCTGGAAAAAATCAATATCAAAATTGGATTTATTGTCTGCTTATGTGATTAAAAATGACAAAGTGTTGGCTTTTATTTTCATAAAAAGACAGAGGGCTGAACAAAATAATTTACTATCGAGTTCTGCTGGTTTCATTGGCCTGGTAGTGCAGGGAGGCAGGCGGGGTGCTGGGAAGCCGGGCCTCCGCCAAAGGGCCTGCTCCAAGGGGCAGCAGGAGGAGGAGAATTTCCTCACCTCTGATGGGCCTAAGCGCCAGGCCAGCTGAGAAGCTCTCAGTTCTGCCTCCTTCCAAAGAAATGCCAGGATCTGGCCCTGCCTCTAACTTTGTAACTCAAGTGCAGGTCCTAGCCCCGTAAATAATGTTGAAGATACTGCCTGCTCTATTGCTTTCTGGACCAAATGGCACCAAGTGTTGCTGGCTCGCTCAGCCCGCTCCTGGGCCCGTAGCCGTGGGAGCTCACAATGTAGGTTCTGGGTGTGCTTGTGTGTGTCATCTGGCCTCCCAGGCTGTCCTGCCCAGACCAGGAGAAAGTGTCCTTTCTGTGGTGGGCAGTGCGCACACTCCAGGAGCACCAATGCCAGGGTTATTTATGCTAGAAACAAAAGGGAAAAGCTGGAACAAAATACAGCCCTACAGGGTGTATCCCGTCCAGGTCCACGCTCCCCACCGTCCTGGAGCCGGGTGACCTCTGTGCGCCCGTCCAGGAACAAGGTGGCTCTGCCGAAGCGCCCAGCAGTGGTCAGGGAGACAGCACCATGGGGAGATTGCACCACCCAGTCCGCCGGTGCCCCTGAACGCGACTGGGATTCGGGGAGCTGATACTATTGGGGCCGCACTTGCCCAGTGTCCTTGGCCTTCTCCATGTGCACCCAACCTTGAGGGCTGCCACACGCAACTGTGTCCTCCATGGAGGACCAGGACAAGGTTCCACATGGGTGATCAGGTCTCGGGACCCAGGGCCACAGGAGCCATGGGTGGATGTCACCCTTGTTCTGGGAAAGTTGGTTGGCCCTCCAGAAGGGCTTGGCTTCAGCTCCTTTTGCCCCTGCTAGGCTGGGGGCTCACACTCGGTGGGGTCGGGTCGTCTGTCCACCATGCCGCTGCTGTCCGTGGGAACAGAGGTGGTCAGGTTGTGCCCTGGTGTGAGAGAGACAGAAATTGCCTGGGTTTGGCGGCCCTGGCTCTGCCCAGTGTGAGGACAGAATCCGCTGCCAGCAGCTTCCTGAGAAGAAACCCTCCTGATCTTCTCTGTAGCCAGATAGCGCCAGCCTGGGAGCAGCTGGCCGGGGGTCAGAGGTCAGTCTTCTCTGGACACTGGGTGCCCACTGCATGGGGACAGCGACCACACAGCCCCCCGCCCCGCTCTGCCCCGTTGGGGTGCGGTGGGGTAGGGCAGTGAAGTTAGGAATTCATAGCCAGACCATAAAGCCACTCGTTTAGACGTTTGAGGCGGGGAGATGTGAATGATTTCTCCAAGCGTCCACGTTGGGGTAGCGGTGACCAAAGGATCGAGGAGCAATCTGTTTTCATCACTTCATCACCTCACATGGCCAGAGCTCAAAAGAAGTTGCTAGAAAGGCTGAGAGGCAAACAAGTGGGCATTTCCTTTCCAAAATGGCTGACCTTTTTCTGGCCCGCAGAATAAAAAGCAGATTTCTACAGTGTCCAGTGGGCCCCTTTTAGGAACGCATCTCCGTGCTCCCTGGAGTGCAGCGCTCCGTGTACCCGTTGCAGCCCGTGGAAGGCTTCTAGCCTTAGCTCTGGTGGACGACGCAGCAGCCAGTAGTTAGAATTCGCTCTCCAACGAAAGTCGTGGTCAATAGAATTCTTGGTATCAAATGAGCAATAATTTGCTGTGGCTACAAGCTGGATAATGAAAGATGTTAGTGGGATCAATAAAAAATGAAAACACTTTTACTTACATCTTGAGTTACTGTTTTAAGAGAGCAGGAGAGGCTACAAACCCAAAGCTAAGTTCACAGCCTTCCTCTCAGGAACACAGCGGAGAGGAGAGGTTGCACGTGGCTGTCCTTCAGGCCTCTCCACCTTGTCCCCCTAACTGGAGAGGGAGAGATTTCCGCCCAAGTCAACCCCTAGGACCCAGTCCTGACTTCAGCAGAGTGCTACCCCCAGAGGTGCATATAAATTATGAATTGTTTTCCACCAGGACCAAAGGCCACCTAATTGGCTGTACTTTACTGAAAGCCTATGCAAATGTCCCCACCCTGAGTTGTCACTTGAAAGGCCTCAAATATTCACTTGACCAAGCCATCCATCAGGGCTTGTGCTCCTTGGTTGTACACAGAGGGGCATAGGGAAAGAATTTCTTCGGATTTATTTCGTATTGCCATTACAATCTGGAAAATTCACTCTAATCTCCCCCCCTTTTTTTTTTCAGGTGAATTACTCTCCCATCTTCTGTCACCATCATTTCATCTGTCCAGCGAATTTCCAGTCGGTGTTGGATTTATTTGTCCTCCCCAGTCTGCTGTCCAACTATCAGCTCCCGAATTTTCCCTTATTTAAGTCGTTAAGAACCTTATTATGAAACGACCAGAGAAACACCTTATTTTTAAAAATACCAAGATTTTTCAGATGAGAAAAACACGTGGAGTGCTCTGCATACAACTAGGCTAAACGAAAGGCTCAGGGCAGGACGGCTTCTGAACCAGCCTCAGCCAAGAGCCCTCGAGGAGGAGGACTTGGGTCTGGACGCCTTTTCAGGCGTAGGCGAGTGCGCTCCATCACCACGGAAGACCAAGGTAAACCAGAAATCCAGCCGACACAGGAACGAACGCCCGTGGAAGGAAGAGGGACGGCCGGCCGAATTGGCCGCGAGGGCTCTCCGGGGCTTGGGCTGCATTTGGAGGAGCCACCGGAGCTCGGACGCCGAATCCCGGGCGTAAGTGCAGCCAAGCTCCGGTCCGGGGCCGTGTGAGGCGGGCTGGGCGGTCTCCATCACCGCACCCGCTACCCAGGCTCGCTGGGTC
>NW_022900929.1:80216784-80224768 GCF_012274545.1 Fukomys damarensis
ACCGCCTGGTCGAGCCTGGCCGTGCTGCCTGCCGCCCCGCAGCTTCTGGCTCCCCTGAAAATGACCATCTGTCATTCAATTAAGGTTTCAGGGCAGCTGATGGGGGAGCCGGGGTCAGCGACCCCAGGACAAAACTGCCTGCTGCCTCGGATGGGAGAAGTTCAAATGTTAAACGTGCAACATTGTGCCCCGTCCAGTCTCGGCCCCCACTGGGCCTCGGATCCAGCCGCGGACAGCAGCGGGGTGAAGGGCAGCGGTCATTAGCACTTAGATTTCAGCTCTGGACCCGGCTCCTTCTGTTAGGCTATTTTAACCAGAAAACCTTTAACCCTGCACACCGGGCCCCTCTCCAGGGAAGAACAGATTGTCTAGGGGAGGCGAAGGAGATCAGAGGAGTTGGCAGAAGGAACACGCACACTGTGTTCCTCGTCCCTTTTCCGTGGCCAAGCAACGAGGTGCCTGCAGGAGAGGAGGAAGTTCATTGTCTCCAGAGCAAGCTTTCTTCAAACGGTTTTATTGTTTGAGTAGTTTCAGTTTTGGAGAGGAGATGCATTTATAAAAGATGGGGGTCAGGCTGCGGGCCAGGGTGGCAGACTGGGTCTGTAAGGCTCCCACACTCCGCTCCACCAGCCCAGGTGAGAGTGCTAGGTAACAAGCTCCAGCCAGCTGCATACGCTGGGCTGTGTGTGGGGCCATACTGTGTCCCCATGACATGGCGGCCACGGACAGTTGCGAATAGCTGGAGCAGTCTGCCTTACCCTTTTGAGACTGTCCTCTAATAAAATGAGGGAAAGAGGAATTGTGAGTAACGCAATTTACAAAAGACAGGAAGCACCCACAGGCTGTGGGTATTGGCATTGGAGGACTTGGCCTCTCCGCACCAGACGGGGAGAAACAGCCACATCCTTAGCAGTTTTCTGTGGACGATTCAATGTGCCTCTTAATTACTAACCGTGAAGCCTGAAAACAGATCTATTAGCAAGATCCCGTTTCAGGCTTGGAGACAGAGGTCCTTGGGCAGGCTGGTTAGCCGCAGAGGAAAGGCCTGGGACTTCCAGCGTCCTACGGTGAAGCCTGGTCCCTACCTTTTGGGAGCAGTATCAGGCAGTCAGTGAAGCAATCAGATATTCAGCACTGAGGCACCTTAGCAAATTTTTCACTGGATAGTGATGAATAATGCAAGGCCCTCCAGTACACTGGCTGTGGTAAGTGGTCTTTAAGGTAGGTGCGCAACAAGTACCTTTAAATACAATCAAAATAAAAGTTTACCACAATCATAATAAATTGTTCAGTCATCTTCTATTGACCCACATAGCATCTTTCTGCAGGAGCATTTGGAGTTATTTTTCCCCCTTACAAACAGACCAGAACAAATTGATGAATTGAGCTTTCACTATGCTAATTTAGACATCATAAATATTTAATTAACATCCCTAATAGCCAGTCATAGAAGGCCCCAGCTCTGCTTTACACTCTTCTTAATCTAAAGTGAATGCCCTTCCCATTAATAGTCCGATGCCATTGTAGCAACATCCTCGGTAAAAGGGCCCTCGTCGGTCCAAAAGAGGGGGACAGAGCGGCCTGTATCAGGCAGGGGCTCAGAAGGGAGGGGCCCAGCCCTGCCGACTCTGCCCTTCCCAGGTCTTGCTGAGGTGAGGCTGTTCTAGGAACAGGAAGCAGCTCTCAAGGTGATATTTCCAAGATAAGGTAATCTTGATAGGCGGAAGCGGAATAGAGATATGTTTCATTATTTTTGTTTTAATTTAACAATTTTTAAATAATTTTTGTTTTAATAATCTATGTTTGCAGTGCACAGTGACCACGCTCCTCGGTGCAGGTACATAATGCAGCTCAATTCTTTTTATTTCCTCCAGTTCTCTGTTCCCTGCTCATTGGTGAGAGATCTACCTCCTGTTTTTTTGTTATTAATCTTTTATTTTGCTCTGATTTATTCGTACCTTGGTTTTCTCGTATAAGAGAAACCATGTGATATTTAAGAGTATGTGTTTTAGTAAGGTGTGCATTAAAAAGTGGATCACCGATTGATGGATGGGAAGTTTCCATCCATGGAACGCGATAGGTTTCCCCATACAGAGCGGTGCAGTAGGAGGAGTTCTGAGCCCAGAGTCAGAGAACTTAGGTTCACATTTGCGGCCCTGGTGATGCTCTAGGCTGGGCTGCAGCCCCCTGAGCCTCGCCTTCCTCTTTTAAGAAACAGATTGTTATTGTCTGGGCCTCAGAGCTGGAGACTGAATGGGCGAAGAAGAACTTGCTTCGCATGCAGTAGATGCTCAGTGGGTGAATTTGTAGATGATGGCCCGATTCATTCACCGTTCTGTTCTTTTGTTTGACCCTATCTCACTTCATGGTTCAGGCTGGCCTTGAACTCTTGCCAGTCCTCCTGCTTCTTTCTGCCTCCCAAGTGCTGGGATTGCAGGTGTAAGCCACCACTCCCGGCTCCTTTCTCTGATCTTGCAGTCTCTACAAGTCTCTGTCCTCGCAACACATTGCTGCGACAGAGCTTTTGGCAGATGTGGTCTGTCTCATCGTTCCTGGATGCAGTGGGGAAACTGGGGGACCACCCAACTGACAGGCCCAGGCAGAGCCGAGCCTGGACCGCAGCTGCCCCACAGCCCTGAGTCACAAACTCTGATTTCTGAAATGTCCTGACCCCACAGTCCTTGTGCGGTTTAGAAGGATTCCAGGAGCAGCATTATATTTCCCTGGGGCGCAGGAATCAGGCCAGAACTGAGAGTTCAAGAAATTGGAAACTCTGCAGGCTGCCAGGACTCTGGAGCCGGAATCTGCAGATGCAGGACATTAGTGCAGATAACCTGGAGAAAGGAGAAGACTGCAAGTGATGTAAGCCTTCGGGAAGCCGGCCATTCTGGCTCGGGAGTATCTCTCAAGGAATTTCAGAAAACGGAATTGATTTGTTGCATGCTGCTGGTTGTAGAGAAAATAGCAACCCTGAATTATTGTTTTTGTTTGCAAGCACGGAGTAAATATGTGCTCCTTAATATAACTTGTGCATTGGTACCGACACGATAGATATTTGTCCAGATGGAGCAGACATTCTAGTAAAATCACATGCTTTTGATTTTGGATGCAAATCACATTCTCCCTTTTTTTCCTGGTGCTTCGTGGAAAGGCCTGGCTAGAGAGGCCTCCTGGACAGGGCAGGGCATGACTGGGCAGGGAGCACACAGGAGTGGCCCTTTCTGCCTCTGCCCTCTTCCTCCTTGGCCTTCAGGGATGTGTCCCACAGTGCTCCTTCCCAAGGACGCCGCCTGCGCACCTGGCTTGGGGGATGCTTGTTGTGGCTTAGAGAAAGAACTCTTGGGGTCCCTGGGCCTCCTGTGCCTTGGGTGAGGAGGGAGCCTTGAGCGTTGTCTAGGGAAGGCTGCTCTCAATTCTCAGGAACAGGGAGTAGGGAGAGCTGGAAAAGCTTCAAGCTGGCTTGGCCACCCACTGCCCAAGAAGGTGTCTCTGTTGCAAATCTGAGGGATGTGGTGGTTGCGTGCATTTCAGAGGTCAGAAGCAGCTTGGGGATGGGTCCCGGGGGACAAGGAGGCTGTCTCTGAAGCTTTTCCCAGGAGCCAGCCTCTTCGGTGTGGGGAGACTGAGCTGGGTAGGTGCTGTGCGGACGGGAGCCGTCGGGGTCCAAAGAAGTGGACCATGGGAGAACCGTCGGCAAGTCCCTGGCAGCCATGCGGGTGCCCGAGCCAGAAGCGAGTGGAGCCCGTGAGGGGCTGTGCCCAGGAGGGCTTGGCTTTTATTACTAAGGCAGCCACCAGACTTCTTAGCAGGAGTCAGAGGCCCGATGGTTTTATTGCTTAGGAAAACAACGGGACAGGGATGCCAACCTCAAATGAACACAAAACTGGCATCCATATTTTCGATACAGAAAACCTTAATCCATGAGTCTCTACATCTTTGATGCCATCATCTTCTATTTATTTCATTGCAGAAAACTGGCTGTATTGACTTGAGGAGTTTTCTGTTTATGACTATTTCTGTCACAACACATGCCCCATGGTTTTGCCTTGGTTGCTGCTGTTGCTCTGCAGTGATCTTGGTTTGGACTTTGGTTTGCTTGGGGTGGACAATCTTGTCCTGGGGCAGAGGTGCTGTCTCAGACTGACGTATAGCTTTGGTGGCAGTGGGAGCCAATCACATTCCACAAAGTGACTTAAAAATCCTTGAAGAGTAGCATGGATATTACTGTCTTCCTGAGAGTGTCCCCAGCCCTGGGGCAGGGTCAGGTGTCCTGCACTGCACCCCTCATGAAGACTTCCTGTGAGCCACCTATAGACATCCCCTCCCCTGGGTGTCTCTCAGAGACTACTCCTGGCTTCTCTGATAGCCTCCCACTCTTCTGCAGAGTCTTTCCCTCCTCTCCCTTGGGCTCACAGGCCACCCTTTTAAAAGCCTGTTCCCAGAGGCAGCCCTATGTGGGGGCGTAGTGTGGGCTCCCTCTCTGGCTGCATGTTTCTGGAAAGGCATCCCTGATGAAATTTTGGGGGAAGCCTCCATCTCCTTAGACTTGAAGTATAGAATGTACTTCAAACATCAGGCTTGGTGGACTCTGTGCTGGCAGAGGTGAGCCTTGGGCCTTGGCTTCTAAGACTGGGGAGGTGGAAAGGAGGTCCCTAGACATTTTAGATATGGCTATGAGCCCATCGTGCCCCTGGGCAGAGGGGCTGGCTAGGACCCAGGGATTTTTCTCTGTGCCTTCCGCTATACGTGAAATTTGGGGTCAACCAGGACCGTAGAACAGAGTGAGAGGCCCTGAGCTCACCTGGTCTGTGTTCCTCAAGGTCCAGCAGGAACTATCCATCATTTCTTTTAGTGCTGGTGGCCAGTGTAGTCCTCCTAAACTTAGGGGAGTCTGATTCTTAGTAATAATCAAATTCCCTGCCCACCCCATGGCCACTGAACCTTTCTTTGGTGGTAACAAAACCCTGTGTGGGTGGACCTAGCAACGAGTCCAGGTGGGCAGATATCTCCAGCCCTCTTGCAGAAAACAGGAGTGACCCATGAGAAGTAAGTGGGTATCATGTGCTAGAACTTCTAGGAAGTGCTTTGAAGGAGCTAGAATCATCTGAGATGTGTGTTCTTTGGCCCTTATCCCCTTTATGCCTGAATCATGGACTTGATGGCTGGAACCAAAGTGACCTTCTTGGAATATGAGAAACTTTTGAGGATAAAAGCTGTGTGGGAAAGATGGTGCAGCAGAAAGGTAGGAGTCTTGTTCCCCATGACAATGGCCACTGTTCAGCCCATGGTATGTGCCTCTAGAATTCTTTTTCTTGAGAGGGAAATAGGCGTCTGACACATGTCAGCCCGGGTTACATCAGATCTGTGAACAGCACTTGAGTACGTTCCTAAGTATCGTGCCTGACCTTAGAATCTGGCCGTCCTAGCAGACGTGTGATGATGCTTGGAGTCACCCCGTCCAAGGGACCTCGTGTTTGTGCACACTTTTCCCTTTGACAGTCCCAGCCCATCGTGGTGGGGTGGTCATTTCTCCTCTGTCCTATGGCAGCAGGCGCCTTTGGTCTCTTGTTACCAACCCTAACCTTGGTTTTTGTTCTGCATCTTCCCATTCGTATGTTCTCTTTTCTTTTCCAATGTTTCTCATATGAAATGGGCTTGGATTTTCTTGTGGTTCTTAAACCAGACTTAATCATTACTAGCACTTGTAAGTTCCCAGTGACTTCATTTGGTCTTCATTTAGTCAGGCCTGAGCATTTACATTTTGAAGCATCTATTTTCAGATGATAAAATGTTTTATCTTTATTTCTTCTGTAGTGATATAAAGAATAAATAAAAATAAAGCAATTTATGTATGCGCTAATAAGTTTTACCATCAGTGGATTTTACTTCAATACAGCAAAGAGGACATAACAAGTTATTACTAAAGAGGGCTTGGGGTCTGGGTTGAGCAGTGCTCTCGGATTCGTGCCTTGCCGCATGTCTTGTCCCTGGCTACTGAGGTAGGCGGCCTCCACACAGGGCCTAAGGCAATAGGAAGGTGTTCACGTCCACTGGGGAGGTGGGCCTTGCCAGGAGCCAGCCGTAGGTATGTCCACGGAGCACGCAGCCCGTCTCCTCTGAAACTTCCAGCATTGGCTTTTCTGGTGTGATACATCCTTTCCACTTTAAATTCATTGATATACATATCCTCAAATCTGCAGAAACCTCTATTCGTCTGCCCTTGGTGTTTTGTTGCTTTTACTCGCCTCCTGGACTATGGCTCCTGGCCATTGACTTTTTACACGGTTGGACCCAGGCCCATGTCACAATGCACGTGCCCAGGCTGAGGCTGGGCTCCTGAAACACACAAACAAAGATCCTATCCCTTCCTGTATGTGTTTTAGAAATTCAAAACTCATAGGCACTGCAGCTGTAGAGCCTGAGAGAAGAGAGAATCCTACCAGGGACGGTAACATGGGAAGACACAGAGAAGAAACAGAGCTAATACTAAGAAAAATGCCCCCTTAAACATACGGTGCTTCTTAAAACTGTGTTATAAAGCCCACCGTTTTTAAACAGACCAAAGTAAATGACCAAAAATAAAGTTCCAGCAACTTGTGTGGATGACAGAACGTGGCTCATGAAGTTTAGGTTGTTGGGAGAACTGGTCCTTGAGGGGAGAGGGTGAATGAGGAGGTGGAGCTCTGGAGTGTTACCTCCCTTTATTTATTTTTTATTTTTTAATTTTTTTTGGTACTGGGGATTGAACTCAGGTCCTTGCGCTTGCAAGGTGTTACCTCCCTTTAAACCAGAGTCATTCCATTGCATAAAACGTGTTAGGTATGAATTTGTGTGGATAAAGACTGTCTCCAAGCGCATGTGAGGTTACTGTCCAGGGCTTCACCTCGAATTCAAGCAGGCACAAGTATTTGGAGTTTTTAGCACCTCTGGGTAATCTTGTTTTCCTCATTCCTAGAAAAATCTGTGATTATTAACAAGAGATTGAATACAATGAGACAGTTTCTTTTACAAATTAACTTTAGCATTCAAATGAAAATAAATTCTGACCTTTATTGGTAAGAATATTCTATTTGTCTTCCTGAGCTCTTAGTTTTGTTCTGAAATGTCAAAGATCCCTAACTGGATATTTGACATTGGAAAATTAATGAGAGTCCCTTACCAACAGGGGTGGTTTATGTATTTCAAGACCTTCTTACCATAATGACAATACAAATACAATTTTTCTCCATAGAGATAATCCTGAATTGGGATAATTTCATAATTTTCAGAGATATTAGAAAATGGCAGAGACATTTAAAACATAGGTTTAAAATTGAATGTAAGAGATGGAACATCCTACTTCTTAAAACTTTCTGCAAAACAGGGTCTGCATTTGGTGGTGACTCAGTGTCACTCTGTATGACAAATTATATCCTGAAATTCCATTAATGATCAATGTGGAGTAGATATGGCCACTTCATGTGTTGTGTCTATGTGCTTCAGTTTTCCAATTGTCAAAGAAGAACAAGATATTTGCCTGCTTATTCAAAAATTTTAACTTATAAGGCTTAAATACAGGACTACAATTGTTAGATTTCAATGAAAAGATAGAGATGGATGGTATTAGGGTAATTCTTCCTTTTGGCTGAGTAAACCTTTTTATTTATTCTTTTTGGGTGGTGTGCCATCTCCCTTTTGCTAACTCCCACAAAGTTTAAATATATTTGCTCAAAATCAATAAATGTTTCTGTTAAGATAGGCTAATTTGATAGTTAAGCAGGTGAAGGGTCCAGGGGCACAAAGCAAGATGGGAAAATTGGGCAGGGGTTGGGCCATGTGGGCTATTATGGGCAGTGGTGGGGACATTGTGTTGTATCCCAAGTTCACTATGAAGTCACTGAAAACAAAGACACAGAGGATGAAGGGAAGGACAAGGAGAAGAAGAAGGAGAAGAAGGAAGAGGAGGAGGAGGAGGAGGGTGTGGAGGAGGAGGAGGGGGAGGAGG
>NW_022900929.1:80224791-80320285 GCF_012274545.1 Fukomys damarensis
GGAGGAGGTGGAGGAGGAGGAGGTGGAGGAGGAGGAGTGCAGGGCTGAGGACTGAACCCAGGGCCTGGCACATGCTCGGCAAATGCTGCACCACTGAGCCACATTCCAGCCCTCAGCTTTTCAACAGAGCATGACGTGTTACGATTTGTGTTTTGAAAGGTCCCCAGTGGCCACTCTCTGGGGAACAGGAGGTGAAGGATCAAGAGTAGAAGCGGGGTGCTCGTGGGACTACTGCAGTTGCACCCGGCCCTGGAGGGTTTGGGCCAAGGCAGTGTCACGATGGGGAGCGAAGTGGGAACTTCTGGGCTGGAAGTGGCTTTAGAGCAGCTGCAGTGGGACTGGAAGGTGGCAGTGGGGGCAATAGCTTATAAAACAACCATGGACGGCTCTGGCTGCAGGGCCAGGAGGATGTTGGTGTCAATCGCTGACCCCCGCAGACGGGGCGGGGGAGTGGGGTCTTTTTGAGAGGGGGAAGGAAGAGAATCTCACGAGCCTCATTCCACTCTTTATATTGAGGATCTTTCATACCCCTTTGTCTCCCGCTAAGAGAGATGGCGGAGTGCAGGCAGGCCACGGGGGTCAGCTCAACGCTGTGAACTGGATGGGAAGGGTGGACTGAGTTGTGCACTCACTGGGCATCACACTGGGCCTGTTTTTCTGAAGGCCTCATGCTTGAAAGGATTTAAACTTGTATACACAAATGTTCTTCACAGCAATATTCACGACATCTTGAAGTGGAACCAACTCACGTGTTCACGAACTGACCAAGGGAGAGCGAACTGCAGAATTATCTGCTCAAGAGTCTTATCCAGCCATGCAAAGGAAGCAGGTGCCGATGTGTGCTACAGTGCGAAGAAACTGAGATCGTGGCCCGGGGAAAGAGACCAGGCCCCAAGGGCCACAGTGTATGATTTCAGTTGTATAAAATATCCAAAGTAGGCAAGGCTGTAAAGATGGAGTACAGATTGATGGTCGCCAGTGTCTGGTGCTGGAGAGGGATGGGAGGTGGATCCTAGGGCACAGAATTCCTTTTCCGAGGGTAGAAAGTTCTAGAATTAGGTAGAGGTGATGGCTTCTTAACTTCTTTGTTTTTGTTTTTTTGTGACAGGGTCTCACTATGTAGTTGAGACTGACCTGGAACTCACTATGTAGGCCAGGCTGGTCTCCAATTCACAGTGATCCTCCTGCCTCAGCCTCCCAAATGCTGGGATTATAGGCGTGCGCCACCACACCCGGCTTAACTTCTGAACAGAGTAAAAGTCACTAACTTTATCAGCTGGAAAGATGCGCTTTATGGTATATGAAACATATTTCAATAAAATAAGATGGATGCATCATATGTGTTTTGAAGACAATTAAATATGCAAATATGCAAATTTGCAGATAATTAAATATGTGAAAAATAGAAATACAGAAAAAAGGAGCTCAGCTGTGTGTTTGGGTCTGTTTCTGAGTTCTTTATTCTGGTCGCTGGATCTGTGGGAACATTCCTTAGTTAACATCACAGTGTCGAGGCTGCTGGTAAAAAGTAAGCCTAGGATTGGGCAGAACAATGTCTCCACCTTTATTCTTTTGGCCAAGATGGTTTCAGGTACTGGAGGACCTGAGATTAGCTTGTCTTGATTTAGAAAACTCTTGCTTGGATTGTAAGCTTGAAAACTGTCTTCTTTGTTGAGTTTCCCAATTCATGAATATGTTATTTATTTGCTTTTAAAAAATGAGCTAATTTTACTGGCACATTTAATTTATACAATATAATGACATTCGTCATTGGAAATTTGCACCTTTACATAATCCATCATTGGTTGTTATTTCTTCTGTGTACTTAGAGTTCTTTTAATGCATGTAGGTCCTGTGAACATTTAAGTTAATATGTAAATATTTCATTTTCTTTGAGGTGATTGTAAATGGCAAATTTTAGTTTCTTCATTTCTTTGTGACTGTGTACATATGTGGCTGAGTTTATTCCATGGATTTTTTTTCTGGTGGTAAGGAGATTGAACTCAGGGGCTTTGCACTGAGCTACATCCTGCTCCTTTTAAGAATTTAAAACAAAGTTGAAATAGTCTTGCTAAGTCACCAAGCTGCCCAGGCTTAGCTTGACCTTGTCAGTTTCCTGCCTCAGCCTCCCAGAGTCCTGGGATTACAAGCATGGGACACCTTCCTTGAATTTTCTACCTGGACAATCATGTTATTTTCAAATAGGAATGAGATTTATATCTCATTCTAATCCCTACTTTAAAACTTGTTGTATGGCCAGTACTCTGTTAAATACGAGTGGTGACTGTGGATGAGTTGCTTTCCTCCTAATCTTAAAGGTAAAATGTTTCGTTCTCACCCTGAGGTATCACATTAGTCAAGGGCTTGTTATAGACGCTCTTTATCAAGTTGAGGTTAAAAGCCACTTTGCTGGGCTTAATCGGAGATAGTGCTGATCTTCCCTGAGAAGAGCTTGCTGTGCTCACACCCTTCCCATCCGCATCTGAGAATGTTACCCACATTGCCCAACACGTTTCTCTAAACCTCATGGTCTTTATCAGCCTGATATGTAAGAGTGTCTCCTGGTTGGTCTCTTCATGTTTTTATGTGAGCAAAATTCATCTATCGTGTTCTTTACACTTTTTGAAACTTATCATTACCTGTCAAATACTTCTCATTCCAATTCTGTAATTTCCTTACGTGTTCGATCCACTGACTATTTAATTTCTATTTAAACCTCTACCAGGCTCCGTCATGGTCTTCCCGGATATAGAATCCCTGGCAAAAGGCACTTTTGGTGGTAGGCTTTTTCTTTTCCTGCCTGCAGCCAGTGCAATGGCACCGCCCGTTTCTCCCTGGCAGTCACTGCCTGCTGTAGTTCTTCTGCATGAGTGATCCTCGGGGCACAGACTTCTAAGGTCAGTGCTGACAGTCTCTGGGGAAAGACACGCGTGTGAGGCCGAGGCAAGACTGAGGCGGAGACCTGGACCCCCCTGGGTTCAGGTATTAACTCACTCACCTCAGGAGGGTGTGACTCAGAAAAGTTGCTGAGTTCCGCAGGGTCTAAACGTTTTCTTTGTGAAATGAGAAGTTTACATCGAAGGCTCTCTTCTTTTCCCTTTTTTCTACACTTCCTAGTTTTTGCAGGTGCATATCATTGAATCCTTAGGCTTGCAACTAGAGATGATTTATAAATGTGTTCCCAGCACAGTGCTTGATTTGCTGATGTGGGAAGGTTGTAGACAGTGTTTATTTCACCGTAGCCCTCATTTTCCTGATCTAAACAAGTCGCACTGCTGTTTCTGTTGTCTGTTGTGCTCGTAGTGTGTGATACAAAGCACCAAGTCAGTAAAGCCCGGGGTTTACATCGGAACGCAGCCAGATCGCTCTGGTGCTCTCTTCACACAGGACCTGAGTGGAAATCCCTGTGCAGCACAGCCGTGAGCTCACAGCTCTGCACACACTGTGCCCACGTGGCTGGAAAGACACCCAGAGCCGTGTGTCCCACGGCGGCTTCCAAAGCAGTGGAGGAGAATCGGAGCCGGTAGCGCATGTTTTCTCTGCTCACACGTTTGCACCCTTGCTGCGCAGGACTGACGTGGCCTGGGTGGGGAAGGCCCCTGCCGGAGTCTTGACTCCCTACGTAGTCCTCACAGAGCAAGCGCATTCTTGGAGTTTGGCAAAATAAACACAGCCGAGTAACTGCCGGTTCAGAATAACCGAAATTCTTTACTGGTATTTCTCAGAAATGCGGAAGGGGTTGACACAGTCCACAGGGACACGTTTTCTATCAGTATGTGTTTGTGATGTGTGATGGTTAACATTTGTTTTAGGGAATTGAAGTTACTGTATATATATGTAATTTCTTGATCATTTAAAGAATCTCTTTACCCCCTGGTTTCTCTCCTTTTTCTCTTCTCCAAAAAGTCTGCCTCTTTCCTACCACTTCTCCTTTTTTTTTCTGGTACCAGGGATTGAACTCAAGACCTTGGATTTGCAAAGCAGTTGTGAAGGCCTGCTGAGCTAAATTCCTGACCCCCTTTTAAAACTCTTTAATTATAAGAGAAATCATTTGATGTTTAACTATCATCTGTGCCTGCCTTATTTCCCTTAACATTGTGATCTTACAGTCTGTCCATTTTCCTGCAAATAACCGGATTTCATTCTTCTTCATGGCTGAATAGTATTCCATTGTGTGTACACATCGAATTTTCTTTATCCACTGATCTGTTGACAGGCTTCTAGGCTGTTTCTAGGGCTTAGCTATTGTGAATTGCACTGCTATAAACATGGCTCTGTTGCATCATTATAGTGTACTATATTTAACTCTTCCAGGAACATGCCCAGGAGAGGAACAGCTGGGCCACATGGAATTTCTAGTTTTAGTTCTCTGAGGAA
Organism: Fukomys damarensis; assembly: GCF_012274545.1. Lineage (NCBI taxonomy): Eukaryota > Metazoa > Chordata > Mammalia > Rodentia > Bathyergidae > Fukomys > Fukomys damarensis. The sequence continues at coordinate 80,229,169 of NW_022900929.1, forward strand.
TCTCCATCCTGATTTCCAGAGAGGCCATTCTAGTTTACATGCCCAACAATAATGTAGAAGGGCTCCTTTTCTGCCCTTCACCAGCGCTGCTTTATTTATTTATTTTTGGTACTGCGAATTGAGCTGGGGTTCTTGCATTTGCGAGGCAGGTGCCAGCACCACTGAGCCAAATCCCAGGCCCAGCATTGCTGTTTTTTGTGTTCTTGATGACTGGGGTAAGGTGGAATCTCAGAGTTACTTTAGTTTGCATCCCTAGGGGCTAAAGATGATGAGCGTTTTTCATTTGTACTTTTCAGAAGCATCTGTTGCGTTTATTTGCCTGTGTTTTGATAGGGTCGTCTGTTTCCTGTGGATTGATCTTTCCCAGTTCTTTGTATCTTCTCGATAGTCATCCTGTGTCAGAAGAGTAGCTGGCAATTCCCCTCCATTCTGCAGGCCCTCTCTTCACTCTGTCGACTGTTTCCCTTGCTGTGCAGAAGGAAGCAGCTTTAAAATTTGATGTAGCCCCCGTGTTGTCTCTTGGTGTCATTTCTGTGACATTGGCGCGCTGTTGGGAAGTGCTTACTGGTGCCGATGGCTCCCAGGTTTCCCCGTGTGTCTGGAAATGGGACCAGAACCCCCTCTCTGTTTCCACCCCTTGACTGGGGAATCCCGCAGCTGTAGCCATCTTGCCCTGTGATGCTCCCTGGGCTCCCAGATGCTGTTCCCTCCCGCCTAGCTGTCCAGGCCTTTACTGTGCAGCTCCCTCTTTCCTGTGGACAGGCAGGAGGCAGAATCGAGGAGAATGTTCTACGTTGTCTTTGGGCAGGGGAGGCTGTGAATGTCCCATTACATTGTATGAACAGCATCACACAAAGTGCTGCTTCTATTAAAGGTAACAGGAGCCGCGGTAAACATCTTTATTTTGTTCTAGAGTGCTCGTGTCTGTCGTTCACACCTGTCTGCAGGCAGTGCACAGTCTCTGCCCGGCCCCCGTCCTCTCAGCGTGGATGACCGTCCAGGGCTGTCGTGTAGGGGCTGCCCGTTGTGGCACGGAAGGTCCTGCTTCCACCCCAGCCCCAGCATCCGGGTGTCTGTGACTCTGCGCACACGATCCCGGCTCCAGGAGGTCTTAGAACATGGCCGTGGCATCCGGGTCTCTGGTTTGCTTTTAACCCAGATCATTCGTGCACTACACCGTGTGGATTTATATTCTTAGGAGGTTGCAGAGGTAGCTTTGCTTTGCATGCTCGCAGCGTTTTATATCATCAAATAATTGCTGTTCCTTTAAAGACCTTGGCAGGTCTCCTGGAGTGGCTCCCGCTTTTTGGCTCTGCCTTTGTGAATCCAGTCTATTCAAAGCCAGTCACGGCTCAGAGTCTCTTCTGCCAGGCTGCAGCGACAGAGCGACACCCCTTCCCAGCAGCTGCAAACACTCCTCAGCGCTCTCCGCAGACGCAGGGAGGCCGCCTTGTCCGGCTCTTTATTCCTGATATCTCACTTCCCGCCTACACCTTTGCTCTTCCTCCTCCGACCTCCCTTCCACTCAGTCATCAGTGGTTGCCTTGAACACTCGTGTTCTTCAGGAATGATCCGTAAAAGCAGGTACTCTATGCCCACACAGAGGAAGTGTTCTAGATGCTGTTAATTTAGACTGCTTATTTGAAACCTGTAAGAGTTGGATTGGGCTTTCCATTTTCCACTAAAGAGATGTGCTCATTCTCATGAAAAGTGCAGACAAAATGCATAAGGATGGGAGGAAGGGAGGTAGAAAAGGCATTTAAGAAATGGAATTGTAGATCCAAGTTTCAAAAATCAGTATCACTTGATGTCCACACTAATCCTGCTGTAATATTTGTATGTTTTTATTAATGCAGACCCAATGGCATCATTTTTGTTTTTATTGTCTTGGTCTGTGCACACACACACACACACACACGCACACATGTATGTGCATACACCTGTTTATGGAATACGGTTACAGGTGCTTCCAAACAAATCAGAGAAATTCACATACAGAATGAAGGCAGTATAGCCAGCCGGGTATGGGGCTCATGCCTGTAATCCAGGCTACGCAGGAGGATCACAAGTGCAAGACCAGTCTGGGCAACTTAGAGAGATGCTATCTCAAGGTAGAAGAAAATGAGAATGGGCTGGAGATGCAATTCCATGCCAGGGTCCTGGGTTTGTCCCTGGTCAGCTCCTGCTGCAGCGATAGCTAAAGCAAATGGAAATACAACAGGGCAACCAGGGATGGAGCTCAGGGGCCCCACGCCTGCCTGGCAAGCGCAAGGTCCTGAGTTCGGTTCTCAGTACCAAAAATCAACAGGGTGTGAACCGAAACAAATGGAACTCTTCACAAGGGCTGGGGATGCAGCTCAGTGGCACAGCGCCTGTCTGGCAAGTGCGAGGTCCTGAGTTCCATGCTGATACCAAAGGAACCCCCACCCCATTGCTTAGCCATGGGGCTCCCCGCGCTGGCGGCTCCCACACAGTTCTGGATGTTAGCGCATTGTCAGAGTCCCAGCTGCACTCCAGGCTCAGTGCACACAGTAGTCACGGTGTGGAAACCACCTCCGTGTTCCCCAGAGAGGAGAAGGACATGGGCCCTGCAGGGGCCGACAGGCACTGGGAGGAGGGAGCCCTGCCGTTGTAATGGAGTCGCTGTGCCTAGCGCACAGATCGGCAGGGAAGGCCTCACTTACCGTGGCATCTGGTGAGCCGTGGGTTCCACCTTCCATCAGGAGAGAGGAGTCCCAGTGTGTGGTGTGTGCTGCCCATGGTGGCTCAGGTCACAGCGGTGCTCTGTGCAGTGCCAAAAGTCGGAAGAAGGATTTTGAGACTTTTTGCCATACACAATGACAAATGCTGAGGGATATGTATGTTTGCTCCAGTGTGAAGAGAGTAGGATGCGTCACAGCACACGCGGAGCCCCGTGAACAGTCACCGTTTTCTGCGTCAACTAAAAATTAAAAACCTTCCTATGCGCATGCAGTACGTGTTTTGAACATATTTACGCAGATGGAGAACATCATGACTTTCTTTCTTCCGATTCCAGTTGATAGAACATTTTAAAGGCACTTCCGTCCCATAGACCAGCCCGAGGTTTTGCACGGTGTGGATGGGCTGTGATTTCCTGATGCTCCTCTGAGGGTGGAATCCAGTGTTCTGCTGATGATTGCTTGCAGACAGTGATGCGTAGGGGTGTGTGTGTGCACGTGTATGCTTGTGCATTCCGGGCAGTGGAATTGCAGGGCTGAAGAACATACAAGCACACTGAACACCCTTGAACAGATTTGGCGAAATGTTCCCACTGGACACGCACTGACCTCTGCCTTAAGCAGTGTGTAGATGCCCGTTCCTGCCCATCATGAGATGCGTGTTTTCAGTAACAAACCGTCGCTCTTCTGGCAAGAGTTCAAGGACCGGAACTGGGCTCTCTCCAACCCCAGCAGCACTTTCCACTGTGAGCCTGCAGGTCCCGCGGAAGGCCTCCCTGCCCCTTCCTCCTCCTCCAGCATGGGCTGGGCCAAGATTGGAGCCTCTGTCCTGCTGCCAGCTTCTCTGGAGCCAGCTGCTGACCCGGATGGGTGCCGGGTGCTGGGAGGCTGGGTGGTGTCAGGTCAGGGAAAGTACTTGATCTCCTGTCAGACCACAAGGAGCAGAGGTGGGTGCAGGCTGGGAAACTCGGGGTCTCTGAGAGATAATGAATCCCAGGCCAAAAGCAGTGGGATCTGGAGACTTACTTGTGTCTGGCTCTCGACAGAACAGGGTTCACACTTCGGGTCCCTGTTAGCTTATTAGCATGGAGCAGCAGCCCTGCACAACAGGGAGGAACTTGGGCTGAGTGCCTTCTGACTTCCAGCTCCACTACCCGCAGCTGAGGCTGCTCGGTCTCCCCATCTGTACTGGAGTTTGAGCCGTGCCTGCTTCACGGCTCCATGTCCTCTGTACAGCACGAAGAACAGCACCAGCTTGGTGGCGCAGCGAGTGACACCAGTGAGCTGGGGGTGAGCAAGTCCCCTCCCACACCAGGAGGCTGTGCTCCACGTTCCCTGGGGTCACAGCCTCTGGTGACTTCTGGAAAGCCTCTTTCTGAGCTCGGAAGTCATGATCAAGCAGATGGGATGGGGCGCACACGGACACCATGAAAGGGGCCCCAGGCGGGGTGGCACACAGGGACCACAGCTGGACACAAGAGGGGATGGAGTGGTGGAGCCCCAGTCCTGCAAGCTCCAAGCTCACGGAGCTGTGGGAGGGTGGAATCCTCATGTCTCAGCCTCCCGGAATGCTGGGATTATGGGTGTATGCCGCCATGCCTGGTTTCATTGTAATTTTTATTTACATTTGTTAGAGTTACGTTCAACCATTATCTCTATGCACACATTTTTGTATGTGTAGGTAAAATCCTATCTACACATTTAAAAAATTTCTCCCCACTTGTAATTCAAACCTAGCATTCTCCCTGGTCACAGGCTCTTGATGTACAATTCTTAGTGACTCTGCCCTGCTCCAACTTGTGGGGGAGCAAAACACCCCACCATTCTGGGAAGTGTGGCAGGTTTTCACCCATGCAGCTGAGGCTCTGCAGGAGCTGGGCGAGGAAGCCTTTTTGTATTTTGGGCGATTGCCTTTGTACTGGACACTTCTTCCAGTTCACAAACACGGGCACCTGCTGCATCCTGGGCTGGCTCACGTGTGGCAGCGTGCTTGGGTTTGCCTGGCCTTGTCCATCTTGGGTTGCGGGAGTGGTGGCAGCCACAGCTACTGTCAGTGACACGGAGGGTCCCCAGGCCCGCGACGCCCGGGACTTTGGGGACAGCGGGCTCTGGAGGGTGCTGGCTCCTCCCTGGCTGTGTGTGGCTGAGTGGAGCTGGCTCGGTGCCCCGCGGGGCCAGCGTGTTAATGATCCTCGCTGCGCCTCCCGCCGCTGGCCCTGCTCCCCATTAGCATCCCCCAGGATCTGCCGCTGCCCCCATGTCCCTCCCAGAGCCGCTGGGAGCCACCATCCATCACTGGCGACTCTTTAAAAAGAGGTTTTGGAGGTGGCAGGACAATGGAGTGGCCGCGTGGAGCGTGTCTGGGGCCAGAGGCCACGCTGATGATGGAGAGATGGCACTGTGGGTCCAGGTCGGGTTGGCACCAGGCAGGCGGGGTGCCCGTGAACAGGTGGGAGGAAGCGGGTGTGCAGCAGCGGAAGCACCTGCGGCTCAGGGGCTGGGACAGACAGCGCTGTGGGGCGGCAGGCGCAGGGGCTCCTCCCCAACCCCCACCAGGCAGGGCCTGGATTCACAGTGAGCCCGGGTCTTCATGGGTGCCGCGCTGCCCCGAATCTGAGGACTGCTCCCTTCCGCTCACCACACCGTCTGTGAGGAGTCGCATGCAGGCAGTTTGTGCAGCCGTTAGATCCAAGGACGTGCCTGTCCCAAGGTCTCGGTTCTGGGACTTGTCAACAGCCCCGAGAGAATACGGGGCCCGACTGCCCTCCGAGAGCCCATTTGACAGTGAACTGCTTTAGCAAGCTGGGAGAGTTCAAATACTCGTGGATAAAATTTCTCGATATGGAGCGTTGTGTCTGATTTACGAATTTTATAAGCATATTCATTATTATTACTATTATGGTGCTAATGAATTCAGCTTGGCACTGGGTGGCTACATAATTGGAGAAATAAAATTCACTCTCTGATGCTGAACTCGTTGGCGATTGGTAATTTGACTACTCCAGCCAGTTCTGTTATTAATTTCAGGGTTGTTCAGTTCAGCTTCAATTAAAATCAAACATTTATTTTATTACTTTCAATTGAGCTGAGCTGAATTGTTACCACCGAATGGATAATGTCTGCACAGGGTAACAGATTCAGTGGTAATGAAATCCGAGCGGGAAGGCTCTGTCCCACCCCTGACCCTACACATCTGCCCCTCCCTGTGGCAGCTATGTTTTCAGGTTTGATCGTGGGCCCCTGAGAAATTTATCCCAGATCGAGCCATACGGTCATGTCTTTTTATAGCTCTGTCCATACCGATTTCATTTTGCGTAAGTGGGAGCACAGCAGAGACACCTCTCCTGGCTTTGCTTTTCCCTTAATGTTAGGTCCTTGTATTTGTGGCTTCGAGGGCTGGACCCAGGGCCTTCCCATGCCAGGCAGGGGCTCGTTCTGACACTGAGTGGTACACCCAGCCAGGGCATGACTGCCCAGCCGCACAGCCTTCTGTTGGGCATTCCACATGTGGGGTGTGGCCTTGGCCTCCCTGCCCCAGTGTGACAGAGGAACATCATGTGCAGACAGTGCCCGGAAGAGGCTGCACTGCAGGAGGAGCTGTGAGTAGGCGCCAAACACCGGTGCTGGGGGGGAGGCGCCCACTGTTGAGAGATGAGAGCACCCTCCTGCCGGTGGAGAGTGTGAGCTGGGCCTGACGCTCGTTAGGTCTCTGATAGGTGCCTGCGTGGCTCGGGAAGCCCAGGCGGAGAGTGGGAGAAGGGAGCATCTGGAGAAAGGGGTGCCGTGGCACAGTAACTGGCAGGGTAGGGGCACTGAGCAGGTGGCCCTGGTGGGTGCTGGGATACAGCTGGAAAGATGTGAGTGCAGCAGTGTGTGCACCTGTGTGCCCACGTGTGCAGCGGTCCCCCGGGAAGGTGGACACGGGGAGGGACAGCTTCTGTGTGGGCAGCCTGGGGAGGGCCCGACGGGGGTGGGCTCTGTGGGGGAGCAGGGAGGGGACTGGATCCCCCAGACGGCAGAGCTGAGGCTTCGAGGGAGTGAGGGCGGCAGCTCTGGCCCTGCATTAGCCATTCCAGAGCCATCCCCGAGGAGCCCGGAGTTCCGAATTCCCAACGAGGACGGTGACTGACGACCCATGTCAGGAGTGCCCTTGTACAGAACAGTCAGACACCCTGATGTCAGCAGGGACCTGGGACACCATTCACTGGCAGGACAGAAATAACGAGGGGTGGCACTGCTTGCCAGGGGGCTGTTGCTGACACGGCTGCCTAGAGGTCACCGAGCCACTAAGCACTGGGACTCAGCTGTGGACTTGCGCAGTGCAAGAGCTAACGACCTCTACAGGGCAGAAAACGGAGGAAACTAAAATGCCCGCACAGCCTCACGAGCCAGGTCCAGGTAGGTGGCATTTTGCAAGGCCAACTTCCTTAGCCTGTCCCTGGCATGATGAGCCCGTGGTGACCAGGGGACTCGAACTGCTTTTCTTCATTATTTTGGGATCTCTCACAGTTTCAAATGGTTTCTCATTAGCTACTGGAAGCTCTCTAATTAGCATATGAATTTGTCAAATCCAAGTCGACTCAGTTTTTAAAAGAGTGCACTACATTTCTGTCACCCCACAAAAGCTTTGTATAAAAACTAGCCCTCTCCTTACACACAGCACAGTGAGTGACATCAGTACCCTTTCCTACGGCCCCCAGTAAATTGTTGTTCTCCTTGTTTCAGACTTCCTAACCTCATGGACCATGGCCACGATTCCTCACCCACGGGCAGGACAGGCACCCACTGTGGTCCCCTCCTCCTGCGGTTCATCACCGTTCAGGTGAGGATTCGAGGCCACTGTGTTAGCTGCCTTTCCACCGCTGTACCCCGGATGCCGAGCTCCCTTTCTCTCCTTGGCTGGCCCAGGGCCCCGTGTGGCTCCCACTGCTCAGCAAAGGGGTCACCCCGCACGCCAGGCTGACCAACGTTGACGGCGTTTAACAAAGCACCGTGTCACTTTGGCAGCAGAAACACTGATGGCAATAGCGCTGAGAGCCACACTAATATCCGAGCCAAGTCAAACCGTGGGACCCTGGATGGGGTGCTGGGCACCCACAGGAAGTCCATCAGCCTTGGTTCCTGATGTGCCGTCTGTCCCTGTCTATCTGTCCACATGGTCAGCGGCGGTGGCCTCGTGGGCCTTCCATGGTGGGTACAGTGATGGCACTGCCTCGGGACACAGCAAACAGGGTGTGAGCACTGGCGGATCAGGAAGGAGTCCTTTCTCCTCCTGGCTCATGGGGATGGCGAGTCTGGATGCACACTCTCTCTGGCTGGCCCTGTTCCTGGAACACCATTGGAAGAGTGTCACACTCAGCAGGGCACGTGGGGAGCATTGGGAGGGTCAGACCGCACGTCCTGTTCGCGAGCTTGCTTGTTTCCGGTGGAGTCTCTGTCTGTGTCTCGGGCAGACTTGTCACTGCGCTCTCAGCTGCTGGTGTCAGGTCACAGGCTGCGGACTGCAAGAATATTTTCACCTTTATAATTTCCCTCCTTGGGGTTGGTTTGTTGTTATTTCTCAAGTATCTTAAGATGTCTCATAAGGTTATTTATTTGCGTTTGCTCTGTTTTCCTAAGGTGTGCATTGATTGTGATGAGTTTTCCTCTTAGGACTGGTTTCACAGTGACCTAGAGGTTTTGCTGAGTTGTACCGTCATTGTCATTAACTTCCAGAAAATTAAAAATTTCTTCTTTGATTTCTTTTGTGACTCACTGGTTGTTTAGGAGGACATTGTTAATTTTCCAGGAGCTTTCGCCTTTTCCAAAATTTCTTCTGGTGTTGATTTCCATTTTCATTGCACAGTGGACTGGTGGCATGCAGGGGTGATTTACTTAATCAGGCCTTATGGAGTGGAAATCAGTGAAGTTGGAACTAAAAAAACTGCAAAAACAAAAACAACAACAACAACAACAAAACAAATCAAAGATCTGGTTCTTCCAAAGAATAAATAAAATAGCTAAGCCCTTAACAAGACTCACCCAGAAAAAGAAGGAAAAGACTCACATCAGTGCAATCAGAAATGAAGAAGGTGACATCAAAACGGACACTACGGAAATCCATAAAATAGTAACTAGTTCAAAAAAGTGTATTTCAAGGGCTGGGGATGTAGGTCAGTGGTGTTGCACCTGCCTGGCAAGCATAAGATCCTGAGTTCAGTCCCTAATACCAGTGGGAAAAAAAGTAAAAAATTACATTCCAACAAATTAGAAAATTTTGAAGAGATGGACAGATTTCTAGGTACATAAAACTACCAAAATGAACCCAAGAAGACATAAATATGCTTAGCAACCCAATAACAAGCAATAAAACTGAAAATTATATGCTTCAAAGAAATTGACAGGGATGGAGCACTCCCAAATCCATTTATGGAAGCCACTGTCACCCGGATCACAAAACTGGATAAAGACCCAACTAAAAATGAGAACTACAGGCCAATCTCATTAATGAACACAGATGCAAAAATCTTGAACAAGATATGAGCAAATAGAATGCAGCACATTATCAGAAAGAGGATACATCATGACCAAGTAGGCCTCATCCCAGAGATGCAAGGATGGGTCAACATATGTATGTCAATAAATGTAATACATCATATAAACAGGAGCAAGATGAAAAGCCACATGATCATGTCAATGGATGCAGAAAAGGCTTTTGACAAAATCCAACATTCCCTTCATGATAAAAACCCTAAGGAAACAGGTATAGAAAGACCATATCTAAATATGATAAAGGCTATTTATGACAAACAAATAGCAAGCATCATACTAATTGGGGAAACGCTAAAAGCAATCCCTCTAAAGTCAGGAACAAGATAAGGATGTCCACTATCACCTCTTCTATTCAATACAGTACTTGAAACATTAGCCAGAGCAATTAGGCAAGAGAAAGAAATGAAGGAGATACATATAGGAAAGGAACAACTCAAACCATCCTTATTTGCAGATGACATGATACTCTACATAGAAGACCCTAAGAACTCCACCCCCCCAAAAAAAACAAACTCATAGAAGTAATGATTAACTTCGGCAAAGTAGCAGGTTACAAGAGCAACACACAAATTTGCAGATTTGTACACCAATGAGGAATGGGATGAGAAAGATTACATGAAAACAATATCATTCATGATAGCTTCAAGAAACACAAAATATCTAGGAATTAACCTACCTAAGGAAGTGAAAGACCCCACAAAGAACACCACAGTACCCTGAAGAAAGAGATTGAAGAGGACATCAGCAAATGGAAAGACGTCCCCTGCTGCTGGATAGGCAGAACCAATATCGCCAAAATGGCCGTACTTCTAAAATGGTGACACGGATTCAATACAGTCTCAATCAGAAGAGCAGCAGCATACTTTGCAGATCTAGAGAAAACAATCCTGAGATTCATGTGGAACCAGAAGAGATCCAGAATAACCAAAGTAATTTTGGGGCAATGAGAACAAAGCAGGAGGCATAGCAATATGTGACTTCAAGCCATTTTACCAACAATGTGATAAAAATGGCCTGGTGCTGGAACAGAAACAGAATGTGGGTCAGAAGTTGAGGATGCAGAGACATTCCCAGACACATTCAACGAGTTTATCTTTGACAAAGGGGCCGAAAGCGGACATTGGAGGAAAGACAGCCTTTCAACAAGTGTGCTGGGAAAACTGGTTACCTGTGTGCAGAAGATCGAAACTGGACGCTTAGCCAGCTGTGATGGCCGAGTGGCTAAGGAGTTGGACTTGAAACTGGGCCCTTAGTGCTCACCATATGCAACTTAAAATAAGAATGGATCAAAGATCTGAACATTAAAATAAACATTAAACCTTCTGGAAGATAAAGTAGGTAGAACACTGAAGACATAGGTGGAGGAAAGGATTTTCTACACAGAACCTCAATTGCACAAGAAATACCAGCGAGAATCAACAAATGGGATTATGTGAGACTAAAAAGTGTCTGCACAGCAGGAGGATCAATCAGTAGAGTGAATGTTGGGAAAACATTTTGCCAGCTATTCCTCAGACAGGGAACCAATATCTAGACTATACAAAGAGCTGGAAAAAAAAAAAAAGCATTAATCCACCCGAAATGAAAAACCCAGTCAAGAAACAGGCAAGAGAAATTAACAGACCTTTCACAGAGGAAGAAATACAGTCAACAAATATATGAAAAAATGTTCACCATCTCTGGCCATTAGAGAAACGCAAATCAAAACAACCCCAAGATTCTATCTTGTTCTGGAAAGCATGACAATCCCTACAAAATCAAATAGTAACAAATGCTGGCGTGGCTGTGGTAAAAGAGGACCCTCCTTCATTAGCGGTGGGAACAGCACAACCACCTTGGAAATCAGTATGGCGATTTCTCAAAGACCTGAAATCAGAAATGCCACAGGACCCAGCTGTCCCTCTGCTAGGTATCTTCGCTGAAGAGCTACAGACACATAAGCATACCAAGGCTTATGGCAACACAATTCCGAGTAGCTAAATCCTGGAAACTGCCGGTCTACCCATCAACAGACGACTGGATAAAGAAAATGTGGCATCTATGTATAATGGAATATTACTCAGCTTTAAAGAAGGAGAGATTTGACACATTTGTTGGAAAATAGATGCACTGGGAAAATATAATGTTTAGTGAAATAAACCAGACACATAAGCTTAAGTACAGATTAAATACTTAATACTTAAATATCTCTCATTTGAGCGAGGCAAAGAACACCCAAAGAAAATGATATAGGATGGATAGAAAGGGGGAAGGGGACAGATCTCTCACAATACATAAGTGGCCCAAGGGAGCAAAGGTGAGAGCTGAGGCAGAAAGGAGGGAAATCAGTAGAATAAAAGCATACCACATAGAGGAATCTAATAACCTCAACGAATGTAAACATCAAATGCCGTAACAGGAGCTGAGATGAATAATATCAAAAAGTATGAAGCCGGGCGTGGTGGCGCACACCTGTGATCCCAGCACTCAGGAGGCTGAGGCAGGAGGATCGCTGTGAGTTCGAGCCCAGCCTGGGCTACGTAGTGAGGTCCAGGTCAGTCTCGACTACATAGTGAGACCCTGTCTCAGAAAACCAAACCAAACCAAAACAAAAAGTATGAAGAAGAGGGTGGTTGGGAGAGAAGGGAATGAGATTATAAAAAGAAACAGCCTGTAATACTTACATGTAGCCACTCCCAAGATGACTGACCCTGCATGAATTGCAAATATGTACTAATAAAACAGAAATAATTTTTGTTCCAGGGATCAAACTCAGGACCTTGTGCTTGTAAGGCAGGAGCGGTGCCCCTCAGCTACACCCCCAGCCCCAAAATAAATAAATTTAAAAAATAGGAAAGGAGAATATTTTAGACCCTTTACATTCTCCCCGGTCATCATCACCTCAGATGCTCCGTCAGGACACCCTCAATGCCCTCAAGCTCATGCGTGGTCTTGGGGAAACTCTGGAGCTTCCCAGGGGTACAGACGCATTTGTGTGCTTTCTTAACGTGACCCCAGAAGGTACGGTCCAGTGGTAAACAGGGGCAGAGGATGAGCAGCCACCAGCTTTTGGTACCGTGTTAGAAGCACAGCTTTTGTCTCCTTTTCTTTTCTTTTCTCTTTTTCTCTCTCCTGTCCTCTTTCTTGTGGAACGGGGGATTGATCCCATGCCTTGCATTGAGCTTCATCCTCAGCTTTTTTAAAAAAACTTTTTTATTTTGAGACATGGACTCACAAAGTCACCAGGCTTCCCAGGCTGGACTGCAGCTTGAGATCCTCCTGTCTCAGCCTCCCAGAGTGCTGGAATCCCAGGTGTGAGGCACCATGCCCAGCCCAGAGTATTTTAATTACTTAAGAGGAAGTTCCCTGTGAAGAAGCTTCCACACGCATTTCTGTAGAACAAAGTCTATCTATCCTTGGTTGCAAATGATGCCCGTCTGCTTTGTTTTTGCTTCCCTCTGGAGGGTGGGCGTCTCTGGTCTTCAGCCCTTCCATAGCAGAGCTGTGCTGGCCGGTGCCGCCCCTTGGGTGTGGGTCTCTTGGCTCCCGTCCCGCCTGCACTTTCTGGGCCTCCTCGGGGTTAGAGTGTGTTTGAGACAGTGGTGAGGACAGCTCTGGTGGCCGTGCAGGGCTGGGGCTGTGGGCAGCGGGTGTGGCCCCACTGTGCCACCTGGAAGCGGTTCCTGTGCCAGCTCCGGCCCTCGCAGGAGCCTCTCGGGAAGGTCTTGGAGCAGCCAGTGCGGTGTCCGGAAGGCGGTGGCCCAGGGGTTCCAAGGAGGTGAATCGGCCACAGAGACTCAGGTCTCTGCTTTCCTGTAGGCTTGAAAATGTCCACACTGCAAACTAATGAAAGAGCTCCGCCTCCTTGCAATGTTCGCCTACGGCTCTGTGAACCGAAACGAGGGAGGTCACTCTCCTCACCATCACCCGCTGTGTGACGGGCCAGTTCGCAGGAGGGGCCAACCTGAGCTCCCCTCAGACTGTCTGTTCACAGGACCCGCGGGGCTCGGTGTCAGAGTCAGCTCTGGTCAGCTCCAGACTCTGGAAGGGAGGCCTGGCGTTTGATACGCTTACCCAGGCGACTGACTCGAAGGGAACCTTTAAATTACAGTTTGTTGCAGTCTCACGACTGTCACACGGATCTCCCTCGAGCCCCACCCCACTGACTTCCAACACGCTCAGCCCATCTCCTCTCCTCTTTCCGCGGAAGCTCTGGAGCCCTCTCTCCTGAGTGTCTTTAGTTGCACTGTCCTGGCTGCCTGGATGTCCTGAATTGATGCGAAACGTTTCCCTTTCGTGGTCATTTTGACCAGAAGTTGCACAGCGACAGATCGAGGGAAGTATGTGGATGACGACGCAGGGTCATGTTTTTATGAGCTGCCTTTCTGTGGGGTGGTGCTCGGTAGCAGCAGCGTGCACCACATTGTTTACCACACCTCATAGACACTCAGAGAAGAGGACTCCAGAGCTGCTGCGGAAGTCCGAGAACCAAGCGTTGAACTGAGGGGAAGGATTTGGAAGGAAATTAATGAAAATGTGCCTTTTGGTGTAACACATTCCACAAATTTAATCTTCACCCTGTTTTTCGATTATCCCCTTTACCCAAGATATTGTCTGCTTCTTGAAGAAGAGAGACCCCTCTGGCGTTCTTTCGGTGGCTGTGGATTTGGAGAAAGGGCGGGGTGAGAGCCGGTGGGCCCAGCCACTGCCCCATCCTGGCGTTTCCCTGTGGTGGGCACTGGGCCAGGCTCCTGCACGCACCAAGTGTGGGTTGTGACCTGTGGAGACCTGCAGCCCACCCTGCAGTTTCAGTGCTGTTCTCCCAAGCCTGAGGTTAAGACGCTCTGGAAGCAGAGTGGTGGAAAAGAGCAAGACCGGAAAGAAGCCGCTGTGGGTGTGAGAGGCGTTTGGGGTGAGAGCGCTCGGGAACACTTCTATAAGACAACAGACATCTCGGGGATGTGAGAGCCCTGGAGTCACCTTTACCACGAGCTGCCTCTGTGAGGAGCATGTCCCAGATGGACACTGGCACAGACCTAGTTAGATTGAGCCTCGGGCCAAGTCAAACGGAGACTGGCACACTGGGAGGCTGAGGCAGGAGGATTGTGAGTTCAAGCGCTGTCTCAAAATTAAAAAATTTAAAAAAAGGACTGGGGAATGTGGCTCATCAGGATGGGCCTGGGTTCAATTCCCAGGACTGGGTTAAAAAGTAAGCTTATTTTCAGAGACCATGGCTTGATGTGGCAGAGGCAAATGGCCCAGTCGGCTGTGGATTCTAACGGGATAGGCCTAGGAGGGCTCCCTCAGGAGGGCATGGGCAGCCATCAAGGTGCTGGGCCTAGGGTCACAGATGCTCCGTGCCGCCCTGGCAGTCATCCTGCTGCTAGCTCTTCCTCGAGCACCTGGTTGGTCCCGTGCCCTTCTCCGGGGGACATAGGGTCAGCTCACCGTGGCTCCTCTCCTGCGCAGACTAATTATACTGCTGTCCGGTGCTCCCCCACTCTCTCTCTGCCAGGAGGGGAGGAGATTTCTGGAGACCTTGGGGGTTAACGGGGACGCGTCATGGCTCTCTGGTCAGTGGCTGCACTGCTCCCGGCTGGGCCCGATGGCGGCCTCCCTGCTGCACGCGTTCCGGGTGGCAGTGACGGGTCAGGGAGGGTTGGTCATGGGAATGCCAGGGACCTGTGGCCTCTGTCTGCTGTTACCCAAGCTGGGGGCTTTGCTGCCGGGTCCCCTGGGATTTCCCCCAGCTAGACGGGGGCGGAAGGGCTTTCCAGGAGGCCTAGTCTCTCTGGTGTTGTGTGGATCTGAGTGTCCCCGCAGAGCACAGGGTGCTGCGCTGGCCCATGGGTCAGGCTGTGGACGAGCTGTGCCGCCCGCTGTAGGGGCCTGGTGGGAGTGGTCACCGTGCAGAAGACCTGGAGGGGTGCCCTCTCGTTCCCCACTCCTCTGCTTCCTGCCTTTCCTCCACGATGCCCTCCCACCACGGCGCTTCTGCTCTGGAACTAGCTTACCCTGGAGTGACCCCCCGAAACAGTGAGACAAAACAACCCTGTCTTTCTTCACATTTCGGGTGCTGGGTATTTGGTCCCAGTGAGGGAAAGAGACTAAGACTAGACTTGCTCATCGGCCAGGTAAATGGGAGGCCGAGGCCCTGGGCCCTTGAGGAAGGAAACATCCAGATGCCCCCACAGAGCTCGTGTTGGCCCAAGCCCTCGTCTGCTCCCAGGGTCCCTGGAGTGCTGGCGCCTTCGCTGCTCCCCGATTGGCGGGCTGGGGACGGTGGCACCTGGAAGACTCTACCTGCCACCCCAGCACGGACAGGCCCTAGAGCAGTGTTCTGTGACACAGCCGTGTGGACCGACTGGCCCAGGGTCCCCTCCCTGTAGCAAGAACCTGGGGTTTGGTGCCAAGTGGGTCACGGAGGTGTCGTGTGGGTGCCGTGCCACTCCCCTGGAGGGTGCCCTCTGCCCCCCATGGTGACCTTGGCTTCCTGTCCCACAGCTTCACCTCCAGAGGGTGATAGGGTGGCGGTGCTCCGTCTCAACCTGGCCTGCAGAGGTGCCAGATCCCCTGCTTCTACAGGGACGGGCACAGCATGCAGCTGGTGGGCGGGCGCTCTTCTGCCTCGGGAAGTCACAGGGACAGCTCAGGCCACTACCAGGATGGCTCTGTCACACACCTCGGGAGCACTAGTGTTTGGGGGGCTTGGTGGATCTGGGGTTTCTGGGACCAGATTCTTTGGCTCCTGGGGTCTCGGTGCCCAGGAGCGGTTGCCAAGCCCAGCAGGGGTGGCAGAAGCAGTCACACCCAGCTTGCTGCAGAGCTCCTCCTCCCCACACCCCTGCGTGTCCTGCAGCTGCCTCCTGCACTCCGGCTGCCTCAGGTCCTCACCACAGCAGGGTGGTGATAGGAGACAGGCTGCTGTCACCCCCACTGCCCGGGCCCTGCCTCCGGGGTCTGCACCCAGGGACGCCTCTGGTCTGGCTGAGCCCCTGGCAGGAGAGACCTGGACAGTGAGACTTGCATCTGTCCCCTCTGAGGACTCGGGCCGTCACCTCTTCGTTAGCGTGGAAGAGGACAGAGCCGCCTGCGGGTTGCTCCAGCCAGCCCAGGGGCAAGGCTTTCCAGAGGATGCGGGAGTGCAGCAATTGTGTCCCAGGGCCAGATGGGCAGGCCTGCAGGACTTGGAGGGGCAGCAGAGGTCTGTGACAGCCTGTCAGAGACGTGGCTTCCCTTCTTCCTCACAGCACCTGACAGGGAGGAGACTGCTGGGACAGCACAGAGGGTCTCTCTGGAATTCAACTGTGTGCTGATGAGGGCCATCCTGTCCAGCCTCTGTGAATGCAGACTCCTCGGAGCCTTTGGCACTGTGGCTCGAGCTAAGTCCCCAGCCTTCGTTGGACTTTCTTTATTCTGAGACAGAGTCTCTCTAAATTGCGCAGGCTGAGCTTGATCCTCCTGCCTCAGCCTCCCAGGGACTGGGATTACAGATGTGCACCACCTCGCTCGGCATAGAACTGGAGAGCTTTAGAGCTTGCTGAACGCTGGGAATGCAGCAGAGCCACCCAGCTCTTCTGGCATCCTCCATGGATGTAGTTATTCCCACCCTCTAGAATCTGCCCTCTCACCTCTGCTCAGCCGAAATCACCCCAGGGTGTGGGCCCTGCTGGTGACCCTGGGCCCCCACTGACTTCCTTTCTGTGTTTGCAGCCCGGATTATCCGGTCACTGGATCGTTTCCTACTCCCGCTGCCTTCAGGTCCACAGTGACCAAACAACCTCACCCTCCTGGGCATGACCAGCTGACCTGGTCCCCTGACTTCCTGATGCCCGGCTCACCTGGCCGCTCAGCAGTGCCCACCCACGCTTCGTGCTGACCTGGTGGGGGGTGTGGAGATGCAGTGGGTGGTGACCCTTCCTCCACGTGTCCCCCTGGACAGCTGCCTGGGGATGAGGGGGGCTGGGGCCTGGCCGTAGGTGTGCGGCTGTCTCCCTGGTGCTGAGTAGGGTGCCCGTTGGCCCCTATCATTTCCATGTGCCGGTTTCTCCTGCTTTGTAGTTTAGAAAAACAAGTTTTGGGGTTCACAGAGGCCTCTGCGCCATGCCGGGAGCAACCAGTCTGTCCCAAGAGCTCTCCTGCCTTCCCTGCGGGTGCCTGGAGATTCAGGCCTAGGCAAGGGCGGGTGGCTGGTGAGGGGGCACAGCTAAGGAGGGCGGTGGTCAGCTCTCGCAGGCCCAGACAAGGCATCCTTCGGGTTTGTGCTCAGGCCCTGCCCGCCTTGCCTTCTCCCGGCTCGGCTAGGAATCCATCAGTCACAGGAGCGAGCCTCCTGGAAGGCCCACATTTCATTAAGACAGGGAGAAAGCCGCAGCATGCTCCCTGATGACAAGGCCGGCCGCTTTCATTGTCATCGTGGGCGGGGAGAACAAACCGAGTAGCCTGTCTCGGGCCCACTTTGGACTATGAACCCCCCCAGGGGATGCGTCAGCAGGTACTGCCCACACCCCTCCGACCGGGAGACAAGGCAACGGCCCTCATTGAAAAGACTTCTGTGGCACTTAGCAGGGTGTGATTTTAATTCATTCTTCGTCCCTTGGTAATCATAAAGTGCTTTCAGGCTGTGAATATCCATTTGTGACCAGCGCGCCCATCCTTCATCTGGGGGCCGCTGTAATGGCCGTGGCGATGATGGGGTTCATCTGGGAATTGGGTGGGTACAGATCCTTGCCTGTGGGGAGCCTCGTGGCTACTCCACCCTTGCAGGAGGGCTGTGTGCACCCCTGCAGACTCGGCCAAGCTTCTCGCACATGGGTTATCTGGAGTTTTATTAACATTTAGTGCCCACATAGTCCTATGATATCTCCTGACAGTCATGTGCTGGAAAGAGCATAAATCCTGCCCTGACTGCTTGAATTCTGCCCCTGCCCTGCCCATTAATCAGCTCTGCTACCACATGTATGTGGTTTAGTCTCCGAGCCTCAGTTTCCCCACCTGTGAAACAGGGGTGGCCAGCCTGACCCCGGGTTGTGGAAGGATTAGAGGAGCAGGGCGTCCCCGAGCCAGCGCAGCGCACGGTCCGCAGCGGGAGCCGAATAGCTGACGGCCCCCTCAGCAGCTCGCGGCCTCAAGGCCCTGCAGACACAGCGGCCGGAAATCTGTGTGCTTTGTGGGTGACCCAGGCCAAAGGGTCAGGCTGAGTTTCAGGCTGGTCCCGAGGGCTTGAGGTGCTACGTTTGGATGTGACATGGGCCCAGAGCCTCCTGCCTTTGGAGGGTGACGGGATCTGGGGTTTCATAGCTGACTTGCCGTTGACAGGCAGGGCCTGGACCCCAGTCCTCCCTCCTCTGTCTGCTTCCCGACCCTCACAGCCTTGAGGTGAGCAGCTTTTCCTCTGCCCAGACCCTGCCCTGAGCTCTTTCTGCTTTGGGGCAGCCTCACAGGACCGAAACTTCTGTAGTGTGACCCAAACCTCTCCTCTCTAAGCAGTGGGTGCCGGGTGCTATGTCCCAGTGATCAGGACAGTGAGGGACAAGGGCAGCTGAAACGCTGGGTAGTGTTGTTCCTTCTGTCTGGCTGCTGCCAGGTCAGGCCGGGGAGGACGGGCGAGTCAGGCTCCTGCTGCCTCCTGGCCTGGTGGTCCGAGCTCTTTGCTCCCTGCTCTCTTCACCCAGTGTTAGGTGGCATCTCCTTCTCAAGCCCTCTGCCTGGAGCCAGTGGGGACAGAGGTGGCCCCTCTCCTCCCATCTCCTGGCCTCCAGTGAGTCTGGGGTAGCTGTGTGATTTACCACTAGAGCCCAGATTCAACCCCAAGGGTGTCAGACCGTGGGAGTCCTTGGGGCCATCGTGGGTGGCTGTGTCCCTCCCCCTCTGTCCTGGCTCTGCCATTTGCCAGTGTGTGGCACTGAGAGCCACCCGGCCTCAGTGCTCCTCATATGAGGGACAGGGCGGGACGGTGCCAACCCTTGGGTTTTTTGTTTTTTTTTTTTGTAGTTCAGGCTGGGCATGAACTCACTACATAGCCCAGGCTGGCCTCCAACTCACAGCGATCCTCCTGCCTCAGCCTTCCGAGTGCTGGGATTGCACACATGTGCCACCATGCCCGGCTTTACGAAGGATTTGTATTCTGGAATGACCAGAGGACTTGGTTATCCTGGCCACCATGAGGTGCTTCAGTGGTCCCTCCACCTAGAGGTGACCTCCAGGCCACTTCTGTCACCCTCTGTCCTCCCTCTGGGAATCTGGGGACAAGGGGCAGGGGGTCATCCATGTCCTAGGGGGTGTCAGTCCGACCCGACCCCTCGGGGTTCTTCCCAACCCACCCTGTGCTATGGGCCCTCAGGTTGGGCCGGGGTGGAGGCACAGATGCCTGCAGGGAGGGTCCTGGAGCCCCTAGGGGTGCCGATCCCATGGAGTCTGGATGTAGTCTCTAGTCCTAGAACCGTGGTACCACTGCCAAGGTCTCGGTTCTCACTGATGGATTTCCCTGCAGCCTGCGCAGCGGCTCCAGAGTCCCCAGTCCAGCACGCCGTGTTCCCAGCAGGTGCAGGCCCGGCCAGGCCGCTGCTGTCCCCACAGTGTCGCTGGCCTTCCGGCCCCCACGCGCCTGCCGCCTTCCTCTCTTCTGCTCTTTCTTGTGACCGCAGCAGCTGGGGGCTCTCCAGGGCCACAGCTCCCTGGCTGCTGTGTCCCACCTGGGCTCTGCGGTAATCAGAAGACGCCTTCCGATGACAGGGTCCCATTTCCCCGAATGACTGCCACCCTGGTCCAGGCCGTGTGACAGACAGACAGGCACAGGGCAAACCGGAAGACGACTCTTGGGCAAGGCCTGCCCAGGCCAGGGCCAGGGTTTCTTGGGGCCACGTCCTTCTGTCTCCCTCCTGTCTCTTCGCCTCCCCTGTCTTCTCTCTCTCACCCACCCTGCTCCCTTCTGTGCCTCTCTTCCTGCTAGCAGACATTTCTCTTCAGCAACGGAGATGGTGCATTTTGGGAAAAACACAAATGAGGAGCTATAGGGCCGTCCTTTCTACCCTGGTGAGTGCAAACCAATTTAAGTGAGGATCACTTTGAAGACAAGATGATAAGAAAATGCAAGCCACCGTCACACTGGATTTGAGAAGCTCCCAGTTACATCTGCCGGATCAGCGGAAGCGGCCGCCCTATCCCTTGGTCCTGCTGAGCCCGTCTTTGACACTGCAGATCCTCCGCTTCTTCAGAGTGTAAGCGAGGCCCCGAGCATGGCCGGGCACTGAGCAGGTGCTGGCCGCGGCTCCCAGGGGCCGAGACCTGCCTTGACCTCCCAGGATTTCCGTAGCACAGCACATGAAGCCCATTGACGTCCTCCCCGGGTGGGGCTCACTCCTGTCTCCTGCTGTGGTGGGGTGAAAGGACACTCTGGGAAGTCGTTTGGATCATTTTGCAGAGAAAAAGGTTAAGGGTGGCAAAGGATGAGGGCTTTTTAAAGACAGCTCTGGGAACATTAAGGCCATCAGTAGCTGGCCGGCCAATGACTGGATGCACAGGGTCCCTCCTCTGCGACAGAGTCCCCTCGCCCAGAACGCCCAGTTTAAAGTGATGATGGGACCCCGGGTTTATGCACCCCATCTTCCTGCATCCACGTAGCTCCCAACTTTGCTGAGCTCCTGTCCACGTTGCTGTCTCCCTGGCTTTGAGCTTTGGCACTGAGGGGCCGGGCTTGCCCTCCGGGTCGGCCTCCTTCTGGCGGTTCCGACCACAGGCGGCCCCAGACTCTCAGCTCTGGTCCAGCCGACCTGTCCCCACAGACTGACCACGGTGTGGCCACCAGAGGCCACTTGGACCTCGCTGGGTGGTGACTACCCGCCTCACTGCCCTAGTGGAAGTTTAAATTGTGCAGGCTCATGGACCATCAGGGTTTGTCACTCAAATCTACCGGCCTCATCCTGCCCAGATCTATCCACTAGGTGGGCAAGACAGCCTGCGTCATCATCTTCTCTGGCTCCGTCCTTTCTCTGCCTATGTCTGCAGGAGGCTCCAGATGGCCTAGCCAGGTGTTTGTGAAGCCGTGTTCTCTCGGCGGACGTGACGAGCCCTAATTCCTAATAACACAGCTACCTTTCTCCGGTTCTCAGCCTGAGCGAAAGGCTCTGTTGTGATTTATCGCCTCGTTGGGGACCTTTGATAAGTGACCACCAAATGGCTCCTTGTCACTCAAAACTCCCAATTCTGCAAACTAATCTTCCCCAAACCTAACACGAGCCACCGGTGTTCTGGGGAAAATGAATCGGGCCTTCTCGCTGAACTATTTTGGCATAAAAAATATCATAAATGGGAGAGGAGAAAATCTTGTTTGCTGAAGGCTGCTGGGTGAACTGCTCTTGGCCTTTTGATAGCATCTTTGAAATGGAAATGGCCAGCTGCTTGGCCTCCTGCTTAGTGACCCCTTCTGTACAAAGTCAATTGCACCCACCATGGAGCAGCGATCCCACCTCTGGACACCAACACCATTTCCATTTTTTTCTAACCTTTTCTCCCCTCCAGGTGCATTTATTAGCGTGAACATTTTTTACTATTCAGATAAAAGACATCTTTTTTAAAAAAATTTTTTTTAGAGAAGCCCTTTTAGAATTGTGACTTATAATGATTTTTAAATGCAGGGAAGTGTCTGTCTTCAACTCTCCCCTCCATCTAAGACTTTAAATGTACCGTGTGGTGCAAAAAGGCCTGGAAGACGGTACTGTCCAGCAGAGTTTGGGGTTGTTCCTGCCCCCTCCTTTCACTTGAAGGGGAGATGCAAAGGAAGAATGGTTTCTACTTTTCTATGAACAAAAGGAGAAAAAGAAAGGTAAGCTCTGCTTTTGTGATTGTGTGTTCCGTCTCTGCAGCAATTCTGAATTGGAATCAGGGCCTGTCTTAAAATGGGATGACAGCTGCCCTGTCCCTTCAGGCCACGTGGGAGCCTGCAGCTGGGGAGGGGCACTGGAGAGGGACAGGAAGCCCCGCCCACTGTCCCCTCCTTCTGCCCCACTTCCGCACTGTCTGGGCAGTGCCAGTCACACCCCCGGAAATCTTCATCAAGACTTCAGCTTCCAATGCTCTGCTGATTCCAACCACAACTGGACAAAAGTAATCAATAAGCAGCACAGATAGAAAGGCAAAGTGAGAATCCTGCACCCTCCTCTGCCCCCTACAGGAAGTTCTCCATCCCGTCGGGTTCACACCCTGCCCCACAAAAGAAGAGAACCCTCAACAAACCACACCAGGGACACTGCAGCATCCGCTCCTCTCCCCTCCCAGCCCTCTCCACACTACAGTACTCGTTCACAGAGGCGGTATTCAGTCTGCTATCTACTCCTAGTGCAAATCAATTTTCATAAATCACCGACCATTTCTGTTCCTTTATTGATAACAGATCATAGGTGGTTTTTTCATGTTGCTGTCTGCTGTTTTCATCCGTGAGCCCACTCGTGGAACAAGGTTCAGGGGCCCGAAGGCGTGGAATCACAGCACAGAATCCAGAGAGGTTTCTGAAATACTTCCGTTTTATTGAGGAAATGCACAGGCTTTTATAGGGTAAGAGGGGTGGAGCCAGGCACTACTGGATCGCTATTGGATAGGGTAAGGCAGGGGTGGAGCCAGGGTGGAGTCAGGATATTTGGCGCATCGTTATTGGCCACATATTAGTTTTTGTATTGTATGCTTTAGGGGCTGAGGCGAATAGAGTCAGGACTTTAGAGTTTTTGAGAGGAACAGTTTATCTGTCTAAGGTTAGATCTCTACACACCCAAGGGGGTGGATTATTCCAGCCCTAATAGGCCTCGGAGTTTTCTCACGAGAGATGGGTGTGGCACTTCTGACTCAGCCAGACATTAACCTGGTCCTCAGTTCCCTCCTTTGTCTTTGACTCTAGAGCCTCAGCCAAAAGGACCATGTTTTTATGATTTTGTTAATGGCACGTCTGATCTTTAAAATAAAGAACAGTAACAATATGCGAAACAAGGTCAATATAGATGGGGCTCTCAATATCAATCTACGTATTTAACTACTCATATTATTTTATCTAGCCTGAATTTTTGACCAAATGGCATCCCACACATTATTTAAAGTTACAACATCTAACACCTGGGTATTAATTCCTCCCAAACCAAGTTTAATTGGATTTGTAAATTGAGCACGGCTGTGCAGACATCTTGAACTAGCAGGGCGGTCTTTTTGAAGGCTTGGGTGATGTTTTTTTGTTAGCTGGTTGACTGTTGCTGCTTTTGCCACTTGATTTTGTGAGGTGACTGTTGCCGTTGTTGTGGCGGAAATAGCTGCCACCGCGGAAACGATGACAGCAATAAGGGCGGAAATTTCAAAATCTTTCTTACTGCGGGGATGAAGCATAAGATTAAAGAGAGGATCTGAATTTTGTCCTTCCATATGGAGATCAATGGGTATCCAAATGGCCAGGGGTGTTCTAGTAAATATAAACTCCAAGTTTCTGTGATTAAACAAAGAAGGATCAATACAAGGGGTAAAACGAGCATGAAAGGGGAAGGCAGAACAAGACAGAGATGGGGGGTTAGGTAGATTGAAGGCTCTGCGGCAGGAAGGCTGTTCCTGGGCGCGTAGCAGCCCTCCGGCCCACTCAGCGCCAGTGGCCACAGGCCGGGAAGCAGCCAGCCCCCCAGTCACACACCAGGGATGGCGCAGCCCCCGTCTCCCCCACCTCGACCCTGCGCTCGCAACCCTCTCGGCCCTGCTGGGCCCTAACGCGCCCGGGGAGTGGGGCCTCGAGCAACCGGGGCGACGGGATCTGCAGTGGGAGATGGGGACAGCGGAGGCCGGGGAAGACAAAAGGACCTTCAGCCACCCTGTAGCTGTGGGACTCAGCCACCGACCAGGCTCCCCTCCTGGCTCAGCAGGCCCAGGTGCCCCGAAGCTGCAGGTCTTTCGCTCAGAAACTTTTTGGAGCTCTCAGCTGCACCAACCGGGCTCTGGAGGAGGAGGCTGGGCAGCCCGGAGGCCCAGGACCCGGAAGCCATGCTACGGCCTGATCGAAGGATTGTTTCTCCTCATCCGACAAGTAAGATGGCGGCGCATGGGGTGAAGGCAGCCATCTTGGACTGGAAAAGGTAGGCTTTTCCCGATGACCATTATTTCAGGGACAAGGGGGTTTGACAGGAAGTGAGAGACCAGTGGGCGGGGCTGACATCTTAGGGGAAGAAGAAAGCAGAAAAGACAGCCCGTCTGCGCCATCTTTTTAAAGACGCTTTTGTCCGCCATCTTTAGAGTGCTGGGGGGGGGCTACACTCGCCTGAGTGTGGGCTGGAAATGCTTCAGATGCCTTTACGGCATGAGGACCCTTTACTAAGGAGGCCTGTACCGCCGTTCTTGACTCATGACATTACCCATAACAGGGATCCTTACCCGAAACGTCAATCTTTACCCAGTATACACGAATCCCCTGTTCCGGTGCCAGCTATCCAGGCCTCAATACTCTTAATTTTATGAATGCAAAACATCACATTCATTTCGTATTACTCAACCTTCCCATTTTTGCCCCAGTCACTGTAGGAAATTCCTGCAGGAGGAAAGGTTAACGAACACCTCATAGTAGGCCCACTCCGATTCGCCTTCTGTGGCCATGAGGTGCTGGTGCTGAGTCCCCCAGGGTGGGGACGGAGGTGGCGCGGAGCCTGGAACCTGTGAGGCACACCCACGGGCAGGGCGAGCTGGTGGCTTAGAAAAGCCCAGCTAATCTTCTTTGCGCCTCTGTTTTATTCTGTTTTAAAAAGCGGGCAGAATAGTGAGAAAGCTTCCCGGCCCAGGGCACGTTGGCCGCTTCTCCTGCCAGAGCCCTGTTTTCATCCTGATAACTGAAGTCAAAAGGCCGCGCCTGCACGCTGCCCCCATTGAGGTTGGAGCATCCAGTGGTGCTCACCGGCAACCTCGGCGAGGCCAGGCCATTGTTCCTGGGGGACACAATGTTTGTGATCCCTCCTGGTGCTGTGGAGAACGGGCGGGCATCAGACCTCCTGTGTGCCCTGGCCTCTCTCAGAGCCAAGTCCTCATTGTGAGCCTCGCTTCAGGATGACAAGCCACTTGGCGAAATGGGTCTGTGCAGGAGCCTTTGGAAACGACCTTTAGAGAGCTGGAAAACCTTTCTAAATTTCCATGTGTATGACTCCGTTTTCGAAACTTTGTATTTCACCAGAGCGGCTAAGCCTTTGGCCTGGCCCCTGGATTAACCAGACCTGAATTTATGTCGACATTTTCTCTGGCCTTGTGCCTGAGACACAGTAGATGCTCAGGATGTGTTTGTTGAATGAATGAGTGAGCACAGATGTCTGGATAGAGGTTAAATCAGAGGACTTGCTAACAGCTGTTCCACTTAGCTATCAGTAATTGTGGCTTTAAGAATGAAAAAATATGGACATACTGGAAAGTTTTGGGAGTATATACAGATCAGTGGCCCCTTCACCCAGCAGCTAATTCTCATTGTGAATTTAGACAAGTCTTTTGCTGTCAGGGTTCTCAGCCCTCAAGGCTGTATAATGAGGCTGCATGTGCTCTATTGGGTGTGCAGAAGCCAGCACGGCTCTGCCTGGCCCCTCAGCAGCGGCCTTCGCCGCCTCTGGAGGAGGCCAGGATCCGCTCACTCGCTGTCCATACTGCAAGGGCAGCGGGAAGCCCTGAGCAGATGCCGGACCTCCGGAGCGCTGTGTCCAGGGTCCTCTCTCCTCAGCGCTCTTCAGATCAGGCTCTGGGGAGCACAGGACCATGCAGGCGTGGATGGTGCCAGCAAGACGGGTTTTGTTGATTCCCCCTTTCATTCAGATCCTTGCTATTGTAGATGCTGCCTATGTAGCATGTTTACCCGAAACTGCAGCTCTTCCCTTACCAAAATACAAAATAAAATGCCCAATACCTGTCTTCCCTGATGCTGACTGCATTGGTAAATGCCCAGAGTGTCACCGGGGAAGCTGAACCGGGACTCCAGGGCTTGTCCTCTCCTCTCCAGAGCCCCTCTGGGTCTCTGAATGTCCTCTGCTACCTTCAGTCTTCAAGGCTGAGTCCCTGGTCTGTGTCCCTGCAGCTTTCACCCTGGGCACCATAGAAGCCTCCTCTCTGGTCTTTCTGACTCTACCCTTGTCCTTCTCTAATGTTTTTGCCAAAGGATGTATCTTTTAGGTTAGAAAACTGACCGGTCTCCCGTTCTGCTTCCTCTTGTGAATGGCCCACCAGGCATTCTGCATCCTGTTCCAAACCCTTTCCCTGTTTTGAGACCCTCACTGCCCTGGCCCTGGGGGACAGCGGGATCTCTGTGCTGTCCTCTGGGTCCCCACTGAGGTGCCCCACACCCCACCTGTGGAGAAATCGCCTGTCCTTCTCCCCATCCCCACCAACCACTTCCTCTTGGAGAGTCTGCCCTGTGTCCCCCTGACCTGAATATGCCCCTCTTCCTCCTGAGGCACTTGGCCTTCTCTTCTGAAAGAGCAGATGGAGAAACTGAGGCTGAGAAATTTAATGTGTCCAGAATCAATTAATGAAGAGACATGAAACTGGGACCCAGGACCCCAAGGCCAGTAAATACAGAACCAGGATTCAGAGCCATGTTTGATTCTAAACATTGTGATGCTCACTATGAGTGAGTCATCAAGAAGGGTTTGCCCTGGGACACAAGGATGTTTCAATACACTAATCAATGTATCTATTGATAACACTTTAATAAAAGAATGATCTCTTAATAGATGCAAAAAAGATAATCTGAAAAAAAATCAGTATTTTAAAGCAAGGAAACCCTCAACAAATTAAGTATAGAAATAATGTATCTCAACATAAAGAAGGCCATATATGACAAGTATAGGCTATATCACACCCAGTGCTTTTCTTGTTGCTGAGACAAAATACCTGACACCCAAAGTTAAGGGAGGAAAGGTTTATTTAGCTCACAGTTTGTAGAGGTTTTAGTTTATCATCGGCTGGCTCCAAGGCGGGGTGGCACATGGTGGAAAGGCATCTCGGAGGAGAAACATTCCATGGCAGGCAGAAGGTAGCAAAGCAACAAGGGAGGGCCACAGCTCTTTCAGTCCCTTTTACCTTCTCCAGGCTCCTCAGGGTGGGCAGCTCTCAAGCTCTTAGTCCCAGTGCCCTGGAGCCTAGCACTGCGCCATGAAGCAATCCCTGCGTCACACGCCCCAGATCCAGCCACCTCTGAAACAGCCCCACCTGTGACTGCATGAGGCTTTGGGGGGACAGCTAGACACAGCTATAACCATGTTGAAACCTGAAATCTTTTTATTCTAAGACCAAGAAACGATGCTATCTCTCATTACTTCTATTCAACAAAGTGCAAAAATTCTTAGATCAATTAGGCAAGAAAAAAGGATTTGTTTTAGTTCAGCTGATTCGCAGCAAAGGCACCAAAAATCTACCGTGGAGAAAGTGGCCCTGGGAAACCAGGGTGTTCACATGCAAAGGATTGAACTCAATCCCCATCTCTTACCCTGTACAATAATCAGCTCAAGATGCATCCAAGACCTTAGCATAAAACTCAAAGCTCTGGGGCCAGGACTTAGCTCAGTGGTACTGTGTCTGCCTGATAAGTGCGAGGTACTGAGTTTGATTCCTGGTACCGCAAAAAAAAAAACAAAACAAAACAAAAAACAAAACAAAACAAAAAAAACCCCAAAACCAACCAAACAAAAAACTCCCCACAAACTAAAAACAAAACAAATCAACAAGAACAAGAACAAACCTTCAAAGCTCTGAAACTATGAGAGGAAAAAGAACATAAAAACAACAACAATAGAGATGCTAAGTAATCCAGTTAAAATGGGCATATGATTTGAATGGTCACTTTTTCAAAAAAGAATAAAAATGGACAATAAAAACATAAAATGGCCTATATTCTTAGGCATCAGGGGTGCAAATCACCCCATGGTAAGTCCACTGCCACCTGGCTAGGACGTCTGTATCACAGCATCAGCCACAGATTAACAGATGTGAGCAAGCCTGTCAGTACAAGGCTTTTCTGCTATCGGTGGGAACGAAAATGGGAGCAGCCACTGTGAAACAGTGTGGAGAGTCCTCAGAAGGGTACAAAGAGAATCACAGTGTGGTCTGGTGATCCCATGCCTAGGCGTCTATCTTCCCTGAAATGATCTGTAAACTCTGACCAGACTTCAAACTCCTTGGGGCTGGAGACGGTCCTTTCTCGCTGTGCTGAAGCAGTTTCCGGTACATACTAAGCGGCACAAGACTCTTTATCGTTGAGAAGCAAAGCCCAGTAAGCATCGTGTGGCATGGGAGGTGGGTCCACGTCTCAGATCCCACTGCTCGGCTTAGACTTGAGCCCAGAGGGCTCTGTGCGCTTGTGCCCGGGCTTGGGGCCAGCACGCAGACTCCATGTACAGATACTCTTCCGTGCCGGTGCCCTTGCTGGGTTTACAATTACAACGCAATTCAACCCGAAGTTTTCTCCCATAAGGAATTAGTATTCTGTTTGGTAGCCACCGAGATTCTAAGGGGTTCAAGCTCACCATTGAAAGCTTGGTCAAGTGATCCACCTGAAATTGTTTACACTTCATTAATGCTTTTCATAAATCACAGCCTTGACAGGTTACTGGCGGGACTTTCCAAATCGCATAACTGTGTCTGGTTTTTCCCTTGCCTCACCAGTTCCCTCTCACAGGCTGACGGTTTAGCAAATGTTTCTCGAGCTACCAGCTTAGGTGGTGGTCACTCTGGTGCGCTCAGAAGCCAGCGGCCTTGGCTTTGCCGTGGAGCAGCTGTGTGACCCTGGCACATCTGTTCCATCAGATCTGTTAAAAGCAGATAACATATGCAGTGGTAACCACTTCACAAGGCCGTGGGGATACCACGTAGGCAGACAATGGGGCGCAGAGCCTCCCATTCCATACCTGACAACCCAGTGCCAGCAGTTACGGCTTTTTGATAAGTCTCAGGAAGACCGGAGTGTCCAGAGACTGTCAGCCTCTAAGCTGCAGGGGGACCCTTACTGCCTTTGTGTCCCTCTGAAATGGGTGAATTTGGGGGAAGAAGAAGATCTGATTCGATCTGCGTCATTATTTGAATTCTGTATCTCGTTTGGTCAGGAAGGCAGCCAAAGCCTGGGCTATGATGGATGTATGGAGAGCTGTGGTTTGGAATCACGGGATTTAACCTTCAGGAAGGTTCATTTTTGTGTTCTCAAATAGAAAATGCCAGCAGCACTCAACAGATCAACGGGATCACTTCCGTTGACTGGACTGAGGAATGAGGCTCAAAATAGAAGATATTTCTTTTGTTTATATCATGCTTTATTTTACATATTATACATGTACTGTATATATTTATCAGTATATTTAGCTATGTATGTATCTATTTCCTGGCTATAAAATATGTGCTTCTTATAAAAAATTAAACCGAAATACCAAAATACATAAAGAAAAAAATATCCCCTGAAATTCCATCTCTGAGACATGACTGTTATTGAGAGTCTGATATCTACTTTCCTTGATTTAAAAAAGTGCATATACCAGCATATGTGTATTTCACGAAAACGGGCTCATCCTGGTCCATCTGTTCTACAGGTCACCTCCACATTTCACCACAGCTGAGGGATGTTTTTCTGAATTAGTTTCTGTAAATCTACATCTCTCTTTAAGGATTACACCATTATCACTTATTTCATCACACATTACCTATGCATCCCTGCCTTGAGAGAAATTTTGATTGGTTATTGCCTTTCCAGGATAATCACACAGCCTTTGAAGCCGGGTTTGCACAGACATCTTTGCCTTCCCGTATCCTGGAAAGCCATAGATTTTTCTGGGAGGAGGGGTGAGCACGGGCAGCGTTTGGTGAGGGTGCTTTTATTTTCTGAATGAATACATAAAGACAAGAACGTAGCAGTGGGGCGCTGTGTGATGCCACACCCCGTGGGTGTACTGTCAGGAGGGCATGGGGACGGAGTGGAACCCAGTGGGCCACCCCCGCCCGTGTGCTTGCATATTTGAAAAGAACCATATTTGTCTAATATTAAAGAGTTAAAACCCCAACCCGGGTCACCTCGCGTTGATGTGAACCCATCCAGGAGTGTTCTGATCAGCTTGCAAAAACCTCAAGGAGTCACCTGTTCCAGGGCACAGAGCTCCTGGCTCGCAGCATGAGGCCGCTCACTTTCCTCACCTTTCTCCTCAGGATGCCCTGCCCGAGGTCAGCGTGGATGCCGGGAGGCGCCTGGGCACAGAGCAGGCTGTGGCTCTGTGCTGACTGAGAGCAGGGAATGGCTTCACCTCTTTCTTTTCTCAAATGTAAAGACAACCAGAATTGTCCAAAGATGAAAAGATCACCTTCTTCCTCATACATTTAAAAATGTAAAGATAAAGCGAATATACCCCACACTCAACACCAGAATATATAAGTGAATGCCTTTTGCCTACTCTGCAAGCCCAAAGACAGTTGCTGTCTATTTCCTAGTGTCTGCTGCCAGTGTGGATGCATGTTTTTATGAATAGAATAGCACGTACTTTGTTCTTTGCCTCTTGGATTTAACAGCACAGGTCTCCAACTCAGTACTTCTGTAAGTCCCTTTCCAGGAGTAACTCTAGTTCATCCTTTTAAACAGCTATATAATATTCAACTCAGCAGATGACTGGTCATTTATATATGACCAGTTTATAAATAAGCATTGAGGTTGTTTACGGCCTCCGCTACTGAAATCATTGTACAGTTTTACACATCCATTTAAGCAGAGGATAAACTCTAGCAGTTGTACTGATGTATCCAAAGATGTCACAAGAGGAGGGAAGACTTGCATACTCATTGCATGAGGTCAGGGTTATCCTGACACCAAGTCCAGAGGACTTTACAAGGAAAAAGTAGGCCCACATCCCTGATGAGCATACATTAGTAATTGTCAATAAAATACTAGCCTAACAAATTGAGCAGCCTTAGAAAGCTCACACACCATGACCAAAAGGAATTCATTTTGAGATGCAAAGACTGTTTAATAAACCCAAACCAAAGTGAAGAGAAGATCCACAAGGTCATCTCAAACAGATGCAAATGAAACACTTGACAAAGCTCAATATTCTTCTGGATAAAAGCGAGGTACGGGACTGGGTGTGGTGGTATATGCCTGTGATCCCAGCATTTAGGAGGCTGAGGCAGGCAGGAGGATTGCTGTGAGTTTGAGGCTGGCCTGGGGTACATAGTGAGTTCAAGACCAGCCTGAACTGCATAGTGAGACCCTGTCTCCAAAAACAATTAGGCATAGGAGGAATGTATTTCAACATAAAAAGGTCATATATGAGAAGCCCATAGCTGACCCCATACTGGTGAAAAACTGAAACTTTCCCACTTAAAATCAGGAACAGGCAAAGGTGCTCCTTC
This sequence comes from Fukomys damarensis, assembly GCF_012274545.1. Lineage (NCBI taxonomy): Eukaryota > Metazoa > Chordata > Mammalia > Rodentia > Bathyergidae > Fukomys > Fukomys damarensis. The sequence goes on from NW_022900929.1 coordinate 80,260,740, forward strand.
TTGCCATTTCTGTTCATTGTGACACAGAAGTCCCATCTGGAGCAATTAGAAGGAAAAAGGAAAAAGAAAGTATCCAAATTAGAAAGGAAGAAGTAAAATTATCTCCTTTTGCTGACAGCATGACCTTATATGTGAAAAACCCTAAGGACTTCCCTAAAACGGTTAGGACTGGTACCCGGATTTTGTCACGTTTCAGGGTAAAACAGCACATCAAATATCAGTCACATTCCTATACATTAACAATGAACTGTTGCCAAAAGAAACTAACAAGATGGATGAAAATAATTAAAAGAAGACACAAATCAGTGGAAGGCTCCCCACGTCCTAGGGTTGGAAGCAGGATGTAGACAAATGTCCACACATTCGAAGGCGAGTTTCAGGTTTGAATCCATTCCTATTAGAGTTCCAAGGGCCCTTTTCATAGACATAAGAAAAAATCCCCAGAGCGGCTGGGATACACAGTGAACTCACTTCCTGTCCTCTCTCGCTGCCTGTGGCCCCGTGGCCCGTTCTGCAGAGCCGAGGGTGCAGTCTGCATGGCCCGTGGTTCTGCAGCCCAAGGCCCCAGCGCCGAGTGCTCCCACTGCCGGAGCACCCCCAGAAGCCTCCAGAAGCCACTAGAGCCCCACAGAGCCACTGCTGTGGACAGAGTCACCGTCCCTCCGGCCAACTCCATCTTGTTTCCCCTCATAGGGGGTAACAGAAGTGCTGCCTGATCCACTGACCAGCAGGCCAACGTGGACAGGGCCAAGGCCCAGAGGGAAGTCAGCCCTGAGGGGCTGCAGCTCCAGGCAGACGCCGATGGGCGGCGATGGGCCAGCAGCCTCAGCCCAGGAGAAGTTTCTGTAAACGCGAAGTGATGTGGGGCCCTGCTCTGAAAGGGACTCTTCCACGGCACGCTAGAATTGGAGCAGAAATCCAGGGCAGAGCCCTCTGCATCTGACAAGAAAACCCGCTAGAAAATGAACAAGGAGCTGAAAAGGCAAGCTTCCTGAGGGTGGCGTAGAAAAGGCTGCCCACATGTCCACCGCCACGGAGGGACTGAGGGACATCGATGCCAACACCCAGTGGAGCACTACCCGGCCCTCAGGAAGGAAGTGCTTCGCTCGTTCCCACACTTCTGGACCTGCGCATCAGCACTGAATGAAGTAAGCGGCACATGGGAATCCAGATGCAGCATGAGCCTAGGACCAATCTGAGGGCAGGCTAGTGCAGGGATGGCCCCAGGGAGAGGGAGGGGCACTGGTCCGGGGCACAGGGCATCAGCTGCGCAAGACGAGCTCCAACCCGCAGGGTGGTGGCCGCAGGTGATGAGGGAGAACCGGCTCGGCGGTGTGTATTTAAAGTGCACAGAATGAAAGGTGGCTACAAAACAAGGGCAGAAAATGGGGAGATGGGCACGATCAGAACATGTGATTCGCACTGGAGCCCGATATTTTGCAAAGCTAATAGGCACCAATAAAAATACATTTCTACAGAAGCAAAGGAAAACACACCAGGCCAGGTGTGGTGCTCACCTGCCATCCCAGCATTTGGGAGGCTGAGGCAGGAGTATCCCTGTGAGCCTGGGCTACACAGAGTTCAAGGCCAGCTTGAACTACCTCGTGAAATCCTGTTTCAAAAAGCCAACAAAACAAAACAAATCCAAAAACAACACCCCACACTAAACTAAAATAAACCCCTCAAATAATTGTTTTACTACATACACCAATGTTTTAATGCATATGCCATCATTTTAATACATATACCAATGTACACTTCTAATGCTTATAACTTTCCTCTTCCTCACACCTCTGCCATTTTTGCTTGTTAGGCTTGGGAGGTTTTTTTGGGATCAGTTTCTTCAGTCAGCCAGTAAGGACGTGTTTCTTTCCATGTTTACTGGCCTTTGGGAATTCTGGTGATTGTCTGCTCATATCTTTGAGTAGTTTTCTATGGGATTGCTTGTCTTTTTCTCATTGTTGAGTTTTGCTTCTTTATCAACCCAGTATCTGTGAAGTACTTTCTAAGTCCATCACCTTTGAGTAAGCTATGGCATCTCTTGCTGTACAAAAGTCAAAACCCTGTATGTAGTCGGTTATGTTTATACTTTAGATCCCTATTTTTCCCACTACAATCTCATCCACTCCAAGCTTGTACCAGTGCTATCCCAATTTTCCCTTTAATATATTCTTAAAATCGTTTGTGTTGGAGTCGTTACTCTATCCGGAGGTAAGTTGTATAACGTGTGCAAACAAGATCTCGCTTTGTCTCTGCCAGTCAATTACACTTGCACTAAGAACCGAATGACCCCGGCTTTTCCACAGCGGAGAGGAGGTGCTCCTGATTCTCACTGTGCTCTGTGCTGCTATGGAAGTGTGTATCCAGTCCCATGCCTGCTAAGGTACACGAGCCTAGCTGTTTATGCACGATATCAAGGAATTTGACAGATGAATGCATTTACGGCAAAGCTGAACTGTAAACACTTAATTACTTTAATATCTTTCTTAATCAGCCCTGCCATTGTGAGGTTGTGCTCTCCTTTCCCACATATGGCCTATCATCCTAAGGGTCTACGTCAGCCTAATGTCTTCATTACTGAAGACTGCTTTCTCATTTTACCCACAGTGGAACCCTCACAGGTGTCGTACTCAGCTAGCTCTCCTGTGCAGTGTGACACAGATCTGGCTTGGGCTCGCTTTCTTCTTTGTCCCGGATTTTACACCTCATCCTAACTTTTGGCTTTGGGCTGCTTCCTGGCTCACACATGGCTCCCTGTGTGGAACCTGGGCCTGGAGGGTCAGGGCCAGCCCTGGAGCTGCCCACACAGCACAGACTTCTGTTGCCAATTTCCGGTTTCCTTCAGCAAGCCCAGCTCTGGAGCCTGCTCTTCCTCATGTGCTGGATCTGGGCCTTGGTGGGGGTCCTGGCTGGTCTGGGGAGACATAGGAAGACAAGGGCTCCCACTTTGCTCGTCGCTCAGCCAGGCCTGGGGATACCTCTCCAAAGAGGCGACAGCTGGACGGAGACCAAGAGGGCCGCAGTTTGTTTATACTTGGAGGTTGCACCTCAGTTCCCTCCTAAAGGAAGCGTGGAACACGCACCCAGCGAAACAAGCCCAAGAGCGTCGTTACGCGGTCATTTCTAACAGCGAAGAATTGTACAGAACCGGAATGCTCACCAAAAGGAAATGATAAATGCAGAACAGTCAGATTATGCAGAAACGATGAGGCCTTGAAATGTGAGAACCAGAGCTAGAACGTGTCCAGATGAGTGAATCGGGACAGCGTCACGAAGAGGGAGAGCAGCAGGCTGCAGAAGGATGATGGTGAGAGGCTGTCATAAAAACCGAAAGTGACGTCTGGTGATGTGTGCATGTGGGATAAAGCCAGAAGTTCCCAGGATGTAGTCCTCCTGGACGGAAAGGCAGACGCATGGGATCTGGGAGGAGGACACGGGGGTTTCCAAGTGCACCTGCTGTATTTCTTTAAAAACAATGTAATAAAATCTGGAAAATACTCATATCCTCTGACAGGAGCAGTGGAGGCGCGGACGCCCCTCAGATGTGCAGAGGATAATGCTATTCATGGGGCTGTGTGTTGCTCCGTCAGCTTGAAGAATTTAATTATAGCAGACTGAGTGGGTTCTCAGGTGGGTAAACACAGGTCCTGGGTGTTTGTTTTAAGGATATTTGCCATCGTGGATTAATTTGAGTGGCTTGGATTCATTTTTGTGTTCTCCCCAGATTTTACACGATGTCTTTTCTCTTCTTTCCAAGCACCCTGGAATCTTTTTAAGAGGAAGAGAAGAAGGAACAGCTCTTTGGGGTAACTTCTAGTGGCTTTGAACTTGGCCTTTGGGCTCCCTTGAGACTCTACAGAACCCCAACAGGCCACTGTCGGGATGGGAGGCAGGGACATTGGTCTTTTTGGCTAGGATGGAGTTGCACTGTGATAAATCCATTGCAATGTGAAAATACCATAAAAACATTTGGTACAGCTTATGTACCAAGCATTGTAGCTGAACAAATCATACAGTTGTTTCCCTGCAGTGGACGGGCTCCAGGACACCCATGGGGACCCTGAACATTAGATGCCCATGTTCTCTATCTAAATTGGCCCAGTACTTGTACATCCTCCTGTGAATCAACCTTAACCCATCCCCATGTTACTGCAATACCTAAGACCACAGAGATGCTATGTGAATAATTGTTGTCATGTATCGCTTGGGGAATTAGGACAGGAAACGTCAGTCTGTGCTCAGCACAGACGTTGTTTTTCTCAGTTCAGCCAGCTGTGAAGGGTCACTGTCCCTGGGGCGGGGTGTGTGCCGTGTAGCCTTGGACCCGGGGCCGGCTGGGACTGCAGCTCCTGAGGCTTTTCCTGCTACTGGGTGTAGTGAGGGAGGATTGTGCCACATATTGCTGGGCCAGGAAAAGATTACAATTGAAATTTTGCAGCCTGGCTTCTACTGAACGTGTATTGATTTTTTGTGCATTACAGAGTTGAGCTGCTGCAGCCAGCCATTGTAAGTAGGGGACCGTCTGCATTCGTTTGCATGTTCATGTTCAAAGATACCCTTTGAAGTAAGGTCCCGAGACAAAAAGGGACTCTGAAACACCTGGCTTAGGCGATGCTCTGTCTGCTTTGGTTGTTCATTTTTTTTGCTTTGCAGAAATAGCCTCCACCCAGGCTGCCATGGTGAGCCCGCCTCCTGGGGCCTGGTTCTCGCTCTCGTTCCTGGGCCCTTTCAGCTCTGGCAGTGTCTGCACTGTCTGCGTGATCTGTGGTCTCCGAGGTCTCCTTACGGAGATGTCTTCAGTGTCTGGTTGTGCAGTGGCTTCTCTTCTCCAAGCCTCGAATTCGCCTGCTTTTCCCTGTGCATGCTGCGCAGAATGGCCCTCCACTTCACGCAGGTCTTTGCCCCCTGGCTGGTTCTCTAGCTCTGCTTCCATGCGCTCTTTCTGAGCTGCAGGCTCATCTCCACGCTGCTGGCTCTTGTCCTTTATCGTCTGTCAGATGCTGTCTTGTAATGCAGTTTCCTTTTGCACCAACTCGAGCACATGATCTGCCTATCTGAAAACAATAATTTCTCACCTTCAAAGTAAGAGTCCTTTTGCACCATCACCTCTGCTAGTCCTGCCTATCTGCATAATGTCCCTTCCTTTGCTTGACCTCTTATTTCATTCCCTCTCTCTTCGCTCTGTCCTTGCGCTAACACCCAACAGTCGGTCTACTTAGCAGGCAATCCACACAGGGTCGCCTAAGCCTGCTGTATCTATTGATGCTGCTAAGCTACATCCCAATATTTGTCATGTAGTGCCCCTACATACGGAATATATTGAATTAGTAATTAAATTAAATTATTATTCACAGCGGGTTGTGCACCCTTTGTCCACGTGAATGCAGTCTATTGAGGTCGTAATCACGTTAGTGTAGGAATAGTGGGGGGCCTGCCTCACACGCCATTTACTTATGGAGCCTTGACACACAGTCCCACCTCACGAGAGCAACCTTTCCATGGGAACGCTGCAGACTGGCAAAGCCACGCTGCTTTCGGTGAAATCAGAGAATCAGTAGACTCTGGGATGAATTTCTTTCCAGAGGAAGTGGTGACTAGGAAGTCTCCTTGGCGTAAGAGATATTTGATCTTACTTCTCTATCCACCAGTGGAGCAGGGAGTGCTACTTGGCTACTTTTGAGATTTTCCAAGCTTTCAGGGATCCCCATTTAAATCACAGGTAACAAGAATGTGGTGTGCACGTTTTCATGTTTGACCATAACACACAGCTCCTGCCGGCCCAGAATAAATCCCTTGTTGACACAACTGATTAGTAAATTAGGTATCTTCACACGAACACGGATTTCATCAGGTCCAGTACGGAATGCGTGTGTAATCAAGGTCTTTCTACCCACATCACGCTTCTTTTTTAGGACGTGCTCAGGCCAGACAGCCTCTTACAATGACATGAAAAAGGACGAGTAGCCATACCATCTCTACCTCTTTGCCTAATAGAAATCAAGGGACAACTAAGTCCATTTTGCATAATGAGATGGACACGAACCTTTTGGGGTCCAGAGGAGATCTTATTGTTTATGCCTAAAATGTCCCCACAAGTCTTATGTGTTCAAAGGTGGGGCTTTTGGAAGGTACTGGGGCCAGGGAGATGCTTTACTCGTTAGGGGATTAGTGCACTCATGAGCTCATAGGTGAATGTGCCTGAGGAGGTGTGGCCTGGCCCAAGAGGGGGTCACTTGGGTGTATTCTTCTTTCGGCTCCTCTTCTCTCTGCTTCCTGGCTGCCATGGGCTGAGCAGCCAGGCTGCTCTGCTACACTGCTGCTGTCTTGGGAGCCAGCCAACCATGGACTAACCCCACTCAAACCTGAATCAAGTTAAACCCCTCCTCCTTTCGGTTTGGGGTGTTGGGTGTTTTGTTCCAGCAACCGGCAAGTGACTAATACACTGCACCCCCTCTGGGACAGAGGTCCTTTTCTTCCTTTTCTCCAGCTGCAGTGGGTCATTTGTACCTCTGGAGCAACTGGGTTTTTGGATTTTTCTCCAGCAGCCTCAAGTGTTTATTCCATGGGGAAGTAGGAGAAAAGCCTTAGAGCTGACCTCATGACCTTTCTGCATGAAAACGTGCATTTCTCTGGCTCCCTCTCTATGTCTGTAAAACACCTTGGACATCCGTGGACAGCCTTGCCTGGGTCCGTGCCTCCCGGGGTCCTTTTATCTCGTGCGTGCTCACGTGCAGCCTTTAGCAACAGGGTAAACATGTTAGAGACCCCTTCCCTCGCCTGTGTGGGCTCGGTGTGTGTGTGCATGCGTGTGTGTGGGGGCTGTGGCCACACCTCTTCTGGGGGAAACCTGTCTTGTCTGTCCTGAGATTTCAGGCCATGGATTTGCACGGCAGCCTCAGCTCTCAGGTTCAGGAAGGATGGCTCAGATTCTGTGAGATGATGCTATCTCATTTTCATAATATGTGGAATCATGATTCAAATTAATGCATGTTATCTGTGTTGCTTTCCCTTTAATGGTGGTGAGAACATTCTTTCCGTCTTTCTAAGTCTGCAGTATAAGTTGGAATTCAGCACCTATTATTGATGAAACTTCAAGTTCTCTCCTATACAGCCCCACTTAATGCTACTTACAATCACTATAAAATTGTTTTAATAGTTTTGTGGCCAGCTTGATAAGAAGCCAAAATTCAACCAATTGGCAGATAATGGTTACGGTGCAGAGCTGTATCTACACAGTAGTAGGTGATAGGTTTTGACCCGGAGCCATTTCCATTGGGTTAGAAGGAACTGCCTGAAATGTGCGTCCTAGGGGTGTCCTCTGGAGGGACGGGGAGACCAGTGGGCAGTGCACCATGTGTGTCAGGGCTGCGGAGTCAGGGTGAGGATGGAACTAACTCTCCAGGGAAGCAACACACCTAGTTCTCACCCAGGAAACCCTGGCAGTCCCATGGGAGAGGAGCCGTGGAGGGGGTGGGGCAGGTGCAGACTTTTCCAGTGAAGGGAGGAGCAGGGTGAGGGACCCTGGGAGTGAGGGAGGCCCTGTGGGGCTTGGGACCTTGGAGCTGGTCAGAGCCAGGTCTAGCTCTGAGTTTAGCGAGGAGGCAAGGGAGGCGGGAGCTGCTCACAGGCGGACAGGCCTGGGAAAGGTCACAGGAAGAGGCGGGGCTGCGTGGTCCTGGGAGAGCTGAGGAGGCAGAGTAAGGAGAGAAGAGAGAGAAGCTGCCTGCGGAGTGAGGGCAGGCAGAGGAGAGAGGGCTGGGGCTGGCAGGTGGGGAGAGCTTCCCGGAAGAGGTTCTGGTTTTAATGTGCAGCAAGGTGCTGGTGGCCTTCAGATTTCTCTATAAGAAAATGTTAGAGCTGAGCACGGTGGCACACATGTGCAATCTCAGCACTCAGGGAGGCTGAGGCAGGAAGATCATAAGTTTTCACCCCCTAGTACCTAGAATCGAACTCAGGACCTTGTACTTGCCAGACAGGCACAGTGCTACTGAGCTGCATTTTCAGGCCCTAGAAGGATCGTAAGTTCGAGCCAAGCCTGGGCAACTTAGCAAGACCCTGTCTTAAAAAATAAATAAGTTAAAACATCCCCAAACTAAAAGCAACCCATGGATGTGGCTCAGTGCAAAGGCCACAGGTTTAACCCCAGTTTATAAAAAAGTTAAAAATAAAGAATACAAAGTCTTTTTTTTTCTTATGCTATGAGCAGAGTGGTGGTGCAGATGCCTGCAGATGAACACAGTGCACGTTGGGAAGCGGGAGAGGCAGCAGGGATTGCCGCCCTCTTTGCCGGGAAGTTGAGTGGAGAATCCCCCACTGTGTGCTTGTTAACTGCAGGCAGCGCTGCAGTGAGACAGGGCCTTCTCCAGTGCAGCCCAGCACCTACGGGGCTCCAGCCCTCTGTTCCCCGTGCCCTTCCGCCGTCTGCCTGCTCTCGTGACAGCGGCTCTTCCGGGCCTCGCTCTCCTGCCCTGGGTCTCGATTCTTCCATCCTTCACCCGTCTTCAGCCTTGGGCTCTGCACCCACCTCCCCAGGCCTCCCCGTTCCGGGTCCACCGCTCACGAAGCCAGAGCCTTCCTCCCTAAAGTGGAGCAGCCAAGAGGCAGGGCCGCATCAGCCCGGGACCTGGGCAGAGGCTGTTTGGAGACGCAGCAGCCTCTCGGGATGCTTGGTCTCCAGTCGAAGTGAGGGTGCTGTCCTCACGGACCTCAGATGTTTCCGTTGAACACGACGTAAGAGCAGACCCCAGGCTGGAAAGCAGCAAATGGTGGCCATGGATATTAAACTCTTTAAAGCTTGAAACCTTCCCACTGTCCTAATCTATAGTTAGGAGATTGCACCTGAGGAGGCACCCGGAGGAGACGGACACCCTTCACCGCTGGGATCGTTCCTCTGACAGTGTGGTTTGCTGGTTTACGGCATTTGCAATTACGCAGTTAAATGAAAGAACTCGAGAAATGGCAACTCTAATAAGTTAATTAATGTTGGTGGTAGAAGCACACACAAGGAAATAAATAGATTTTGCATTTGCTAACCAACGGAGTGAAGCTAAAGAGACCTGAAAGCTGTTTGTTTGGAATCTTTCTAATAAAAATGAGACTCCGGGCTTTGGGGAAGCATGGTTTTATGTCTTTTAGGATGGGAAGGGCTGCAGCTTGGATGCAGGCCCCAAACAGGGCTCCCCAGCTGGAACATGAGACCAGCCTCTGGAATCCTCCTGCCTCAGCCTCTCAGTGCTGGGATCACAGGTGTGCACTGCCACGCCTGGCTCACTGCTTCATAATTTCTGGATAAAGAGTAGTTTAAAGCTGGAGCATAGACTTCAGGCAGAGTGCCTGGTGTGACACCCTGGACGCCTGCTAGCTGGCAGCGCTGCCGTTTCCTGCTTGGTTTCCTCGTCTGTGAGCAGGGGTAAGACTGGCAGCGTCACTTCCCAGGTGTCTCCTAGGGGAGCACCAAGAGCCCGGTGGTGGTTCCTGTTCACAGATGTTACTGTTGAACACTGACCGCCCAGGAGCACACCATGTCTGATGAGCGTAGCTTCGGGACCAGACTTTCCCAGTTCCCAGTGGACGCAGAAAATTATTTAAAAAAATTTTAATTTTTGGCCATGCTGAACTCAGGGCCTGTGCTTGCTAGGGAGGTGCTTTACTGTGAGCTACACCCCAGCCGGGCTTGGAAATTCTTTACACTGCTCTGTGAAGGGTCAGCAGAGGTCTGCATGGGTGTGGACTGAGCGAGCAGACTCCGCCCTGAGAAGGCAAGGGTCGTGCCCATCTGCATGGTGCTGTCCTTCCTGTCTGTCCCTCCTGTCAGGGACACTGGGGCCCTGTGGTCCTGGCTCCCATGATGAGTTTGCAGGTGGTGGTCAGACGCGGCCAGGCTGGAGGGGAGGTGGAGGGTTTCCTGATGCAGGTGCAGGTAGGCCTCAGTGACTAGCTCCTTTCTGTACCTGGACTTTGTCCTCCACATTGGGAAAGGAGCCAGGCAGGAGCCCCCTCACTCGGAGACCTGGCCACAGCTCCTCATCCCTGGCACACTTTTCTGGGCCTTGCATCTGCTTTCCTGCCAGCCCGCCCTGCTGCTCAGTTCCTGGCTACTGTCTGGGAGGGGACGGGACTGCCAGATGACACCTTTCCTGCTGCTGGAGTGGAGGCCAGGGCCAGCACAGCCTGGGGGACAAAGACAGCACTGGCCAACCGTGGCAGGTGCCAGTGCACAGAGCCCTGCAGCCTCGAGGTCACTTCGCAGGGCACCCCTCGCTGTGGGAGGGCGCAGTCCTGTGCCTCACAGGATGTGATGGTGCCAGCCTCTGTGCCAAATGCCTGCATCCTCGCTGTGGGAGGGCGCAGTCCTGTGCCTCACAGGATGTGATGGTGCCAGCCTCTGTGCCACGAATGCCTGCAGCACCACTGAGGACCATGACAAGCAGAGGAGTCTCCAGGCATGGAGCAGTGCTCGGTCACAAAGCCGCTCCCGCTGTGGGCCCCGAGTGCAGGGAGAGGTGGCCCGGATGGGTGCTGTGGACCTGGGGCTCGGCCTGAACCTGCTGACCACCTCTGTCTGACCTGAGCCATCAACAAGCCCATTCCCACAGGGGTGTTCATCAGGGTGCTGCTGTTTGCACATACATATCTGTGTCCATCTGAGAATGTGCATGCGTGTACGTGTGTACCTGTGTGTGTGTGTGTGTGTGTGTGTGTAGTGTGTGGCATCCTCTGGGAAGCACCTCCCATCATCAGGGACCTCATAGCAGCTGGGCCAGCAGCCCGGGGGCCGTGAGTGCCGTGCAGTGACATTCCCTCTGGACTTGGGAGCATTGGAGCAAAGCTACCCGGGCTGGCACTGCCGTTGGGCAGTGGATCCCAGGCTCCCCCAGAGCACCCCCTGTGGGCCGCGAGTCTGGGATCCAAAGCTCAGGTGAGCTTGCGGCTGGTCCTCTGTGAGGTCCCGAGGGAGGTGACTTCATCTCTGATGCTCAGCAGCACGTCTGAGGGAGGTGATTAGGAAGATGAGGTCTTCAGGGAGGAGCCCCTGTGGGGTGAGGAGAGAGATGCATCCTAGTGTTCCCGTCACCACCAGAGCAATGTCCTGGGCTGCCTCGGACTCTGCCCACAGAAAGGCCACTGCAGAGGCAGCCACCTCACCTTGGACCAGAGCGGGAGCCAAAGAAAACTCTTTTCTTTATAACAATGCAGCCTGTGGTGCTGTGTATCAGCAGCAGACAATGGACTAAAACTGTCTGCATGGAAAAGAGGGCCCTGGTTCCCACGTAAGCTGCAGGGCCTTCCATTTGCCTTCGAAGCACCCAAGGGTGGCCTCTCGTCTTTGAACATTCAGACAGCCTGACTTCCCCCTGGGAGTAAGGACTGGGAGCTGCTGTTCTCCTGGACGGCAGCTGGGAGGCCTGGCGGGTCCAGGGTAGGCACTGTACCAGGAGAGGGGCTGCGGTGGAACCTGGGGCTGAGCTGGGGTCCAGCTGTGGAGGAGCAGTGTCTGGGCAGGGGTGGCAGCCAGGTGTGCAGGGAGCTGAAGGTGAGGGTGCACTGGTTCCCAGGGCTGGCCAGGGCCGCAAAGTCCCGGGATATTCCCTCTGCCCAGGGCCAGTGCAGCTGGAGCCCCAGGATTCCAAGGCCAGAGCCTGAAAAGTAGGGTTTAAGGAAGCCAGGCGAGGCAGAGGAGTATGAGGCTTCTGGGTTTCAGGGACCAGGGATGATGCCCAGTGGGCCTGCACTGCTGCCTGCAGGAATAGGGCAGGGGGTGTCTGGGGGCCTGGAGCCAGGACGCCAGCCGCGTGCTCATTCCTTCCCTCGGCTACGCGTGCCAGGAGGGAGGTACAGGGAGCTGTGGTGGGTGCAGGGCACGCCCAGCCTCGGGCCTGGAGGTGTACGCAGACAGGGAGCGGGAGCAACCCTGTGGGTGAGGCGTCGTGGGGTGCTCACTGCCTGGGAGGGGCGCTGGGCGGGTGAGGTGGACAGCTGGGCACTGCTCACTGAGTTGGGGCCTTGGTCTCGAGCCCGCCTTACAGCGGGTGCAGCCTCATGGGTCTTTCGTGGCCCTGGCTTGCGGGTTTGGGGTGCTGGCTGGGGTTCGTGGAGGCTTTGGATGCCCATCAGTGGTGGCTGCCTCCCCCACGGGCACTGCGCTCTGGGAGCCTGCGGCTAGGGTGGGCTGCTGCAGAGCCCGGCTCTGGTGTTTGGGGACCATGCCCGCCTGTGTCAGGGCCACAGTCTCCCCGCCAACTGCCCAGGAGCCAGATGGAGCCCTTTCTCCTGGCCTCACACTTAATAGCGTCTGTCCAGACCACTCCCGCCATCTCTCCACAAAATAACAAAAATATTGACAAAAATAATGGAAAAGATGGCCGTTACCCTGAGTTCCACCCGTCCTGCCTTAGGTTGTCACGGCGGCCGATAAAACCTGTTTTATGGGACAGGAACCCACTGCTACAATTTCTAAAGTTTATTTGCACAGAAAAATAAGGCAACTTCTAATGTGTCACCCTGCTGGGAAGAAATATGGTCCCTGTCTCCTCCCTTCCTGTCTCCCTCACGTCCCCGGTGTGCGTTCAGCCCACAGTCCTACTTTCACCTCCCTCGTCCTCCCAGTGTCCCGCTTCCCGAGGGGTCAGCGGCCTTGCCGTTTTGGCGGGGAGGGGGGAACGTGTTCCCAGCCACAGCGCACACGGCCCTGGGCCCTGTTTTAAAAGCAGCCGCTCCCGGGTGACAGTGGCTCCTGGCTCGCTCGGAAAGCTGTTCTTTCATGCAGCGGCAGTGCCAGCATTGATCAGTGGGAAAGTTCAGGGTGGCCACTCATCACGCGCGGCTTCAATAGCAGATTCCAGACAAGGCCTGCAATAAACAGGAGCAGCAACAAAGAATCATATTTTCTTCTTCGGCAGAAAATCAGCGACAGCGTCGCTCTAATTTCAAGGTCCAGGCATGGTTCTGCTTGGGCTGCAAGTAGGAAAAAGGCTGATTTTCCTCTCGGAGAAGCGAACATTTCGGCCGGCCTTCCATCAGCAAGGGTCAGATGGGTTTGGAATATGCAGGGTGGTCAGGGGTGTCCCCAGGTGTGTGCTGGTTTCTGTGTGGGTCGTTTAGAGATGGGACTGCTGTAGTTGAAAACCTGTGTTCAAGCACAGCTTCTCACATTTGGTTTAATCGACAGGGTCTCTTTTTTCCCTCGAAACTCTGTCCCCCCAGTCACAATGTCAAAATTTCCATGCAAATATACAAAAAGAACAACCTTTTGCTTTAAGTACATAGGGGAATTTTTTTTTCTTCAAATGGCAACGTGATTAAAAAAAAAAAAACCTACACCCCAGGAGTCCCTCATGGATTATGGCTATTGATTTCCTTCCTTGAAACGTGGAAATGTTGCCAGATGGGGTGTTAGGAGAAGGTGTGTGGGTGTAAATGCGGTTTATTGCTCGTTGACTAAAAATCAGAGCGAACCTGTGCCACGCGTGCACGGGTGTTGGGTGTGACGGTGAATTTTGATCCCAAACCAGTCCTGACTGAAAGATTTGCACCACGCAGTAAGTGACATTTTGGGGGTGAATTCATATTTGAGGGAAATAAGCTTAAGACAGACTAAAAATGTAGAGGTTTTCAGGGTCTGTCCTCCCCTAGTGCGGCTGGCATGTTCCGGCTGTGCATCGGTGTAGGGTGGAGTTCACGGATCACAATAGGAGGTCTGCTGTGTCTGTGTGAGCCCCACACCCTGGGGGCTCCTGTGCCTCCCCGGGAAGTGTTAATCAAATAGCTGCAGGTTTTAGGAAGCCAGGTGCCTGAGCCACTGGCCTGACCCTCAGGGATGCGCCCATTAGGAGGAAACAGGCTGGCCTTCCGTCCCTTTCATCCTGCTGCCTTTTAATGATTCTCCCCTCTGTCCTTCTGAGAAGATCCCGCAGCCCTTTGACCCCTGTTAGGAGAGGGAGGCTTAACCAGCGGGAAGCGCTGCTGTGCGCAGCTCGCAGCAATGCTCCAGAGGCCTCTGGAAGGCCGGAAGACCGGCGCAGCTCCAGCCTTGGCTTCCCTCCTCATTTAGGGCGGAGACAGAACCAGCTGTGTGGGGCCCTTCCCGGCCGTCACTGTCACCGCTGCTGGAGTCGACAGGTCCGGCGTGTGGCTGAGTTTTAGCTGTGGACCCCGGGCTGTGTCAAAGACGGAGGGGACGCGCACTGCAGGGACCGCAGCTGCTGCGGATGGGAAACCACGGCTGGGCAGGTCACTGCAGCGCGGAGTGGGCGAGGGCGAGCAGCAGGTCCACCCGCACGCTCTGTCCTCCTCGGGTGGACCTGGCCGTCCTGGTAACCCAGGGACAGAAACAAGCCTTTCCCTCCCTGCCGGTGCTCAGCCGAGTGCCGCCCCGGGTCCTGGTGAGCATTCCTTGGGCGGCACTGTAGAGTCTGGGACGAGCTCTCCGCCCCTTGCCTGGCCTCTTCCCGCCAAGTGTCTTGAGGTCGAGCAGGACAGGTGGATTTTAGGGGGAGAAAGGGCGACTCCAAAAGAGGGCGCTGCCGTCCATCCTCCCATGGGGGCTCTTGATTGCGTGTCCCCGTCACGCCCAGAGGCGTCCACCAGCTGCAGCCGCGTCAGGAGAGGCTGGGGGTCAGGGGTGTGGGTGAGGGCAGAGTAGCCCGGTGTGGCGCCCTGTTCTGCGGCTGGGTCGCCCATGCTCACACACGTGCCTGTGTGTCCCTGCTCACGCAAGGCTCCTCGGTCTCCCACAGCCACAGCATGTGTGGATGTGACAGTGACTCATGAGCTTAGAAACTTTTGCCTAGTCACGAAAGTGCCTGTTCCCTGAATAGACTGCAGAAATATAGAAAATGGTGCAGATCTGAAATTCTCCATCCAGCGTGCAGAGACAGATGTGATGTGCACGTGTGCCTTAAATTTTTGTCTGTGTGCACGCACACACCAGCCTATCTTAGTGTTACATTTGGAGCATGCCTTTTTATCACGAATGCATCAGTTACTTACTGGTGTGTAACAAGCCACTCAGCCCTACAGGCGTAAGGCAACCGAATCATTTCATTTCCATCCTCTGCCTCCAGAAGTGCAGTAGGCTGAGCATGCAGTCCTGGCCCAGGTCCTGGGTGGGCTGCTGCAGGCTGCACTGCCTTGATGGGAAGACTGCGAACTCACAGGCAGGGCTGTTATCGCCATGCGGTCTCTCCCGCAAGGTGACTTCCGGGGCTCCGAGAGTGTGTGTACAGAGTGACCAGTGCTGGAGTCAGGTGTTTCTCTGCTGGGGAAGTCACAGAAGCCCAGGCTGACACAGCCAGAATGCTTTTCAGTTTCTGTGGCCAGGCTAGCTCATTGCAACAAGTGCAGCACGACAGACATTTATCTCACAGGTCTGGAGATCAGGAGTCGGAAGTGTGTCTGCAGGGTCACACCTCCTGTAGGAGCTCTCTCCGGCATCTGTTGCCTTCTTTTTTCCAGCTTCTGGAGGCTGCCTGTGCTCCTTGGCTTGTGGCCCCTTCCTTGATCTTTAAGTCTGTCTGACTGTGACATTTACTTCTCCATCACATCTCCCGACCTGGACCCTTCTGCTTCCTCACCAGGGTAACTGAGGATGAACTCCCCAACTCAGGGCACTTGGTGGATTCCACCTGCAAAGCCTCTTTTATTATGAAAGAACATATTCCCGAGTTCTGGGAGTTAGGGTGTGGGCGTTGGTCTGTGGTGGTCATTCTCCAGCCTGTCAGAGATGACAAGGCGATGGAAGGGCACATGGGGTCAGAAACAAGGCTGCCATCATCTTTGGAAGACGTGGCGCACCACAATTAAATGAATTCGGGGTATGACAGGTATTCCAAGGTAGAGTATGACTGTCTGCTTAGCCATTACGGTGCAGGGCCTTGCTAGGCAAGAGTTCTATCACTGAGGCCGTCTCAGCCCTCCTTTATGTAAGGTTTATTATTTTATCAGTCCATGTTTGTTGTTAATATTTTTATTTTAATATTATTAGTGTTTCCAATGCAAATAACACCACAGAGAGCAAACATGATTGCAAAAAATACTTGTGTAAATCTCTGATTATTTTTTTAGGGATCCACTCATAAGGACAGAATTATTCTATAAAAGCGTGAGTACTTGTAGATTGCCAGAGCCCCTCCAGAAAGGTGCCGTGAGTTTACATACGAGTTTTAGTGTGCTGTGTCCTCATGGGCATTGAGCATGAGCATCAAGGTTTTTGCAAATTTCATTTTTTATTGCTTTATGGAAATCTGAAAAACCTCACACATTTACTGGACACAATTCGATGAGTGTGGAGACAGGCATACGCTTGGGGAACCGCCACCAGTCAAGACACAAACACCGTCTCTCACTGCGGGAAGGCCCCCACCCCCACCCCAGTCCACTGCTGCTTTGTTTTTGTGAGAAGAGGGCGTCGCAGGAGATGCACCTTCATGACGCGGTTTTCAAGTGTTAACCTGGGCACTAGGTTGTTTAGCAGATGTCTGGACCTTACTCAGCTGCATAACTAACTTTATTCCAGCTGAACGATTTCTGTGCCCCTCACCCTACCCTCCAGCAATCACCACTTCAGAGTCTCAGTTTGGCTATTTGGACACGTCAGGAAGTGGTATTTGCCCTTCTGGGACCGATTTATCTCACTTAGCATAATGTCTTCCAGGTCTATCTGTGTTGTTATGAGTGGTGGAATTTCTTTCCGTTTTAGGGCTAAATAATACTTCGCAATATCTCTATGACATATTTTCTTTATCCCCATATTTGTTAATGAACTTCTGTTGACGTTTCCAGGTCATAATGAATAATTCTGTGATGGACATGCGACTGCCAGTATTTCTTCGGGATCCTGATTGCAAGTCTTTGGGGAACGTAGCCAGGAGTAGAATCGCTGAATCATGTGGTAATTTTAAAAAAATGTTTTGAGGAAGCTCTCTACCCAGTTTTCTGCAGTGGCTGTGCACACTCCTGCCAACGGCAGACGTCTCAGCCCCTCGCATCCTGGCCAGCACTGGTCTTTCTTCGCAGTCACCACCCACCTTGTGTGAGATGAACCCAGTGCTGTGGTTTGCATTTTTCTGATTGTCAGCAGTGCTGTCAGCTTTTGGTATAATACTTGTGCATTTATGTATCTTCTTCGGAGAAATGTCTGCCCAGGTCCTTTGCTTGTGTTTTAGTTGGGCTATTTATTTACTAAAGAGCAAACTGAGTTGTAGGAGCTCTTTACTTTGGGAGATTGGCCCTCACCAGGTGTGGGGTTGGCAGCCATTCCCCCTTCCACTCTGTCACAGACACCTTTGCTGTGTGGCACAGTCTTCAGCTTGATGTAGTTTCCTCTGTCCGTTTTTGCTTTGTCACTTGTGCTTTCTGTAGGGTATTCAAGAAATCTTTGCTAAGACCAGTGTCAGGATTTGTGCATTTATTTTCTAGGAAATTTACAGTTTTAGGTTTACATTTAAGATTTTAATGTCTTTAATCCATTTTGAGTGGATTTTCTTGCTTAGTGTGGGATGGGACCGGTTTCACCATGTTGTGTGTGGACACAGTTATCCTGCCACTGTTTGTCAGAGAGGCCGCCCTTCTTGTGTTCAGTGCTGGAGATTGAACCCACAGCCTTGTACATATCGGTCAAGTGCTTCACAATCAGGCTGCATCCCTAGCCCCATTGTTGAAGATCAGTTGACAAAATATGTGGTTCATTTCTGGCTCCTGTGTTCTGCCCTGTCCATCTGTGTGTCTGCCTATCTGTGCACTGCCATGACAGTGCCATACTGTCTTAATTACTATAGCTTGGTAATATATTTTGAAACCAGGAAACATGACTCATCCAGCTTTGTTCTCTTTCAAATTTTCTTCGGCTAGTTTGGATTGTCTATTTTTCCACATGAATTTTAGGATTTTCTTTTCTATTTCGCTAAGAAATGCCACTGTGATCTTACGGGAATAGCTTGGAATCTACAGGACACTTTGGCTAGTATGGATATTTTAACACTTTTAATTCTTCCAGTCGGTGAACATGAGATATTTTTTCAGTACTAGGAATTGAACCCAAGCCCTTGCGCTGAGCTACATCCTTGGCTCTTTTAAATTTTTTTCTTTTGAGACAGGCTCTTGGGTCACCACATTACCCGGGCTGGGTTAGACCTTGTGAGCCACCCTTCCAGAGCAGTAGGATTACAGGCGAGTCTTTAAAAATTTATTTGCTTCTTTGAAAAAAATGTGAAGTCACTATATTATAGTTTCTGGTGTACAAGTCTTTCACTTCTTTGGTTAAGTTTATTCTTTAGTACAGTGGTACCTCAGTTCACAGTGTAATTCATTTCACAACTCTGGGGAAGACACCATGGTTGTGTTCATCATCTGAAGTGGAGTTCTCAGAGGGAAGCAAAATTCTGCCAAATGCTTCTGCGTGGGGATTGATTTGTTCATGCACAGAAGTGTTGTGAACCAAGGTATTACTGTATTTTATTCTTTTTGATGTTATAAAAAATGATATTTGTCTTAGTTACTTTTCTTGATGATGAGACAAAATACCCGACACCTTAAGTTAAAGTAGGAAAGGTTTATTGGGCTCACAGTTTGTAGTTGGCTGGCTCCAAGGCAGGGTGGCATGGCAGAAGGGCAAGGCAGAGGAGAAACAGGCCATGGTGGGCAGAAGGCAGCAAGACAGCAAGCAGCAGGTGACAACAGCAGCCCTCTTTCTGTCCCTTATAGTCTATCCAGGCCACCCACACTTAGGGCAGGTAGCACTCACAGCCAGGTGGGGCAGCCTTCACCCTAGCCTTACACCATGAATCAATCCCAGCATCACAACCTGCCACCTCTGCAAAGCCCCACCTATGACTGCATGAGGCTTTGGAGGGAAATCTAGACCTACGAGTCACAACAGTATTGTTTTCTTAATTTTCTTTTCAGATAGTTTGTTGGTCGTATATAGAAATGAAATTGATTTTTTAAACATTAACTTTATATTCCGTGACTTTATTGAATCTGTTTATTATTTCCAAGAGCTTTCTTTTTGGTGGCGTTTTAAAGTTCATCTATATACAAGATCATGTCATCTTTTCACAGAGACAGTTTTCCTTCTTCTTGTCCAGTTTGGATGTGTTTTCTTCCTT
This sequence comes from Fukomys damarensis, assembly GCF_012274545.1. Lineage (NCBI taxonomy): Eukaryota > Metazoa > Chordata > Mammalia > Rodentia > Bathyergidae > Fukomys > Fukomys damarensis. The sequence goes on from NW_022900929.1 coordinate 80,279,843, forward strand.
TTTCTTGCCCAGTTGCTCTGGGTAGGACTTTCAGTTCTGTGTTGTGTAAAGTGGTGTGTGTGGGCGTTCTCATTGTGCTCGTGATCTGGAGGACAATCTTTCTGCTTTTCATCTCTGAGTGTGACATTAGCTGTGGGCTGGCGTTTGTGGCCTTCGGTATGTGGGGTGCCTTCCCTCTGTGCCTCGCTTGTTGAGTGTCCGGTTGCGTGTTTGATCATGCAAAGGTGCTGAAATTTGCCGAATGCTGTTTTGAATCTGCTGTGGTGATGTGGCTCTCACGGGACATGTGGCCTGTCACCTTGGCTGGTTTGTATGTGTTGACAAAGCCGCTAAGTCTGAGTGCTGGTTGGGCACTCATTAGCCGTGTTTTCTCCCTGAGCCTGTTTCCTCATCTGTTAAAGGCCGAGAGTGATTACCTTTCGGGGCTGGTAGTGGAGATGAGGTGGGCTGACCAAGGGGAGCCTGACCCCCAGCTCAGTGAATGATAATTCCCCTTTCTCTCCTTTCCCTCCTAGCCCCTCGGAGTGCTAGGTGAGCTGCAAAGTGATTTCCGAGGCCTCCCAAGTGTATTTTAGACTTAGCGTATTTAGGATCGGAGTGTGAATTTGTCTTGGCTCTATTTCTTACTTGGTTGTCAGCGAACATGAAACAATTCGCTTTCTAAAGAATGCTTGGTCCAGGTCTGGCCTTAGGTGATATTTCTGCTTGCTCAGTGAAGAGGAGAGCCAGCAGGCTAATGTATGGAAATAAGTGCCCCTGAATGATTCTTATCATTTAGACCAATTAGGGATCTGTGATTAGCACGGCACTGGCAGGAGGCGGCACTGAGAAATCACCACCCAGAGCATAGCAGCCAGGCTTGAGAGGCGCGGAAAGAGGTTAGTGAGAGTTCACGAACGAATCGCAAGAAGAAATCCAGCAGTGCAAATGCATTCTGCAAAAACTCTTGTGTCTGAAAGTGAAGCGTTTAGTCAGCGGGGGCGCGGAACGGCCCCGTTACCTTCCCCAACTTCGAGTCATGTGCTTTCCTTTCAACCTGGAGCCGATTGCAGGGGTGGAACTTGGGGTTGTTATTGAGTTCCATCTGTTGATGAGGCGGGATTAGAATTCTGAGGGAACCAATGAAAATTACATGCAAGCGTTATGGCCATTTGTTATCATTATAAAACGTGATAATGTCACTGCTGACTTACAAGACGGTGACCTGAAAGGCCATGACATTATGACATTACATTTTATCAATAATGAAAAATTGCCTCCCTGCGTGGTGGCTGGCGGTGAGCACAGGCACCCACGGAAGGAGCTGTGAGTCTCTGTTTATGCCAGACTGAAAACGGAAATGGTCAGCGGCGAGGGAGTCATCAGGCAGCAGAGCAAAGGGTGGCATCTTTCCCTACCCTCTGCCAGGGAAGTGGGCCCTCCGCCTGGGCGTGCAACATTCGCGAGCAAGAGGCTGGTGTGCCGGCCACTTAGCTGGGGCTGTGGGCAGGGCTGAAGACCTGGGGGAGAATCACTCCCGAGGTGCCGTGACAAGTCCGTGTTGGGAAGGGCTGCTGGGACCTAGCAGCTGGGCTGTCCCTCCAGGAGCAGGCACAGCTGATGCCTAGACACCAATCAGCTGATTAGCCTGTCGTGCTTAGATGGGCACCAGGACAGGAGTTCCAGGGCTGCCGAGCTGTCCACTTGGGGCCTCAGGTTTAGAGGACACACGGGGCGCGGGAGTGACCCCTGACCCGCAGAACCTATGTGGCGGGCCCGGCTCTTCTGGCCACGAGGGGCAGCAAGCCCCGCACTCACAGGTGCTCTGAGAACCCAAGCCCACGTGCCAGGGCCGGAGGGCACATGGGCTGGGGCCTCCAGAACCTTCTTGTAAATCACGCAGAGTTTGAGGCTTTGTGGAGCTTCAGAATAGATCATTTTCACAAAACCCAGGGAAGGAGCGATGTGCTAGAACATCTATCCTGTCTTCTCTGCTCGCACCTATTCCGCGGAGAACTATAAAGAGCGGCTCGAGTGCCCCATCTGCGCCCTAATACAAAAACTTGAAAGGAACGTAAAATCTTTAGATCTGAGGTGTAGAATAGATTTTCCTCTTTTCTCTTTTATGCAGGTTTTTCATGGCTGGCCCATAAAAACCCCCATTTCTTCGTCCCACCCTCCCCTCCATTTTTCACTCTGGTCGTCTGCTTCCGTGTGGGGCTCCTATCAGCAGCAGTTTCTCTGGAGAGAAATAAACGGGCACCTGGTTTTGGTCTCACCCGGAGACAGAGAACGATACCCTGTGCTGCCTGTTTTGCGTGGTTCTGAAGGGTGTGTGTGTGTGTGTGTGTGCGTGCCATGCACACCTGCTCTGCCTGCCCAGCCTTGGGTCCCACTTGCAGGCCTGAGCCCTGCAGTCTGACCTTTGCTGGGGCAGCTCTTCTGGACTCCCGGCTCCCATCCCCCAGGACCTCAGCTCTGGCCTCTCCCGGTTGGCGCTTTCCGGAGCTCATGAGAGTTGGTGCTGAGAACTGCCCCTGGAGCACGGCTAGAATCAAGCCTGCATAGCCCCGACGCAACCCCGCGCAGCCCCGCCTCCGTGGGCCTGAGCAGAAGGGGCGGAGCTCCAGGCCGCTCCGGACAGCTCCCCCAACGTTCTGGCTGGGGGCCTCCGCTCAGTCTGATGTAGGGCAAGGCCAGGGACACCGGCTGAGGGGCCCTGGAAGCTTTCTTGACCGCACAGCGTTCTTGGGGAGACAGCTGTGCTTCAGAGATAAATACGTTTCCTTTCTCACTGTCCGGTTATAGCTGTGACCGGGTCCTTCTGAGAACACCAGGAGTGTGATGAGCAGGCCAGGCCTCAGGCGGTGGGGAATGGTGAGAAATGGAGAGCCTGCCCAGGGGAGTCTGAAGGAGGTCAGGACACCTCTGCCCTTGGGCAGGAAGGCGCTGCTGGTGCTCAGTCTCCAACCGCTAATCCCGCTGTTGAAAGACAGTGTTGGGTGACAGACTGCCCCCAGGGGTAACACATCTACTAGTCAGTGAGGTATAGTGAGCCCTTGACTTACGAACTCAGTTCATTCTCGAGGGGAGTTGTAACTCGTGTTGGTCAGTGGAGGCTCAGGCTCCTCTGCACAGCCTTCCGAGTCTCTCTCCTGTGCACAGGCGGAGCTCTGTGTCCTTAGAGAGACCCTGGCCCAGGATTTCCCAGTGGACCCCACACAGGAAAAGGTTGCTGTAACACTACTTCCAGAACTCTGTAAGGGTTAAATCCCTATCTGAGACCATCTGGAAGCACAAGGGGCCGGCATCTGGGTTGTAACTCAAGACTTCGGTCGTAAGTTAAAACTGAAAGTCTGGTCCTAACCCAAGCTGTTTGTATGTCAGCCTGGTCCTAACGCAAGGGTCCGATGTGTGGGTTAGTAGGAACGGTATTCCAGGTGCACCATGTTAAGCGCCATTGATTTGCAAGCCACCTGGGGGACTCAGGACACTTAGCAGGGCTCCAGTCCGCAGTGGGGCAGCAGGTTTCTCTGCACGATGCAGCTGAATGTCAAGGCGGCAGAGACTCCCGCATCTGCTCATCCACAGAATTATTTCCGTGCTGCCCAGGTCGGCCTGCTTCCGGGGGGGCAGCAGACTCTCCTGTCTGCCAAGATGTATTACTTAATGGTTTCTGTTTCTCAAAGGTTCAGTAAGCAAAAGGGGTTATTCTCCGCCCGCACGCCGCTGGGGTGGTGACAGGAACAAACACCTCAGTGTATAAATTTGGGACCTTTCCCCCTCAGCTGTCAGATTTCAATATTTCTGGTCACAATGTTAAATGCACTCCCGTATCTACTTCAGAGGGCTCTGATAGAAAAATCAAAGTTTGCGTTTATATTTATACACTGTTAGTGAGTCGTTAAAAGACGAATAAAGCAAGGTGACTGCTGGCCGTATTTTGTATTCATGGCTTTACAGCCTCGGCATAATAGTCCAGAGGCTCTGTGTCCTCCGCAGCTGACGATGCACGCTCCTGGCGACCCAGTTCCTGCTAGCGCCACGTCGCCTGCCTTCTAGGGATGATACACAGAGACTAAGGCCGAGTTCAAAACCAGGGCTGTGCAAGGGCTGGGAGATAGGGCGGAGACCTGGCTCTAAACTCAGGCGCGGCCCTGGGGGTGAGACGTGCTGTGGGCAGGAGAGCGGTGCGGCTGCCCCGCCTGGCTTTGATCTTTTCGCAGAGCTCCGAGCTGGGGACATCGCCGAGTCACCCTCAGGCAGGCGCCTTGCTCCAGGACGCTGCCCCCCTCCCCCCCAGTCCTTGGCTGCCCCCCCTGCTCGCTGGGGAACCCGCGTCTCCCCCCGTTTCATTTCCCTTCCCTGTCCACCCTCCTGTCTCGCCTCCGCATCGTCTCCTATCGTCTGGCTTTTATTTTGTACTTAAATTATTTATACTTTGGGTTTTTCATTAGCAGAAACCCTGTGACTTTTAAATTCTGTGATTTCCTTCATGTAGCATGGTCGCGAGCTGCAATCATTTTCCTATAAATGATGCAAATGTATCTTTTTTTTTTTTTTTGTGGCACTGAGGATCGAACCCAGGGCCTTGCGCTTGCTAGGCAAGTGCTCTACCACCGAGCTAATTCCCAACCCCTGAACGGATCCTTTGTTATGATTGAGTACTAATCCCACCATGCCTTTTATCTGTGCATCTGTTGATGAGCACATGGGCCGCTTCCAGGATTTAGCCAAAAGGAGTTGTGCTGCTGTAAATAGGGCTCTGTATGCATCACTGTTATGTGCTTTCTTTAGCTCTTTTGGGAAGATACCAGAAGAGATATAGTTGGGTCAAGTGGAATTTCTCTTTCCTTTTTTAAAGTTAATTTTATTGGTACACTTTTGTCATAATGATCACATTCATCATAGGAAATTTGTACTTGTCCATAATATATCTTAATTCTCTTTTCCTCCATCCCCCTTCAATCTTTCTTCCCTTCTTCCCTTTTTTTTCTTTTATTGAGTTTATTGGTACATTCTAGGTCTACAGTACAGTTACATTCATTACTGGGATCCTGTGCCTTTACATGACAGGTATTGGTTCTCATTTTGCCCCTTGTCCCTGCCCTCCCTTCACCCCCTCCTCCCTTCCCCATTTACAGATACTTCATCTCCATTTTTTCATTTTCTCATATTTTTTCCCTTATTACCTTTCCCCTATCCTTCCCACTTTCCCTCACCTTTAGCCCTTTTCTTCCCATTTCACAGTCAGTTATCTCATTAGGATCTTATGTACTATTATAGTTTTTCACACCAGAGAAACTATTTCGTATTTACATACATGTGACTTATTTATTTCACTTAGGAGTATATCCTCAATATGTATCCATTTTCCTATGAATGACTCTAATTTCTCATTCTTTATGGCTGAGTAATATTCCATTTTATAGAAAACCACATCTTCTTTATCCAATCTCCAACTGATGGGCACATGGGCTGTTTCCTAGTTTTAGCTCTCACAAACTGTGCCGCTATAAACATGGGTGCACATATATCACTGTGGTATGAGTCTTTTAATTCTTTTGGAAAGATACCCAGAAGAGGGATGGCTGGGTCAAATGGAATCTTCCCCTCTTCCTTTACAAACCTTTGTTTCTATTTTCTTCCATTCTTTAAAATTTTTATTATCCCTATTCCCTTGCTTCCCTCTCCACCCTCCCTCATTCCTCTTTGCATTTGTACATTTTTTTCCTACTTCCCAATTTCTGTCATCCATTTTGGTCCTTGTTTGCCCTTTGGGTTTCTCACACAAGAGAAACAATGCAATATTTAAACATGTATGTCCAACTTATTTCACTTAAAATTATGCTCTTAAGGTGCATCTATTTACCTAAAAATGTTTCTAGTTTATCATTCTTCTTGGTAGTATAGTATTCCACTGTATATAAAAACTACATTTTCTTTATCCATTTATCTGTTGATGGGCATCTGGGCTGTTTCCAAGACTCAGCTATTACAGACTGTGCTGCTGTAAACATGGGTGAGCATATAGCACTGTGGTAGGATGCTTTTAACTCTTTTGGGAAGATACAGGAAGGGGAACAGCTGGGTCAGATGCCTAAGTTTTAGCCTTTTGAGGAATATCCATGCTAGACCCAGCTGTGCCTCCCTCAGAATGAACAGGGGGCTTGAATGGTGGCCCTGGCACCCCTGTCACGACCATTGCTGTGCCTCTGTGCTCCCCAAGGCTGCTGTGTCCACACAGTGGTTCTCGCCCTTTATTCCCGGTCCGCCGTGCTGCCTTTGTACCCACACTCTCTTCTCTGGGGTGCGGCTCCCAGAACAGCACACTCTCACTTCCGGGGGTGTTGCTGGAACCTCAAACCTTTCCGGGTCTTCCTGGGTCACCTTACTTACGATGGCTGCTGCTCCCACCCGTCACACTCACTTTCTAGCTTACTCTTCTTTGTTTTTATTTTACTTTCCAGCCATGCATCCATCATGTAGTGTCACCTACTAAAGTTTTCTAAGCAGAGGGATTTGCTACCCTTGCTGTAGCCCAGGCAGCCAGACCAGGGTGCTACACACAGCAGTGTTCAGTAAGTGTTAATACAATGATTTTGGCTGTTGGGCTGGGGAACACAATGTTTAGCACACAGCAGCGCACAAGTGTTGCAGAAAGCTTGGCCCTAGAAAGTGCAAACTCAAATGATGTTGGCGTGCACCGTGCCCAGCTCTTGGCCAGGAGCCATGTGAGTAGGGGCGTGGGCGCTGCAGGGTTACTGCTGGTGTGAGTGGCTTATTGCAGGGGTGGAGGTTATGAGGGCCAAGTTGAATGTCAGATTAGCTTTCTCCTGCAGACCAGAGGCATCTGCAGAAGATGGATGATTTGCCTTCTTTTTTATTGTAAATGTTCCCTTTCTTGTACTCTTTTTTTTTTTTTATCATTCTGGTGGGAAATGTCAAGTAGCAAATATCACTCCTGACAATTTTCTCGGGTACTGCGCACCACGCTGGTGGTTGATGGAGAGGAATTGAAGCCCCGGGGCTGGCTGGGAGGGGGAAGCAGACAAAGGCCGAGTGGAGCAGGTGTGTAATGGGTGGGAGGAGACCTCGCCCTGGCCATGCATCCGACAGCTGCAGCAGGGATGGGAGTGACCCATTCCATCCACCGTTTCGTCCTCACCCAGCTCCGGAGACGGTTGCCCCGGTGCTTGGCGGGTGGCTTCCAGAGCTGTCAGATCACATGGCTGATCCAGACTCTCAGAGCCCGGGAAGTGGAGTGGGACGACCCTGGGGCTTCAGGGTACCCCGTTATAGGCCTACTGGGAGAGCCAAGCTGGGGTTCAGGGCTTGGGCTGGGAAGGTGCTGGTGTCTTCATGACGGACTCTGTGGTGAGGCAGTTGGCTCTGCTCTCTTTGCCCCAGCCCCGAGCCTGGCAAAGCTCTTCCTGGAGATTTGGCTATGCCTGGTTCTAGGACCTTGCTGGGCATAGTAGATTGTCACTCATCAAAGTTGGCCTTTACCTGACAGTGGGTTATTATGTAAGAACTGTTTCACCATTATCTTTTGAACACGTGAAGAAACAAACATTCAGAAGTTCTCTGTTCAAACGAACATTTGTGAGCTGAGCATCTCTAGTACTTTAAAACGATGGCCCTGGGCTGGTACATCTCATCTTGGTGGTGATTGGGTGAACCCACATGTTTCTGTTTATTTTTGTATGTGTGTAATGCTGTGGCTGGAGCCTTCCCATCCATGAAATTACCACTCTGCATTGGGACCTCCTGAAACTTGGGATTTCCTCCTCCACAACTTCCTGCTGGTGTGAGGTGGACCCGTGTCCCTGCTGTCCCCCTGGGATTGCATCCCTACCCCTGTGACTTTGTTCTTGCCATTTTCCTCTGCCTCTCTCCTCTCCTCTGGACACCAACAGAGATGCACAGTTACTCAAATTGTGTTTAAATTTTCAAGAGCTAACTCCAAGGCCACTGCCTCTGGGAAGCCTCCTCCCGGCTGGACTCCCCGAGCTTCTGAGACTGGGGTGTTAGGACCCCCCTTAGAGAGTAGGGCTGTAGGCGTTGGATAAGGTGGCAAGATCACCCAGTCAGTCACTGAGTATCATTGTGTGCCCCATAAATATACAAAATTATTCTTCAAAAGTAACAAACAAACAAACAAACAAAACCAAGAAAATCCCTGCAATGCTCCCCTGGGCAGAGACCCACACAGACATGGCCTGCTGGTGTGTCCAAGGTTGGTAGGGAGCAGGGTGGGCTGAGGATGGGCACAGGAGGGTCGGTAGGGGGTAAGAATGCAGGTTCTTGGGCCCTTCCCGCCGTTCCCACACAGGACCCCAACTTGGTGCTTTTGGATGCCTCGGTCATGATGCATTTTGATGTCGGCATGGGAAAACAGACAGCTTCTTAGGAATACTTAGACAGTGTTTCACTCACAGAGGACCCTCAGTGTCAAGTAGAGTTTAGGGAAAGACTGCCGGGGCCCTTGGAACCCTGCTGGAGGGCTCTGCTTGTCGCTGGCCTGTGTGCTTGCTAATGAGGGCCCGGAGCTGCCATGAAGCTGACCCTGGGTGTGGACACAAAGCGTGTGTAGAAAGGTGTTGGCTCCTTTTACAGAAGCTCAGCTTTGGAGGTGCCTCTTTGAGTTTGAGCCTGGGTTCTGAATAGGAACCAAGGCTCTGACAAGAGTGTACAAAAAACAAAAGCTTGACTGAAGCCTCAGAAAAATAGGGTCAGGAGGTGAAGATGCGTTCCCAGCAGGGCCTCCAGGAATTGTCTGTGTGGTGTCTCAGTCCCTTGGGCAGGTTGAGAGACCTCACTTCCCTGATGGACCTGGACATTAGGTCATGGAAGCTCAGGTCTCCTGTGGCCTTTTGTCTTCTCCAGTTAGAACTCTTCTGCTTGTCCTTACTACTTTGTAGTGCTGCTTGAGGCCTGAGGCTGATTCTTGGAGTCTTTTCCTTCCCTTCAACATTGCTTTTAACTCTTATGATTGTCCTGTATTATGGTTCTTACCTAGATGTCCCTCTAAAGCCTTTGGGGTCATAGGTGGGAGCTTTGGAAGGTCATAGGACTATGGCAGCCTTATTGCTGACTTCTTGGCTCAAAAGGGCTGGTGGCTGGGGTGGCCTGGGAGCCCTGCTTCCTGTGCACCATGATGTGAGCAGCAGCTCTCCTCCGCCAGGCCCCTCTGCCATTCTGTTCTGCCTCTAAGTCAGCTGACTGTGGACTGAAACATGAGCCAAGCTAAACCTTTCTTTCTTTAAGTTGCAGGTGCTCCATATGGTGTCTCAGCAATGACGAAAGTGACTGAGATGCTGCTCAAACAGCTAAGGGAGAGCCCTACCCCTCCTATTGATATTCTGGGGAGGAAACCTCAGCTGAGGTCAGGAAGCTCCCAGAACAAGCACTCACATGTTCTTACTCTTGAGTCTGGTCATCCTCTCTGCCAGTGGACTTTTCAGTTCTTTTATTGATGGTGGGGCCCTTATAATGCACACTGTGAGATTTAAGAATGAGTGTCTCAGTCTTTGACTTACAGCTTTGATAAACTTCTGGGATCACATGTCGGAAGAGGAAGACGAGGAGAAACAATACCTCCTCCTTGACAATCCCAAAAGCCATAAAAAATAGGGGTAAGGGGGTAAGTCGAAATCTGACTTTGTAAACATTTTATGTAATTAAAAGTCAGCTATCGAATATTTTACAAATAAGAATTCACTTCATTAAAAGAACTGTCTGACTTTTCAATGCAGTAAAAGAGCTGTAATGTTACCTTTGTTGTTTTATTTGAATTTTTCATAAAATATTTGTTTACACTTGAATAGGTTCTGCCCACAGATTTTCAGAAAGGCCAGCTGTTTGAGAAAGGCTGGGTTTTGTTGGGGGCCCTGCTGTGTAGACAGACATCTTGTCTTTTGAAGGTAACCCTGGGCAGAATTGTTTCCTGAGCACATGCCTTTAACTGAAGAGATAAGTGTGTGGTCAGAAGCCCTCGCCCACTGCTGGTTAAGAGTTTTTGTTGGTGGCGTGCTCGGTAAGGGTCTTGTCCGCTTCAGTAGCTCTTATCACTACTTAAAGAACGAACAGCAGTCGGGTGTTATCCATATGGAAAAGGCAGACTTTTTGCGATGAGTACATGTGGAACTGAGATGCATCTTTATCGCCGTTTCTCTTCCCCTTCCTCCTTTAATGGCTCCTTGAGGTGTATTAGCCCAGCTCTTCGAGACCACCGGTAAAGTTATTTTGGACCTTCTCTCACTGTGGGCTCCTCTGAACCTTGATATGCTTTTCTGTGGGCTCCTATAATTGGATCAAGCATATTACTATGTCCTCTTGCTTTTTGTTTTTTTTTCCTAAAGTGCAAGGTGTCCTAACACTTAGACACACAGCTCCAGAGGCGAGTGCTTACCTGACAACTGAGAGTACAGCGTCAGATTGTAGGGGCAAAACTTGCTCCAACGAGCGAGGTGGAATGTCCACAGATTCCCTCCCTGTCCTCAATATTCTGGACCACTTCTTCATCTTTCCCATTCTCTTTATAGAGGGGAAATTTTACTCAGAGCTAAGATTACAAAGAGAAACCCCTCAGGGAATGGCCCTTAAAGCAGTAATCCACAAGATCAAACTACAAGAACGGTCGTTCTGAATTCTAATTACCACATAGATAAAACATTTATGAAGACGCTGCCTGGCTCATGCCACCCTGCTAAATGCTGAATGTCTCTTAGAAAGATGCCCAGAGCCTTGAAGTTTCAAACAGCCGGTTGTCTTGCCTTTCCCTCCTAGAGAACACGGCGTCACTGTTGGCCACAGAGTTGGGACACCGCCTTTGTCTGTGCTCACGGGCTCCACCTCTGGGCCGAGGCTTGCCTGGTGGTTTGAACATGTCCAACCTGAAATATAAGTTCCCACGAAGGAAGTTTTCTCCAGAACCTTGGCTCTTTACAGGGCAACAGGATTAACTTCCTTGGGTTGGCATTCCCAATCCCACAGGGCCTGTGCAAGTCTGAGGACAGACCCAGGAGCCATCAGAAAGGAGGGTTCTTTGGGTCCACTATCATAGCTGTTTCCCTTCAACATGAGCTCTGGCTCACTACATACACAGTGAAGTGGAGGCCTGGGTTTAACAGCAATTTTCAGGTGTTCTGTGGAGTCGAATTACAGAAACTGGGTGTACACACATCTATATGTGTCAGGCCTCAGGGCCGAGCTCTTGTCTTCCCGGATGTTGGGGAATAATTATTTATGCTGCTATTAAATATTGTGAGTTGAGCACTGTGCAGTGTGCGGTCAGTTTGCTGATATCACTTGTTATTAGCCCTCTTCAGGAGAAAATAAGAAAAGATTGCTGAAGGTCAGTGCCATGCCCAAGGTCACCAGCCCGTGAGCGAGGGAGCCAGGTTGGTACGCGACTGTCTCCAGAGCATGTGCTCTCACCCCACCCTACTCGGCTGGTTTCTGCTTGAGGTGCTGAAATGATGTTCCCTGTCTTACAGAAACCAAGCCTTGCTGGCTGCTGGAGAGTCCTCCCTGGGCAGGGATCCCAGAGCCCAGGTGCTGGCGTCTGGCTGCAGTTGGTTCTAGTTCTGCCCCTGAGGAGCTGGGTGACCTTTGTGGAGTGCAGAAGCTCTCTGAGCCTGGCTGGAAGATGCCTGCCTCACTCAGAGAGCTGCCGAGGCTCGGGGGGACTCAGGCAGAGCAGTCAGCACTGCGCCTGGGGGAGGGGGTGTGCCCAGATGGTGGTGGTCGCTGCCATGACCGGGACAGTCTTTGGGTTTGGCCGGGGAGGCTCTGATGTCCGGGAAGGGGTCAGTTCAGGTCCCTGAGGGCCAGGCCATTGAGAAGGGCATTGCTTCCCTGCCCATGGCCGAGGAGAGCGGAGGGCTGGCTCTGGGGTGCGCAGTTGTGCTCCACATTTTCATCCCCTGGGAATGCTGGCCACTCCAGCTCCCAGCTGCACCCCAGGTTAGACTTCCTAGGGGCAGGTCCACAGCATCCATGTGTGTCAAAGCTCCCAAATCCAGAGTGCAGTCCTGGTCGAGAACCATTTCCGGTGACTGAAAGACCACCCCAGAGGCTGCGTGTGCCCTGAGCAAGGGGAGTAGAAGCCAGAGGAGCCCAGGGAAGAGGGAAGTGAGCACCGTGAACCTGCTGGGTGTGGCAAACAGCACCTCCAGAGTGCTTAGTGAATAACCAGAATCTCTTAGGTGTGTGGTGGCACCACAGGGATGCGATGCTCTGCATAGGGGATTCACACATGAACACATAGGGTTTTTTTTTTCAGCTTTAATTGAGTTTATTGGTACATTTTAGGGATACGGTACAGTTACATTCATTGTTGGGATCTTGTACCTCCACATGACAGGTCTTGGTTCTCATTTTTTCCCCTTGTCCCTGCCCTCCCTTCACCCCCTCCTCCCCTCCCCATCTACAAACACTTTATTTCCATCTTTTCATTATCTCACATTTTTTTCTTTTCCTTTATTACCCTTCCCCTACCCATCCCACCTTCCCTACACCTTTAGCTCCTTTCTTCCCATTTCTAAATGAACACATAGGTTTTGTTCCAGCTATGTAGCTCCAGTCGGAGCTGTCTCTCCAGGGTGCTGGGAATAAGGTGCCAGGGCCGTGTAGTTAGGTGTCTTGGGTGCCTGCGTTAGGGAGGGGACATTTCCCCCCTCTGGGTACCCATGGTCTAGATCCTACCCCAGGGCCACTAAGACTCTGACCAGAGTATGGGTTCCCCTGGGCCCTGTCTCCTTGGGAGGAGGGAAGTTTCTGAACCAAGGGGATGGAAGCCCCTGCTTCTCTTATTTTTCTCCTTCTGACCTGGGTGCAGGAAGCACCTAGGTGCAGGCCCTGTCTGCAGTGCTGATGCCCCCAGTGGATGGTGTGGTGAATTGACTAATGGGTGCGTCCGGCTGAACTGCGTCCTAGAGGTTCTGGGTGTGGAGGGCCCACCCGAGGGTTGTTGCCAAAGGCATAAGAGGAGAACTGCAGGGGAAGATTTTCCTGGAGACGCCTGCCTGCTGGTTTTCCTGATGCAGACGTGGCCGCTCTCGGCTCAGGTCCTCGCTGTCACTGGGGAGGGCTGCAGTTCTCGTTATGGGAGCTCTGGTCTTCGCCTTGAGCATCGCTTCCTGGCTCCAGTGCCGACCCCTCAGCCGGGTGGCACAGATCCTTCACCCCACTGGTGCAGGCTTTCTGGCTGCCGCCACTGGCCTTTGGGCCTTCCCAGAGCGGATCCTTGATATGGATTGCATGCGACATTGCCGTGGGCCCTTAGTCTTCAGCTGGACTCGAGGAGGACATTGCCATAAGATCCAGGCTCTCTAGCATGTGGACAGATCTCCTGCACTCCTCTGCATTGGACTTTTTGGGTGAATGTTATAAAATAATCCTATAAATTATGCATCCTGTAGTAAATCTAGTCTCTTGCAAACCCTGACTACAACAGCTGGGATTCCCAGTGAGGCTGAGTCCAGCTTTGGAGGTGTGTTTCCCTTGTGGCTGCCTTTCTCCGTGGTGTGGCTCTTCCTGGTGGAACTGGAGGGTGAGGAGTTAATGGCAGCACCCTCCCGTGCCCCTGTAGACCTATGGGAGCCCTGTACTAGGGGGCGCTGTGTGGGTTCGTGGGTGGGGACCCTAAGGCGTGCGTGAAATATCCAGAGTACCAGGCCGGGGAAGACTCAGAGCAGGCACGAACAACTGAAGACTCCAGATCGTTCTGTCCAGTGGCCCTCGGCAGCCTGGTTTCTCCCAAGTGTGGCGCCCAGAAGGTGCTGTCTGAAGGGGCCCTGGTGGGTGCTGCTGAGGGCGCTGCAGGGAGCGGGTTACACCGGAGTAGCCTGCAGAGTAGAGGTGCGGCAGCGAGTCGTTCTGTTGGCAGAGCCCGGCTGGAACAGCCATGCACGCGTGTGAGCGGTGTGGCGGAGGGGACCATGCTGTGTGGCGTGCGTGTGGCTTGCTGACTGTGGGAGAAGGCCGAGCGGAGGAGCCGGGCTGCTGTGTTTCTGTGTCCTACTTCACTTTTAGATGTTCCCCACTGATTCTGCTTAACAAGCCAGACTCCTGTGACTCACTCAGGGGAAGGCTTTTCGAATTGTGGATTTTAGGGCGGTACGGCAGCCTTTGGCCTTCTGTGCCCTTTGGTGAGCACAAGTCTCTTCACGGTCTGTACGCCACGAGGAAGCGCTAGAGGAGGTGACGCCTCCTGCTATGGTTTGGGTGCGAAGGCACCCACCGAGGCGCCCCTCCGGGCACTTGCAGCCAGAGCACCGTGCAGCATCTGAGGGGCCCAGGGTTTTGCTTTGCCCAGAAACCAGGCGCCTGGGGCAGGCAGGGGCGCATCCTTGTCCCAGCAGGTGCGGGTGAGCGCTGTTTCTGTGTCTCAGGGGCTCTAGTTTTTAGCTTTTCTTTTGCCCTCTGGGTGTTTTTTCTGTGTTATAGCTTTGTTTTCAAGTGCAGTTTGAGCACAAGATGAGCACGAGTCCCCAAAAGGCTGAAAAATCGTTGAAGAAGAAAACAGACCTATTGAGGACAATAAACCTTCATCACATTGCCTTTTATGTAAACTACTATTTTTATTTACTTTCAAGTCTGTGTACTTCTTTTCGTTTTTCAAATGGAATATCTCTTAACAACTGCCTGATCTGAGAAAACCCTTTATGTCATGTTTGGGATTGGATACGTGATGATTTTCCCTCTCAGGTGACCGGAAGCCAGTACCAGGGTGCTGGCTGTTACCTGGGGAGTGTGTGGTCTCAGGAGGGACTGGGGCCTCAGGCACCTGCGGCTGAGTGGTGACTTTGCTGTGATTCTGAAGAGGGCTCAGAATCAAGTGCACCAGCAAGTGTTTGCTGTAACTGTTCCTGTCATCGTTACTCTCAGAGCCTCGGGCTAGACTAGAAGACCTGAGTCTTTTCCAATTCTAACTTTCCGTGGTTCTCAAAGCACTCTTAAAACACACGCAGCACTGCAGGCTGGCAGGTGCTCTTCCTGCCCACACTTCTCCCAGGCACACTGCTGTGTACCCGGAGAGGAGGCCTCAGCAGAAGGGATGGAGCCCTTAGCAAGGCCTGCGGTTCCTCGGGGTCACCTTGCCTCCTTGCTTCTGCATGAAGTCACAGAGACATCACTGGCAGCCACGTGTGTACCTGGGAGGAAGGGATTCTCGGAAGGGCCTGAGTACTTTGCAGTCCAGTGTGTACTTGGGCTCGTAGGTGAGGAGGGCTGGGGGGTCCTGAGCTGCCCTCTGGTTGCGCTGACAGGGTGCCGCAGGCACGGACAGCGGCCCGCAGCGGCCTAGGCCTTGACTCACTTCCGGCAGTGGCGGCCGGCAGATGAATTGGTGGGGGCCACCCCTGGGAGCTGAAGTGGGCAGGGACGGAGCAGTAGGAGAGGCTCACGTATCGCTGATTCCGTCTAGGGTGCCGGTTCTCTCTCAGGGAAACTGGCAAAGCTCTTTTCCTTGGCCAGAGTAGCCCTTCTCAGTGTTGCTGTACAGTCGCCCTGGCTTCCTTGAGAGTTTTGTCTTTGAGGGAGTTTGGGCGCATTTACCCTCCAGTCCTGCTCGCCCATTTCTTCCTCTCTGCTTCTTTGCTTCTTCCTTCCCCTCTTCTTCTCTGTTCCTTTCCCTCTTTTCCTCTTCTTTCTCTCCTCCCCATTTTCTTCGCTCACTCTCCTCCTCTTCAGTTCTGCCAGGATCTGTGATGGATTCATGTCCTCATCGGCGATTCAGAAGAGAACCTCTTTTTTCATTAGTACACACCTGCAGAACGTGCAGTCTGCAGTCGTTCAGAGAATGGGTGCACGCAGTACCTCAGCTTGGTTCTTTGTAGAATTCCCCACCCCTTTCCTCCCTCTCTGCTCCCCTGATTCCCTTTCCCCAGTTTCATTCTTGCTGATATTTCTAATCTTGGCTCACGTTGATGATGTATAACGCTTGCACCCGTTGAGGTTAGTGGGGTCCTGTACGTGGCCCAAAAGTCCTGCACAGAAACACAGCTAGGGCAGGCTTGCTACGAAGGGACCGGGTGTCACCTCTGCTTCTCCAAATACAGAAAGAACCACAGGTGCTTTGAAAAAGAGCTGGTAGAATGAATGCTCCTGTTTTGCTTTAAACAAGGGAGGTCTCAATTTGCAGCTGAGAGAGGGAAATGCCCACCAGCCCCTCAAAATAGTCCGGTGAGGAAGGCAAAGCTGGTCATGGTGTTGGAGAACAGATGTCAACAACAAAGCCACGCGGATCCCCAGCATCTGGTGGGAGCTGTAGTCAAGGCCCGGGGCCACTTCTCTGAGGTCTGAGGCTAGGTAGCACCGGGCGGCATCTTCCGCCCTGACAGCTGGTGTACTGCTTCCCAGTCCCTCCCACATGCTCGTCCTGTCTGTCTCACTGGACGCCCTGACTGAGGTTGTCTCCGTGTGTCTGGAAGGGTAGAGCCTCCTAGGTGAAACTGCATGTGAAAATTGCCCATCTTCTTGCTAAGTTCGTCTTTTAAAGAAATATTTTTAGATACTTTATGGTTTTGTTTTGATTGAACAATAAGACTGACCTATCTTCTTATATAATCTCTTTGTATTTACATATTGTAAATCTGTATTATATTCTGGGGTTTTTTTTTTTTGGTACCAGGGATCAAACTCAGGTCCTGTGCTTGCAAGGCATGCAGTGGCACCACTGAGCTAAATCACCGGCCCCCTATATTATATTCTGTGTATTAAACTCAATTTTCTCTTTGGCTGACAGAATGCTCAGAGCAGAACTTGAGATCCACCCAGGGCAGCCCTGCCGGTCCTCGTGGTGTGCGCTGGGGGCATCCCTTCTCAATCTTTGGTTTTATTTGTATTTTAGTTTTGGTCTGGGGTTTTTCTGCCTCTCACCACCTCACCCCTATAACATGTGCTGTGTGGTCTTGAGGACTTGTCTGTGAGAGTTTTGCCATCTGTGCACGCTGGCGTCCCCTGAAGTTCAGGTTCCCTCACCGGTGTGTGCCGAAGCCTCCTGCCTCTCCACTGCCAGCTGTGTAGCTAGAGTTTCCTGCTTGGCTCTCAGAGCAGAGCTTGATGCCCTCTGCTTCAAACTCTGCTGCCTGTCCTCTCTGAGTGGACCACGCCACCCGTGATTGGCCTTTACTTAGAGCTTAGAACACATCTTTGTAAGAAACAGGTATAAACATGAGAGTGTCCAACTCATGCTTATTCTTTAGAATATTTCTATTGATGTATTATTAATTCTGAGTTTTATTACGTTAAATGAGAGCTTCACAAGAAAAAAAATCACAAATTAACTGCCTTTTTAATATTTATTGAGTGTTTATAAAAAAAAGTGTAAAAATTTTCAACATTGACTGGTTTTTGGTGTACAAAGTCTAAAAAATGCCCAGAAATTCCCATGTGAACCACAATGAAAAAACCAATAGCACTCTACAGGAAATGATCTTAACTTCAGTTATCACAGCTAAGGCAGTCTTCACACACGACAGTAGCACATTCTATGTACACTTATTGCTTATACTGACAACATGTGTGTTTTGCTTTCCTGGCCTTTTTGTAGGGCATAGTTGATATCTCGCTGGTCTCGCAGTTTTGTCAAGAGGTTATTATATAATACAATGTCCAGTTAGCAGGAACATAAAATGTCAATAAAATAAAGTGCTAAAAGTACTAAACTATTAATATGTATTGTGTTTGGAATAAACATCAACATTTTCCCATCATCTATGCACTTGCTTACAAAACCTAAAAGATAACATCTGAAATAAAAACCTATGTGAACTACAGTGAAAATGCCAGTAAAACTCTACAACACAGTTAATCTTCAACTGTCACAGCTAAGGCAGTCTTCACACATAAAAACTGCATGTTCCATACACAAGTATCGCCTTCCTGATAGCATGCATGTTTTGTTTCCTGTCCTTTCTTATAGGGCACAGTTGAGATTTCTTTTGGCCTTTCCCATTGTCACAGTAGGTCTTTGGGAAGCTGCAGCTGCCTGTTCACCTGTCAGCTCACCAGTATGCTCCACAGTATTTTTGCAGTTACCTAGGCAGAAACATTTTGTTTTTCTCTACTGTATATGATCTCTTATAAGTTCCAGCCTCAATCCTCCAAGAAAATTTCTCCATGATATTTTGCACTTGTTATTTTCTTTGTAAACTATGAAACTATGCCACATGTTTAAGATCGAGTAAAACACAACCATTGGCCAGTGCTTTGTGTTTTGAATGACACCAGAGTTACTGCATCAACATCTCCTCTGCCTCTGGTTTTGTTGTAGGAAGTTTCCATCTCAGGCTTCCGTTTTGTCCACCTTTCCCCATCAATATTTCCATCACAGTGCAGTGTTGACATCAGCAGTTTGTTTTTCTTTGCCATCTACGAGGCCAACGTAAATCTTTCTGAAATCTAGAGATGGTACTGTACAATTCTCTATTTTGAAATTGGAACATTTCATTTGCAATTTCTGCTTTGTTCCTGCATACAGTTCCTGCCCTGGTCACCTTGTGCTCTATTAGCATTGATGGAATCTGGTAAACCGGTTTTTTTTTTGTTGTTGTTGTTGTTATTTGTTTGTTTGTTTTTGAGACAGGGTCTCTCTATGTAGTTGAGATTGATCTGGAACTCACTATGTAGCCAAGGCTGGTCTCGAACTCTTAGCAATCCTCCTGTGTCAGCCTCCGGAGTGCTGGGATTACAGGCGTGCACCACCACACCCAGCAGGCAAACCAGTTATTATTGAATGTCAGATTCTGATTAGTTTGGGAGATGGGAGCAACAAGTCTGTTCACAACATCATTCAGTTTATTACTATATGAGTAAGGATCTGATGGTTGAGTTCCAGGATAAATTTCTAAAATGAAAGCCTAGTAAGTCATCACATCTGCAAGGGCATGCATTTTTATATCACAATAGATCATCATCATCATCCATGCATGAGTAATCTAATGATTCACTTTTGGCCTCCACCAAAATTTGCAAATCTGTTTTTTCATTTGCCATTGTACTGAATTGGGCTACTTCTACCAGAAAAATCAAAAGATAATAATAATAATAAAAAAAGCAAATCCCAGAGTGGCGTGGGTGTATTATCTGTGATGCTCAGGTAACATACACAAAACTTGTTAGTTGGAGCATCACGTGGGTGAAAATCCTGGTTTGATACTTTTGATACACGCACATGCCTCACCTATACCAGATGCGCAAACACAAAGATTGCTTTCTGCACCCCTCAGGCAAAGGTACTGAGATGCACAGCCAGCTACTTTTATGCTAAAGTAAAAATATATAGTTGGAAAGTAATGGATGTATTTGTGGAACCCAGTGTTATGTTCTACAGGTTTGATGAGACGTCCTGTTCACACATGGTGTACTTCTGTAAATTCTATTGAATGAGTAATATGTTAATATCACCATAGTTTTCATCAGAGCAGTAACTTTTGTGCATGGGTCAGAAAGTAGTAACAAAGCAGTAACAAAGATGAATATCATGTCCATGCGCTGTGGGAAGCCAAGAAGGACCTGAAAATGGGATGTCGTCACTCAGCTGAGGTTCAGTGGTCCCCATGTGGCCACGCAGCCATGTCCAGAAGCTCATTCACTGTACTTCACGTGGGTCAAACTTGTGTTCCCTTGAAAACTCTCTTCCTCAAAACAGGGGGGAACTGACAGTATAAATATCTCACTACCAACAACCTCATTTCTTGACCCCAACTTCCTGGCCAAACCCTCTGCTACTGTCTTTTGGAAAGAAGCAAGGGAGGTTTTCCATATGGCAGTCAAGTTTTCTCATGCTGTCCAGGTTGAACCCTTGATGAAGGATGACTGTGTAAGAGTGAAGGGTGCATGGATGTGTGGTGTAGACTTGGGGGAGGAGGCTGGGCGTTGGTTCAGCCTGTGTCCTCGACTAGCAGTACCCTCTTGAATAATCTGGGCCTAAACCTTCTGGATTTTAAATGAGAATGTTAGCTTGGATCCTCATGTGCTTCTAATCAGATCTCTGATTCTAAATAGAATTGTCATGGTTTATATCTAGATGTCCCCCAAGAACCTCATGGGCTCATAGGTGAGACTTTGGAGGGATTGGAACAGGGGGCTTAGAGTCAACTTGCTCTTGTGAAGTGACCGAAAGAGGTCAGGACCTGGAAGGGTGCATCTCCCCTCTTGGCTGCCTCCCTCACTCTCTGCTTCCTATCTCCCATGAGGTGGCAGCTTTTCCTCTGCTAGGCCCCTCTGCCATGCTGCTCTGCCTTGGAGCATCTATCTAGCTTACATAAATCCCATAGAACAAGGTAGAAAGGCAATGAAGACACACAGATCAGAGGCTCCATGCCAGGGCGGCCGCAGACACTGTCTGGTCTCTGCCTCTCAGCAGTGCAGGCAGCTGGAGTCGGAACCCCTCTGTGGACCCAGGCTCAGCCAGGTCCTCGGGTGTAAAACTTGAGAAGCACAGATCTGCTCTCACTCATTTCTGGGTGAGGCTACAGGCCAGGAAGGGTGGGATAGCTTGGCTGGCTGAGTGGGAGAGCCCTTGATCTTGGCGGGCCACACTGGCCACCCCTTTCTAGGAGGTGCTGCAACAGTGATCAAAACTACACTCGGTTCCCTTACAGCATGATCTTTTATGCCTGCAACTCACGCTAGACTGGGGGATGCAACAGATCGCAAGTATGACCCGTGGTCACAGTATTGTAGCTGCTGTTGTTCACTAATAAAATCAATGCTGTTCCTCATCCTTCCTTGCCGGCGATCACCAAAGAGGAGAGGAAGCTTCCGATCTCTGTGAAAATGATTCCCAGGCGAGGCTTCAGTCCCCTTGCCAAATCCACAGCCACCAGTGCAGGAGACAGTGCGAGGCCTCTGAGCATGTGCCCTGGTGAGAGGGGAGGGCACCGCGGGCAGGGCTCCCCGAAGGGTGCTGGAGGCTGAAGGGAGGCAGAAAGAGGAAATGAGACTCCAGTTTCGCAGGGAGACGGGACTGACTGGTGGGAACAGTGCTGCTCGGCTTTGGTAGAGAATTCACAGGGTTAATGACTAAAGAATGGAGTTCTTGTAATCAATATAGTCCTCTGGCTTTATTGATTAGAATCACCTGCTTATTTTGCTGCTAAGATTTTTTTTTTTTTAATCCCATTCAAAACAAAGACACCCTAGGGGACCATTAAGTAAATAGGCATTTAAGACTTTTTTCATTGCTAAGAAAGTAGTTAATTATTATTAGTGCCTAAAAGTCTCAATTTAGACAGAACACCTGAATGAATGCTCTAGCGAAATGGTGGTGACGGGTTTCCCACTGACGGAGGCCAATTTGCAGTTTAGTGAAAAAAAAATGCTGCTTCCTCCTTAGGGCTGCTGGGCAGGGGTCTGACTGGGCATTTAACCCCCAAGAAAACAAAAAGGGGACTTGACAGCTCTTTGTTCAAGGTGCCGAGACCTCCCCAAATGTGCTGCCCACTCGGGCGCCTGTCTGAGGACGTGGACCCCTGGTAGGAGAAGCCCATTAAAGACACTGGGTCAATTATATTTTATTTCAACATCCATTGTCCGGCTCCAGGAAAACATCAAGGGCAGACACATGGCATTCACTGAATAACTGGCTTCTGCTGTCCCAGAAAACACTCGGGATTAACACCCCTTTATGATCTTTTTCCTTTTTGTTTGATAATTTGGGAAATCAATCAGCACACATCTTTGTTGCACACCCACTATGTGCACCACGCCCGGGTGGTGGTGCTGTAGCATTTGCAGAAGGCTTTTATCTTTTATCCCAATCACCTCCTCCAGGGGTTCACAGGGAAGGGGGTCAGTGTTGGTGCCGGCTTCCGCATGGAGGGGCTCTGGACGTATTGTAGTGAGTGGAAGAATCCAGACGCCGAAGATCACACTTACGTGACCACACTTCCGTGGACTCTTCACAGTGGGCAAATCCACAAGGACAGAGAAGAGAGGGAAGGGGGAGTCACTGCTCGCGCGGGCGGAGCTGCGCCAGAGTGATGGAAATGCCCGGGGGCCCGTAGCCGCATCTTCACACAGCCTCATAAAGACCGTCAGACTTCGCACAGCACGCAGGTGAAGCACATCTCCGTGGAGAATGAGGAAGCGCTCAGCAGCGACTACCAGGTGGCTGGAAGAGGTAAGAACCCGTGGGTCGGCACGACACACCCACGTCCAGGTTGGTTGATGTTCAATGTCGGGTCAAGGCCCATGTCAGGGTCTGGTTCCATGGTGTTCTAACAAACACCTCCCTAGTTAAACCAGAAGTGTACCCCTGGGGACCCTGCACGTAACAAACACAAACAGATAACAATACCGGGCAGTGAGGGTGGGAGGCGTAAGAGTCCTCACCTGTGTGAGGGTCCTGGGACCACCCCCAGAGGTCTGTGTGTCCCTGTGATTCCATGTGATCTTGCCACTTCTAGGATGGCAGGTGTGGAGGACACCCACCACCTCCTGGGTTCTTATTCCATGGGAGAACGATGCGTTCCGACCCTGTGCAGCTGGTCTGCTGCACACCTGGTTCTGACTAGGGGTGAGTGCAGTCACGTCTCTTCCAGGTGAAGCACCTGCTCACCAAGGTCGGCCCTCCACATGCTCCGCCACCACCACCACCACGAGGTCCAGGAGGCACTGCCCTGGGTCTTGAGCTGCTGCCCGGAAATGCTGGGTGCTGGCTTCTGCAGAGAGGCCCTGCTGTGCTTAGCTGGGGATTCTGACGCTCGGTGGGCTTTGGGCCCCGGTGGTAGAGATAACCAATTCTAAAGAATCAGGGAATGAAAGTCAATTGGGGGCCATCAAAAAAGGTTTAATTGGGCCGGGGATTTAGCTCAGTGGTTCGGTGGCCTGCCTTGTAAGCGCAAGGACCCGAGTTCGATCCCCGGTACCAAAAAAAAAAAAAAACAAAAACAAAAAACGTTTAATGGAGGAATTTGAGCTGGGCCTCGAGTGACAGTGAGATCGGGAGGGTCTGCAGGATATTGCTTGGGGACACCCAGAAATCATACCGAGGACAAACACCCATGCACAGAAGCACACCCACAGTCGCTTTCTGAAAACCGATCCAAGTCCTTTTGACTGTGCTGAGACTCTCTGCTTTCTGGTTGGACCACCCGGGGTAGCAGTTTGCATGCAAGGCCGTGTGCTGGACCTTCGCACAAGCGTGCGGTCATTCCAGTGTCTCGTCTGTCCCTGTGGACAAGCAGGGTCCCCCTTTCTGTGGAAGCGGCGTAAGTGTGGTCAGACGGTCGGGGTGCGAAACCGAGGGAAGATGCGGGGAGTTCACTTCGCCACTCCAGGGGTGAAAATTCTCTGGCTGGCGAGATCAGCGGTGCTGGACTGAGTCTCGATCCCCTCATTGATCCAGAGGCATGGGAACTTGTTAGTCTGCCTGCGCGGGACTGAGCCACCTGCAGCCTTCACTGGAAAGAAAGGGAGATGGGTGCAAACCTCTCCCGATGTCCATGGGATGTCGCTTTAGCCTGTCTTATTCTGTGCAGCAAGAAGTTGGTAAAGGAAGAAGGGCACGAGTAACTCCATTCTGATGAAGCCCACACTGATTTCCTTTAGAGTGGGTAACTGGGTGTGAGCTTGGTGCGGTCTGACTTGGAAGAGGGTCAGAGAAAGGGCTGGCCTGTTTTGTTTTTTGAGACAGAGTCCTGCTATGTCCTCCAAACTGGCCTCAAACTCACAGTGCTCCTCCTGCCTCAGCCTCCCCAGTTCGGGGATCATAGGTGTGCGCCATCGTACCCTGCCTGGGGCTGGTTTGGGGTTGGAGAAAACAGTTCATGAACCATTGTGGGTGGGAAGGAACTTCCCCCAGGGTCCCCAGTGAGGACCGGGGCCTTGCTGAGCCCCGGATCTCAGCCCGGTGAGGTGTGTGCCAGACGTCTGAGTACAGAACAGTGAGTCTAAGCGTGGGCTGTGGTCACTGTCACAGCAGCCACAGTCAATGGCCACGTCGCCCTGGGGTATTGGACAGGAAGGAGCAATGCAGAGAACAGCTGGGTCACTGTGGGGTGGTGCAGCCCCTCCAGTGTGTGGTCAGGGGTCTCCTGATGGTGACACCTGCCAGAAACCAGGACAAGGAGCCAGCTGGCGAGGTCAGGAGAGTGTGGCAGTCCTGCAGAGCACCGGACCCAGGCCTTCTCCATGAGCTACACCCCAGCCTTTTGTTTTTTATTTGGAGACAGGGTCTAAATTGCCTAGACTGGGCTTGAACTGGTGATCCTCCTGCCTCAGCCTCCCAGCATAATGGGCAGATGGTTTTGTTTTGTTTTTGGTACCAGGGATCAAACTCAGGAAGGCAAGGCAGGCGGCTGTACCACTGAACCAAATCCCTGGCCCTCAGGTGGTCTTTTAAATGCTCCTTCTCTCCCTAGGGAGAGAATGAAGCTGTTAACACCCACAAGGCATCTGCCCAAGAGTGTTTGCCTTCCAGATTTTTGTTAGTATCTGGGCAATTTCACCCCTGAAGTTTTCTGAAAGGAACTGCTATAGCATGATACTGTAAAATTACAAAACCATAGCCATCTTCCTCTGGAGTATTTATGCTGCAGTGTTAATATCAGTAACGACCATCGCCTGTGTGTGCTGGGTCCTGTTGGTCTTGGCGCCGGGAGGCCCCGGTGGCCCCTCTGCAGAGGCCCGAGGCTTGGTGCACCTTTCAGTCCACGCACACACACAGTTTTTTCTCGCCAAGTCCCTGAAGTCTCTTTGTTAACTTACTAATTTAGCCTGCAAGAAAGATAAGTGGGGTCGCACTGGTGAGGTCACCTCTCTCTTCCAGTAGCCGTGTCCCCCACACCAGGGTTGGTCTGAATAGGTGAACACTAAGTGGGTGCTGTCTTGTGGCCTCAGGGCCCCACTGCAGGGTGAACTCTCTTTGTTCTCCAGCTTCAGGCTGACCCAGGCTCTGCCTTTCCAGCCACCTGTATCTGCACCCTGAGCTGACTTTACCTCCCTGTGCCCCCACCCCCAGCCCTGGGGGCCCTGGGGCTGGCACTGCCTGAGTCACCAGGGACCTGGCATTTCGCCCGGGGTTCTCTCCCAGGTGGGCTTGTTGGGGCCTCCTGATCCCTGCTGTGGGTCTCTGGGGAGCCCCATGTGTGGCCTCTCCTATCCTGCTGGTCAGGTCGTTCTCAGTGCCGCAGTGGACCTGGGTCCCTGACAGCCTAGGCAGCTGAAGGTTGTGACCTTGGGAATGTGGTGGCTGCGGCCCTGGGCTCCCTGCACCCCTTCCTTGGCTCCCGCTCCTTTTGCCTCTCGGCCCTGCTCTTCCCTCTGAACCCATCTGGATGCCTGGCAGTGCCCTGGGTAGCACTGCTGGCCCCTGCTCCTCGCTGTGGGTGCAGCCAGTCCAGGGCTGCATCTTTGGCCACGTCCCCTGTCATCACTAGATTTTTGGGCTCAGCCACTTTTGCTCCCCGAAGGGTTTTCAGGCGGCAGAGACCAGGCCTGATATGCTGTGGGTGCTCACAGGGTGAGTATGGATTCGCGTCCTGGGCTCCAGAGGGGCCTGGGTGGAGCCCTTCCAGCTGCAGAGAAGCACGTCGCTTTCCAAGGTGTTGGAGAACCATGCTCAGCACGTGGGAGTCTGTGAGAGTGGCGGCTTCCACACATCTACGTGGCCTGTGCTGGGGACAGCAGTGTGCACTTGCCCATGTTAGTGTGTTACAAGTGTCACTGCTTAAGTTTATAGTTCTGGTTCTGCCACTGGGACTGTGTCATCGGGAGAACTCAGGCAGGTGTCAGAGGGGCCCCGTCACCACGGCCCTGAGGCAGGAAGATGGAGGAGCTGGCAAAACCAATGCGGGTGTCACAGACACGGAAAGAGGTGCTGTCCTGAGACTCGAACAGCGAGCAAGCAGCACCGTAGAGTGGCCATCCCACTGTGAGGACAGTTTAGACAGAGGATGATTAGAGGCTCAAGGGCGGCTTTACCCTTCCTCCGCCCCCACCTGGCATGGGGAGAGGGGACGGTGTTCTGGACTGGCAGAGGTTCCCAGGCACGGTTTTCTCAGGAAAATCCAGACCCAGAGGCGTGGGCAGCCACCCAGCCCTTGGCTGTAGGCATTAGAAAAGGAAGCTGGGGTCCCTGGCAGTTTGCTCGGGGAAGGTCTGGAAGACCAGAGGCCTGTGTGGCAGGAACTCAATGTTCACTAAGCACGTCACCTGCCACCTGGAGAGCGCAGACTTCGGAGTCACAGGCCCCTCCTTCTAAAATTTAAATGTCCTGGGAAGGGACATCATCTGGGTGGCCACCAGAACCATTGGTGTCCTTGTAGCTTTTGCTATCTCTGGTACCTCTTGCTGGCCAGCCCACTGGCTGGACTTGTGACATTTCCAGTTCTGGGGACCTGGACTTGATATGCCAGATGGAGAAAAATGTGGGTTATTTTTCATGCATTTTTGGGAGCTTAAATTGCATTTAACTTGTTTCTTTTCTTTTTCCCTTTTTTGTGGTGCCGGGGATCAAACCCAGGGCCTAGAACATGCTTCAACTTACATTAAGATGGTGCATGAGTTCAAGAAATTTTCCTGAGTGGAATCAGGAAAAGTGGAAAAAAAATACACACACTTAATTTTAAGTGGTCCCAAACTTGGACATAGAGAATGAGCCTTTTGTCAGGAGATATGCTAAGTATAAACGATTGGCTTCTAAATAGGGAATTGCATATAGTATGTTCCTTACAATGTTTGGAACAAAGAACTGGTCAGTGGAGACTCTGACTTGCTTTTATTTGCATAATTCTTACCTGTAGTGCTGTAACGCACAGCAGAACATACAACACAGTGCTGAGATGCTCAGTGCAGTCAGCAGAATTTACAGCACTGCGCTGTGGATGAGGCCGCCATCAGGCTGCACTGCTGCTTACATCAGTGAGTTCGAATGGTCATTAAACAGCTTGGTCCTTAAAGGAGGAACAGCTGCATGTGTGTGACCAGATACATGTGCGGACTCTCAGCCCTCCTGATCGTGGTGGTTTAGCTGGGCTGGGAGCGGGAAGGGCCTGAGTTCATGGAGCCCAACCCCTTCACTCCTAAAACACCACAACCATGAGTGACAAGCATCCCCAGGGAGCAGGCGTCCTGAGCATGGTGTGCAGCGGCAGCCACAGTCTGTCCTCTCAGGAAGGTGGCCTGGCTCCCTCTGCGGGGTGCGCGTGGCTCCTGCCTTGGTGCCTGTGCCCGGTGAGCCCTCCACCACCTCTGGTGCACAGATGCATGGAGCGTTCCAGGCCCCGCACCAGCCGCCCACAGCCCATGGTCACCTTCCCCGGCCCCCTTTTGCAGATGGGGAAACACAGGCTGGGAGGGTGCGAGGAGAGGTGCAGGCCGACTGTCACTGGCAGAAGAGAAAGGATGGCAGTTGTACTCTCGACTTCTGCTGCTGAGGTCCTGCACCCGGAGCCCTTTGTGTGGGAACGTGTACCCTCGTGTGTGCTGAAGACCAAACGGGTTGATCTCTATACACAAGGTGTGCGTGTCGCCAAGGTAATTAGTGAAGGTCGTGTTTATACTTGCGGGTGTCCTCCCTGGAGCTCTGTCTGCCGAGTGAGGGCCCTCGTGTGATGCAGCCGGGTGCACTGTCTCTGCACAGCAGGAGAGCTCTGGATTTCTCAGTCCACATCTTGCGAAGGGCAGTTCCCCGGGAGGCTCCGGGTGCTGTGAGCTAATCAGAGCCGACCCTTCCAGGCAGAAGCGCACACACAACTCCTGCAGTGAGGCGGGACAGCTACTCTTTGTTGACGGTCTCCTCCTCACCCAAGTCTGGCCACTGGCTGCACTGTCCGCATCCCCAGTGATTTACAGATCCAAGGGAAAGTGGGAAAAACGTGAAATTTATTTTTCCACCATTTCAGGCAGGAGCTCCCCCAGCATTTCCTAGCCTTCCATTTCTGTGATGGGCTTTGATTCAATCCAGCCTGAATGGAAGACATTTCATCACCCCAGAATGCATTTCTTTATTTGCCTTGGATCTATGATTCTGTCAGTATTGAGAGAAAAGAAAAATCAATGCTCACTATAAACCTCGGGCTGCCTCTGGCCAGCGTGGTCAGCATGGTGTGAGCAAAGGAAATGGCAGGGGAAAAAATTGACCGCTCAGCAAGAGTGTGGCCAGTAGCGGACACAGCTCAGGGCTAATAACAGCCTGCAATTACACAGGGAGAGCCGAGGCGCGGGTGCGCACGAGGGGGCTGGGGTACAATTTATTGACCCACTGTTTATAGTTCTCAGCTTCTCCATAAAAAGTCATGTTGGCTGCATCCTTAAAGCAGGGACCTGGTGGTGTGGACAGGGAAGGGCTGGGAGACCAAAGGCCGCACACTTAGAACGTGTCCGTCTGTCAGATGGGGCCTCAGCGCAGGGACCTGTGTCTGAGGTAAAAGGGCGTGCTGAGCACACGTGTGTCAGGCTGATGCACCCAGGAACTCTCCGTGGTGAGCAGCTGCAGGCAGCAGCACGGCTCATGCTGCATCCTTGGGGTCCTTCCTCCACTGCCACTGTCCTGTTGTCACACAGTGGTGCAGGGGAGGTGGCCGGGAATGGTGAGCCTGCTGCTCCTGTCTGCTGGGCTTGGACTGGCTCATCTCTGGGTGCTGAGGCGCTTCCAGGACTGCCAGACACTCCCCACGGGTGTTCTGTTGTTGCTGTGCCACAGGGCCCTTGCACGAGAGTCCAGAGCCACCGCCTTCTCCTCTCTGGGCCTGGCCTGCTGGCTCCTGGTCCTCAGATCTTCCTCTACCTCCTTCTCGGAGTCAGGGAAGCACAGACAGACTAGTTACTTGGAATTTTTACCTGAATAATTTTTGCGTGCTTGGAGACACGAGGCGAGACTTTGGGTAAAACCCGGAGGGACCTGGGCCTTGTGCTGTGGACAGCCTCGTCCTGCGGATGCCGGGGAGAGCGGCGCTCCAAGTGCCACACAGGAAGTGGGTCCCTGCCTCGGCAACGCTGCCCTTCCGGGGCTCATCCCTGGGCAGCAGGCGGAGCGTGGCTGCCTGGCGGGTGGAGGCCCAGCTCTGAGCTGTGCCTGCCCCGAGTGACTCGTGACTCGTGACTCAAGTGAGCCCAGAGGGAGCCCAGAGTTCCCGCCAGGTGGGTGGGGGCAGAGACGGGAGGGACAGCCCGGGTGGGAGGGAGCAGCGCGCACCCAGCCCGTGAGCTCCTCCCTCTACCCCAGGGCCACTGCATGCACACACCCTCGCCGTGGCTGCTGATCCGGAGGTGTCAGCGGGTCTCAGCTGCCGCCTTCTCACGTTAATCTATAGGAATCAATGGACATTTCATTAGCGTAATCAAGTGCGGGGCGTCCTGCATTTATATTCGGTCCCCACGCTGCCGCTCTCACGCACTAATTGGTCCGGCAGCCCGGAGTACATGGGCATTTTTCCCAATAGATGAATGTCAAGAACGGCTTTTGCTGCTGCATGAAAGCCCTAGCAGTACAGCTCGGTGTGAAGCCCTCGGTCCAGCTGGAGCTGCTGACGATGCGCTCGTGGCCCTAACGTGTCTCCTGCCTGCCTGCGCCTCCCTGCACCCGCGTGGCATTCGCGTTCCTCTTCTCTGAAGCGCCAGCCAGCCCCGGGCTGCCTTTGTCGCCACGTTGAGCCCCCAAATGACTTGTCCCCTTCATGATGGTGCCACGTGTTCCAGGGCCACTCGGAGGGAGGCATTGAAAGGGAGGTGGCCTGGCGTTTGTTTGGGCTCCATGCTCAGTTCTGCCCTCTTCCCTCTCACCCTCAGTACGATTTTTTTTTTTTTTAAATTTTGGCCAGGACTACCTGGTAGATAAAGGGTTGAAGGAATGTCTTTGCGCTGAGCAGACTTTTTGTGACTGTGGTTCAGTAAAGCAGGCAAAGGAAATCCTGTTTCCCTCCCTGGAAATGTGTGGCCAGGCATGGTGATGGTCAGTGGCAGGCGGAGAAGAAGGTCAAATGGAGCAGAGCTCGGCTGGAAGACATGAGAGGTGGTGACAGGGCTGTACTGTTGGGCCGGGAGGGAGGAATTAGGCCTGGCAGAGCCTGGCCTCCCCTTACGGCCTGCCCCACATGCCTGCCAAAGGAGGAGACTCCTGCTCTGCAGAGGAGGAAAAGGCATTGCTGCCTCGAAAATCAGAGGACCCGGGCTGGCAAGTGGCCCTTCCTAGAGGGGTTGGCTAGCAGAGACTGGAAGGGAGGGTGTAGGCACTCAGAGGACAGCCCAGCTGTCCCCAGGAAGATGCAGGAGGCTGCAGAGGAAGGTGAGGGCTGGTGGTCCTCACCGCAGCCCAGGAAGCTGGGAACAGGCACAGAAGTCCTGGGGGCAGGCTCTTGATGATGACTTTGCTCCGTGCCAACAATGTCCTCTGCCAGACAGATCTGTGACGGTGACTCCTTACCAGCTCTCTGTGCCCCTCTGCTGTCCCCCACCTTCCTCCTTCCCCTCCTTTGTGGACCTGATGTTAAAGCCAGGGCCTTGCAGGGAGCCACATCTCCAGCTGTTTTTATGTTTTTATTTTGGGACAGGGTCTTGTTAAATTGCCCAAGCTTGGGCTCAAGCCTGTGCTCCTTCTGCCTCAGCCATCACGCCAGCTTCTGGCCTCTCTGGGATCTTTTGTTGTTCCCAGCTATTGGGGTGACCAGGCAGGGCTGGTTACTCCCGGGGTTCCAGTCTGAGGTCCCTGGTCGGCTCCACCACGGCCCACCGTGAGCCCTCGGGAGGAGCTGCGTCCTCGGTGGAACGACAGGATAAGAGCGATGCCCTCTGACACTCAGGTCAGGCTCAGGAGTCCAGAGCCAGCTCACCAGGTGCGAAATCTGCACGAGTAGGAGCTGCGGTAATAGTCTTCCCTGGGCTGTGCATGCTGGTGGCCAGGGCCCACACTGGACACTGTGGGTCCACCTCCCCTCTGCTCCATATACGGCCCACAGAGGAGGCCTTACCCATCACCCTTGCTGGGCAGAGGAGTGAAGCCATCCAGTCCTCACTGTTGATCCCATCAGAACCCCGGTGAGGGGTGTGGTCCCCACCCTCAGCCCTCCTTGCATCTGGATAGAGTTCCGGGACAGGAGGCAGAGCTGTGAGTTCTCGGTCCAGGGCGGGTCCTGCTCCTCGTTGTGATGCCCCTGCCCCGTCCCCAGCTGGCCCTGCAGATGCTCGGTTTCACTGCCTGGGGGCCGGCGGGAGGCCGTTCTCTCACCCCTCGGAGCCTCCTCTGCTGCCGAAGCAGCTGGGCATGGAGCAGGGGGTCAGGTGGCTTTTGGGCTGCCCTGGTGACTCGCACCCCTGACCATGCCAGGCTCCCGGGAAATGCACTCTTGAAGCTGAATCGTACCTTGGGGTCTGCCTGTGCTTTTCAGTGTAGACGCTATGAACCAGAGTGGCTTGAGGGACGTGGCCATGCGCTGGCTGGGCTGGACCAGGAGACCCGGAGCTTCAGGCGCTTTGGGCTGCACTGAGGGCTTACCCCGAGGGCCTTCCCCAGGTTCCCCAGGGCCGCCTGGCCCTTCTGTGGGCAGCCAGGTGTCTCCCGACATGATGTGCCCCGGAGGCCGTGCTCTCTGGGCCACTTTCTGCTCTTTTCACTCGGTCCCTGTGTGGGGCCCAGTGCTGGGGAGGGTACAAAGCTAGTCCTGACAGCCCTCCCCGCGTCCTAACGTGGACGCCTTCCTGGAAGTGGGGAAAATGGCTCTTCTCACTCTTGGCGGCCTTTGTGGGATGGTGAGGATGGAAGTGGAGGCCACGCGATGCTCGCAGGGGTGGACGACCTCCATGCAGTGGCTGGGGTCCACGGAGTCGGGAAGAGGCGAGTTCTCCCGGGCCTGCTCCTGAGCTTCCTGCAGGCCTCGCTTGCCCCTTGCCTCATGCCCGTTTGCACCACACAAGGATGGCGGGGCCAGCCTGGTATCAGAAGCCAAAGGACTGACTCACTCAGGAAGCTGCTGTGTGGGTTTGCAGCCTGGCAGCTCCAAGTGAGCCGTGAGATTTTGAGCAGATGACAGCACACTTTCAGGGCATAGTTTAAGTAGTTAGCACAGTTCCTGGAAGCCTGCCTTGATCATATGGCACTTTTCTTGGTCTCATTCATAGGTTTATTAGGATTAAATGAGCTAATATACGAAGAGGCAGGCGTAGCTCCTTGGACACAGCAGGTGCATTTTAACTGAGACACAACCCTCAAGCAAACAGTGTGAACAACACTTAGAACTCTTTCTGCAAGGCCTTCCCCCTCCTGGTTCCTCATAGCCTGCCCAGGAGGCAATCCGAGGATGATCGCTCATTTTCACTGGCATCTGAGACAGATTTCCATCCGTCCTTGTGCTTGACGTTAGGGTCTGTGCTGCCTTGTGCCTGGTGACTTGCTGCTCTGGATCTGTTTCTGATATGGCTTCTTTGAGGGAGACTGGAGCTAGGGGAAGAGCCTGGGAATCACACAGTGCTTGGGCTTGAGAATTCCAAGGGGCTTTTTGTCTGGTTTTACCAGCAAACCTCACGGGAACCCAGATGGTTCCTGAGGGCTATGGGGTTTGATGCTCTCTGGGAAGTGGACTGAAGGTTGCCACAAAATCTCAGCCCAGGTCTGGCCTGTTGCCCCACGTGCATGCCCAGCAAGCTTGGCTTAGTGACCAGGTGCTGCATTATTCAAGTTTCCCAAGCAGCTATGGCTGCTGTTGCTCAGAGACAGATTCCAGTTTATTTCCATCGGTTGGGAGAGGGAAATGTAGGAAGGTGTTTGGAGGATGGGACTTGGGGGAAAAACTCCAGTTCTGGGGCTAAGCAAGCAGGGCAGCAAGATGGAAGAAGGGAGTCCCTAGGAAGGGCCATCTGGGGACAGACCGAGGACTGGGGGGACCGGTGGGCCACCAGTGGCTGCCAGGTGTGCTTCTGGCCCCAGCTCCTCATCCCTGCCACCTCAGGACGAGATGTTTTCTGAAACAGACCTTGGATTTGCTCACAGCTCCCCAGGCTCTGGTGAGGGTGAGAGCCTCTGGTAGCAGGGCCCTGTGGCCCTGGGGTGCAGACCTGAGCTGTAGGAGGGGCTTGGGAAGGTGGGAGCTGGGCCAGGGACGGAGGGTGGTGTGTGGCTCAGCAGGGAGTTCCTACCCAAGGGATTTTCCCATCGTCCTTCAGAAGCCTCAGGATGGGAGCCCCAGATCTAAACCTGCTCCCCAGCTCCCTGTGCAAGGCTCGACTCCTCTACCCTATCCCCTGCCACCTCCCACATAGGGGGCTTGTACTTCTGTCTCTGACTCGGGATGTTTTGGAAATCCAGGAGAAAACAACTCCTGTCTGAAAGCTGCGGTTCATGCATTCGTGAGTCATTGGTATTGATGTCTCGCGGTACCTGACTCTGCTGGGTGAGGAGTGGGGTGAGCTTATCTCCTCCTCTGGTCCCTACCCCTCCTCCATGGCTACCCCCGGCCTAGGCAGTGCCAGTTCCCACCCGACTGACCGAGGGAGGAGCGGCTTCACAGGGAATTTGCTCACCTCGTACAAGACACCTCACTCCGTAGTGTCATTCTCTCCCTGGGGGAAAGGGAGGAATGTTTGAAATACGAGCTGTGTACAGTTCTGCCGGGCAGGAGGGCACACAGCCGTGGAGTGTGGCAGCTGTTTGCAAGCTTGAGTGTCTTCGTCCTCTGGAGTAGAAGTTCCACTTTCTGCTCATGACTGGCTGAACTCAGGTCCTTCACAACACAGCAAGTAGAGAGAGTTATCACTTGATCATAAAGTGGCAAACTGGATGGTCTCGCTCTGGGGTCTCAGTGCCGGACACACCTGGCTGAAACCCCAGCCATAGGTCTATGCTTTCCTCATTTGTCCCAGGCAAAGGAGACAGAGGCACAGCAAGTTGGGTCGATGTCCCAGAAAGTGATGCAGGCAGTGACCACTCCACGTGGGGTGCCAGCTCCTTCCGCTGTGACCCCAGGGGGCCACCTCACTGTGCAAGGGACTCAGCCCCGCGTCTATTGATTCTTCCCCTCTGTAGCCAACATCAGGGTGACCCGGGCCTGGCCCCACCAATCAGGATGGAGACGGAGGCCATCAGCTCACTGACTCTCAGCACGGCCCCAGGGCAGCAGCGCGGTATTGGGGCTGGGTTCAAGTTGGTAGTTTGGGGTGAAAGGTGCTGTCTCTACCGTAAAGTGTCCCGTGCCGTCTGGGAGCTGAAGAGCCATCCCTGCACCATGGTCAGTGGCAGAACCTAAGGTACCGTTCTTGTTCTTTTCTTCCTTTTCCAAACTTGACTACAACTTCGGGTTAAGCTAGGGTTAACTGCCAATGGAGCTTGGAGAGGCTGTGCTCCACTCCACATATTAAGTGCTAATTCATGCAGCTTACCTCTGTGTCGCTCCTTCCCCTGCCCTGGCCCACCCTCCTCTTCCCCCTAGTTCCCTTCCTGCCTTTTTCCTCTTAGTATTGAGTTTTCTGAACCAGATATAAGGATAGCTTGTCGCGGTAATAAATTTCTTTTTCTTGAGGCCAAAATTAATATTCTCTGATAAGAAAATCCATTTGGGGGCTTTACTATGGGATTCAACCAAGAACAGTGCATTCTCACTGTCAGGAACAGAGGCGATGGGACTCCACAACGGCCCCAAAGGCCATAGCCTGAGTGGGGAAGAGCTGGACAGACCCAGGCCTTGGCGTCTTCCGGGGCCGAAGGAAAAGACCATTCCCCGCAGCTGTTTGTTCTCACCATTAGTGAGAATGAAATGCGTGCGTTGCAAATAAAACACTCAGGAAAGGTCACGGGGTTCATTTTCTTCCTACCAGCCCATGTTGCCTTCTTCTCCCCTGCCCGTTTGAATCTTAACCTTGTAACTAAAGACATGATTCTGGAAATAAATGAACAATTCAGCTAGGACTGCTTGCAAATGAAGATAAAATAACTAGAAAAGCTGTGGTTCTTTCTCAAAGACCAGAAACTAGGACAGTAATAATGTTTTAAACTGTACATTAGGGCTTTGTAGCCCTTTGTTCTTAAACTGTAGAATCCTTTTAATCTGCGGATTGCCAAGGTCTTCCGAGACAGACTTCTGTGGCCTTCTGTGCGGTGCTGTGTGGTAGGGAAGTGGGAATGGACACCCCAGTCGGTGATGGCGGTGGAGGAGTCAGGGAGAAAGCCGATCACACTCCACCTCTAATCCTTGTGTCTCCAGGGCTGTGTCTTTGAGGATCAAATATTATGCTCGGGACAACTTGTTACTCTGCCTACTGCTGACATGTGACAGGCATCCAAGAGAATTCTTTTCTTCTGATATCTATCTGCATGGATAATCTCTGCTCAGAAAAAGCTTTGCCCACAAGACGATGCTTCCAGGGGCCAGGCCAAGGCAGCGAGGGGTGACCCTGGCAGGTGGGGTATTCAGGGGTGTCTCAAAGGCTCACTTGAGCCACTGACTTCCAGGACGCTGGCCTGAAACTCCATGTAGACTTCCATCCCCGTGAGTTGATTCCAAGACAGACATCACACATTTGAGTGTGGACTCAGGATCCCGAGGTCACCGTGGAGGTTGTGAGGGTGAGGACTCGAGGAGCTCATCGGACATCGGCGGAGAGAGAAGGGGCGGCACAGCCTCCAGAGGCCTCTTTGGCCACAAGTGGGGTGTCCTCTGCGGTTCTGCCCAAAGGCACTTGTGGTCCTCGGCTGTGCCTCCCCGGGCTCTCAGCACCCAGGGGTGCATGAATCTCAGTCTGCAGAGGGACTTCTGGAACGTTGCTGGGCCTCTCTGCCCCCGGATTCAACCCTGAGCGACAGGCTCAGCTAAACTCAGCTCTTCCTGTGAACGAGGAAAGACACGCAGAGAGAGCCAGAGCTCGGAGGACCCGAAGGAGCTGGGTGTGCTGCTCGGAGGGCATTTGTGGTTGGAAGCTCTGGAGATGGGGAGTTGGGGGGCTGTCTGTAAGGCGATCCATGGCGGGGTGCACTTGACTTCCTTTCCGCCCCCCGTTTACACAAAGCACACAATTCATTATCTTATTTCAACCCTGCAGGCTTCCAGTAAGAATTTTGGAGATTTGCGAAAGAAGCCTAAGCCTCTGTCTCCTCCTTGCTTTGTCTCCCCACACAGAGACCCCTGTCTCCCTACAGAGTCCTGCGGATGTAATTAGGTAGAGAATCGCTTTCTCTCTGTATCTGAGCAAATATGTTTTGCAGGGCACCAATTTCTCAAGGGCAGTGGGCTGGGACGGCCAGTGCCTGCCGGGGGACAGCAGCTGACCTTCAGGCCAGGCTGACTTTAATTTGCAGAATGCTGCTGGTCCCAGGAGGCTCCAGGCCGGGCCACACAATCAGCCCAGCCAGCAGCCTGCTGCCACCCTGGGATGCAGAGGCACGGCCACGGAGCCTTCGCTGCTGCCTGGCTCAGGGACTGTGAATCTGGGAATGGAGTCGGTAGAGTTCAGCCCCAGACACAGAACTCTGTCTCAGCGGTGACTCTTTCCAGCTGCATTGCTTATCAGGAAGACGGGATATCTGCATTCCAAGCCATCTTACATTCTGTGTGCTCATTTCAAAAAGCGATGCTCCTGGGCACCCTGGTAACTAGACCCAAATCATGTGCACAGCAGAGCTGATGCCGGGACTCCGGCTCGAGACATCAAGCTCACCTGGGGCTGCAGGACGCTTCACTGTGGCAGCGTCTGGCGCTCTCCAGGTGCAGAAGGACCTGGGTGTCGCTGACGGCTGTCATGGCTGCCTTAGTGACCACTTGGTGGCCACATGATCAGAGCAGCTGATGGCCGCACAATCAGTGGAAATGGTGAGGAAGGAGAAAGCAGACTGAGCCAGCAGGTGCGCCCAGCCCTGGCGCCTGGCTCCTCCCTGGGGGTACATGCCCCGGTGTGTGAGAGCGCTTGTGCTCTGGTGCTGAAATTTTGTTCTCCACTGAGGAAAATTAAAGACAGGCAGCTCACCAGCTACGGCTAGTTGAGGCCACAGAATGTGCAGACGGCATGCATTTGAGGCACAGACACGGGTCACTGCTATTACATGTGGGCCATCACACTGAACACGCAGGTTGTTCGATAGAATTTGAAGAGGAGAATTTTCTAGGAAGCACATTATGTGTGAAAATGCCAGGAGTGTAAATATAAGGGCAGTGTATAATTTTTGGAGATCTCTACCCTTGGCAGTTTGCACTTGACTTTGGGTAGCATTTATTATGCTAAACTCCTGCCCTCCAAGATAAATCAAACAGCTGCCTAAAAGTGTCTTCCTCTTAGACATTGAAATTCTCGGGATTCAGAGCTTTTTTTCTTTTTCTTTTTTTTTAGACAAAGTCTTGCTATGTAGCCCAGGCTGGCTTTAAACTCACAGCAATCCTCCTGCCTCGGCCTCCCAAGTGCTGGGGTCAGGGGTGTTCACCCCAGCTTTTGTTGTTGTTTACAGTGATAATTATAGCTCATGGAGTACCTGCTCTTGCTTACCACTTTTCTCAGATATTAGCTCACTGAGCTGTCGCAGAACCCCTAGAAATTGCCACTATTACGAAGTCGGTTACACAGATGAGGAAGATAAAGCCCAGAGAGGCTGAGCAGCTCGCTGAAGACCACAGAGCTTGTTAGCGTGGGTCCAGAGTGTGTTCTGAGATGCTCTGCTGTACACAGCATGTGGTCAGTACGTGGTGCTCAGTGACCGGGGGAGGGAAGGGAGGGGATGGAAATAAGGTAAGACGTGCTGTGCACACGCACCTGCTCCCCAGGATGGGTGCCATCGTCGTGTACCGAGCATGTACCAATAAAAGAAAGATTAGAGAAAAGAAAGTGTCTTCCAACTGGCCTTAGACCTTTACGATGTTGGGGTCCAGGGAAGACTGGGCCTTAGGCGGTCCTGACAGCCATGGGGAGCTGGGATGGCGACCCTCCAGGTGCTGCAAACTCACAACGACGTCTTCACGCTAAGGTTCTGGGTAAGAACTGCCTCACAGCCCCGATCTTCTTGTCTCTTGTACTTTCTACTTTATTTTCAGACATTTGTATGACTTATGAAATATATACAAAGTTAAAAATTGGAAGAACCCAAAATTGAATGCGATAGAAAGTGAAGACTAGATAAAAGGGCACAGAGGAAAGGGTTCTCAGGGGCTGGACCCGGGCTGGCTTATCACGCACGGGGCGGGGTCGGCCCAAGGGGAGGAAACCCTGCGCCTCCTGTCCCAGGGCTTTGAAGGTTCGGTGGGTGGAGCCCTGGCAGCAGGCCGACAGGAGCAACTCCTATTCCAGGTTCACAGGTACTCTTTCTTCAGTGAACAGCAGCCTAACCAACTGCTCTCGGGACCCTGCGGTCCTCCGATTCTGCGTGGAGACCCGGGGACGCTAACCCAAAGGGAGACTTGCGTATGGCAGCTCAGCCTGCCCTGGCCCCACCCACCCACTCTCCTGTCAGCCAGCCTTTGCTGTGCCGGCATCTTCCACGGCTGCTGTTTCAGGGAAAAATGCATTTTTCAAAATTAGAATAGACAAGTGTGAGTGACAAAGATTGAACTCAGACTTCCGCTTTCTAGCACCTGGGCTAAGGCAACGAGGCCCAGAGAGGCAGGGAGGGAGACTGGACAGGGACGGTGTTGGCCGGCAGCCCGGTACAAACACAGCATGAGCTGTGGACAGCCACTGAACCCTGTGAGGGACTGTGGGTAACTGGGTCCACTGCCAATGGCTTCACACAGATCTGTTGCTTATTCTAAGTTGGAATCAGGTACAACCTAGTTCCAAGGAAAAGAAAAGGTCGCATTAGTTTGGTTCTCCTGGTGGGAATCATGGCCTGCATTTTCTCTTCTACACCGGTTTGCTTGTGCATAGTGACAGCCGGCCTCTTCAGAACAGGCATGGATTGGTTCTGTTTTCCTTTGTGCATATGATTCTGAATCTCTGGCTGCGTTCAGTCTGGGCTATGACCTGTCTTCCCTAGGACCTGGAGCACGGGTTCTTTCAAATGCCCTTGTGAGACGGAGCAGAGCTTCAGACTGCTGACCCCTAACCTCCGGGACCCAGGATTCCTACACGTCGGAAAGGCAGGAACCCAGAGATCTCCCTGCAGCTTACTGAGATGCTTACCAGATGAGACAGTTTCTCCTGCATGGTTGCATCTCCATGTGCTAATATGTCTAATTAATGTAGAGATGGGAAAGTTGATTAATTAAAAATAATTAACTTTGAGGGTAATTATTCAAACAAAAGCACCATTAGTGAATTGATAATTACTTTTTTTTTTTTTTTTG
This sequence comes from Fukomys damarensis, assembly GCF_012274545.1. Classification (NCBI taxonomy): domain Eukaryota; kingdom Metazoa; phylum Chordata; class Mammalia; order Rodentia; family Bathyergidae; genus Fukomys; species Fukomys damarensis. Next base: position 80,319,025 of record NW_022900929.1, read on the forward strand.
CTGTAGACATTAGCTTGCCCTATTCTTTTTTTGTGGGGGGGTACTGGGAATCTGACTCGGGACCTTGTGCTTGTGTGGCAGGTGGGGGCACCACTGAGTTAAATCCCCAGCCCTAGCTGGCCATATTCTAAAGGACTAGATCATAGGCATTTTTATTATAAATGGCCCTCTTTCAGTATCAGATTTATTTATTTATTTATTTTGGTTTTTTGAGACAGGGTCTCACTATGTAGTTGAGACTGACCTGGAACTCATTATGTAGCCCTGGCTGGTCTTGAACTCACAGTGATCCTCCTGCCTCAACCTCCTGAGTGCTGAGACTACAGGCATGCACCACCGTGGCCCGCCAGTATCAGATTTAAAGGGAAGAAACTGGCAATAGAGTTCAGGAGGGAAACAGAGTGATACGTTTTATCAAGATTGTTGCAAGTGCGGGAGAAAGAGCTGGACTGGCAGAGTGCCCTGGTCACCAGCTGCCTGTGTTCTAGGTGTTCTAGGTGCTGTGTCATCTTCAGACCTGCTCCACCACCTGGGAAACTAGGAGAGAGGATCTGGTGAAATAACACATGGAACATGCTCAACATAGCAAATGACACAACGGAGGGACCTGGCGGTTGTAAATGGTACTGTCTGTGACGTATCGGAAAGGGACAGTTGTGTCTGACATTTGATCGGCGTTGTACCGAAAGTCCTGCCTGTGATGTCTCCCAGGCCTCCCTCCGGAGCCCTGCCTCTGTGCCTGCCCCAGCCCGCATCTCACTGACCTCAAAGATCACATAGGTGGCGCCCGTCCTGATCCGACGAAGGGTGAGCTCATGATCGCTGTTACCAATGTGGTTGTGGATGACACACACTCCTGTCCCTCACAGTGCTAAGCTTTTCATGTGCAGTGTCTTAAGCCCAACTGTCCTGTGAAACAGTTACCGTTTATTTCCAGTTTGCTGAAAGGGAAACTGGAACTCAAATGTTACATGATTTGTTTGTGACCCGCAGAACCGGGATTGGCCACATGACCACAGTCGCCCCTAAGCCACACTTTCTGCAGGAAGAGGCCAACAGTTGATGGCAGTGTCCCTGGGCCAGGGTCTTCCTAGCGTCTGTGTTTCTCACGACAAATCCCCGATGAGCAGGAGTTTCAGATAGAAGGACTGGAAGTGTTGTGCGGGTTCTCGTCTTTTGATCCACTTTTCATCACTGCTTTCTTTTAAAACCCAGCAAGAGAGGCCAGAGAGAGAGAAAGAGAGAGAGAGAGAGAGAGAGA
>NW_022900929.1:80320627-80369318 GCF_012274545.1 Fukomys damarensis
GCTTTCTTTTAAAACCCAGCAAGAGAGGGCAGAGAGAGAGAAAGAGAGAGAGAGAGAGAGAGAGAGAGAGAGAGAGACAGAGAGACAGAGAGACAGAGAGACAGAGAGGAGGAGGGAGAAACCCCGGGGAGTTACACCCTGCATTCTGCACCCGGGGCCGGGGCTCATGCCAACCCTCCCGCCTCTGTGTGAGGCACACATCCAGCCCGTGGGAGGCTCGTGTCCAGGGTGACCCGGGTCTGCAGTTTGCAGGCTCTCATCTTGGTCCACAGTGTCTTGTCTGTTTTAAAGAGCCAACCGCATGGACATCTTACAATGTCGAAGTATGGGCTGAGTTGAGGTCTTTCTGAAATTTCCTGGGCTGTACCAGTGCAGCAAGGAACCCTCCACTCACAGCTCCCACTTCTCAGTGGACACTGTAAATGCGTTGCCAATGTGCAAGGAGAAAGCTGGCCACCATTGGTGTGGCCGTCGTGGAAACCAGTAGTTGTAGTTCCCTCGAAGGTTTCCAAGTTGATCAGAGTTTCTGCTAAAGTCCCCGCAGCTCTGAGATCCCCTAGGGATTCTGTCTGTGCAGCCTCTGGAGCCGGGGCCAGGACCTGCCTTGTTCTCTCTGGGTCTCAGAACAGGAGCATCAAGTTCTTTCCCTTGTCCACAACTTTTAGTAGAAAGAAAAGCACCCCAGAAATCACAGTCTTGCGGAATGGGTATTTTTAAAAGCATATTTGGGAATAAATGGTATACATCTAAAGCCAGGCCTGTGCTGGTAGATAAAAATGTTTTGAAGGGAGGATTCAGAAGGAGCACAGGGAAGGACAGAATCTTCTTCCCCACTTCAGGGATGCGGCTTTGCCTTCAAAAAGGTCTTTGTGAATGGAGAAGAGGAGCTATTTGTATCTGGGATCCTGTGAGAGGCTCTTCAGGGGCCTGGTTAGGAGCAAATGGATGTGGTCCCTTTCATCTGTGGTGACTTCTCTTGTTGTGCTGTGCGTGTGAGGGACTGCGAAGGTACTAATGGTGAGAGGGCATGGCTCTCAGAGATGAGAAATGAGCTGCATCTTAATGCAAATACACTCAGTGCAGGAGCGACATCTAAAAAGCTCCCTTCGATAATAAAACCCTTTCAGAGCAGCTTTCCAGGGAAAACAAACAATGGAGGAGGGAACACATTACTTGTTGTCTTTTAGAAATCCTCTTAAGAACCTGTGATCAAGCTCCATTTAGGTCAGAAGTGGCCTTGTTTCAGCAGGCAGAGGGGTGGGCACCGTCTCCAGATTCCCAGCCTGGCTCTGGCCTCTGTTCTGGCTGTGGTCAGGTGGGGGCAGAGCCCTGGTCGGGAGAGGTGCAAGGAGCTGGAGTGCACATTTTGCAGCCTTGTTTGGTTTCCTGGTGAGGGGGCTGGGACTCACCTCTTTCATTTCGAAAAATGGAGGCCTGCGATGGCTGATTCCATAAGGCACAGGCCATGTTTAATGTCTGTGCATGGGTGGACTCTTCCCAGTGGACACTGTAAACGGGACCATTCAGCTCTAAAGCCACCTCTTGGCTTATGGGAAAGGCTCCTGTCTGGGCAGCCTTAGCTGTCAGGATGAGGGGATGGTGGGAGGGTGTGTTGAGACCCCGAAGACAACCACGAGGCGACCTCATCCTCATGTCTGCTCTTCCCCAAGCCTGCTGTCCTGCACCGCCATGCTGTCTTGCCTGAGTTACAGCAGTGACCTCCTGAATCCCATCTCCCAAGCCCACCCTGTTTCCTGCACAGTTCTGTTAATCTCAGCCGAAGAAACAGCTTTAAATTCATGAATGTGCCTCACTGTTGTAGGAAAGAGCATGGAATCTGCAGTCTGCATCCCGCCTCTCTGGCTCTGGCTCTGGGCCTCTGGATTTGGTTTCTTCTCTGTCTCTGCTCTTTAATCTCCACCCTCCATGAGCTTTCTATGGGTTAAGCTGCTGCTCTTCTTCTGATCCCAAGGAGCCAAGTCAACTTCTGCTGGTCTCTCCAGGCTGCATTAGATGCTAGGTCCTCTCGGACAATGCCCCAGGCCGCATTGGTTGGTATGGACAATGCTATTTCCCCTGGGCTCCACCCATCACAGTGGAAGTGACTGGTTTAAGGGCCATCTTTCCTAGCACCTGGAAACTTCTGAGGACAGGTGTTGCTGTGGGTGATGTCGGCATGGTCGGGTTTCTGGGTTCTTGTGTGCAACAAAGGAAAAAGCAGTCTAATAAAAGCAGGCAACAGTACACTCAGAGCAAGCAGAAAGAAAAATGGCAGGAGCACGGAGGAGGCGGGTTTGAAGCGTTGCACCATGTAGAGGACACCTCCCATTGGTCTTCCAGAGGCTGACTGACAAGGGATGGCACCAGCGTGTTTGTGCGTCACGCCGCTGGGCCTTGGTGGCGCACTTCCCTTCCCATAACCCCGCCCTTGTGATTGGCTGCAGGGATGCATCTTGCACCCGGAAGGTGAACCCTCAGCGAGCCCCAGGTGGGTCAGGCAGTCATCTCTGCCTCCAGGTCGTCGCCTTAGGACAGAGGTGGGGGCGTTGGCCAGGTCAGTGAGAGGAGAGGAGTCCACAGCCCAGGGTTCTATCGATATTACAGGGGCTATGTCCGTCTCATTTCCTGTACCTGGTGCCTCACAAGGTGCTCAGAAAACACCACATTTGCAGATTATGCGACTGGCTGACCACCGAGGCCACCTCTGGACGTCGTGGTGCTGTGTGTGACGAGCCACCAGGCAGCCCTTCTCTCAGCCCTTCCTTCCTTTCCTCCCCACACACGCGTCCTGCCCTCAGGACTTGTTTGGGGCATAATTGCATCTGAGGCCAGGCCGACTTGATGAGTCATCGAAAAATGGCTTCCCCATCTATGCTTTGCATTGTAAATTTCTGTGTCAGCAGAAAAGCTAGATAAAAAGCGGGAGACTCCTCAAACTTGCCGTCTGGCATAGTATGGGTGGAAAAAAGTCCACTCCATTTAATTTACTGAATTTGTGCCTTAAAAAAAAAAAATCCCTGAATTCAGGCAATTCAGTTTGTGTAGACCCAGTGAGACAGGGATCAATATCTGGTTTCTGAGAGATGAGACTGTACATACTGCAGATTTAAAACTAAAAATCCATACAGTCGGCTGCGACGCGAGGCATGCAGGGCTGTAGGTCACGGAAAGAAAAATTCTACCTGCACCAGCCCCCTGCTTCTTTGTTGGAAAAATGGAAGAGAATGTGGCTTCTCCCATGTTACCTTGTAACTGGGAAACTGAGAAAGGGAAATTACCCCAAGACAGATTTCATTAATCTTCATCTGCATACGTATGGAGGCTTTCTGGAAAGCACCGAAAAATAAAAAGATATAGGAGAAGATTCACTGTCACAAAGCCTTTACCCAGGGACCATTGCTGTTAAATGTTGGTATTTATTTCCCTAATATCTTGGATAGTGTTCTGTGCAGTTGAATTTGTATCAGTCCATATTATCGTTTTCCATAACCGTATAAAATAACACCATCTACCCTCCAAACTTAGACAGCTAGAGTTCTAATGATTGCAAGCATTTTATTATTTATGTGAACCATAACTTTTCTCAGTGTTTTTACTGAAAGCTCAGGAAGTGTCAGTTTTAAATTACATAAAACGAAACCAAAATGAATATACACATGAATATTTAAAATGTGCATATGGTTTAGCCTATAATTCTGATTATTTCTATAAGTTACTAGACATGGCATAACTGAGCTAAAAGGATATGAAATACTTTTTAAGGTTCTTGATTTACATAAACAAAATCTAATCCAGTTTAGAGTCCATCATTTCTGGGGACTTTTTTGATATTCAGTTTTCCTGTCCAGAACACTGCCCATTTATTAAAAAAATAAATCTGTCAGTCAGAGCTTTTTTATGTGTAGATCTTCATTATTTTTGGCCCTATGTACTCAACATCTTTGATTTGTAAGTGGGATATTTTCCCTTTTGACTTTAACTTCTGAATATTTATTTTGCTTTCCACTGAAGATTACTTTTTAGGAAAGTTTGAGAGAAAAGAAAAGGAAACCTGTGGAAATATGCATTTATACACGAGGCCTTGCTGAAAATTAGGGTGACTCCCTCCTCCCTCAGCGCCAAAGCCTGTTGAAGTCCTTGTGGGTGTGACGGCAGAGGGTAGGGAATGAGCCCAGGGACCTCCACCGCAGACTGACAGACTGGAAGCTGAGTACAGGGGAGGGGACCAGCCTGGGCTGAAGGAGGCCACTTCATCTACAAACCAGAAGGAGCCGCAGGGGCAAGGGCAGATGGGCTGGGGCGAGAAGAAGCGAGGAGGTGTGGACCCTGCAACTCCAATCTCAGGAGAGGGAGCAGCCTGCCTGAGAGGGTTGGGAGACCCTGGGCTGGGAACAGCGGGGAAGGGGGCCTCACCAGTGTCGCCCACTGCAGTTTCCTACGCCCTGCGCCCTGGGAGCCTGTCCAGTGTCTACGATAGCTGATGAGCCCAACACCAACTGCAGCACAGCTGATTTGCTGGAAACAGGGTGGAGATGGAGCATCCGCCAGTGTCCAAGTGCTACCAGACCCCTGGGGGGACTTGGGGAGCTCAGGCTCCTTGAGAACGTGCCCCCTAGCATGTATTCAGGAGATTGAGCATCACCTGAAATTGTCTTTATATTTTTCTTTTGGGAAAAATGGTTGGAAAAAAATATTTCTTCCGTTTTTCCCAGAGTGTGTATGTGTTTTGAATTTCACAAATCTTTTGAAAGGAAATAACTGGTCTCTGTAAAAGGATTTCATTGTCTGTGGTGAGTACCAGTGTCCAGCACCTCAATATTTGATCTACATTTTTCCTGTTGATGTTTTATTCATGGTCACCAGACAGGTTCCGAGGGTACTGCCAATCGTATAATTTTTCCTTTGTTCAAATATGTATACCCCTGCTTGTTTCTGACTTGGAGAACTTGTAGTTCTTTCTTTTTTTTTTCCCCCTTCTTTTTCTTAGCTTTTCAGTTTGGGCTCATGTCTCAGAATTAAAATTGAGGTCCATTAGGTGTCATTCGTCTGTGAGATGAGTTCCATATTCCACCTATCGATTCCATGGTGGGTGAACGTTTTCAGGGTTTAGGCGAGCCCTATCTCATGCCCTAAATAGACTTACATTATTCCTCGATCCAGGGCAGAGATGGAAGGAAATATCTTCATCCGAACAGCTTGGGGGAAAATGTTTCATATATCGAGAGCTGCTGTATGTGATACATGTAGTTTTTTGATAAGTGAAATGAAAATAAGTATTCTCCATGATATTGATCCAATAGAATACATTTAGTCATTCCAAGCCCATTTGCCTTTGAATGATGCCTTCTGGGATGTAGATATTTTTCAAGCCAAGGGCATTTTATGATTATAAATACCAAGCAGCTATATTTTGTTTTGTAGTGAATTTGCCAGAAATTGTGGCAACGGTGGTAAGGAAAGTCGTGGCTCAGTGATGTGTCTGAGAAAAATCGTGGCAGCCTTTGCCTGGATTATGTCTCCACGTCAGGAGGCCTTATTTACACGGATGCCTGTTACAGTGAGCGTCTCCTGACCATTGTGACCACTGTGAAATCCACGGGCCTCCTCGGTTCACACCCCCAGTCTCACTGTGCATTTGGCATGCAGATCCTTTCCCTGGCTCTCGGTGCCGGTGCCCTACCTGAATTTATTCCTGCCTCGCTGTTTCTCCAGCTCCCTGGGTGAGTGTTAGGTGGGTCAGAGGCACTGACGCCTTCACTCACGGCCTTGGTCACCTCTCTGTCCATACCCGACTCCGCAGCTCTGTTCCTGCCTCTGGGAATCAACTCAGATTTTCCACCAGCCTCAAATTTAGCTAATCTAAAAGCTGCTTCCTTCTGCTCCTGCGTGATGTTTCTACCTGCGGTTCACTTTCATTGACCATTCTGCAGCTCACTTAAGCGTCAACATTGCAGCCAATGCCGGCTCCTTCTTTCCCTCAGATCTTCCCTGTCCGACCCCCAGGGTTTGGTTTTACTTTTTCTCCAAACATTCTCTATATCTTCACCACCTCCTCTCACCCTTGACTCTCATCACTTCTCAAAGCCAGGTCAGGAGACCCCTGCGTCTGGATCTTTGCATTAGCCATAACATCATTTCCTTGGGTTCTAACTCTCCTTTCTCCCTGCCAGAGGAGCCTCTCTGCTCTAAAGCAAGATGATGACCTTGATTTTGTGTTCTCTGCTGGTAGAACTTTCTAGGAGGAGATTGGGCAAAACATTGCCCGGTAACCTCCTGCAAATACCTAGGATCATCAAGGATAATTATTTTGGATAATTCTAGAGGGGAGAGGGAGATATAAGGTGAACAATCGAATGTTGGAAATAAAAGTGGGCCAAATTAAAGAGGAAGGGGACTCTTTACAGAATTTCTTTTGAGACTAGGAAGAAGGCAGAGTTTGGTAGGCTCTGCGTGGGCAGAAACATTGCTCTCCTTCCATCAGTGGCACCTCTGGGCCCTCTAATGGAGGAGTGGGGCAGATGGGGCAGACCTGGGGTCTGAAGCTGTAGGACTGCTGGGCTCTAAGGTGGCCCTGCCCATGTGGCCATCTGCAGGGAGCCACACAGGGCAGGGCAGTGGGCTCCTCAGCTGTAACAGGGAAGTCCGAGGACTGTGGGACCCTTTCCTAAGTGCTTTGAATAACACAGGGCACCGAAGGACTCTGGCGGGACTGAGGGAAGACTCCAGCTGGAACCCTGCTGCTGCGATGTGAACACAGCAGGGTACAGTGGCTCAAGCAAGCTGGAAGCCTTTCTTTCCTGCACCCCTCCTCACAGTCTGGAAGGGAGTTGACTCTTTGTTCTGGTAAGCAGCTCTGGACCATGAGGGTGTTTAGGAATCCAGACCCTTTCCCTCCTGCTACCTCACCATCTACCGGACCACATCTTTAAGATCTTACACCATGGCCCTCTCCCAACCTGGTGAAGTGTGTAGACTCTGTCTCAGAAAAGTGGTTTTCAGTGGATAAAAAAATACGTAGGAGGAATAAAATATTAGAATAAAATGCAGGGATCACAAACATCTAAAGACAAATCTGTGGTGTGTTAGTACATGCAGCTTTAGCAAAGGGTCACAGAGATCCAGCGGCATGTTCATTAAGGCCTTCGTTTCAACTCAGTGATCAGCGTGCATTCCTATTTAGTAACACCCGTATAACTGGGGCGCGACATGAAGGCAGGTATGATTTCACATGGGGACACGTTCTAGTCACTTTCTGTGGCTTGTTGCCCACATTCACAATTCAGGAAAACACTGGATTTCAATGTGATGTTTCTGAAGGTGAAACTGTATCTTTTCCCAGCCAGGTTTCAGGATACTCTGAATTCTGACCATCGACTCTGTGCAGAAGTCCAGTCCGGGTCGTGGGCCCTGTGCTGGAGTGTTCATGCCACCCACCTCCGTGCCTATGTGTTTGTCAGGGCAAAAGAAGTGGAGGAGTCCAGGGCACTCTGTCCTCTTTGGGGGCGCAATCACGGCTATCTTTTCCTCCATGGGTTGAGCCCAGTCCAGTGGCCATACTTCTCGGCAGGAGAAACAGGGTCTGGGGTGGTGTGGTATAATCCAGCGGCCATACACTCCGCTAAGCAGAGGGGTTAAATTAGTAAAGAGAAGAAGGCGAGGCTGGGGAAATACTTGGCCTCCGTTACAGGAATACAGAAAGCCCCACAGTAAGCCTGAAATTCAGTTTCCTCACCAGGTTCGGAGGAGACTGTGTGACTTAGAAGGTCTTACAGGAGGATTAACCAGAGAGCCCTCGAGTGGCCAGGAAGGAGGGAGGGAGGGAGTGCACCATATGCTTTTTTGAAGCCGACCAGCCGGTGACCAGGGCCTGGGAGAGGAATCATCTGTGATAGTGACGACACACTGAACTTCCCAGGACCGGAAGGGGTCAAAGAGCTTTAGGGTTAAATTCATTCATTCATTTGTTCATTCAGCAAATACATATTGGATGTGGATTCTATGCCAGCCAGGCACTGGTATAGTAGCTCGAGAAATAAGAGTGAATGATATGAAGTCCTGGCTCCCAGGACTCTTTCCCTACATGAGGGGAACTGGAACAGTAATAAACACAAACCTTATGTCCCGGGAGGCAATGGCTGTATGATGACATGGGCAGAGGTTGTGTGGGAATGCTGTGCGGGGCAGAGTTCTGAGATGGCCCAAGATCCCGTCCTTGGTCGCCCCATGCACCGCCTCCACCTTGTAGGCGAATAGACCTGGGCGACAGTGAGAAAATGCTTCTGTGATTAGGTTGTGGCATATGCAAAGGTGATGGGATTTTGAAGATGTAATTCAAGCTCTGAAATCGGTTGGCTGTGCGTTAATCAGATTCCCACCTGATTATCCTGGACCTCAGGTAAAAGCCCTCACCGGAGAACGAGGCCTTCCTTGAGGTTAGTGAAGTTCTCCTGCTGGCTTTGACAAGGATAGACTCCTCGGACCTGTCTGCAGGACGGACCACCTGGCAGGGACTCACTCGAGGGTGGCTGGCAGGAGCTGAGAGCAGCCTTCAGCTAACCAGAGAACAGGAATCTCTGCCATGTAGCCACAGGAAATGGATTCCAGCAAGAATCACGGATGGGTTTGGGAGCAGGCTTCCCTGTGAAGCTCTGTGGTGAGGATGCAGTCCAGCGGGCACCTTGGCCATACCCTGCGGCAAGCCCAGCTGAGCTCCCTGAGCCCCAGAAACCATGGAAAAGTAGATGCATGCTGTTTCGGGCCACTAACTGCATGGGCATCCACTACCCAGCACACGCAGAGGGCCAGCACTGGTGCTCTTCTAAACGGGATGGCCGGGACAGGCCTCTCGGGGAGGAGTTTGAGTGCAGACGTGAAGGAAGCAAAAAGTGGCCCAAAAGGGCTGGGGAGGAGAGCAAAGGACGGAGGTCTGCTGAGTTAGGTGCGGCTCTGTGACCCTCAGGTGGAGCACGGGGCTCCAGGAAATCTGAGAGACGACGAAAACCTGGATGACACTGCGCAGGGAGGCTTCAGATGTGAACACATTTCCACAGTAGAGTCACCCAGTGCTCCTAAAGGGCTGGATTCAGGTCTGAGAGGGAAGGAACCCGAGCGAATCCACGCAAGGCAGGTGCCACCTCTGTGACGGGAAGGGGAGGGTAAGATGGAGGAGCAGGCGTGGGGCAAGGTGAAGGGCGTGGTTAGCATGAAGTTTGGGATCCCAGCCGAGTGCATTTGTCAAGGGGGACTTGAAAAACGATTTATAAATAGAAGTCTAGGGTTTAGGAGAGAGGCTGGGATGGAGGTGAAAATAGTGCTACATGTAGGCCCGATTTATAGCGTGAGGCTGACAGAAGCAGCTCCAGATAGAGCCATAAAAGTGTCCTGGGCCTGAAGTCACCTTGAGAGATCACGGTTTTCTAGAGGAAGAGGACAGCAGGCCTGTGACCACGGGCACTGGCATTAGCAGACCTTGACTAAAGCTGATTCTGAGGTCACAGTCCCCCTTCCTAAGGGTCAGACTCCTTTGGTCCCTGGAGTGTTTCCCACTCTCACTTTACCATCAGCCGGGCTTGGTTCTTTCCTGTGGGGTTACAAGTTCCAGCACAGACTTCCCCTTCCTTGGGTGTTGCCATTCAAGGTGTGGATGGCATCCTGACTCATGGAACAGATGAGAGGCCTCAGATTAAGGAGGGAGAGCCTCCCGCCAAAGTGCTCCGGTGCTCAGTAGGCTGTGGCCCACTGAGACTCATCAATAGATGTTCAACAATATCACAACTCGTTTAAATCTCGCTAAAGAGGTGTTATGTGCTATTGTTATTGACTTCCCTTTTCTAATTACCACCCCAAGGTGACGGATGATACAGCTCTAATGACCACATTCCTGGAGGGAGAGTGGCTTTAGGCTTTCGCTGGCATCTTTTCCTTCCATGCTAAGGGAATCCACTTAACAGAAACCGAAATCCTACAGGCTGGTGCCCCCGTGCCCACTGGGGTCTGTGGAAAGCCAGTTCTGCAAAATGTTCAGGTTTCGTGGCTCTGTAAGGACTCACATGCCAGGCTGGCCAGGTGCGGAGCTCAGCATCTTCAGAATGACACAAACGTGTTGGACCGAATTTGATACTAGGATCTCCCGCTGATCTGGGAATCATGTTTTAAAGACATATTATCATCTCTTAGGACATTGTACACACAGGCGTGTGCATATCTGCACAAGTGCCCAGCTCCTGGCAGGATGTTGCAGGAGGCCCCGGGATGGCCATGAGCTTCTGACCTTCCCCAGTGGTGCTGCTGACGAGGGCTGGGGATGCTCGGCTGTGTGGGCCAAAGCCGGGGAGCCCTGCAAGGTCACTCACAGGGCCCGCATGGCCGAGGGAGCCCCTGCAGCCGGGATGATGACACACACCTCAATATATGTTACCTGGAAAAACTCAACGAACAGGAATTGGAAAAGAAAAATTGCATTATGTTCTGCTATGGGCGTTTAAAAGTGGAACACTGGGCATTGTTAATATGAGTCCATAAGAACTGTGTAGAAAATTGGAAATAGAGGCAGACTTTCCCAGTGTGATAAAGGGAATCATAAAGCCTGCTGAAAATATATGCTTCCTGGAGAGACAGCCCCCCTCTGATGTCAGGAGTGATGCGAGGATGCCCGCTGTCATGGTTTCCTTCGAACCCGGCAGTGGGGATGCTGTCTAGTAGAGGAGGACAAGAAAAGCAAGGGGAAAAGATAGGAAAGGGTGCTGTTCCAAGACGATATGACTGCATGTGGGAGAGCCGAGAGAATCACAGACAAGTATGATAACCAATAAGGGACTTCAGTAAGGCCACTGGCTATAAAGTCAACATGAAAAGATCAAGTATAAGCCTCTACACCTATAATAAATACCCAGAAAATGGATAAAATAATATCACTTACAGAAGAATAAAAATATCTATTATCTAGGAACAAATCTAAGAAACGATGTGTAACTCATCTACGCATGACACTGAAGTGTAATGTAAAATTAAAAATATCCAAATGAATGGAAGAAAACCCATGCACACATGAACATATGAGCATTCAATCTAATAAAAATGGAAATGTCACCCAAACTGACCTTTCCAGTTCAATCCCAATAAATATTCCCATCCCTGTACAAAGTCTGCTGTTTTGGTAGAAATAAGTTGGTTCTGAAATTTATATGAAAATTCAAAGAGTCAAGAACAGTTGAGGAGTCATGAAGAAAAAATCCAATGGGAATGTGGTATAAGCAACTAGGATGATGGATATAATAGAAGGTTTAGAAATAGTTCACCTGTGCGGACACTAAATTCATGATGAAAGTGTTACTACAGAGTGGTTGGGAAATCTGTTTTATCACCAAATTATGGTGAGATCAATGCATTAAAGACACGGAAGAAAGAAACTTGCCCTGCTCATCACGCCACAAGTAAAAGTTACCCCCACGTAGACCTAAAATGAGAGGTAAAATAATGATGTTTCTGGAAGGCAACCAGGAAAATGCGCTACAACCCAGGGTAAGACAGCACTGCCTACAAAAGAAGAGATTGGCAGCTATGACTCCACTAACACCAAGAACTCCCTTTCTCTGAAGGAGTGTGAATCAGGAAGTATTTGTGACATATATTAGGTATTTGCAATGTAGTTCCAAAGGTTTTTGTATTTAAAATGTAAAAAAGAAAAACAATGTAAAGACAACTCTAGTAAACATTTCAGCACAAGTCTTCGAATAGGCATTCCCTAGAATACAAAACTCAAAAGGCCAAAAGTTTGCTTAACTTCCAGACAGTAGGGAAATCAAACCCGAGATAGGATACTACCTGTTATCGTGCTGGATGACTGAGTTAACAGGACTGACAAATGCCTGGTGTCTCTGAGGACGGGGAGCAGAACCTCAGTGTCATGGATGTGTACACTGGTGTGACCACTTTGGAAAACATTTTAGTGTTACGTACTCCAGTCAGACACTAGTATCCTCTGGCCTGGCTGCCACCCTCCTGCTACACACCCCACAGAAACGGGGCCGCTTGTTCACTGGGAGACACGCGAGAATGCTCACAGCAGCACCACCCGCACATCCCCAAACCCGAACAATCTGAAGTCTCATCCGGCACGAATACACAATGTATTGTATCTTCACACAGAGAAATACTGTGCAGCCGCAATAAAGAATAAAGTAGGGGCAGCACGATGGGTGTAGCTCAAAGTGCATGAAGTTGGATTCGAATGCAGGCCTCTGCTGTGACTGCGCTTATGGAGTCAAGGCTGGTGACTGTGGGTGACATTTGGTGAGGTGATCTTGGTGGCAAGTGGTCCCTGGGGGATATAAAGGCTGGTGGTTAGAGGAAGGCAGTTTTGGGACTGTGCTACTGTTGTAGGCCTCGGCTGGGGCAGTGGGTCTGTGGATGTCCCTGTGGCAGTTAACTGAAATGTGCATTTTCTATTCTGTGCACTTTCCTGGCAATGTTTTAAAAAGAAAAGATGTGTACGTCGTGTGATCCGATGTTTCTACGTTATTGATTTCACAGATGTGGCTGTGTGTGAGTGAAATTATGTGTGTCCTAGGGAACTCACGGCAGCAGTGCTTGCAGTATCCACAGATTCAAGTCCACTGAAATTTCTTTAATAGAGATAAGTTAAGTAATTTATGAAAAATCATGTACAGCAGACCTCAATTTGCCAACTCCATTCTGTCTGTGATTCTGGTCGCAAACCAAGTTGGACAAGAACCGAATCAAATTCCCCCACAAAATCAGCACTGAACCTGATCGGTGAATTTGATTCGGTTCTCATCCAATTCAGTTTGCGACCAGAACTGTGGAAAGAATCAAGTTCATGAACTGAGGTACCACAGTAATAAAACACAAAGTAGCTGTTAAAGAGAATGACAGTGGCACACACACACAAAGTCCTTTAATATTAAGGGAGAAAAATATTTGAATTGTATATATAGTATGTAACATTTGCGTTTATGGAAAATGCTTTTTTTAAAAAAATTGACAGGTAATAATTATGTATATTTATGGGGTACAGTGTGATGTTTTGGTAAATTTATACATTGTGTATCAGTCAACTCAGAACATTTACATGATTCATTATTTCAAACATTCAGCCTTTGTTTGAGATGAGAATGTCCAAAATTCCCTGTGCTATTTTGAATTATGTAATATGTTGTCATCGGGCACAGCCATCCTTCCCTGGAATGCACCCCCTCCTGGCCGGGGATTTGACCCCCTCACAATCTCCTCGCCCCGCCCCCCAGCCTGTGGCGGCCACTGTCCTCTCTCTCCCTGTGAGACTGCACATCTCACTGTGGTAGACTCTGTAGGAGTGAAATCGTGCAGTGTTTGTCTTCCTGTGCATGGCCTGACTCATTTGACACGGGGCTCTCTGGGTCCATCCGTGTTGGGCGAATGGCAGCAGGTGGCTCCTGACGGCTGAGGAGTGTTCCATCGTGTCTGTGCCACACCGTCTTTATCCGCTCACCAGCCGATGGCCAGAGCTGGCTTCCATTTCTCGGCGGCTGTGGACGGTGTTGTGGGGACGTAAGAGTGTTGAAGCAGCAGGCTGAGTTTGGATATTTAGCCGGTAGTAGGACTGCTGGTTCGCCAGTGGTTCTGCTTTGACTTATCCCTCTTCTGCGTGAGCGACGCTGTATTGCTTTTCCATTCCCAGCAGCAGTGCGTGAGTTTCCCTTCTCCACACCTTTGTCGGCATTTGTCACACTTTGTCTTTTTCATGATAACCGTGCTTGCTAGGGTTGCGTACTTTATTGTGTTTTTGATTTGCACTATGTACTTCTAAAACTAATAATTGTTATTTCATTTGGAAATAGAACTGTGTGGCTAGAAGGCAGAGAAGGGAGAAGACTCCTTCAGTGTGAGTCCTTTCATATACTTTTTGAATTTTGTACCATATATGAATTTCTTAGTTCCAAATTGGTTGTAGTAAAATATGGAAAAAACAAGCAAGGAAGAACCCACTTGACCAGTGAGATACTTTGCTAAGCATTTACCATACAAAATTAGGCACTGGTAAATTTATAGTGATTTTATAGATGTAGAAACTTGTCTAGTTCATCCAGCTAATAAGGCGTGGAGCTGAGCCCACACCAACGTCCACGTGAAGGGAAATTCAGCTGAGGAAGGGGTTGGGGGCTCTCAGTTGCTTAGCCCGGGGTGGGGCCATCTTGAAAATCTGGAATGAGCCAGTGATGGATGTCAGATGCCTCGTGTTAAAACTACATTAGAAGTCATTACATGTTTTTATAGTGCTTCTGATTCCATTATAGTTGCCTGGTGATAATTACCAAGCGAATCAAAATGAAAATAGAGGTGGAAGCTTAGGAATTAAGGTTTCCTACAGAGAATTCTAATACATAATGCTATTCGCTGTTTTAGTTGGCTGGCTACTGGACAAATTGGGCCCATTTGATAGAAAGTGCTCTGATTATATTTTGCTTTATGGGCACATAATTTTCTTGATGTTAGAACAATGTTATCTCCTTGATGACACTGACCACGGTCCCTCACTTGCTTTCATTTTTAGCATTCAGCAGTGTCTGTCTTCCGCGTCTTCCCTGTTCATCAGCCACTGAACAAGTGCTAGTCTTTCTGTTTAACAGGTTACTTGCATGCTCTCATCTCACTTTTCCTGGATCTTCAGCCTGAGTCGGTGCATCAGCATCCTCCCTGGGCTTCCTCACCCATTTTCCGCTCCCGCTCCCTGCCTCTCTGCCTGTCTGCCCTCTTCTCTGTCCTTCCTCCCTTCCTTCCCCCCTGTTCTTCCTCTGTCCTTCACTGATTTATTCGCTCCATGTTTGCTGAACACTTACCATGAACAAGATCTTGGGGAAACAATGAGAAACAAAACAAAGTAGTCCCTCTCCTCAAGTGCCTTGCCGTGAACTGAAGAAAACAAAGCAGGAGAACAGGGAACTAGAGATTCAGTAGAGGAACACAGACGAGGCTGTGGGATCCCAGATGTGGCAAAGAAGGGTTCTGGTGAGCAGCGGGAGAAGGTTTTTCAGAGCAGATGGCGTGGGGCATAGCCCGTGAGAGGGAGTTTTCCACTGGGTGGACATGAGTGGAACAATTCAGGGAGAAGAAGTAACTCGAGTAAGTCCAGGGCAGGTGAAAGAGCCTCTTCTCCGGTCCTCTTCTGTGATATACAGCACACGGCCGCCCGAGCTGTTTTTTGTCAAAGAAATTGGAAATGCGACCTGCCGCCAGTGTCTCTAACAACTGTCCAGTTTTTCAGAACATAGGACGGATTACTTGGCTTCGAAGCACTTTGCTAGTCTTCTGTCTCACACCTGTGCCCTCCTCTGGGATCAGGCGTCACCAATTCAATGGAGCCAGTGCTGACTTGGGAGCTGTGTCTTAGAGCCTCCACCCTCTCTGGTTCCTGGTTGGAGCTGTTCAGGGGCAGAATTTGAAGGGGCCTGGCCATGGGAGGTGGGTGGGAGGAGTGGCTGTCACTCTGGGAGCTGCGGCTGGCCCTGCTCTCCGCTCCCGAGCCCGTGTGTGGAGCCCACAGGTTTCTCGACTGTGTGTGCGTAGAGGGCGGCTCTGTAGAGACAGTGGCTTTCTCCAGTCCTTTCACAAGCTCCTCCTCTGTGGTCCACTTTGTTGGCTGGAGGAGCTGGTTCCTTGGGGTCCCCTGCAAGCTCCAACCTGTGCTGCCTTCAGGGCACTCTGGTGACCTCGAGCCCCTCCCAGGCTGTCCTTCCAGCCCAGGCCACATTCGTGTGGAGTCCGATTTCTAAAGCAAATCCCCATTCCTGCAGTGCTCATGGTGTGTGAGACCTGGCAGGTGCCGTGAAGCCTCTCTCTCCCTCCCTCTCCTCCCTCTTCAGCGACAGCGTGTACTGAAGGGACCAGGGCAGTTAGCCTTCAGCTCCTCCCAATTCTTTTCTTCTGGAACCTCTGAGCTTCTCCCTCTGGGTCCTGAAATCTGTATCAGCTCACTGTGACTGCAGCCCTCTGCATGGTGGATGCTAGAACTTAGTTCTTCTAACTGCTTTGGTGCCCCTCACCCAACCGCTTCTATCCCCCCTTACAAACCTCTAGAAATAACAAATCTACATGCAAATCAACCTTTAAAAAAATCTATATTGGCTACTTGTCTCTGTGCCTGGCTCCGGTCACTTAACGTAATGTCTCCCCTGTTCTATCCACTCTGCTGAAAGGGGCAGGATTCCATTCTTGTTTATGGCGCAGTAACACCTGACTGTGTACGGAAGTAGCACCATAGCTTTTCATCCATTCACCTGCTGATCCCAAAGCTTGGTAACCGCCAACAGTACCTTACTAAACAGGTGTGCGCAGGCATCGCTTCTGTCTGCTGACTTCATTTCCTGGGGACGGCCACCTGGGCGAGGATGGCTGTCCCTATGGTGACTTTGCCTGTAGACTTCTGAGGAAACCACTCTGCTCCCCACAGTGGCTGCACCCCAGCAGTGCATGAGGGTTCCCTTCACCACTCTCCCTGCGCCTGTCACCTCCCATCTTTTTGACAGTCACCCTTCTGACGGGGACGAGACCGATCTCACTGTGGTTTGGATTTGTATTTCCTTCGTGGGTAATGATATTGAGAATTTTTTGAATTTTTGCTGGTCGTTTGTATTTCTTCTTTTGAGATATGTCTGTGTCATTTGCTCATTTAAATACTGGATGTTTATTTTTGGCTGTTAAGGTTTTTGGGATTTCTTGTGTTTTGTGGGTATCACTCGCCTGTCAGAGGAACAGTTTGTAAATATTTTCTTCCATTCCATGGGTTGCCTCTTTACAGAGTGTTTCCTTTGCTATGCAGAAGCTTCTTAGTTTGCTATAATGCCTTTTATTGGCTGTGCTTTTGGGGTCTTATGCCCATCATTGTCTATGCTGATAACTGTGCTGATAACCCTATGTTTTCTTCTAGTACTTTTGTAGTTTCCGGTCTTAGATCCATTTTGAGTTGATGTTTGTGCAGGGGAAGAGATAGAGGTCAGGCTTTTGTCTCCTGTGTAGGGAATTCCAGTTTTCCCATACCATGGATTAAAGAAGCAATCTTTTACTGGGATTTAGCTCAGTGGTCCTGCCACCTGCCTTGTAAGCGCAAGGTCCTGAGTTTGATCCCTGATACAAAACACAAACAGAAGTAATCTTTCTCCAATATATGTTTCTGATGCTTTTGTCAAGAATCAGAATGGATTCTGATGCATAGATTTTCATTCTGGGATTTCTTTCTTTCTTTTTTTTTGAGACAGCATCTCACTATGTAGTTGAGACTGACCTGGAATTCACTGTGTAGCCCAGGCTGGTCTTGAACTCACAGTGATCCTCCTGCCTCAGCCTCCCGAGTGCTGGGATTACAGGCATGAGCCACCACACCCAGCTTCTTTCTGGGATTTCTATCTTGTTCTCGTGGTCTAAGGGTCTTTTTTCTTTTTTTTTTTTTTGATCAGTTGTTCCACACCGTTTTATTTACTATTGCTGTCATTTTGTCTTAAAATCAGTTATTGTAAAGCCTCCAACCTGTTATTTGTGCTCAGTGTTGCCTTAGCTGTTCAGGACTTTTGTGCTTCAGCATGAATGTTAAGATTTTTTCCAGGTATATGAAGAATGTCACTGGTATTTTGATGGGGTGCACATGGAAACTACAGGTCACTCTGAATAGTTTTGGCATTTTAACCGTATTAACCTTTTCAGTTCATTCACAGGACAGGACTTTCCATTGTTTATGTTTTCTTTCATTAATCCACATTTTATAATTTTCATCTTAGAGGTCTTTGACTTCCTTGGTTAAATATTTATTTATTATATATCACAGCTATTGCCATCGAATTGCTTTCATTATTTCTTTCCCAGGAAGCTTATCCCTGTTGCAGGAGAAACCTCTGGCTTTTGCATGTTGACTGTGTGTCCCGTGACCTTCCCAAGTCACCACTGCCTCTCAGGAGTTTCTGTGTGGAGTCGCATGCTCAGCACACAGGGACCCTTCGGCTGCTCCCTTCCTATATGCCTGCCTTTTGTTTGTCTCCCTGGCTTCCCCTCTCCTGCGGATCCTTCTGGCACTACTGTCCTTGTCCTAGTCCTGATCTAGAAGAAGTGCGTTCGGTTCCCCTTTAGCGCAATGTTGGCTGTGCCTTTGTGGTGTAGGCTTCGTAATGTTGCAGGATTTCCCTCCTCTCCCGAAGTGGTTCAGGGTTTTTCTCAGGGGGATGCTGAATAAATCCAAGGCCTCAGGGAGGTTTCTTGAGCAAGTGACCAGCCGTGGCCCTGACACTGCTTCTCTGGTCCCCTGTGTTTTTCATGTGTCTTCCATCGAGGAAACTCCAGAGCTCACATGGACTGTGGTCCTGAGATGTCTTGAATGCTGTTTCCTTCCTTCTCTCTGCACTGGAGGTTGGTGTTTGCTAGCTGTCCCCCCGCTATCCTGTGACCTCTGTTGGGCCAGGGTACTCTCTTTGTCCTTGTTCCTGTGCTTCCCTGCCTCCTCTTCCCACCTTGCCAGGTGTGGCCTGTGCTGTGCTCTGGGCTGTGGTTTGTGCATGAGCAGCACGGACTTGCCTTGAAATGCAGAAAGACTTGAGCTGCCCAGGCTGGAGGGTTACAGCGGAGAATCAGCTATCTTATAGGCAAAAGTTAGAGAACCGAGGAAGTAGACGGGCATGAAGAAACCATATCAACTACCTCGTGAGATAAAAATGAAACAGCACATTAGCACAGTACACAAAGGGGACACTCTGGCACGTTATTCATCATTAGTTGGTCACAAAAGTAACCTTGCAATTGATTTCTATTTGCCAGTTCCTGATTGCTGAAAATATTTTCATATTTCTCATGTCACTGTTGTAACATTTAAAAATGGAATTCATTTCCTAACTTTCCCCAGACAACATGGCTGTTCAAAGGCCTTCTCTTTGTGTCTGTGACACTAGTTAACGTATTTAGCCTCTTTGCCTCCCCGAGGCTTGCTTAGAGTTTCCCTCTCATCTTCAGGTCCTACTTGGGTTCTGAAGGGCAGAGTGACTTGGGTGTGAAAGCTGGAGCCAAGCGAGGGAAATGAGAACTAAAAAACAAGCCCCAAACCTTTGGAACCATTTGCTCGAACTCATTCCTCATCACTGGGTAGGTGCCTCCTTCTGTCTCAACTACAGGGAGATTTAGAAATGCTGCATTCCCCCAGTATCAGGCCAAAGCGAGCTCTGGGTAATTCTGTTTCTAGCTTCCAACAGGCACAGAAGTGCAGTTCTACAGCCAGTTTCAGGTTCATGGAGAGAGAGAGGGAGAAGGAGAAGGAGAGGGACAGGGAGATGGAGAGAGAGAGAGCATTGCAAACTCCCCTCCCCTCTTCCGCTGTCTGTTTTGCTCCTTCTGCTACTTCCAACATCACTTTCTTTTATTCTAATTATCCCAGTTGGAGCGACTTGTAAATCTCATCCACTATTCCTGAAAGTGAAATTCTCCCAGTTACTGAAAAGCTGCCGAGAGCAAATCCACAGATGCTGGAATTCTGCATAAAGAGGGCTCGTAGATGGAGAAGGAGCCCCTGTATTCAATTTTAATATTCCTGTCTTCATAGCTTTGCTCCCTTTCAGTATGTTAAAAAGTGAAAATAGCAGCTCATCCTAAATCTGCTTGCACTCATGTTACAAAGATGAAGTGGATTTATCTTGTTTTGTTCTAGGAAGTTTCAGGCAGTTCTTTGTGATTGGCCTGAGTAGGGAGAGGGGAAATTGTGGGAGCAGTAGGATTGCTTCCTATTTGGAAACTGGGCCCTTAAAGGTAGCTCACTTGGATTTTGGAGTAATCAGGCCTTAAAATGGTCCACTGTTAGGTTCCGAGTGATCCAACATCGGAATAGGATGACCCACGGGAGCCCATTCGTGGTGACAGCCCAGTGCCCCACGACTGCCAGGCCTGGCTGGCTTGGTAATCGCTCCCTGGACCCTGAGGGGCCGGAAGTGTCAGGGGCAAGTTACATGCCCGCTCTGTTTGCAGAACTGTCGAGGAGAAGTCACAGTCCACCTTGGTTCTTTCCCCGCTGCAAAGAGAGCTCGCAATGGCCTGCGTATCCCCAGCATCTAATGGGGCTTTGAAAAGCAGCCCGGCCAGCTGTGTTTCATTCTGGAAGAAAATTTCCATTAGTTTTCTGTATGAGTCTGGTGTGCTGGGGGTCTGCAGCAAACCTAGAATTTTACAAGACTCATTGCACTGAAGAAGGCCTGGCCATTGCCCGCTCTGTGTGAGGCCTGGGGCTGCCAAGAGGCCTGGGCGCGGTGCTGGAAGCTTGCGCAGCTCTGTGCAGCAGGTGGAGGAGGTGGGCAGGTGCACACTCACGGGTCCTAATGAACGAGAACGGAGTTTACTGGAACCAGACATATGTTAGAAAAATATGCTGGCGTCCCCAGACAAGCGCTGCACCTGCTAAAATATGGGTGTCATTTGAAAAGGGCATCACTTCCAGTGAATTCTGAGGGTCACGCAGGGTATTGATTGACTAGTCTCGCTGTCAGTGTGGCAGGGGCCAGCGTGGTGCTGTCCCTGTGATCCAATTTTCAAAGCTCACAGACACCTTCACTCCCTGGCAAATAGCATCAGCAGGTGGGGAGTAGGGAGCAGCCGCAGAAAGGCGGTCAGCTCGCCTCCCCGGTACACGCTGGAAGCTTCAAGGATAGCACTTCAGGCGCTCGAGCGGTCAGCAGTCTGATTTGTTTTCCTGAGCAAGCAACCTTAAGCCAGGAAGAAGCCAGCGTCTATCAGCGAGGAATATGCCAACACCGGCCTTGGTGAGATTGTTTTATGGCAGCGGTGCTGCCGACATTTGTGTTTGCTGTTGTCAAGTTCCTGTTCGCGGTACAGAAGTGGAAGTGAGGTGCCCGCCTGCTGTGGCCCCTGCCGTACAAAGCACAGTCACAGGGTGTGGATACGGTGTGGACGCCTGGCAGGAGGCGGGCCGCCCTCCGCCAGCCACGGGAGCTTGGAGGCTGGCTGATTGGCCTCAGGCGTGGTGTCTTTGCAGGCTTCCATTTTTTTAAATGAAGGATGGGACAAGATACTTGCTGGGGTCCACGGGGCTCTGACATCGTACGGCTCTTTCCGTAGCTTTTATTCAGCAGAGGGTCTGGATAGAAAGGAGTGGCTGAAGGCTCCCTGCTTCCGAGAACTCACTTCCTGGCGTGTGAGCACTGGACTTCATGAGAAAAAGAAGCACCACGTTTTCAGTTAGCTGGTCCGAGCAGTACAGGGCCAGGGTGGAAACCCTGAAGTAAGTCAGCAGGGGTGGGAAGAAGTCCTCCCTGGGGGTCTCCCTCACTGAGGGTTCCCAGCACACGTAAGTAGTGTGGAAATGTGTTTTCCCTCCTCCGCACGAGAGAGCAGCCCCTCAGAGTCTCACGCACGCTCGCCTCGTGGCCGGCCACGTTCTCCGTCCGGCTTCTCCGTTCTCGCACGACATCCCGCTACCCAAAGGTGGGCAGAGGAAACTCCCCGGGTTGTTACCAGATCCTCTCCTCGGTCTGAGCCCGCGTGCCTGGCCGTGGACTGCTGTGTCTGTGGTGAGACCTACGGGGCTGCCAAGAGGGCACAGGCAGCCCGAGACTGAGAGCCCGCTAGATGTCGAGCGTGTGATGCTGGGTTCCTGTTTGGTGGACTGAAAACTCCTCGGAGAGCAGGGTGCACCTTCTCTTCTTTGCATGCACTTTGCTTAGTACGTGGAGAAAGCTTGGCCAGTGTTGGGTAAATAATGAGGCAGTTCGAGTCCATCCTGTGGGGGTGACTTACAAGCCACCTGGTGATCTGGACTCTCAGGCTAGTGGCTTTTCTTACCGAGAGAGAGCATGGTCCCCTAGATTTACGGACAGTGTATTCATAGGATGCTCGGATCTGGCGACTGTCTTTCCATCCTGAATCATCCCCGCTCGCAAATGCTATCCAGCGCTGACCTAACCTTGTTAAATGTGTGCCCAGCTAGGATACGTGTCCTTTCCCTGGGACATTTGGGCCTGGTGTTTGTGCTCGAGGCCCAGCTCCCACAGGCACGCAGGGCAAAGGGCAGCTCAGCCTGGCCTCCTGCCACACTCGGCCCGGTGGCATTGGCCCACACGTTCCTGCTCACCGCTACTGTGTGGTCAGGCGGGGACGAGTGCCGCCTGCCCTGGCACCATTTTGGGTGGTAGAACGGAGGGGCTGCTTTATACGCCGGCCAGCAGAACCCCAGGAAGGGGAGAAGGCATCCTGCAATCCTTATTTTGGGGGAGGTCGGGAGCTGGAGCAGCCTTTTGCCCATTTCTCCAGTGTTTCACATTTCTTTTTATATTTTAAGGATTTAAATGAAGTTTTTCTTTTTATTGAGTTTTAATTGATGAATAAGAATTGTATATATTTAGGGCTATATTGTAATGCTTTGCTCTATGAATATATGTAGGAAAATTTAATGAGGCTTATTAGCATACCCATCACCCCACCCACCTAGCACTTTTTGGTGGTGAGGACCTTGAGTATTTTTTCTTTGTGTGTGTGTGTGTGTGTGTGTGTGTGTGTGTGCATACCAGGGATCGAACTTGGGTCCTTGCACTTGTGAGGCAGGTGCTGGAACCACTGAGCTAAATCCCAGGCCAAGTATTTATTCTTTTAGCAATTTTGAAATAATAAAACACATTATTATTATTAGCTTTGGTCACTATACAGTGCTACAGATAACTAAAACTATTTCTCATCTAACTGAAATTTTATGCTTTTGATGAACATTTCCTTTCCCTCGTCTAAACCCCGGGTTACCACCTGCCTACTCCCTTGGTTCCCTAAGAACACCAGCCTGGGCAAGTAGGCCAGCAAAGAAATGAAAGGCATCTGTCCAGGAAGGAGAAGTGGAGTCTTTGCTGAGCACACAACCTTATTTCTAGAAACCGCCAAAGACAACGACATACCCACTTGCCCTGACCCTGATCTGATAACAAATTCATTTAAGCTGCAGGTTTCAAAGTCAACCTATGAAAACCAGTAGCATTTCTACATTCTGACAGTAAACTATCCAAAGAAGAACTTAAGAAAACAATCTCATTTATATTATCATGCAAAATATTTAGGAATAAATTTAACTAATGAAAGATCCATTCTTTAAGAACTATAGAATGTTAATGAAAAATGGGAGCATGAGTTGTCCTGAAGGAGCTGGATGGGGAGGCACGGTCCTCTCTGCTTTGAGGCCTAGCGATGCTGCATCCGACCCCGGACCTGCGTGGCTGTGCCGAGGGGCCCAGCTCAGAAATTCACCGCTATGAAAAGTAATCAGGGGCAAAGCCCTACGGAGTGTTTAGAGCTGAGAGGATGTCTCGCTGCATACCAAGGGTGGAACAGAAGGCCAGTCCATGCTGCGTCCTGCTGCGTGCATGGACCCTGCCCTGGGCCCTGTGACTTTGAAGACGCAGTTGTGTCCTTTCTCAGGAGCAATGGGCTCCTTGAGGCTCAGAGAACCCTGTCCTGAGCTTGCTGCCTCACCAACTCACCAGGACTTCTGGGTCCCATGCCGCTGTCCCGCTGGAGCTGGGAGGACCCTGGGTATGCGATAGTGACATGACTCTGGGCACGGGAAGTGGGCTGCACGCTGGGCCTGGCCCTGTGTTGGCGTCGGGAGGAAATGATACCACGGCTGGGTTCACAGTGTTTCAGGAACAGCTCTGTGCCCAACACTGTGCCAAGGCTGGGGGCTGTGTACCTCTTTTCCATCTCATTGCCCTGTGCTCGGCACTGTGAGGACTGTGTGCCGCTTCTACTCTGGCTTCTGAGCCAGGATCATTCCTCAACTCTTTGTCTGCTACCATTCACTGGTCCCCTTCACTGCTTCGGTGCACTTCTACACCCAGTGTGCCACGAGGTCTACACACGGCCTTAAAAGAGTCCTCGAGCACCAGTTACTCAGCTACGCTTGGATTTTCCTGGACACACTTCCGCGAGGCACACGTGTGTCACCAGCAGCCAAGGCCCTGGGAGAATCATCTCTGGAGGAGTGAGCTGTGCATGCTGCCTCTCCTCCCTACATCCCGCCCATCCTTGTTCTGGCTGGTTGTTGGCATGGAGCTGGGGATGAGGAGGCCTCTCCTGAGAAAGCTGTTCTGTAGCAGCGGCACAGACAAATGCTCCAGTGGCGGTCTGTCCATCCCAAAGCCATCTCCCTGGAGAACATGTGGCCCAGACTCCGGAGATGCCTGGCATCGGGCTGAGTGCCTGGGCACAGACCCTGGGCAGAAGCTCCGTGCAGCATGTGAGAAGCTGCAGCAGCACCAGAAGCAACACAGTGGAGACAAAGCTCTCAGAAGGGGTGTGAGCGCGGTCTCCAGGAGGAGAAGTTGCCACGTCCATGAATGACGGAAGCCCTTCACCTGCTGGGAGGCCAGGCGGGAGCTCTCAGGTAGTTTGTGCCTTCTCCAGCCTGGGTCACTTGCGGCAGGGGAAGCTGCAGAAGCACAGTGAGTGTATAGAAGCTTTTCACAAGGCACAAAAGCACTGTAAGTACAGTGGATGTGGGAAAGCTTTCCTCCAAAAGTACAGGCTTGCTCAGCACTGGAAAGTCCGCACCGGAGAAAGGCCTTACAAGTGCCGCAAATATGGGAAGGCCTTCAGCAGCAAGCCTGCCCTTATTCGACACCAGTGGATTCACACTGGACGACGGCCTCCCGAATGCAGCCGATGTGGGAGGTTCTTCAGCCAAAGCTCCAGTCTTAGTGAACAACAGAGAATCCATTCTGGGTTAAAGCCTTATAAATGCCATGAATGTGGAAAGATTTCTCCTTCCAATTCCAACCCGATTAAACATCAGAGATTTCATACAGGTGAAAAGCCATACAAATGTCATGAAGTGGGAAATTCTTCAGCCAAAGCGGTACTGTAATTAAGCATCAAAGAGTTCATGCTGGAGCAAGGCCTTATAAGTGCACCGAATGTGGCAGGCTTTTCAGTCAAAGCTTTGGCCTCATTCACAGAGAGTTCACACAGGAGACCGACCGTACAGGTGTAGTAAGGTGAGAATTACACCTCGGCACTCAGCACCAAAAAGTTCACAACAGAGAAATGCCTCATCACTGCAGGAAATGTGGATTCATCTTCAGTCATTGTCCCGTCTAACTGAGCCCCGGAAACTTCACACCCCGAATAGGCCTTATGGGTGCAGTCCGTGTGGGAAAGGCTTCAGCCGAAGGTCTGACCTCATTCGGCACCAGAAAGTTCACACTCGAAGGCCTCAGAGTGAGACAGAGAGAGCAGGGCGTGAGAGCTGACTCATGTTTAGTACAGCAGTGCACTCAAAGCCTTAGTCAGGGAGCCAGCAGGAAGTTGAACACTATACATCCATAGTGTAGAGTTTCTTTGAATACAGGCTCAAGAGATGCTTTTAAGGAGAAATATTGTACTTTCTCATTTGCTCAGGCCATCACCAGGTTTGTGTTACTGGTTTTCTGTGGAGGAAGCTGTTGCTGCTGCCTCAGGTCTGTCACCTCTGTGATGTGCTGAGGTAGACTTCGGGCTCCCGTTCCATGGGCGAATCAGGAGAAGCCTGAGGCATTCACTTTTCTTGTTCTGATTGTCTAGGACATGGACCTAACCCAGCTTTGACCAAGGCAACCTAAATGCCAGGTTTTAATTCCTTCAGTGACAAATTATCAATCACCTGTGATCCCTGTGGTGACTTTCTGGCTCACAAGTCACTGGTCTGTGAACTACCTACCTCAAAGACTTAATGTCTAACCCCCGCCCCCAAAAAAACAAAAACAAAAACAAAAAAACTGAAGAAGCAAATAAATGCTCATGTATGGCTCCCATGTTAACGGATTAGAAGAATTAATATTGTTAAAATGGGTGTACTACCCAAATAAATTTAGAATCAGTGCATTTCCTACCAAAATTTCAATTATATTTAACAGAAATAGGAAGAAACATCCTTAAATTTGTTTGGAATCAGAAATGATCCCATGTAACCAAAACAGCTTTGAACAAAACAAATAAAACTGGAGGCATCTAGCATTCTGATTTAAAAATATATGATAAATCTATGAGCAAATAACAAAAAGCCATTATAAGCAAGTAGCTGTATAAAAACAGGTACATCAACAGGATAGAACAGAATAAAGCCTAGAACAAACTTAATATTTATGACTAACTGATTTTTGATAAAAGTGCCCAAGACACAGAATGGGTAGAAAACAATCTCTTGAACAAATAGTGTTGGGAAAACTGGCTATATACAGGCAGAAAAATAAAACTGGATTCTTATGTAACATCATGTATAAAAATCAATTCAATGTGGGCATAAGACCTGGAACTGTAAAGCTACTAGAAGAAAATAGCAGCAAGCTCCATGAGATCATTCTGGGCAACAGTTTCTTGGATAGGATCCACAAAGCACAAGAAACAAAAGCAAAAATGAACAAATGAGATTGCATCAGATGAGAAAGCTTTTGCACAGCAAAAGAGACAACTAACAGACAGAAGGGACAACCCACAGATTGGTAGAAAGATGTGGAAACCATGCCTCTGGCAAAGACTAATATCCAAACAGCGTAAGCAACACAAGCAACTCCAAACCATGAACAGATAACTTGAATAAAAATGGACTAGAGATTTGAAAAGCCATTTCCCCGAAAGAAAAGACAGGAATGGCCAACAGACACATGAAGAAATGAGTAAGCCCAGGGAAGGTAAGTTAGCATCACAGTACAGTACACCCCTGTCCCTGCTAGAATGGTTGTGGCCAAAGCAGTGAAGGTTGAGTGTCGGTGGCCGCATGGAGGACAGGAGTGCATGGCCCCTGTTGGTGGGCATGGAAGATAGTATAATCATTTTGGAAAAGAGTGTGGAGGTCCCTAAAAAATGAAAAGCAGAGTTAGCATATGACCTAGCATTCTCACCTCTGGGGAGACATTTGGAGGATCTGGACTCAGTGCATTGAAGAAATGTTTACTCCAATGTTTATTGCAGCATTATTGACAAAAGCCAAGAGAGAGAAGCAAACCAGTCTCTATCAGTGGGTGCATGGATAAAAACAAGGGCAGACATATACACAATGGAGTAATTCGCAGCTGTAGAGAAGGAAATTCTGTCTTCTACAACAACATTTGGATGAAACCAGAGGATATCATACTAAGGGGAATCCTCTAGGTACCAAAAGGCAAGAACTGCATGAAGGCACTTACATGTGGACTCTGAAAGTGAGTTTATCTATTTTAGAGGAAAAAATACTGAGGTGTGAAGTTCAGAGGTCCATTTTCTCAGTTACTGGCAAGACTCTCCTGGGTCTAACGTCCAGTGTTCACCCAAAAACCTTCTCTGTATGCTGCCTGGTGACAATGTCTCTGCGTATTCTTGTTTTCTTGTGGATTTGTTACATGTCCGCCACTGAAAGCTTTCTACTATCTATGGGGAAAAATTCCAGCTGCTTTCAAAATCATTCACCAAAGCAAATAGTCCAGTTCCCTACCTGTACTCTGCAGATGACTTCTCAGTAGGGAAAAGAAAAGTACCGACTTCCATTACATATTTGAAAGCCTTCAAAGGCAAGTTAATGTTCTCCTTTTTCCAAGTCTTAAAAAGCATTGTTAGAAACACTATGCATGCAAGGTAAAAACGTGGGTATCAGAAAGTATGGTGATCCCTCATAACTCCAGCCTGATGTCATTACTGGCGTCTACAGACTTCTCCCAGTAGATTTTCTGTGTTCTCTTTCTTTCCTTCTGGTAATAATCATACGTGTGGAAACACTTGGGTGTCCCCTCTACTTTATATTATACCGAAGAAATTTCACCTTATTGCATATTTTTACAGCCCCTCATGTTTCATAGTGGCCTACTACATTGAACAAATATACAACTTAATTATTCCATGTTTTTGAAAATTAGATTGCTTCCTCTCTTTTTGGCGCTATTTTATTGTATTGCTGCAGCAAACTTCTTTAAACATAAATATGTTTTCATTATTTAAAAATATTTCTTTTCTATGCTTGCTTAAGCAGCACATAAACAAAAATGAATTCTGATTAGATCAAAAGGCTGAGTGTAAATAGTGTACATTTTAGATATTGGTCTATGATATTCAATTAGTTTCTGAAGTGACTTTACCAATTTACACTACTTACCGGGCCTTCATTTCAATAATTTTATGAATTGCCTTTTTTTTTTTTTTTTTTTTTTTTTTTTTTTTTTTTTTTTTTTTTTTTTTTTTTTTGCTAATTGATAGATAAAAATAGTAGCCTATCTAAATTTACATTTAAATATTTTTATTTTAATTGTCTTTCCTTATTTTGATCACTTGCTACTGGACTGAGGTTAATTAAATTTTAAAAATTATTAAATAGAGATAACAAAGCCACTTGAAAACCTGCAAGGCCTTTGTCTGACTAGATGGAAACTTGGGAGTGAGGCCTTGCTGGGGAAGCCGATCTCTTGGGGAGCTGGTGGCTTCCAGGAATGCGGGGCTTCAGACAAGGCCTTGAACTTTGAGCTGCTTCATCAGAGGTTGCTCTGGTCTGTACGGAGAGCCACTCCTGTAGCTCTGAGCCCCAGGTCTTCTGTTCGGGAAATTTTGCTCTTGGGAGAATGATTCGTTGATTTCAAGTAGAACAAATTGGTATTGTTTGAGAAAAGCTATTTGAGAAGAAATGCGCGCCCACGAGATGCTGATCACGGGTGCCTTCCTCACAGCCAGAGTCCTCCTTCCTGAAGAACCGAGGATGATGGGCACCTTGGGGTCCAGGACAGGACTTGTGGGCCCGTCTGAGCGGGGTAAGAGGTGGTGAGTACGAAACAGGACCACACACCCTGCAGAGGACCCGTGGGGGCTTCTCTCTTGCACCTTGTACCCAGTAAAAGTGTGGTTGCTGTAAGGTTTCTGCAGCTCTGTCTCTCCCTTGAAAGAAGGGCCCTGCTTTCTAGGCACTTTTCTTAACCTTGCTCTGCAGATTAAAAAGCCTTGAAGGACCGCACAGATATCGGAGCTTTGGAAGGTCCATTCATGAAATTCCAGTAAGGACGAGTGTGCTGAGAAATGTTAGCTCTTCCGAAGAGGAAGTAGCACAATCCAATGACTCAGAATTAAATTATAAATGATCGGAAGCCATCAAACATTGCTTATTCAAAAGCAGAAGGTGAGGAGGGGTTCTCTTGTTTTTGGAAACAAAGTGTTTTCTCCACATAACAGCCCATTGCAGAAAGACAGTAGGGGAAAGAGTGCACCCCTTCTCCTGGGGCCCTTCTCTCTGCTTGCTCGGGAGACTGAGGTTTTCAGCGAAGGGAAGGGCAGGGGGCTCACCAGACAAAGCAGGAGTGGGTGGAGGCCGGTCCTCAGAGGTTGGCACACAAGGAAAGGGAAACGGCAAACAGGCCCGGCTGACCCCAGGAGCAGGCACGTTCAGGACAAGTAACTTGGGCTGCTGCGTGCTCTAATTCCTGCCTTGGCCCGCAGCGTGTGCCCGGGGACGCAATCCATAAATCAGTACGGAATGTTCGCCGGCTGTGAAGTGGGTAGAGAGCCAGTGTCACGCTGCTCCAGGATGGACAGACAGTGGCCTGTGTCTAGGGGAAGCCGGAGGGGCTGGCTGATCCGCGGCGACCGGCGGCCCGGCCCTGTGAACCGCGAGTCTATGATGCAGTCGCAGAGCGACCCGTGGCTGCCCCTCTGCTCTCCCTGTCACCCCTCTCGCGCCTCCTGGCAGGGCTGATGCCCCCTGTGCGGAGCGCGCCGCCGGCTGCCCCGGCCTGCTGCGCCTGTCACTGAAGTGAAGGCCACGGGAGGCCGCATCAGAAATTACTAGATGCCCCGGCGGTGGGGAGCATCGATTGGAAAGGGCAGGGATTTTCTGCACAACAGCTGGAATTTTCCTTTTATAGGAAGGGGTTTAACATCGCTGGCTGGTGGCCGCTGTACAGGCTGACTGTTAACCCTTGCTTTCATGGACTTAACCCGAGGCCGCGGGGAGGACCCTCAGGCACTGAAATGCAGTGCAGTGCTTGCTGTCTGAAGGGCGTGGGGTCGGCCAGCCCCGCTGTGTGCTGTGTGCTATGCCCTGCGGGTGGGCGGCTTCCCTGCAGCCGGGGGCGGGGCGCACCCAGGGAGGGGCAGCCTCGCAGACTCCCCATGGCTGGGGAGCCGGGGATGTGTGTTCTGGTCCCGGTGACCCCAACTTAGTTTCCTGTTGAGGGGACCCCACTCTCTGGTGAGGCCTGCTTAGATTCCAGAGGGTGGCTGCATCGGGAGAGGCAAGCGCCCATCCTAGAGAAATCCTAGATGACAAATTTGAGCTGACATTTCAATATCATGCAGAGAGAGTTTACACAGTACAGTGCCCGGCTCCTATCCTTTTATCCAATAGATGCTTTTTTATTTCCTGTTCTTTGCCGTACACTAGACAACAGGTAAAGGGATCAAGAATATATGGTCCTGGCTCTGGAGGAATCAGATCCTCAAATGGATTGATAAAACTCCTGTACCTAGTATGTCTAGAAATTCTTATTTATTCATTACAATTTTTATTTTTGGTCTTTAAGGCTTATCCTCCACTTTTTTGGTTGGACAGAAAACATGATGTTTTGGGACAGATGGGAAATTGGAAGCTATACGGGTAAGCAGCTAAATGAAGGCTGCATGGCTAGGGGGGATGTGCGACGAAGGGGCTCATCTGTCCCCCACTCTCTCCTTGTCCACAGACGTCCGTGGCCCATGCTGTGGCTGCTGCCTTGGGACCAGGTGTCCTCGAGGGCTCTGGGGGTGCAGCATTTTGGGGAGGAGGGGCCCTGAGTGGGAGTGGTAGTCAGCGAGAGCTGGACTGGGAGTGGGTAGAAGTGGGGCCCGCACTGGGTCTCTCCTGGCTGTGTCATCCGGCAGGTGTGGGCTACAGCAAGGCCAGTCTTCCTGGGCCGGGCCTCCACATCTGTGGGGCCATCGAATGTGTAAGACAGAACCTGCTGGCTCTGAAACATGGTGATTCCTTTCCAGGGCTGCCCGCACGAAGGCTGTCCTTTGGAGACTGGATTCTCGGGAGTGGGCAAGTCACATCATTTTTGAAAGAACACAGAGCTCAGTGGGCCAGTTGCATGCCAGACATTCAGCTTGCTGTTTACTTCAGCTCTTCGCTGTCCCTCACCTTCCCAAAATGATGGCCCGGGTTCTGGTCTGAACAACTCCTAGGGCCGTAGAGGGAGATGGAGGTGGATTGGATTGGATTTTGTTTGATTCGGATGTGTCATTTGGCTACCATACTGATTTCTGGCTTCAGAAAAGGAAAAAACACTATAAAGCTTCATTTATAAGTATGAACAGGTTTGCCATTTATCAAAAGCGAACCTAGTACCTACTGGGTTCCAGGTAGTGAGCCTGGTAGGTGAGGGAAGGAAGGCTGAACCAGATTCGGATTCTGTCCTTGCGGGGCCCAGTAACTGAATCGATACACAAAAGTAATATTTAAAACCTGAGATCGTCACATGTGCCTGATCTGTGCACACTAGCACAGAGTTGGCCTGCGTGGAACTTACAAGGCTGTCCAGCCCGCCGTGGCCAGCCTTCTCTGCTCACTTCCTCCCCAGGCGGGACCAACCACTAGCCTTAGAAGCTGGCATGTGATCGTCCTGTGAGGTCAGCTTGGCTCCCACAAAATCCATGCCCTTCGCTTGCTGAGAAGAGGCCTGGGCTGGGGCAGCGGGGAGCACAAGGGTGTGGAGTATGGAAGTGAGAAGCCACTGGGAAATGCCATCTTGAACTCCTGTCTGTCTCCCCAGCTTCCCTCCCACCCCAGACAATACAAGGGGCTGCAAACCCCAAATAATGCCCAGTCACAGCCAATATTAAAGGGGTGACCTGGACACCTGCACCCCAGGACAGGTGACCTCGGGGGACCACCCCAGGGTTTCCCAGAAGGGCGATAAATGTATGTGTGGGCAGCAAGTTCTGACTGGCCCAGAGCCCTTCAGTTGCACCCGTGGTGAATCCAGCCAGCTTGACGCTGGCTGTGTGGCTCAGGTCATTCTCCACATATAGGCTTTTCCGTCGATTTCTCCTTTTCGGCGTGATGGTGTAGACACTGCGCGTAGGTCTGTATCTGGGCAACCTGAGTGTTGCGGAGGCCCCGGCAAGGACACTCTTGACTTATCACACACTTGTCCAGAAGGTCCTGGCCTCGAGGCTTGGAGGGGTGTCCTGCTGCAGCCACCATCCACCATCCACCAGCCACATTCAGCCATCTAGCAGAATGCAAAAGGAAAAACAACCCTTACAGCCCAAAGCCCAAATGCCCAGAGAGACTGTCATCCAAGACGGGCTGGACTGGGGCTGGAGCAGCCCCAACTTCCTGCCTGTTAGCATCTCTGCCAACTGTAGCCTCCTGGACCTGGCTCATGCCCTGCACCTCCCCTGCTTCTCCCTGGTGGTGCCAGGAGGGACCCGGGCCCTTGGCACCAGAAGGAGGGGGTGCTGAGGCCTGTGGGCCACCGCTAACTGTCTGGCCCTCTTCATCTTTGAGATTCCCTCACACTGGACCTGAGGTGCTCACTTCCTGTCAGTCCAGGCCCCCTCGAGGGCCGAGCTGCTCCTCAGCAGAGCGAGATGTCTGAGGCCCAAGCCCTCATCCTCTGCTCTGCGTCTGTGGTGTTGCTCTCCTGTCTCCCCGTCTGTCTGCCTTGCTCTGTTGTCCCCTCCCTGCCTACTGGGAGATCCGGTTCAGTCACTCACCCCTCTTTCTCACATTCTCTCCCCTTGTCCCATTCTTTCCTACCTTCAGGTCCTACAGTGCTGCCCTGAAAGTGAGGAAGTGAAAGTTACCCCGAACCTGAAGTCCTTGGCTGGCCTTCTGTGTCCACAGACTTCCTCTGGGAACTGCTTCCCTTCCGAAAGAGTTCCTGGTGTTTATTTTCTCCTCGCTTACCCCGTGGGTAGGAATGGTGAAAAGACACAGTGCTTCTCTTGGGCTGCAAGCTCCAGGATGTCAGCCTCGGAGTCCAGCTGTGTCTCCTTCACATCTTCCACCTCTCTGTGGCATCTGTTCCCACTCGGTCCAGGTCTCTGTCACCACTGGCCTGGGATGCCACCCAGCTCTGTAGCCAGCTCTGCGGATGGGAGTGGTGTCACAGCTGCTGCTCTGCACAGCACCCTTGGCATGCCACCTGTGCGAGCCAGGCCAGGCGACTCTCTGTGCCCTGGACAGTCCCGCTCCTGCCCTCTGCCTCCTGTCAGGCCGGCCACCTTTCCAGGCTCGTTTCCCCTCAAGACCTGAGTCTACCTGACACTTGAACTTCCCAGGGTTCCCGTGCAATTGCTCTGCCTCTCCGGAAGTGACCTTTCTTCCCTGCCCATCTGTGGAAGGTGCAGGGATCCTGCCCGACTGCCTCTAGCTGCACGTCTGGTTCTCCCGACCTCACCACCTAGACCCCCTTCTCTTGCCACTGTATCCTTGGTCTCTGGGACACAGCGTCTTTTCCAGGTAGCAGTGGGAGTTTCACCCACTGTCTTAGGGAACTTAAGGAAGGACAGCCGTGTACACCCAGACGGTGAACATTTCCTCTTCATCCTTTACTCAGAAGTTCTTTTACATTCAAAATACTGTTCATCACTGTATCCTTGGTCTCTGGGACACAGCGTCTTTTCCAGGTAGCAGTGGGAGTTTCACCCACTGTCTTAGGGAACTTAAGGAAGGACAGCCGTGTACACCCAGACGGTGAACATTTCCTCTTCATCCTTTACTCAGAAGTTCTTTTACATTCAAATAATACTGTTCATTCAAAAAAATTCTGGAAATACAAGTGAAGACAAAAAACTCTTGAAACAGAGATGACTGTTACTACTGTTAATATTTTGGTGTATAACTTTCCAGTCTTTTTCATGGAGTTATTTATGATTCATTCATAAGTATGTTGAATCATCTACACGTTGAACAGTAAGGATAAAATGGCAAATCAGAGGTGGAAGAGTGCTGCCAGGTTGAGCCTATATTCTATTGCATTTGATGTGATATACAAAGATATACATATGAAGATATGATGTGTGAGTATAAACACATAAATCCATACACATTCTGATGTTTAAAAATACATATGTATGCATGTGTATGTTATGGTTTAGATCCAGAAGATCCCCCGAAGACATGTGTTCAGAGGTGGGGCTTTGGGAAGGTGATCAGATCATGGAGGCACCATAGTGGACTTGCTGTTAGAAAGTGGAGCCTGGTCGGGCTAGGCGTGCCACGGCGGCGTGGCCTGGAACAGTCTGCTTCCTCCTGGCTTCTCCCTCCTTGCTCTGCTTCCTGGCCTCCATGATGTGAGCAGCTCTTCTCCGCCAGACCCTCCCACCGTGCCCTTCCTGCCTTGGCGCCAGCTAACTAGGCCTGAATCGAATAAAAGCACGACCGCGAGCCAAAGTAAATCTCTTCCCCTTTAAATTGTAGCTGTAAGATTTTTTTCCAGCATTGGGAGAGTGACTGAGACAGTGTACATATACATCTATTTGAAAAAGTGGAAAAAGAAAAAAAAAAAAAAGAAAAAGCGGGATTATATTAAGCATCTTATTTCGCAACTCTCTGTAATAACACCGTCAGCACCTCTTAATGTCACTGGTAAGTACTCGTGCACATCATTTTTTAGTACCATCTGAAACATTTTTGTTTATCTTTTTGTGATGCTGGGGATTCAAGGCCGTTCCACACATGCTAGGCCAGTGCTCTGCCACGGAGCCGCAGCCTCCATCCTTGACACATTTTCAAGGAGAGCACAGCAGTGGCTGCCATACACAGCTTGTTGTGTAGCTGATAAGAACTTCCCTCCTTTGGCAAGGCTGAAACCCTACACCTGCTGAACTGCCATTCTGCTTCCTGTCTTGACTACTTCAGAGAACATGGTAGAATTGTGCAGCATTTGTCTTTTCATGACTTTCATCCACTTAGTATAACGTACTCTAGTTTCATTCATATTGTAGCATACGGCAGAATCTTCTTTCTTTTTTAAGGCCAAATGCTTCTCCATTCATATATACCATGTTTTCTTTAACCATTCATCTGTTGACAGGCACTGAGGGTTTCTGTGTCTTGGCTGTGCTGGGCACAGCTGTGCGAAAGAGTTTTCAAGATCCTGTTTTCTTTTGACCGTCTCTCCAGAAGTGGGACTGTTAGATCACAGGGCAATTCCGCTTTTAATTTTTTGAGGAAACTTCGCACTGTTTTTCAGGAATTGAACCCAGAGCCCTTGCCCTCAGCTACAAATTCAGCCCATTTAAAAAAAATTAGAGACAGGGTTTTGCTGAGTTGCTAAGTTGCTCAGGTGGGGCTCAAATTGGCAACCCTTCTGCCTCAGCCTCCCAGAGTGCTGGATGAGGGATGTGCCACAGACTGAGCAGGAAAGTTTTTTGAAAGAGTTGTGCAAGTTGAGGTGTTTAAGTATGTGCTCGAACACAGCTTATAAACAGATGTAGGGAGGGTTTTCTGGGTTCTGATAGTTGCCATCCCAGCAGTTGTGAGGTGCTCTCTCCCTGGCTCTGGTTTGCATTTCCCAGACCAGCAGGGCCGTGGGTGTCTTCTCTTTGCTCGGCAGAGCTTTGCACACGCTCTCAAGAAATGCCAGTTCAAGTCCTTTGCATTTATTAATCAAATATTTGGGTTTTATTGGTGCGGAGTTGCAGGGGTTCTTGATATATTGTAGTATTAATCTCTTTAGATATTTGGCCTAAATATTTTCTCCCATTCCTTAGGCTTTCATCCCGCCAGCCTCGTACTTCCTGCACAAGAGTTTCAAGTGTGATGTAGTCCTGCTGTCTTCTCTTTATTTTGCTGCCCGTGCTTTTTGTGTTGCACTAGGAAGTGGTCGCTCTTCCTGAGGTCACGGAGCTTTCTTCTCTCTTCTTCTAGGAACTTTATAGTTTTCTGGGTTTTGCTTAGGTCTTTATTCTACTTTGAGTTTTTGTGTACAGTGTAAGTGGGGTCCAACGTCATGTTTTGTGCAGAGAGACCCAGTTTTCCTAGCACTACTTATTAAAGAGACTATTCTTTTTTATTTTATTTTTTGGTATTGGGGATTGAACTCAGGTCCTTGTGCTTGTGAGGCAGGCGTTGGAACCACTGAGCTAAATCCCCTGTCCAAAGAGACTATTCTTTATTCCCTGTGTGGAACCTTGGCATTTTTGTAAGTTTTAGTTGATATATACATATTAACATTATATATAAGGTTATCTCCGGACTCTATTGTGTCCCCTTAATTTATGTGTCTGTATATGTAAACACTATATACCGCTGTGTTTTGATTACTGTAGCTCTGTAATATAATTTGAAATCAGAAAGTGTAAGGTCTTCTATTTTCATTTTATTTCTCAAGATAGTTTCGTTTGCTCAGATTTCTTTGCGAGCCCATATGACATCTGGAATTTTTTTTCATTTCTGAAAAAAGTACCATAGAGAATTTGATAGAGATTCCATTCACTATGTAGACAGCTCTAAGTGTATGAACATTTCACAGTGTTCGCCTTCCAATCAGTTAACACAGAGTATTTTCTCACTTATTTTCATCCTCTTCAATTTCTTTTGCAGCTGTTGGTACACAAGTCAGTTACATCCTTGGTCCAGTTTGTTCCTAATTATCTTATCCTTTCTAATTGTGCTATATAAAAGAGATTGCTTTCTGAGTTTCCCTTTTTCCTCATTAGTGTATAGAAATCACACTGACTTTTGTGTGTTGATTTTTGTGTCTTGCATCTTTGCCAAAGAATTAGTTCTAAGGTATTTTTGTGTGTGTTGACTCTTCAGGGTAGGTCGTATCATCTGTGGAGAAAGATAACATTATCTTGTCGGTTCCAGGTTGGCTGCCTTTTATTTCCTCGTCTTGTCTAATTGCACGAACTTCCAGTTCTGTGCCGGGAGGAGCGATGCAAGGCCACAGCTGGCCTCCCTCCTGATCTTCAAAGGAAGCTTTCTGTTGCTCACAGTCATGAAGAGAGCCATGTGCTTTTCCTGTGTGGCCTTATTAGGCTGAGGTAATATGCTTTCATTTCTAGTTTGTCTAGTGATTTAAAAGAAAAATCATCAGAAGCTGTTGTGCTTTGTCAAACACTTTTTCTGCCTCAATTGAGGTGATCACGTGGTCTCTGTCCTTCCGTGTACTAATGTGGTCTATTGCACTGACTTACAGTCATGTTTCTGGCTGTTATTGCATGTCAAGACAGAATTCCTGTTGGCTGTGGCATGTGAGCCTTTTAATGTGTGGATGAATTTGATTTGATAGTATTTTGTGGAGGAGGTTAGAATCAATGCTCATTAGAAATATTAATCTGTAGTCTTATTTTCTTGTAGAATCCTTGTTCATTTTGGTATCAGGGTAATAATGCTGGCCTTACAAAGTGATTTTGAAAGTTCTCCTTTCTTTAGGCTTTTTTGGGAAGAGTTTGTGAAGGATCGGTGTTAATTCTTTATTTGGTAGAATTTGCCTGATGTGTGTGCTCTTGGAACTTTCGTTGTTTGGAGCTCTTTGGTTACCGATTCAATAGTTTTTCTAGTTATGGATCTGCTCAGGTTTTGAGTTCTTCATGGTTCAGTCATGGTAGATTGTATATTCCTACAAACTCATCCCTTTCTTACATACTGTCTAATTTGTTGGTGAATAATTATTCATAGCAGTTGCTCATGATCTTTTTATTTCAGAGCATCAGTAGTATAGTATCCATTTTCATTTCTAATCTTTGTTATTTGAGTCTCCGCTCTCTTTTCCTTGTTTAGCCAATGGTTCACCAATTTTGTTGTTCTTTTCAAAAAACCATCTCTTGATTTTGATTTTTACCATTGCTTTTCTATTAGTTGTTTCATTTATTTCTTCTCCAGACCTTCTGATTTCCTTTTTGCTGACTTT
The DNA here is from genome assembly GCF_012274545.1 of Fukomys damarensis. Classification (NCBI taxonomy): domain Eukaryota; kingdom Metazoa; phylum Chordata; class Mammalia; order Rodentia; family Bathyergidae; genus Fukomys; species Fukomys damarensis. Next base: position 80,358,469 of record NW_022900929.1, read on the forward strand.
GGTTTTGTTCATTCTTTTTCTCGTTTCTCGAGGTATAGAAAAACATCATCATTTTAGTGACACTAGATTATTTTGTGATAGGAACGTACTGCAACTTACTTATCAAATTCTCTATTGATTGTGAGCTTGTCTTTAAATGCTAAAAATATGGCAAACCAGGGCTCCACAAATGACTTTTCTGAATACGCAGCAGAAATGTTACTTTCCCAACAAGCCTCGCGGGGAGGCAGGCTCGGCCTTGCTTCCCGTGCAGGCTGCTGGCCTGGTTGGAGTGGCTGGGGACCTCCAGGCTGTCCTTGAGTTACCGTGCCTCTGTCAAAGAGAAAAACACATCCCAGTCACTCGAAGTGCTCCTGTCGTGCCTCTTAAGAGGTGGCATTGAATATCACGGCGGGAAGTGCCTGCTGCTTTGAGTGAAAAGAAGTAGAAACAGCTGAGGAGGAATTTATACACTTTTTTCTGAGAATGGTGAAGGAACATTCTCCCCAGGTCTTCAGAAGCGGGGATCTGCCCCCCAGGAAAGCAAGATGCAAGTGTGGCTTTGTGCCCACGCGTTCACCTTAGCCTTCATGCACTGGGCACCCACTCCATGCCAGGAAGAACATTGGGTGCTGCAAAGGGCACACGGTGAGTGAGACATGGGCCTCGCTCCTCAGGAGCTGTGCTGTGATCCAGCAGCAGTGTGGGTGTGGATCTGCTTGATAGAAAAGTGTCAAGCAGTTCGCTGGTGCCATCGTTAGAGGTAAAGGGGCAGGAGCCCAAGGGGAGACCAAGGGGCTTTGTGAGGAGGTGCGCACTGGGCTGAGCCTCAACAGTTTGTACTGACAGGTACAGGCAGGAAAGGCCACCCCGCAGTGGGAATTGTGGGGACAGTGGCTTGGAGGGAGAGATGTGGCTGGAAAGGTGTTAAGAAGAATCTAAAGAGACAAGTTGCTAGGTCATACTTAGGAATGTGTGGCAGTGATGGTTAGTTTTCCACAAGATGCTTTGCTCTCTCCCCAGCCCCGCTTTGTGATATGAAACTGTTCCTTGGGATGTGGGCAGGTTAAGGCCCACACATCCCAGTCTTCACCCCCTGCATCTAGGACCACTTGGTTAGCTCTACCTGCACACCTGAACAGATGTGATATGCATGTGAGTTCTGGGTTGAGAGGTTAAGAATGAAGTCTGCACTGTCTCTGCCTCTGTCTCCTCCTGTCCGCCAGTCAGAAGCCCCTAGCCCAGTAAGCGTGGGAGCTACATGCAGCCTAGATGCTATGGTTAAGCTTTGTCTGCTCGACTGGCTTGGGAGCTGCCTAGGGACTAATAAAGCACAGTTCTGGGTGGGCCTGGGTGGGCTGTGGAGGACAGCTCTTGGGGCCTGTGTCTGGTCCCTGCCCCTACTCTCCGGTACCGTCCCTGCTGTGTGCTTCCTGGTACCATGAGTTGAGCAGCTTCCTCTGCCAAGCAGCCCCCATGATGTTTCTGCTCAGAGCCAGCCTACCATGAACCTTAAGCCAAAATACCCCTCTGCTTCTTTACGTGACAAGTGCCTGGCATTTTGTCCCAGCAATGGGAGAGTGATTAATAGACCAGGTGACTGCATAGAGCCCAGCACCCTTGCATGAGCTTCTGCCTGGTTAATCAAGCTAAACTTTGGGGTTGGTGTGTGTCCCAGAGGCCAACCCACCTCACACATCTACTTCTTACTGACAGACAGGAGGAGGCAGAGATAGAGGCACGTGCTGATCCAGGCACAGGCTGTGTGAGGGAGCAGTGGGAGCGGGAGGCGTGCTTTGGAGGTGGCTTGCTTCGGGCATTCTAGATCAGGCTGTCCACATTGCTCCCAGAATTGGGGTGACTGGGGGAAGAGGCTCTGGCACCTGCATGACATCCGGCATGCACGTGGACAGGCAGATGACCTCGTGGACCACACTGAGCTGGTTTTACAGCCAGAGCTAAGAAGCAAGACTGAAGCTGCTTTTGGCTCTTTTCTCCTTTCCGTGGGAAGAAAATGGTAATGCTGGGTTTTTCAGTCCACGTAACATTTCTGCTCTCGTGGCTTTCTCTGCCTTCTATGCAGCCCGCTAGGGGAGGTTGTTTGTATCCTACTGAGCCAACTCAGAGAGGTTCATTGAGTTCCCAAGGTCGTATAGCTCCATGATTCAAACCCAGTTTTCTGAGTTGCAGGCTCTTGGCACCCTGTGTACAAAATAAACTCTGTTTTATTCTGTAGGGAAAAAGAAACCTGAAGAGCCCTGTCCTGTTCAATTTCTCCCTGCAAAGATGAAAAGGAAGGGTAGAGGCTGTCGCAGCTAGGCACCCACTGTTCTGCGAAGGCCTCTGCACAGGTAGGAGGCTCGGTCCCTACTTTCAAGAATGAGAGAGAAAGTCCCTTCCTGATTTTCCTTAATTCAAATGAAGTCGGGCTCCCAAGCGCCATTTTCACGGGTGCTGAGAAATCCAGCCTAATCCTTGCTCGGGGCTCCTGCCTCTCTCCGGAACCTCGGAGGCCTGGGCAGCCTGTGATGAGTGGTGGCTGGCTGTGAACAGGGCTCTGGGAGCTATATTCTGGGCAGTGGCCATGCAGCTGGCAGCCCCTCGGCCATGGAGAGAGTTCTGGATTTCATTCCAGTATCATGAAAGGTGATAAAGTGTAAGAATGTGTAAGGAAAATGGTCTAAAGGCTAGACTTGGAGCCTTGAGGCCTGCACCATGCTCTTCCTACTAACACCTAGGGTCCAACTGGAGAGGAAAAGCTGGGTGTAGTTAAACCAGATTTGCAAGGAGAACTTGGGCCTCCCCAGGAGGCAGAGCATTCTGGACCTTGCAGAGGTCAGTGAATCACTGAGTTACGATGTCTTTCACTCAGGAAGCACTGGGGTTCACCTGTGCACCCCATTTGCTTGCAGATGATGGAGCCTCTGATTCTCTAGTCTGAGTTATAAAGCGCCACTCTCGGTTTCTCGCACTGTTGGTAATTTCCCAGCTGCACATAATAGAATCTTTGGCAGCGGCTTGACATGTTTTCGTCAGCTAATTTGAGCAGTCACCACACTTCCCCCGGCAGGTTGAAAGCTTTCAACATCGTAATTACCTACTCATTTCAATCACGAGTGCGTCAACAGCCAGCCACCCAGCTAAGTGATCCCGGGGAATTAGGAAAGAGGGAGGACACATCCAAAGTCCTCCGGAGACTGAGAATGGGCAGTTAGGTACATGGCACTTTATTAATAGACATTTGGGGAAGTGGGTGAAATATGGCAGCCCTGGTATTGCAAAATTAACCTTGGGAAATTCTAAGAAAATGAATCTTTTGGGTAACATATTGTTCTCGTGGTTTTGACACCCTCCCTGCTTACGAAGTACACACAAGACATATTTATGTGCTTAAGATGCACCGATCTTTCCCTGTGCAAGTATTCCTCAGCACTACTGGAGTTTGTTTTCTAAAAAGTAAATCCAGTGAGTCTCTCAAAACTAAAGATGCTTAACAAGTTTATTGTGTCTAATGACTTAATGAATTAAACATGCCTTTTATGCATATTGAATGTGGGCATTTAATATGAATTAAATATGCAGTCATGTAGCATTTTCTGGTCATTCCATTTACTACAGATAGTGACTCTGTAGGCACCATCGGCTGAGATGATGGTGTAGACACAAGCATCAAAAATCAGTTTACACGCCATCTCTCTCACTCAGCTCGTACAGTCGCGGGCAATTTGTGTCTCTATCGCTCTTTTGTCTTCCGTCATGTGGGATTAATTCTGCTTATGGTGGACTTTTGTTCTGAGGACAAGTGAGATTAGGGTTGCACACCTGCAGCGATCTTGGTGGAGAGTAAACACACATTGTTCCTGACCACGAGAGCTGAAGTAGAATGAAGTACGGCGGGGAGTCTGCGAGGTGAGGGCGACAGTAGCCCATGCAGTTTTCCACCACAGGGTACAGAGACCCCAGGGTGCGGGCGGTGCTGGGGCCTCATGGGAGGGTCCCAGGGAGCCGGGCTGCCTGCCTTTCTTCACCCTGCTGGAGTGATTTCCACCGTACAGTTCTGTTGATCACAAGAAAACGGCAGTTTCCGACAGCGTCCGAAGCTGGCCGGATAGCTTCTGAACGGGTGACCTGGCTTCGAAAATCCATGATGTTAAAGCCTTGGTTGGCGGTGTTTCTCATTGAATCGACTGACTTTTGTGGGTGGAACTGGCCAACGCCACATGGGTGTAGCCTCAGCCGGTGCATGTGTTTGTGTAAGAAATGTGTATTTAAACTTCTGGTGAAAGGAAAATGAGAGGAATTATTGTAGAATGATAGTCATTAAATTCCCTCCAAAGTGTACCAAAAACAGAAGGGGCATTGATATTAGGAGGAACAATATCAATAAGTAAAATAGTTTGCTACGATTCCAGCTGCCAGTCTATTGGATTTATATAGATTTCTGAATCCCAAATATCCATTCACTGACCAATTGTTGCTGAGATAAACAATTGACAGTGTTGATCCATTATTAAGACAATTCTTCTACATTCAAGATTTTCTTAAACAAATAAGAGACAGACAAAACCCCTGTGTAATTTCTGCTTACTCTATTCGGGTTCTCATGTTTCTTTATCACTTTGATTCAAGCGAGGGAAAAATGTGAAATAATTTTTGAAAATACAGCAGGCTCAGGCAACGCACAGAAATAAATTACTGCTTACGGGGCTGGGAGACAAGGTGATATTATATGCTTAATTTGCTCAGTTATGAAAGATCCTCAAGGGTATTGGCTTATGAAAAACAGTGGATATTTGGAAAGAAAATGGAGCCAAATTGGGCAGATTCTGAACACTCTGATGTGCTTGGTATTGACTTGGGCTCCAGGTTGTGGGGTGGGGGCCAGACGCCCCGCCGTGCCATTGTTTGATCCCCACTTTGGGAAATGCTCTTCCTCCCCTGTGCCCTGAATGCAGGCATTTCTCTAGATTGCTTTCTTGGAAACGGCAACAGAAAATGGTAGCAATAATAGGCTTGGAGGTGCTTGGCGGCGAATCCTGTCATTTTATGAATTCATCTCCTTACACTTTATTTCCTTGCCGTGAGACAAGTTAGACGGATGTCAGGGAGCAAGAAAGAAAGCGATTGGTGATTCACCGTACCCAATAAAGCAAATTCCTAATTTTCTGTCTTTTATCTTGTGCCATTCTTTTGTGCTCCTCTTTGGCCTTGTCAAAACATATCGTTCAGTTAGAGACTAAAAATATTTTCCCATCGATTGGGGTTATTGATTTTTTTTAATCTGTACTTTGGCTTGAAGAGCGTGGGTGAAGGGTGAAAGTTCACCAGCTTAGTCGGCCGTTTTATCTGGACAGCAGAGGGACGTATTGGCAGCAGATTTGATTTACCTTGCTGGGCAGTCGTAGACCCTTCAGCCACCAAAGGCGGCCTCCAGTGTGTCCGGCTATGGCTGCCTTTTATTTTATTTTTTTTGTTCCCAGGAACTCTCAAAACATCCACCTTCCCATTGATTTTATCTCTTGGTTTCCAAGGCTGTGTTTTTTGCCCCTCTCCTTTCTTTCATTTTTTCTGGATTCCACATTAGGCTTCTAGCAGAATTCGCAGTGCTTTCTGGATTCCTGGTAAACAGGCCAGGACTGCGTGTGTCTGCTGGGCTTGGCCTGCTGCCTGTTTGAGTCAGGGTCTGGGATCCTGTCCGTCCTGCTGTCACCACAGAACCTGACGTGGCTGAATCGAACTGACCCGGCTCTCGCGCCTCTCGTATCAGAGTCGGTCAGGCACAGGCACCCAGGACGGGGCTTGAATCCTAAATAGGACCCCAAGATGGCACTAAAGCTTTCTAGCAGGGGACAGGAGTTGGAAGCTGGCACCAATCCTGCTGCCATGGGAAGCAGGGTGGCATGGGGTGAGTGCCTGGGGGACACACCTTCTAGGCTAGACTCCCAGATGTTCCCCCGGCCAGCAGTGTGGCCCGGCAGGTTGTCTGATCTCTCAGTGCTTTAGCTTTCTCATCTGTGGAATGGGCAGAGCCATTGTATTCACATCACCAAGGGGCTGTAGGGTCAAACAGACCTGCCCAGGGAGTCCTAGAACCGGGCCTGGCATGTGGGAAACCCTCAGGAAACATCATCTGGGTCATGACCCTGGGAAGCGGTGACAGGAGGAGGGGCAGGAGGTGAGAAGCAGAAGAAGGCAATGCTGGCTCTGAGGGTCTGGGATTTGGGGTCTCGTGCTGCAGCTGGGTGCCTGGCTGCGGCCCGGGTTCTGACCTCGTGGCCAGCGTGGCTTCCTCTGGCCCTGGATGTAGAGGCTCAGCCGGGAGCTGCCACGGGGGCCACGGGACTCAGCATGCTCCCAGGAAGCAGCCTGGACTCATCCCAGGCTTCAGGGAGTGAATCTCTTCACTCTCCTTGGCTCAGCCCCACGGGAACGTGGGGAGCATCGTTCAGCCGGGGCCCCACAGGGCTCAGCCTGGGGCCACTGACTGCACTGTCCCAACACTGACCATGGTAGGCGGATCGCCACCGCTCCTGCTCTTAGGCCCTTCAGCTTCCCTGGCTGATGTGGTCCCTGCTCCTAGACGGGCCTCAGTGGATGCACAGGGCTATCCTTGGACTGAGCCATCCTGGGAGGCAAGGGTGTCTCTGTGCTTCCAAGGGCACAGGCCTCCTCCTCAGGAAGAAGTGCAGGGGCCGTGTGTGTGCACGCACATGTAGGGTAGGAAGAGATGGCTCCGACCGTGGACAGATTCGGGTTTGGATTTGTGAGATGTACGTTGGCAAGGCACTCAGCTCCCCAGTGAGCCTGGGATTAGGTGCTGGCACGGTGCCTGGCCTCTGCCCCACCTCTCTCCATGCTAGTGTCCCCATGCCTTTCCGTGCTTTTGTTTGCCCTCATGGGCTCCGGAGGAGTTTACGCTTTGCTGGGATTAACTTGTCTGGACTCCTCCTCCTCAGCCACACAGACTGTTGATTTCCTGTCTCCAGCACACCTGCTCCTAATGCCCCCGCAAACGCTCCCTGTTTGCACAGGGTTGACCTCAACCTGCAAGCCCCTGCTCACTCTATTTAGCCTTTCACCAAGGTGACTTGTTGGTGGCATTCTTCATCGGGGTCAGCTCTCCGTGCAGTTTGTAGGACAGAGCTCCTCTTGCCTTCCCTCACTGTTGGGACTTGGGGTCTCATGGGGCTAATGGCCCCGTCTCACCTCTGCCTTCAGGTGCAGTGCAGGCTTCTCTTTTCTCAGCCCCTATTTGCTGCTGCATGTTCCAGTCGCCTGCGGTGTTCCATCCCAGGCACATCCGGTGCTCCTGCCATCTTGCTGGTGGGATGAATTGGCTCACCACCCTTGGTTAGCAGACAGCATTTATTTTAACCTTTAAACCTAATCTGGTGGGTTGGTCAAGCCTGTGGGTTGTGTGGATCCGAGGCACTGGATTCAGTCAGTGTCCAACATTGGCACAGCGTGGTCTGTCCACTCACAGAGGCTGCAAGTCGGCCTGGTCCAAATGAGGGTGTTCCACAAGCACAGTCTTCAGCTCCGGCAGACCTAGCGCCCCACTGGCTGAGCAAAAGTAGGAGGAACGCTGGTCTCATGGGAGATGCCCTGTGGGAATGTCGCTAACACAGCTGGTAGGTTGGGGAGAGGGAAGACTCAGCCAAGACAGTAAGAAGGTCAACACCATCAAGATAGAAACAAACCGTCAACTTACAAAAAACTGCTACACAACTAGAAAAATAGCCTGGAAATATGTTTACTACCAAACACAGGTGACACGATGTGCTGTTACTCTGTACAGCCAGGTAGCTCACAATCCCAACAGGTCATTGCATTTAGGAACCAGCTTGAATCTAGGATGATTTAATCCTGAGATTCTTAACAAATTGCACCTACGAAGACCCCGCTTCCAAATAAGCCCACACCCTGGGGTTCTGTGGGTGTGGATCTTGCAGGGCCCTGTTCATTCCTTTACGGCAGTGGCTCAATGCAGTGGCTCTTTCTTCAGGAGGCGTCTTAACAGCAGTGAATGATACAGCGACCTGCACAGCCAGCACCAGGAAGTGCCTTGCAAGGTGCAGATGGGGAGTGGCAGTTGGCACTGACAGAAAGACCCTAAGGATGAAGCCAGTCTTGAAAGTGCCCATGTCTGTGTCTTCCAAGACCATTCTAATGGGCTGCAAATGGTCAAGAGTGGCAGTGGGATCTACTGGCCTCGTAAATATTTAATCCACAACAAGACAACTGCCTTCTTGTGGCACCAGGGCAAAAGCCGCACAGATTTGGAATTGACATTTCACAGGGATGGGCCTGGGCCCAGGCAGGGAGAGTCCTGGCCCGAGGGGGCAAACTTAACAGATTCAGCTGCCTGGAAGTCCTTAGGAAGAAGATTCAGGTGAAAAAATTAGCTCACTGGTCCTTAACGCTTCGAAGACGAGACGGGCTTGCTCACTCTGGGCAAAGGCTGCAGCCACAGAGGGACAGTCGCTAGACACAGGCGTTTGGCCTGTTTGGATACAGACCCTCTTCCTGGTCCCAGAAAATTGACTTATTTTATTGCATCCTTTTACAACCAATTCCAGGTGGCTGAATTGAGTGTATTTTTCACTCTGACATGCTGACTTCTGGCCTGTTATGGCAGCCAATACAATTAGGCAGGGCTTTTTCTGCTTTGCATTCTGACCAAGCTTCTGATTGGCTCCTGGCCCTGGCTAAGTGACAGAATGGTTATCTTCCTGCAAGAGATTTTACCTCCTGCCCTCCTTTAAAATGCACCTGCTCTTTTGTTATATTTGGGCTTATAGTTTAGGGTGTTTTTTTCCTTCAAGGCCTTGAGTTTGGGTGACAGGGTTAGCTGGGTTGGGTAGTCTGATACAGTTCTTGGATTACCAACTATGGTAGGCTGTAATGGTCCCCAGAGACATACGTGCCCTGACCCTCAGAAGTTGTGAATGTGACATTCCTTGGCAACACACATCTTCGCAGTTGTGAGTAACCTAAGGGCCTTAGTAGAGGAGACTATCCAGAGGGGCCCTAAATGCAATGGCACGCGGCCTTGGAAGATGGAGACTTGACCCAGACACGCAGAAGAGGAGAGAGAGGCACATCAAGGAAGCCTGGGGGAAAAGACCAGGACGGAAGGAGGCTGGGCACTGGCTTTGAAGGCAGAGGAAGGGGCTGTGGCCAAGGGCTGCAGCTCAGCTGCGGGAAAGGCAGGTGTCTCCCTCGGAGCAGACCTTCTCCTCGTTTGCGGCACTGGTTACAGAGTTCCAGGAGGCTGAGGCATCAGCCTGGCCGTCCTCATCAGAGCTGAGCTTCCGGTTCTGAGAAATGCTCGGTGTGGCAGAGCGACGGCAGCTATGCCATTCTCCATGAATTTGTCTACACTTATGCTTTCAAGAACAATTTTGATGTAATGTTTAGTTTTCAACTTTTGTCTGAGATATAGTTTAAAACTATTTTATGCACTTTTGCTACATGAAAATGAGAGACTTTGTAAAACCTCCATGCAGTAATCCAGCTTCCTCCATCTGTTAAAACTTTCTGTGTGAAGGCCACCCGACCCTAAGCCTTCTTGTCGGTCCCGGCTTTCATCCAGCATGGCTCTTAACTGCTCCTTCTTGGACTCCCTTCCTCTTCTGTAACATGGCTCGACAGTGGAATGGCCGGCAGGCTCAAGATTCTGAGAAAGCCAGTGTCTCAGGTCAAGCCTACAGGCAGAGTGCTGAGAAGGCCAGGCCCGCCGCAGTCAGGCGGGAGGTGTTTGCTCCCACTCACAGACGGCCAGTTATGCTGTGCAGGGAGGACTTGGACAGTCTGGGTCACTCCCACGGGAGGGCCCTGCGTCGGTCAGTCTGCGATTAAAACGTCAATCACACCCGAAGACGCTCTCCCAGAGACAGCCCAAATAATACTTGACCAGGTATCTGGGCACTAGTAAAAACGAATGTCCCAGAACTGTACCAACTTTCCTGTCCTTACCGTACATCCTTCCAGCGGTGGTGTTGACCACTTTTTCCCTTTCCTAGACAAAACTCTGCTCCTCCTGGTCCTTCTTTAAGGGTTTCTCTCACAGTGCTCCCGACCTCCCTCCCCGTCCCCCTTCTGAAGGGCGACCTCAGAGCACAGCATCTGGCATCACTGGCTGCTGTTCGGTTTCCTCCAATGACCGCATCTCTGGGAGTGCTTGTACTCAGCACTGCGTCACGCATGATCTCGTTTAAGGCCGAGTTCCGTTGAGAAGCTGGGTGTAGCAGTCAGTGGCCCTGCTAGTTTCTTGGCTGGTGGCTGGCCGGAGCCCTGGGCTTTCTGAGTCCTAGGATCGCAGTGTCTGAAACCCTCTGCCCTGGTCCTCTGAGCTCCGTGGCAGTTATGCCCACAGTGTTTCTACCCGGAGCTGTTCCCAGTTTTCTATAATCGCAGAGGTTTAAGCTGGAATCCTGACCCCTGTCATCTGTCCTTTCTTTCCCTGCTTAGAATGCTGGGAGTGTGCAGTGCGGAGAAGAGGCCCCTTCCGGCGGCAGCTCCTTTGAGACACAGCTGCTCGCCCGTTATGCCTGGCCTGGGCCCCGCGGGCTCGGTTCTCACCCCACTTCCTTCCTGGGCTTGCTCCTCTTCCTTCTGGTGCAGACGTGCATGTGTGTCCCAGTGGACAGGCACCAGCGCCCGCTTCCACGTCCGGCCCACGCGCATTCAACCTGGAGAAGCACCGCAGAGACCAGCCGTGCTGCCTGGAGCTGCGCTGCGCTGCGCTCCGCGTAGAGTCACCCGTGCCCCTTCCCTGTGCTGTTTCCGCTCTGGCTGTAGCGGGTGAGTGAGGACCCGGGAGGCCCCTGCCGCATCTCCTTTCGGGGAGCTCGGCTGGCCCTGCCTCG
>NW_022900929.1:80369389-80406072 GCF_012274545.1 Fukomys damarensis
TTCTTCTGCTCTCACCACAGTGCTCCTCCCCCGCCTGTCTCGGACTGGGTTTTCTTTGGTTCATTTCCCATAGCAAGAAGCCCTCAGTGGGGTGGGGGGAGGCTGGCTGCTTGGGGGAGCCGGGGCCTGAACACCTGTATCGCCGACCCCCCCACCTGCCAAGCCTCTGGCTCTCCCCTTGCTGAGCTTTCCCAGAGTGCTGCCAGGAACTGGCTTATTCTTTTGTTCTCTGCACCTGATTAGATGTCGAATTTTTCAGCCCCTTAACTCCCCTCCTGACTCTGGCTTCCACAGACTCCTTATGGCCTTGGGCTTGCAGCTGCTGTCTTGCAGCCCTCCTTCCTGTGGGTGTCCGAGGTGTCCACGTTCTCCTCCTCCCCGACAGGTCTGGAGGAGCCAGGCTGAGCACGGCATCCAGGGTCCCAGAGGCCACGTCTCCCTGCCAGTATTGGAGCATTTTGATCTTATTTTGAAGGCAAGGCTGCCATTTCCTAAACATTTAATTCTCAATAAGCTCTGACTTATTGACAGCAGATGCGGCTGCTCTGTGGGGTGCTGTGTGAAAGGGAGCACATTTTAATTTGCTAGAAGAGGATCATGGGCATGGTCACCCTGGTCTCCCAGGTGCAGGCAGGACCAGGGCCATGGGGACAGCGAGCTTCCTTTGGGTGTGGCCAGGCAGCCGGAAAGGGGAGTCCAGAGTTGAGGGCATGTCAGGGCTGCCTGAGGCTTCTCCATGCGAATGCCCGGTGTCCTGCACACAGCAGGTCTGCGTGGCTGCCCAGGTTCTGACGTGTGTCCTCTTGGAGATGAAGCCCCAGGCTGACCGGTGCAGGCCTGGACATGTTGGTCACATGGGGTCAGAGGGCCAGAAACCCCAGGGCCTGCTGTCCAAGTCTGGGAGCACAGTGGTGTCCCCCAAGATGAGGGCTCATTTCTGCAGTGCCAGCCTGTGTGCTAGAGTGCCCCACAGCACTGCGGCCTGCCAATCAAGCTGCCAGCAAAGTCACTCAAGGTCAGAGACCCCGGACTTGTGGGTCAGTGCCGGCGGGCATTCGTGTCCACTTGTCAGCGCTGGGGTGGGGTCGAGCTCAGCTGTGTGGCTGGTGTGGAATCCAGAGCAAAGATGCCCGACACCCGCAGGAGTCCCTGGGTCTCTCATCCTCCAGGGCTGGAGGCAGGAGAGGCACAGACAGCAACAGTGCTCACACAAACATACTGACTGTGAATTCCACAAGCGAGTGTGACAGCTAACTTATTACACACAGTTGTTGAATATCATTTGCTTAGAATCTGTCAATAAAAGGAATAACAAAGGAAGATTAGAAATATAATTTCTGATATCGGAAAAGAGCCATCACCATTAAACATTTTGTACTTGGAATTCCGTTTGCTTTCTGTCCTCTTTAATTTTCACCAGCAAACGTTGGCTTTTCACTGATGGAGAGAAAGGACAGTTTTATGACGTGCAGGAGTCACGGAGTAAAGCTGGGAAATTTTCAGTTTCTGCATCTGGAAGACAGAGATAATGGACACACTAAGTTCTGTATTTCAGTGGGGTCTCCACGGAGTTTCAAACCTGAGCCCTCTCTTGGGTTAAAGGGCTAATTCATCATCCGCAAGAACATTTGCCATTCTAAATGATTTCCGCAGTTGCGGGTCCCGGGATGGGCAGATGTTGGAAGCTCAGTCGGAGCTCTGTCTCCCTGATGGCCAAACTTCCAGTGAGTCCTGCTCTGAGTGTCTCGCTCATCCAGGGTGAAACTTCCGGGGGTTTCTGTGTGCCCACCTGCTCAGCATCAAGAATCCAGACAGTTAGGCTCAAACCTTCGGAACTCACCAGATGTCATGGTCATGGAGGTGCAAGGAACTGCTTTAGTCACACTCTCATCTAACCACCGAGACACATTCCCCACAGTATTTTAAAAGCCCACTGAAATCAAAGGCTAACATGAGGTAAAAGCTCTGTGCTCGAGGTGCGAACCATGGGTGGAGATTTTGTTTGTGGAACAGGGGATAGGAGGGAAATGCACATTTAGGGCAGAGCCCAGGGACTGGGGCTTCAGGATGGGGGGCCTAAATGAGCTCCAAGGTCTCATTCTGTGGGTTGTGGCGCTTGGGGGGAGGCACAGACAGTGGCAGAGCCATTTCCTGGGGGTCTTGCCTCTCCTGCTGGCTTCCTTCTCTACCACGCTTGTGGGGTCCCACCCCTTCAGCCCACTCAGGAAGGTGGTGTAGCCGTGTGGTTCCCAAAGACGCTCAGCAGATGAAGAGAAGAGGCTTAGGAGCCCAGAGGAAGGGGCGCAGTTTGAGAGCAAAGGCTCAGTAGCCTGGGCCACTTGGGGGAGGGACATGTGGCAGCTGATATGGGAGAACCAGGGGCTTGGGGTTGCAGAAAGGGTAAAAGATGGCATTCTGCAAAATTACCGGGTGAAGCAAAGCACTCTCTTGAAAATGGGCTGTCCCTGCTCTCAGTCTGGATTCAAATTATTCTTGGCAGTCAGCAGCAGCTTCTCCCGGGTAAGTGCTGCTTTGAAGATGACAGACCCTAGATCATGAAAGTGCCAGTGCTGGCTTGGAACTGTAGCCACCTTATTCATGGCAGGATAGGGATGAGGAGGAAGCCCTGGAAAACAGATCACATTTTCCTTCCTTTCTTGGACATCCTGATAAACACGCCTCAGCTGGGAGGGAAGATTAGAACCCATGAATGCAAAAGGGGAGTGAACCAAGCCTGAGTGGTTCTTTCCCAGATGTGGCAGGCAGAGGCATGGCAGCCGGTTCTGGCTCTGACAGCTGTCAGCTTCCCAAGGCTCCCAGATCCTTGGACTCAGGGATTGTCATACTTCTAGAGCTAAATGGAGAGGGGGGACCCCACACACTGTACTGCTCCTGAGCACACAGTCACCCAGCTCAAGACCTTAGGCTAAGACTCTGACTTACAACCAGGAGTTGCTGCCAGATGCCTTGTACAGGTGTTATGGAAAACATACAGTGTGTGCTTAAAGTAAAAAAACTGTTACAGTGGAAGACACATTGCTGTGAATCCCCCTCAAAATTCTCCTCTCTGCAAGCACACTTATCCCATGGGTCTTGCCACTGTCTGCAGCAGTTCTGGAGTCCTTGATCTAGGGTGTCTTTAGTTGTGCTGTCATGGGCTTCTTCCATGCACTTAATTGATTCAAAACATTCATTTTTATGGTCACTTTGACTTTGGGAAAGAGCCTGAAATTGCACAATGCCAGACCTCAGTAAGGTGGATTAGATGGATGAGGACATAGTATCATGTTTTTATGAGCCTGCCTTTCTGTTGGACAGCACTGGGCAGCAACAGTCACTGTATTAAGGCAGTAAAGACATCTCATAAAGACACCCAGGGAAGAGAACTTCCGGAGCCACTTTAGAAAGTGGTAAGAGTAATGGAATGCGTGTGTTCGAAGTGAGGGGAGGATTTTGAGAGGGATTCATGGTAATGTGTCTTTCACTGTGATGCATCTTAATACTCGAAGCAGCCACCATATATTTTGATCATCCCACGTGATACATACTGTGTATATGTGTGTGTGTATTTATATTGCTATGCATATTTGGTTATTAATGCAGCTGAGGGGTATCCACAGCCAAGGGTTCTGGGGGTGATGTGTGCAGCCCTTTTTGGGAAAACCAAATGCCCGGTTCCAAGAATGCTAGAGAGGGGGTGGGTGCCTGGGAGGAGTTGTCTGGGACATCTGCTGGGTCGACCCGAGGCTGGGGCACAGCAAGGCTGAGACACTCAGGGGCCGTGCAGCTTTCGGAGGAGCTTTGGCTTCTGGGATGCACTGCTCTGCCACTTGTGAGGCTTCTGATGCAGTGTGGAGCAGGGCGACGCTCTTCCTGCTCGACACCCGTGTCATAGGCGTGAGGCAGTGCAGCGTGAGGACCAGGCACAGGGAGGACTGCTAGGTGGACATGGTGTGTAGACTGCATCACACCAGCAATAACCTGAGCCAGTGAGCTGCACGAGAGTGGTACGTGAGGTGTTGTGGGACAGAGCAGGAGCCCGAGATGGACGTGAACGAGGATCTTCAGAGCTCTCCATCTGCTGACAGCACTGCAGCAGAGGTCCTCAGAAGCTGCTGTGGGAGACATCAGGCAGACCCGCTCCTCTGGGCTCTAATCTCCCTCCTTTCCCTGTGAACCTGCCATATTCAGCTGTCACCCCAGATGCAGTCCAGTTCTCACCTGGTGCAGGATGCACCTGGCTCACGGCTGATGGGAGGTGAGTGGTCCCACTGAAGGACACAGCTGTGTCCCTCTTGCCTCTGCCGCACAGCCCCACAGTGCTGAGCTCTCTGCCTTCATCCTTCCGCCGTGACTGGGGGCGAGCATTTGCTGGCTGGGTTCTGCAAGGTTAGAGGGGAACGGATAAACTCAAGCCAGAGAAGTCAGGGTAGCAACTGGCCTGGAGTCAGCCATGCTGGGAAGGGCCTGGGAGCAGAAGTAGCTGGCACGGGGAAGGGGAGGGTGGAGCCAGAGGCCAGGGCTCAGAGCCTGGCAGGGTGCGGGGCCCTTCTGGGGGGAGTGGAAGGCCGGCGACCAGCACCCTGGACAGCTCCCCACACACATGCGGGCTGCTCCCTCCCCGGTACTGTGAGTGCGGCTCTGGGCTGTGCTTCCCAACTACAGGCAGACTCCTCTCCCGACACAGAAGAGCTAGTCCACCTCTCTTGCTCAACTGCAGCTCTCCAGTTGCTCTGCTGTTCATTTTTCCCATGCGTCTACTCAGCACCGTGAAATCCTACTATGTATCAGGCCCTCTCCTGGTTGCAGAAGACATAACAGTGAACAGAGCCTGCCTTTCTGAGGTGCTGGCAGTCACTGGGGGGACAGACACCGAGGCACATTAAAGTCCAGGGGGTGCAGCCTCGTGGTGCAGATGTACACAGGAGGTGAGCACTGGAGGGAGAGGCCGGTGAGCCGTGCGTCTCAGAGAGGAGAAGGGAGAGGGAGAACGTAATGGGGTAGATGGCAGGGACACCGCGTATGGTATGGAGACAACCGGCTCCGACCTGCGCGCTGAGGTGTAGGGAGCCGGCGGCAAGCAGAGGCCCTGGAGCTCATCTTGCCAGATGAGGCAAAAGGAGTCTCGTCTCCCTTCTTCTTCTTCTTCTTCTTCTTCTTTTTTTTTTTTCGCACCAGGGATTGAACTCGGGTCCTTGCGCTTTCGAGGCAGGCAGTGGAACCACTGGGCCAAATCCCCGGCCCTCGTCTCCCTTTTGACACCAATGGGACATCCACCTTCTTGCTGTCATCCTGTTTACCCGAGACTAAGATGCCATCCTGTCATCAGGGACCCCTCGCACCTTCCAGCCCAGATGTGGGGTGGGACAGACAGTTGCACGGGTGCCCTGACCTTGGCAGAAGCCACTGCGAATACCGGGGCCACCCTCCAGGTCTCCACTGCCTACTCCGGCCGCTCTCTGCCCTTGGAACAATTCCAGCCCGACTGGAGGGAGGGAAGGCTTCCGACCAGAGCCAGGAGAGGAAGAAAGCACTTCAGCGGAAACACGGACAAATCAACAGATCCAAACTCTTGCAGACACTGTGTAGGGACTGTGGGGTGTTTGCTGAGCTGGAGTGGAGGGAAAGCTTCTCCAGTGCTTCTGGGAGAGAGAACGTCAGTGAGGCGCACTGGGGCCAGGTGGCTGTGAGCTGCTTGGGCCGGGCAGTGTCCCTGCACTTCTTTTCTGCCTCCAGATAACACATAGGTCCCAGCCCAAACTTACACCCAGAGTTTGCCACGCACACTGCCATTGCCTCAGGACTAGAGATAAGCTCTGTTTGCAAAGAACTCCAGGAACAGTTTTCACCTTTCGTTTTCCCATCGAAGTAGTCAGGTTTGCTTCATCTTTGAAAAGTGTCTATGTGGCAAGTGCATTTGTTTTTCTAAATGGGCAATGCATCCCAATCCCGGGCCCACGTGGCTGGCCCTGGCCAAAGCCTCCAGCAGAGGCCTCGGGAGGTCAGGTCGGAAGGGAGCCTGGGGCGGGAGCTGTTCTCAGAGCTGTGCCCCTCAGTGGAGTATGAACTCTGGCTTGCAAGTTCGGGTTTCCAAGCTGGAGTGAGAGCCACACTGCTGCCCTCTGACCATGCCTCGTGCTGTCATCACCTGGACATGTGTGAGCTTCTCTCCCTCTCCTGCACACCCCAAAGTCAGTGGTCCTGTGTGTTCTGTGCCCCTAGGTTCCCCAAGTGCTGTTCCCGTGCGACGCTGTGCTGCCCACGCTGGCCCTTGCTTTACTCCAGCCTTCCTCCTCTTTGGTAACAGTGACTTCCAGGAGACTTTAGCTTGCCTGTGCTCCTTCGTGTCAGGGAAGTCAGGCGCGAGGCCCTAGCCAGGCAGGGCTGTAGGCCTCCGTCTACACCACTTCCCCTGCTGCAGCTTGACTGCATGCTCGAGCTCCAGGCTGCCTGAGGTGCCAGGTAGGGGCTCTGGGCTGAATCCTTCCTTTGCCCCTTCTGGGGCCCCAGGCGCCAGCTCCCAGCAGTCAGAACCCTGGGGTCGCTGGACACTCAGCGGGGTGGTGTGCAGGTGTGCCAGTGCTGACGTGCTCAGGGACAGTGGCTGCTTCATCGCCCTTGGGAGCCGCCACAGGGCACGTGACCCTGCGGCCGTGAGAGGGCTGTGGAGGCAGCAGAGGAAGGGTCAGAAGCCAGACCGGGGCTTCTCCCCTCCAGGCAGGGCTTCCTCTCGCCTCCCGCAGCCTCGCCTGCCCTGGTGACTGGTGACG
This sequence comes from Fukomys damarensis, assembly GCF_012274545.1. Lineage (NCBI taxonomy): Eukaryota > Metazoa > Chordata > Mammalia > Rodentia > Bathyergidae > Fukomys > Fukomys damarensis. The sequence continues at coordinate 80,376,160 of NW_022900929.1, forward strand.
TGGGAACGCTCCTCCTACCTCTGTTCCGGAACCGCAGAGATGAGTAGCAGGCCGGTTCGCCAGAGCAAGGAGGAAGCGCCAGTATGGCGATGGCGGTTAAGGTCCGTGTAATAGGCCCTCCCTAGAAGGTCCTGTTGGGCAGCTCTGGATTGTGCTGTGGGGTCCGTGATCAGCACAGAGGGGCCGGAAGAACACTTAAAACGTGGCTTCTTGGGCAGGGAGATCGGGACCCGATTCCCAGTGTTCCCTCCAAGGACCTCCCAGTGTCCTTCAGCTATGAATGTCTGTCTGTCTACCGTCTTACTATCTATCGCCTGACTGTCTGTGTGTCCACCCCCCACCCCCATCACGGGACTCTGTGGTATCCTGGGGACCTTAGGGCTCCGGGATTACAGCTGGAAGGCCAGGAGCAACTCTCATCCCTCTCATCGAGGAGCTGCACAGAGCAGGACTGTGGAGGGAGGAAAACAGAGCTGCAGTTCCACAGGCCTCGCGTGAGGCCAGGGCAGAAGGGGACCCTGGCTTCATCCAGATATGCCTTTCCTGGAGCAAGATGTTACCATCCTTGCCTCTCTGGATTGGCGGAGAAGGAGTGGACTTACTTCTGCCGGGGACTGTTTGGCCAATTTAAGCCTGGTGGAGTTGGTGGCCTCTGTGTCTTGTCTCGGACACCTATGGTCTGGGAGGTGGGGGACGCCCCTCTGCCGGAGTCCACACACATTGCAGCCCTGTGACTCCGTGTGAGTGCGCCATCTGTCTCATGTTCTTCGGCTGGGAGACGCCATCTCTGTCCCCTGTGCTGCAGCCATTGGAAGACACGGACCCTTTCTGTGGCTGAGAGCGGGCTTCATAAAGGTTCCACACACTGCCCTAGCACAGGGGGCTGTAAGCATATCAAGCAACCTGCAGAGTTCACCCCATGGAAGAGCCCACCAGTTCTGAAGAATGTAGATTAATAAGTCTCCCTGTTTAAAAAAATGAGCTTTAATATTTGTGCGAATCACAGAGTCAAAAGAAGAAATCGATGGGCTATTGACAACCAGGGACGATCACATTCATTTTGCCCTTTGTGGCTGGTGAGATCCACGTTGCAATTACAGAGACGGCTGGCAGCAAAGCACCTCTGCCGGGCCTCCAGCCCCACATTAATCCACAGCTCCCGTCTTAATGCAGATATGGATCGTGCGTTCAATAGCTGACTGCTTGGCGGCGAAGCAGCGGCTCAGCGTGGCCTCGGCAGGCCTGGCTTCCAGCAGGTGGGATGTCAAGCGCCCCCCAGAACTGGCAGAGTAGGGTGGAGGCTGTGGTTGTGCTGTCGCTGTTGGATCAGACAGTGTTAAGTCCAAGGCGGGCGGGTTCCAGGACTGGGGTGACAGAGCGAGGAAGGACCACAGAGGTCAGCAGGGCTGGCTCCGCCCCGAAAGAGGAGGAGACCCAAGCCTCAGGTCAGGGAGCCCCACTGAGGCCGCAGAAGGACCTGCGCTGGGGCGGCGTCCTCCTGGGTGTGCTAGATCACGCATGGTGTGTGCCCAGAAGTGAGCCCGGCTCTTACTGAATCCATTTTGGTGTCACCGACTCAGGGCTGAGAGAGGCTCCTTTGCCTCCAGATGGAAGAAGGGAGCAACGGCCACTCAGAGAATAGTGGGTGACATCCTGCCACCCAGGGGCAGGAAGGGTACGTGTCAGGAGAGCAGGGTGGGCTTGGGAACACGCTTTGTAAGTGGTAAGGCACTCTCCTCTACTTAGGATTCAGTGTTATCGTTTTGGGGTCAGCTTTCTGTTTTATGCAGTGCCGTGTGGCTTGTATCAAACTAGACTGGAAAGATTTGAGGAAAAGCGTCAGCGAGAATCAGTGCGTTTTGCATCTGTCTCATCAGCAGAGACAGTGCCTGGCTCACCACAGGTGCGTGGTGCTTGTCATCTGTCCAATGTTGTATTAAGCCTGCTTACCAAGCCCGTGTCCTGTGTCCAGGGGCCTGGACCTCCCCCGGGTCCCTCGGAAATGTGGATAGTGGGCCCGCCCTGCGGTAGCGCCTCCTGCTGCTCAGCAAGCTCATGGAGTGGGGTTTCCAGCCTGTCACGGTGAGAGTGGGTGTAACCTGCCTGTGGGGGTGTGAGTGCTTCAGAACTACTGAGGAATGGCCCTGAAATCCTCCACAAGTCTCAAGCAGTCTTCAGGAAAGGGTGGTCAGGGACCCCGCCTTGCCCGTGTTTACAGAGTGGCGTCCCTGGGACCCCTCCCTCTCCTCCGTCCGGTGTGCCCTGTGTCACCTCTGTCCTGCAGTTCCTGGGAGGTATTTTCTCTGAAACAGCACTGTGCTTCTCAGCGCTGTGGCCCAGGTGCGTGTGCTCGCTCAGTTAACCACATCCAACAGTCAGCTAAGCCGAAATCCATTTGAATTTAGCCATGCGGTGCTTTTCCACAGGATCTGGTCTTCCACTTGGGATGTTGGAGCCGTGCTGTGTGGGACTCACCGCCTCCTAAGCCCTCAGCACCTAAGGGCCTCAGGGCTGTCTATGGGTGACAGCTCCTGGGTGCCACATGAGACCCAAGAGAGGCCCGGGCTGTGGTTCATCTGGATCGCCATGCTGGGACGACCAGACCTGGGCTCAGCAAAGCTCTTGCTGCTCAGCTGTGCTGCTTGTTTGTGGTCCCACGTGAGAGCACACAGAGTGAGCCTCCTGCCTGGGGCCCTGCTCACCTCGCTCCGGGTGCTCGCAGAGGGAAGCCCCAGGGCTGTGGGAGCGGAGCTGCCATCTCTGTGCTGGGGTGTCAGAACCTGGCCTCTCCAAAGACACTCCTGGCAGCAACCAGCTGGCTGGGACTGGCATTAAAGGGCCCCCGGGCCTCTCTGGACTTCCGAGAGAGGTGGCTCTCCCTGTGGAGCAAGCCCTGGAAGTACGGCTTAGGCAGGAGCAGGTTTCCAAGGCCAGGCATGGTCCCTGCAGGGGCCGCCCCTCCTTCCACCCAGCCAGAGTCTGGCTCCGCCCTCTCCCTGCCAGGCTGCAATTAACTTTTTTGGCTGGAGTTCCCATAAACATGATCAATATCAAAGCCATTATTTGTCTCTTTTTCCACATACCACTCTTGTAAAATTGTGGTTAAAGAGCAAGCTGTTTAAGATGGATACAGAAGTCTGTTATTTAACTCCTCCAAGCCCACGTGGTCATGGTTATGGCCCAGGGGATCCACACAGTCTGCCCGTACTGGAGTTGGAAGTGTGAGGAGGAGTTTCTTCAGGAGCTCATCTGCAACTGGCCTGGCCTAGGGGCGATCGCCTTCTGGACTCGGTCTGGGCTGCAGGTGGCCAAGCAGTGGAGGTTGGTGGTCTCCATCCCAAGAGCATTGTGCAGTCTGGGTCTGGAGCGGGGCTGCTGTGGTCCGTACTGTGTGCAGCTGGCTCTACGTGGCCTTGTGGGGTGACTGCCTGCAGCTCCAAAGGGGGCTACAGGCTGGGGGGGCACGTATTCACCACCTGGGTGGCACAGTGGGGCTCCCCTCCCTCTGCTCTCTCTACTGGTAACTGCTGACCACTAACCTCACCAAGAAAAGTCACAGAATTTCTGAGCTTTACCCCATTCCCTCATAGAAGCCATCACTGCACTTTCCAGTCTCTTCCACTTCTAGGGTTAGGCAAGGGTACCTCCTGGAGCTTTAAGAATGAACACATTGAGGAAAGTATTGTAAATGTGAAAGATCCAGGAATATGAGAGCTTGACCCTTACCAAGCGCTAGCAGGTGTCAAAGTGCTTGACCTAAGATATCCCTTTTAATCCTAGCAAGATCCCCTCAACTCTGGGAGTTCCATGGACATCACACGTGAGTAAACAGAGGGCTTTGAATAAAAAAAAAACTTACTAAAGTAAATAACAGAATGGAAATTTGAGCCCAGTTCTAACTCCAAAACTCACATTCTAAACTAATACATGATTAGAAACACAACTGATACACCCTCAACCATCAGAACTCCAGAAAAAAGAGAAAACTTTAAAATCTCTATTTTGCATTATCAGTGGAATTTAACAAAGATATTTTCAGAAAGGAAATCATAGCTAGACCAGGGAAAATGGCCTATAAAAGAATTTTAAAAAACCCCAAATGACCAAATGAAAATACAAAAAAATACATGAACTGCAGATGAGCTATAATAAAAAACCAAAAGGCTTAATCAGTGGAGATGAAGACAAGCTCAAAACATTTTTCAAAATTTTGGTGAATGAATACAACTAAATATAAATCAATAAATAAAAATGTAAAGAATGAGCCTCGGAGTATATATATGCCGTAGTTACACTGTTTAGTTAGTGGACCTGAGGCAAGGTCCAGTATGTCTTGAGTGAGAAAGACAGTGAGTAGCTGATTCTGTGTTTGTTCACAAGCCTCCCCAGGGACAGTGGGGGGCTATTTCCCGCACCGGGACTTTCGAGTCTCTGCACTTTGCAGTGCTTTTGACACAGTCCGTTGATGAAACTTTTGAGTTGAATGCAAGAAAAACATCAAGAACAAGGAGATGCAATATACCAAAAAGTGTCAAACTTTGAATCCTCTAAAATGTAGCGCTATCTCCATAGCCTTTATTTATAAAAACCAGAGGAAGCAACAAGGAGGCGAGGGGCAGGACGCTCACTAGCCCACAGAACGTTCTGGGACGGACGCTCTCGCAGCGGAGGTGCGCTCGGTGTGACGCAGGCGCTGCCCGACCTCTTGATGCGTGAAGCTGTTGTTGGTGTGGCTTGCACACCCACTGCTAGCACGGGCGTATGCCACTGGAGAGCACCGCTCCAGAGCAGGGCCAGGACGAAGGATGGGCAGATCTGCTCCCACGGAGGCCAGGCAGGTGCTGGGCAGTCCTTCCTCTGGGGAAAGGTGTTTTACTCACTTTGCAGATTTTCTGAGAAGAGGGTGCTCTATTCGCACAGTTCCTAATCCTACCGGAGAGGGCGCTCTGTTAGTGCATATGCTTTGCACACACAGCACCAGGGTGTGTGCCGTCAGGTGCTCACCCCGCAGTTCTCCCCACGAGTGTGCTTTGCTGGTGCTAACACTTTGTACAGATTCCTCAAAAGGAGGTGTTCTGGTATTGCTTACACTTCGCAGAGTTTCTCCCAAAGCTGGCACTCTGGGAATGCTTACTGCATGGATCATTAAAGATAATGCTTATCTTTAGCACAGATTCTACCAACGAGTGTGCTCAGGTGACATTTACTTTGCACAGGCCTTACCGAACATGCTCTTGCGGTTCACTTTTGGCATAGATTCTCCCGAAGCTTACGTTCCGTTTATCGTCACCCCTGACTGCATAATACCGAAGTGTGTGCTCTGGCAGTGCTTACACAGGAGCTTTCTATTAATGCTTACACTTGGCATTGATTACATCAAAGTTTGTGCTTGTGCTTACCATAGATTTTCCCCGTGATGGGTCTCTGTTAATGCTTACACATGGGATCGTATCAAATTGAAAAGCTTCGGCAACAAAGGAACCTTCAGAGTGATGTTACCACCTACAGAGTGAAAACGAAAAATAAAAAACACAAAAGCTGGCCGTGATTCCTTGGATAGGGGGCTAATACGTAGAATATTCAAAGAACTGAAAACATGGGGCACCTTGAAATAAAAGACCCAGTCAAAAAAGGTGCAAGTAAAACGAACAGACACTTCTCAGAAGTACAAATGACCAATACATACATGAAGGATGGTTCATCATCGCTGGCCATGAGATTTCATCTTACTCAGAAAGAATGGCCATCATCAAGAAATCAAGGCCCAACGCCAGCAAGGGGGCCCATGCTGCCCCTCACTGACCCCACCCCATGCAAGCAAGGCCCTTACCATCCTCCAGCTCCAGGCTTCTCTGCCAGAGGGCTGACTGCATTTCCCATCTGCTAACAGGAACGAGGACATCTCGGCTTGGGCAGAGGTCAGTCTGGGGTGATGGACTGAGGGCCTCAGGCAGGGAGGCCACCTTGAACACTCATAGCCCCTAAAACCAGGTGAAGACAGTCATCTTGGTTGGATTCCAAGACTGCAGATCCTGGAAGGAAACCACACATTCAGCAAAACAGAGGAGCTCTTTCTTTGACTCAGGCTTTGTTTGTTTTTTCTATTTTTGTTATTTTTCTCTTTCGTTCATCAGGCTTTTTTGGGGCTTGGGTCATAACACCTTACCCCAGTCATTTTTTTCTCTTTTCCTCTTTCAACTTTTTTCTTTATTCTTGACTTTCATTTATTTCCCATATTTTTCTGTTTTTCTTTTTTCTTCATTTTTCTTGTTGTCTTTTCTGTGACTGTTTTTAATGCTATTAATTTCTTCTTACTATGAAATAGGACCCTGTTTCACTTATAACATCTTCTTATGTCCCACTGAATAATTTTTCAAATTTTACTTCTTTCTTTATTTTTGTACCAGGGATCGAACTCGGGACCTTGCACTTGCAAGGCAGGTGGTGGCACCGCTGAACTAAATCCCCAGCCCTGCATTGTTTTGTTTAGCTCTGTTATCTTATTTGTGTCTGCTATAGGCTTATTGATTATCTTAGCTTTTTGGCCATTATCTGTGAACTTATATCTTCTTTGCATTTGCTGTTGATACGTTTTGTTCTCCTATGATGTCATTTTGAATAATTTAGCCGTGAGGCATGCTTTCCTCCCCTTTGAGGCTCCACGGATCTCCTCTGGGGGAGTTGGGGGTTTGGGGAGGCATTCTGTTGCCTCATGTGCCTATGTTGTTTGTTGAGGCTTGTGGGTTGGGCACAGTGGGACCCTCTGTCTCTAGGGCAGATCCCTGGCATCAAAAAACAAACAAACAAACAAACAAAAAACAAAACAAAACAATGCAGTACTTTAATGATTAGCACAGATGAGAATTAGAGTCCTTAAGTGACTCCAAATAGAGATTCAAGAGATTGAAATTTCTATAGAAAATATGAGCAGCAGAAGGGACCGATGTGAGGACAGTGCCAGAGCTAGAAGACAGCTGCTATCGATCAGTTAAGGTTAGCGCTCGCCCTTTTAATATATTCTGCAATGAGTGTGAAAGTGTACACTTCGCATAGATTCTATGGGAGATGATGTGTGGCTTACACTTCGTACGAATTTTCCCAAACACTTTGCTTTGTGAATGCTTTCCCTTCGCGTGTGTTTTATGAGAGACTATGGTCTATTCTTAACAGTGGGCCAACTTTCCAGAGGGCAGCGCCCCGTCAGTGCATCCACTTTACCCAGCTTCTCCAGGAGGCGGGGTCCTGCTGCTGTGTGCGTGGTGCGAAGCTTCTCCCAAACACTGCACAGTGGGTGCTTAGCCTGCGGTGCTCTGCAGTGCCTTCCCATTGCGTGGATTTTTAGGAAGTTTTTGCTCTCTTAATGCTTCTACTTCACATAGGACTCTTCCAAACTGGTGCTCTGATTTTGCCTACCACCTGCACACACTGTACTGAGGAATGTGCTCTGTTGATGCTGAGCCTCGAGTACATTGTTCCCAGGCGTGTGCCTGTTAACACTGCTTATGCTTTGCATGCGATCTGCTAAATAAGACGCTCTACACATGCTCACACTTCACACAGCTTTTACCGAGAGGTTACTTTGTCAATGCCTGCACTGTGTGCGGAGTCTCTGCGGAGGGCCCTCTGACAATGCTTCCTCTGTGCACAGTAAAGATGGGGCCAGATCAGTGCTTACACTTCATGTATATTCTACAGAAGACGGTGCTCTGCTAACGCGTATGCTCTTGTGTGTGTGTGCCCCTGTGCCTTCTACTTTTTAGTTGAGGGATGTTTCTTAATTGTTTCAATAGGCAGGAACAAAAATTGCCTTACAGTTATCTTGCTTCCCCTGACAAGCCTTATATTGTAGCCTGTGGAGGGAAGTAACTGCAGACACCATTAAGTAGAGGAAAAGAGTGAGCTGGTTGGGACCGAATTGGGAAAGCACACATCTGATAAAGGGCGGTGTCCAGTATTACTAAGCAATCCTAAAGTGCTGTGATGAGAAGACAAGCAACTCAAGCAGAAATGGGCAAAAGTCTGAACAGACATCTTGCCACAGGAGCGCCTGCCGAGGCGTGGTTCCTGACACAGAGTTCCCATTAGAATGCCTGTGACTGACGGAGCAGGATGGGCAGGGTGGGTAGAGGATGGTTACCAGGCAGAGGAATGCAGCTGAGTGCGAAGAAAAACATGCAGTGTTCTGTAGCACAGCAGGTTTACCAGCGTCGTCAACAGCTAATTCAGTCGTTCAAAATAGCAAGTAGAGAGGACTTTTCCATGCTTCCAACACGAACAGTGAACGAGGTCCGAATTGTGTACTTCATGAATGTGTCTCAAATCACTCTGTGGCAATGAAACATTTGAAAGCATTAAAATAGCAAGAGAAGAAAAAAGAAGTGAAGTTTGAATACACCTAAGCAGTAGAGCCTAAATAGTAGAATGGGAAGGGTAGGGGAAAGGAAATAATGGGGAAAATATGAGAAAATGAAAAATGGAAATAAAGTTTTTGTAAACAGGGAAGGGAGGAGGGGGTGAAGGGAGGGCAGGGGTATAGGGAAAAAATGAGAAACAAGACCTGTCATGTAAAGGTACGAGATTTCAATGAAGAACATAACTGTACTGTATACCTAAAATGTACCAATAAACTCAGTGAGGAAAAAAAAAGAGATGTAACTTTCAGGGCAGTTGTATGTTCACAGCAAAATTAAGAGAAAGATAAGCACTATCTCTGTCCCCACTGGAACGTGCCTTTGTTGCACGGACCCCAGAACCACCCAAGCCCACAGTGTACACCAGAGCCAACTTTCGGGGTGTCCTGCAGTCTGAGCAGTGCACAACACCTGTCCATTGCTGTTGTACATAGCACAGCCCCACCTGCTCCTGCCACCCCAGCCCCGCTCCAGCAACTATGGTCACTTCCTGTCTCCCTGGATTTGCCTCTCCAGAAGCTTGCATGGCTGGGATTGGGTAGTACACAGACTTTCCAGGTTAATTTTTTACTTACCACTTGATAATACCCATTTAAGTTACCTCCAACCTCTTCCTGGCTTGATACTTGTTTCTTTTCAGTGCTGAATAACCTCCCCTGGTCTGGATGGTCCTCACTGAACTACTCACCTTCTGAGGGATGCCCTGGTTTCTGGCACGTTTTGGCACTTATCACTAAAGCTACTACAAATGCCAGGGTGCAGGTTTCTGTATGCACACAGGTTTCTAACCCCTTTGGGAAAACACAGGGGTGCTTTCTGCATCCTGTGGTGAGAGCATGCTCAGTTTCACAAGAAGCTGCCAAATCGCACGCCACAGGGTGGCACCAGCTCCCCCCGCCCCCAGCCCTGGATGAGAGTCCCCACCCCCCTGTCCTTGCTGTGGCAATGGGCACACTCATGGGGGCCTTAAGAACACCAGTAGCTGCTGTTTTCCTTGGAGGAAGAGGTCTGGGATACAGTATGAAGATCATCAGCTGGAGGATGAGGCCCTAGGGGAGGGGACGGGAACGGACTAAGGACCCCGACCTCCTAACTCTATCACGCCAACTTTGTGAACAGGAGAACTTGTCTGGTTAGTTGGTTAAAAGACAGTCAGGCTGGAAATGGTTGATTTACGTGATCCTGCTTGTGTCTACTGCACACAATACTGGTGTCCCAGAGTAACTGTTCTCCCCCATTTACTTGATGCCATAAACTTGCCCTAAAATCATGGGATCTTCTTTCTTCATTCCTTTCACCCTTCCTTGGCCCCCATGAGGTTCTCCTGTCCTGTTCACTTTATGTTCTGATCTTCTGAATTAGGATGAAATTTTGTTACTCCAAAGCTGTCTCTCTCCAATATGGTTTACAGCAGAATCCACAGCTTTTAACAATCCCCGAGTGGAATAAGAAGAGGTTCATAAACCCGCCTTCGTGGGGTGTATACACGGGACTTCGTTCTGTAGATCTTCATTACTCCTTGTTGTGATTTTTTTTATTATTAGTTTTTTAAAAACAGGAGGAGGAAGAGAAAATTGTTATCATCCCCTCAGGCATTTCTTAGTTATGGGAGTGAAAGTTTAACTATTGGTGGAGATTCCATGGGAATTTCAAATAGTTTTACTATTTATCCAAACTCTACCTTCTATCGAAAAAGATAACCTTTGCCACTGATTTAATAACAGTTGTTCAACTCAATTATGTAAACACTTGGCACTTTTGATTCTTCTGGAGTATTATTGAATTTTAAAAATGCCCTTTAGCATACTAAGGATAAAATTTATCCTGTCTGCCTTTATAGAAGCATAATATATTATGAGGGTAATAAATGTTGAGAAAATCTTTTCTGAGCTATTGTAAACAATCTAATTTTCACTCTTTATTATAGATTGAATGTAATTGTGTAAAATAATGAATTTAGCCAAAGTCAAGTTTCCTGAGCTGTTTTATACTTTGGATATGTACTTGGTATCTGTAAAATTTACTAAATAATAAATTAAATGTTTGTCTTAGGGATGAGACCTCAGTGCCTACGCATGAACTGAATCCTTTTTGTGTTGCCTGTGAGCAGGTGAACAGTGCATTTGAGTTCTTGGGCCAAAAGATACTGTTGTCTTTAAGGTCTAAAATACATGATTCATTCACGTATTGACAAATAATGTGTCTACAAAAATATTCAATTTTCAGCTGAAAAAATACACTTACATACTCAGAATCACTGCAAGAGTCTGAGAAAAGAAGACTTCTTGGGGGAAATTCAGTTGTAACGGTTTCTCCTGAGAAAGAGCAACACGGTCTCTTGTAGTTTCCTTCCTTTTCTGGAGCAAAGTTGTCCAGGGCCTGGGAATGTCCTGTTTTCCTCCCTTTGGTCTTGGCTCAAAGTCTCTTAATTCTTTCTCCATGAACCTTGCACCCAGCAGCCTGGAGAAAGAGGAACCAGTGTTGGTTTAGTGACTGAATTGTCTGTCCCACCATGGTTTCCCTTTGGTGCCTGGGTCTGTATTTAGCCCAATTCCTTTATTTTATAATCTGCCATCTTTCTTTACACTGACAAATAAAAATTGTGTATGCTTGAGGTTGACAACATGATGTTTGATACATGTATACATGTAGGATGGCTGAATTAAGGTGTTTAACATGCACATTACCTCATATAGTTATTGTTGAGTGGTGAGAAGACTTCAATCTACTTTTAAGAACAATTTTCAAATACACATTGCATGTTAATAATGGTTATCACCAGGATGTACAGGGGGTCTAGGGAATTTAACCCCGGTATCTAACTGAAATGTGTCCTTTGACATCACTCATGTTTCACCTGTCCTCCAGCTTCAGGTGATCACTATTTTATGCTGTCTCCATGAGTTTGTCTTTTTTTTACACTCCACACTTAAGTGAGATCCCACAGCGTTTGTCTGGCTTATTTCACTAGCTTACCGTCCTCCATCTATCCAGGCCTTGCTGAACGACAGGATTTCTTTCTTGTTTGGGATGAAGTGTTCTGTGGTGTATTATACACCATGTCTTATTTGTCCATGTGTCTGCTGATGGGCATTAGGCTGATTCTCATCTTAACCATTGTGAATAATGCTGTGATGAATATAGAAAAGTAGATGTCCTCTGACATACCGATTTCATTTCCTTTGAATGGTCCTCTCAAATGTGTGAGCTGGATCACGTAGCCGTTCTAATTTTGTTTTTGAGGGGCCTCCGTACTATTTTTCATAATGCTGTACTAATTGATATCTTCTCCGAGATTGTGTAGGGTTTTCTTTTTATTTCCATCCTCATCAGCATTTATCCTTACACATTCTCTTAATAGCTGTTTTAACAGCAGAAGGTGATATTTCTCTGTGTTTTGGTTTGCATCTCTCTGATGGTTGGTTATATTGAGCATTTTTCAACTGAGAGCTTTTCTTATATTGAGCTGTTTGCGTTTCTTATATATTTTGGATGCTAACTCCTTAACAGATGTTTGGTTTAAAAAAATACATCCTGCCATTATGGAGTTTATCTTTTCACTCTTGACTTTCCTTTCATGTAGACACAGAAGTTTCTCTGGATCCATGGTACCTGTTGGTCATTTTTGCTCATTGCTTGAGGTCACCATTCAGTTCGATGTCATGTAGTTTACCCCACATTTTCTTCCACTAATCTGACAGTTTCAAGTCTTACATTTAAGGTTTTTGTCCATTTTAAGTTGATTGTTTGTATATAATGTGAGATGGGGGTACAATTCCGGGCTTTGGCGTGGGGTTCAGCTTCCCCAGCAATGTTTAGTGAGGAGACTGCCTTTCCCACGGTGTGTTCTTGGCTGTGCATAGGTGGATCTGTCTCTGCACCTCTGCTCTGCTACTTCACTACTGTGACTGTCTTGTTGCCAGTGCCTCGCTCTCTTGATTATTATATATGGGCTGATTAAAAATATGGTCGTCATTAAATAAAAAATTATTGCAACAAAGGACACATTGCCCTTAATCTCCCTCAAAATCATCTCTTACTTGAACATACTTAGCCCATCATTCTTGCCGCTTTTTGAAGCAATTCTGGAAGTGCTTTTTCTGGAGTGTTGGTAAGAGTATGGTGAATGCTGCTGCTGCGTACTGTACAACTGGAGGGCTGGCACGAGACATTCTGGTATATCTCCATCTACCTTAGTCACCAGCTCTGGCACCATGTGATTTCTGGTTCTTCTCCAAAGTCAAAATGACCATGAAAGAGAAGTAATTTGAATCAATTCCGGGTGTAGAAACAGCCATAACACTGCAACATGAAAGAAGAATTCCAGAATGGCTTTGGAAAGTCGCAAGAATGTGCGCATTCCTAAACAATACAGGGAGTCCTGTATTTTGAACAATTTACAAATATGCACGATGGAGGTGTGCATGATGGAACCATGCAAGTTCTTTACCTGTTCAACTCTTAACTCTGAGCCCGCAGGGAAGAGTCCTGAGGAGGGCAGCCCCTTGCCCTAACAAGGGTGACATTGTCCACATCAATGTCATGACAGAACAAGAACTATGTGCAGGAGAGACACCGGGCCAATGGAGAGAAGAAAGGCGTTGTGGACCCCGCTACCGAAGAGAGATGGCGAGAAGACAGGCTTCCAGAGTCTGCTCTGTTGTCAGCCACAAGTCAGTTCCAGGCCCCTCATCTCTAGTGTGAATCAGCCATTTTCTGAAATATTTGAGTGTATTATGTTGAAGACAAGAGAGCCTACCTACAATTCCGCCCCCAAGTAAAGTTGGATAAGCATGAAAGGGCATCCGGTGGTTGTTCCAAGGGTTGTTTTACTTGACTGGAAAACGCACGGCCAGCTCATGTTGGCTCTCTGCCAGGATTCACAGTGTTTGTGGAATGAGCGAATAGGCAAATGGATATAGGCTGTGGGCCGCTCTGCCAAGTTCTGTATACAAATCAATCAGACTCTGATGCCCTAGAACAGCGGTGGCGAACCTGTGGCACATGTGCCGCAGTGGGTACTTTGTATCATTGCAGGCACTCAAAGGTTTGCCATCCCTTCCCTGGATCCTCTGACAAGTTAGGCAGGTGCTAGGGGTTCATTTGTCTTGGTGTTTGGTGGCACACTTTAGATAAGATGGCTTATCAGATCTGGGGAGCTGCATGGGACCTCAGAACATTCTGAAAATTATGGGCAGATGTGGTGAGCAAATTTAGGGCATTTGTTTCATTGCTATGTCATTCCAATAGTCGAGGTAACCAATTCCACAGGCTTACTCAAGAATATCACTAAGCTTGAGAGACCTTACCAAGGCGTTTTTATGGAGACTGCCTTTCAGCAGTAAGGTCATTTTTTTTTTTAATGTAACATTTTGCTGTTTAGTTGTGGGTATGGAATGTGAAAGCATGTGACAACACGTCTACTTCTAGGTACCCACTGTACACATTCTCATAATGCCCTGAAAGGAGCAGACTTTGCCCAGCACGTCTTCCTCTAATTATTCTGGGAACTGGAGGTGGAATGATTGAGCTGGTTCTTGTCCTTCCTTCCTGGCGGAAGCTTTGCCTCCCTTTCTTCCATGAGCCTCAAGGAAGGCTAGCTGGGCTTTTAGAGAAACATGAGAAGGAAATAAAATTAGATTTAATTTAATTCTTCAATGTTAAACTGAAAATTGAGGCCATGAGACTTATGGCAAGAGCTCTCTCTGTGTCTGAGGTCTCAGGTTGGACTTTTTGGGTCAGGGCGCCCAAGAAAGGGACTTACTAAGAAGATTTCAGATTCTCTGAATTTTAGATATTCTTTCCCAAGAAAGCTTTAAATATACTGTGTCTGGTTTCTCCCCTGTCTCTATATGTCTCTTCAAAAAATTCCAAGTGTTTGGATCTTGGAGCTGAAATATAAAGGATATTTAGTGCAAAATTATTTCCCCCAAAATCAAGGAAAGAGAAGTTTACCAACATTCAGTGACTCCTAATACTTCCTTGAGAGTACGGTGCATGCAGGGCCCTGTGGGACATGCTTCCCACTCCCTGTTTCCTCCTGGGGTTGCCCCTGAAGTCTGAGCTGTGTGTTCCTAGGATGGTGGCAGGACAAGGCAGGGACCTAGGGCTCTGGAGGGAAAGTGCCTGCAAAGGCTCTGCTTCCTTGGGGCAGGTGGGGGTGTGGGGTCAGAGGAAGGAAGTATGCCCTGGGTCTCTTACTTTGTCCTCATTTAAATTCTCTGTTTCCCTTTAAACTGGAAGTCTTCTCTACCCCAGATGCACCCTAACTCGCCAACATCTCTCCCAGCATGAGGCACCTAAATTAGGCCCATCGCTCTCCATGCTGCCTGGTAGAGTGGCCAGAAGTCCCATTAGCAGATCTGATGAACTTCCTACAACTCTAATTGTGTACCAAACATTTTGAAAGCTCACCATGCCTCAGTGATGGCCTGCAGTATGCCCACGGTGGCCTAGTTGTCCCCGGGATGCTCCAGGGACACCAGCTACCACCCTTCTCACAGTCCTCTGGGTAGGTCAAATGCGGATATTTGTTGACTATACCTAATATGTTTTCATATAAGTTCCTGACAAAAATACTGACTACCGGGGCCGAGGACATAATCCCAGGCCCCAAAACATGTTTGAGGTCTCTTTTCTGATGGGTTGTGATCCTCAAGAACATTTTGAGAAAAGCTGTTTGTTCAAATACGATTTCCTTAACTATGCCATTGTAATCTGTGACTCCTTTGCTATATCTATAACTCCTTTTATATAAAAAATATAAAACTCACCATATATTGTGCTGAAATCAGGATAATGATGTCCTATTTCTGGGATGGCGAACCTTTTAGAGACAAGTGCCCAGACTGCAGCCCAAATCCCACCTATGTATCACAAACACCAACACTGCATTAAACCTGAACACTCAGGTTTTAGTTTAGGAAAAAAAAAAACCCCTTATACATTGACATATTTTGTCTTAAAAGCAAAACAAATAACATGCGTGCTGCTTATCAAATCTAGGGCCCTCAGATTTCATGCTTGGGTGTTTACCCAAGAGAAATGAAAACATGTCTACTAAAAGACTACAAGTGTTTTCATAGACAACACCTCGCTCATAATGCAGTAAGTTCCTGACTTATGACCGAGTGCGTAAGTCAAAGATTTGTTTGTAAGTCCAAGTGAGTCTTATGCACCTTTGACATGAAGGCACCTGTAAAGCTTACAAACACGTTACATGGTCCATGATCGCGTCCTTGTTCTTTAGAACTGTGCCAGTGATTGAACGATTCATGTTATAAGAACAAGTGATGTCCACTGTCCTTTCACTTCGGTCCAGTCTCAGTTATTTTCACGTCTGTTTCCATGGTTACTGCTTTGCGCTCCCTGGCAGTCTCCTCCACCCACCACGGCTTTTCCTCGAGCTTCCAGACATCCTGGGCTCTGCACAGTGAGACGCAGGAGCTACTTCTGCGATTGGTTCACATCCGTGAGTGTTTGCAATGCGAGGTCCATTTGCACCTGTGAGTTCACGGCCTGCGCGTCCATCCGCGCGACAATGGGTGAGCAGAACGTATGTGTGTGCAGTGAGCCCTGCCTTGCTGTGGTGCCCAGGGACTGCTGAGATGGCAACACGGGTAGACCTGCATGCACCCTGAGTGAGACAGCCCTTGCTCCAGAGTGTCCGTCCACACAGAGTTCTGGACAGTTGAGATGAACGCCTGGTCCAAAGAAGATCAGCCGGACTTGCTTCTGGGCCTGGGTGGGACCTGGTGCCACACGAGAAGGGGCGAGGGCAGTTCTGGGGAGACGCTACATTCTTCCTCTTGTTTCTTGCCCACTTCCTGCCAGTCCATGCGCCGAATCCCACGTGCAGTGTGGAGGAAGTCTTCATGTGTTGAGTGAGTTACGGAAGCAAGTTCTGCCTCGACGGTCTCCACGAGAGCTGACCAGCCCTGCTCTGGCCAGCTGCTCTTCTGAGCTGTCTCTGAGGCTGTGGTGTGCTGTAGTGAAATGGCCCTCTCTGTTCAGACTCCTGCTAGAGACCCCACTGAACGAGCCTGTGTGTGCAAAAGCATTCCAAACTGAGCAGATGCAAAGAAATATTATCCTCTGGAACCCGCTTGATCCCCTTTTTTAACCCAAGAAAACATAAATGCAACAATAGATCAATTTGACTGTAAATATTATCTAGTGTGTCCTTTAAAAGCCAAAGGAGTGTCAGATGCAATTTATTTTCCACCAGTGCAAGCTGAGACATTAAGTGGCAATTCCACTTCCATTAGCTAAATCTGGCAAATATGCAGCTGTTTAAAGGCATTGTCGATAGCCACTGCGCAATTAAGTATTTGTACCGATGCCTTATTAAATTACCCTTTCGAAGTCGGCGTAATAAACTAGGAGTTCACTGTACAGATTTTCATGGGGAAAGTCAGATCACTATGTGATTTATTTAGAGAGAATTTAGTGCACTGCCTAATGAAGTAAATGTCAAATGTTTTGACCAAATAAATCTTAATTTCCTTAAAACCTTTCTTGGAGGAAGTCAAGAAACAGCAAAACAAACAAAGAAAAAACACCCTGTGAAGATAATTGTTATGCTTTGTAGCATTATTGCAAGAATTAAAAATTTTTGATTGTTTTTAAAAGGCAAGCTATTTTTTTTTTTTAACTTAGAGTGTTTCCCTACATAGGCTCTTCTGATTTTCCTCTCAAAGGCTGGCATTTTGTCCAGATTTCAAGGTCCCTTAGAGGAGCTGGATCACAGATAGGTGAGTGGCGAGGGAGATGGAGGAGAAGGAGAGGAAGGAAGATGAGAACAAGGGAGCCGCAGAGGAGAAGCCTGGGCACCGCAGGAAGACTTCTGAGCCCCCGGGATTGCACCCTCAGAATCTCTGTGTCTTCTCTGCAGAGTGGTGTTGACCCCGAAGCCCTCTCTTCAGGCCGGTCTTTGTCTCTTTTCCATTGGTCATTGGCTCTCCTTCTTACCACGCAATTCTTAAGCAATGGTCATGTCCTTCTGGGTCTGGTACCACATTAAATTCTATGCAAAAATTGCCCCACTCCCGTTTTCCTGTGCCGGCATCGATGCCCCAAATCTAGACACGTGGGCTCCTGGTACCTCTAATCTCTTGGTCTGCCCCACACCAAATGTCCTGGCTCTCTCGTTCCTGGTGCGCAGTTTCAGTCCCGTCGATTTAATCCAAATCGAACAGGCACCCTGACAAGCTGTCTCCCAGGGCTGTCAGTTGGCGTGGTTTACACCAGCCCTATGGATCCGAGCCTGTGAGGTAGCTGTCAGACGATATCTGTCTAGTTTCTGTGCTATTGTTTCTCTTAAGAATTGCCCACAAGAACACATTTACTTTGGACTTTGCCATCGTATAAACATGATCCTGGGCAGAGTTGCTCTGAAAGAATATTTCTTGTTTGGTAAAATAAATGATATTTGAGGTATTTCTGAGGGCCTTCAAGGAGTTCAGATAGATCTTTGGTGATGGGAGGTATCATTTGTATTTACTTCTGAAAACTTTTGATTTTCATGCAATGAGTTCATTGAAGATGAGAGCTTGTTTGTATTTTGAATTTTTGAAAGCTTTTACAATCTTTGTTTTTACCTTGTTCATTAGGCTGATAAAGGATAAGAAAAAAGAAAGTTAAGGAAACTGAGGTACAGAAAGATTTTAGTGAATTCTTATACAAGTCAAGGAACTAGGATTAGAAATTAAGACACAGTTTTAAGCCGCTAAATAGACACCTTCATTACCCCTGGGATATGTTCCTAAAAACACTGTGATTCTTTCATCATGTAAAACACGACCTAGTCTTTTACAGAACTTTCCAAAGTTCATGTCTGTACATATGCAGAGATCCACGTTGTGCTGTCCTGTCCTTCCTCCTCTTTCATTCTCACAGAAAGAAGGCAGTGTGTGGGGAGGAAAGGCCTAGACGGGAGGCAGGAGCCCTCGGCCTTACCTGGCAGGTGACGCGTTAAGAACCAGAATGTGGTGAAGAATGCGTGGTGTGTTTGCATGACGGAGCATTCTTTTGCCACAAAGAAGGATACACCGGTCATGGATCCACAGCGGACCTCAGGTGCAGCGGCAGCTCCTCTGGCGCGCTGGAGTGAGACTTGGAGCAGCCCTGAGCCTGGGCGCCTGGCCCTGTCCTCGAGCTGTCCTGGCCCATGGGGAGCTGCCCTGGGGTTGGCCAGGGGAGGCCATTCTGCAGCAGGACACTGGAGATGAGGGTCTGAGGGGGCAGATGACACCTGTATGGGACAGCGGCCGCCAGGGAGCAGCGTCCTCTCCCAGCCCCTTCTCTGGCCATCCTGGCCTACTGGAGAAATTCCAGAGAAGCCAGGGAGGCCCTGGTGTGCGCCCAGGCACCCCCATGGCTCTTCTGCCTCCACTGCCCTTGTCTGCTTGCAGTCCTCTCCTGCTCCCCCAGCAGGGCACCTTTCACGGTGTGCCCCGAGCTGCGGGCACCCTGCTGCCCAGCTGGCATCACCCGAAGGGAAGGGCTCCGTCCAGCCCACACAGGGTGGGGGAGGATGGTTCCCGGGTTGGGGTTGGGCTTGGGCTTGGGCCACGAGGGAGGAGCAGAAGGAAGGGACAGCACCGTGCATCTGAGGGGACAGGGATGCAGGATTCAGCAGAGCCACCCTCACCACACCTGTGCATGGCCTGCCTCACGCTGGAAGGCTCTTGGCTGCGATTTAAAAGCCCACTGGGTGCCAGACGGTGTCCCTGGTGGTGAAATCCTGTTATTTTAGGCAGCATATCCTTGTGTATGATAAGATCCGAATACATAATCTGCATATTTATGTATTTAGTAGTTGGTTTATGTTAAATGCGGTATTCAAAGTGGAATTCATTTCACTGACATCCTATAATGCCCCCCTAATATTCTTGGTATTGATTTTAGTATTTCAGAAGTATTATTCATGGTGACACCTACTGGGAAGCAAATTCCAGTGATATCAATAGATATTATTATAATATAGAAAGTATTAATATTTGACAGTGACACAAGCATGACACAAAGGCAATAAACTCATTAATAAATGTGTGCATATCATTAATAAACCATTTCAAGATGGAAAATATGAATTCATAGCTCTTATTTCTCAAGTTCCCTGTTCATGTACCAAGTGCATTTGTCCACTGTTCACAGAAACGTTTCCCGATTAACCAGGCTAATCCTCTGTTTAAGGGAACAGGAAGCTTTAAAATAATTATCATGATAATATCAGTAGCAAATCCATAAATTTTCTTAAAAAAGATTTATCAAAACATAACAATGCTTCCTTTTTCTTTCTTTCCCCCTTTTTTTGGTGTGTGTATGTGTGTGTGTGTGTGTGTGTGTGTGTGTGTGTGTGTGTGTGTGTTGCTTGGCAACCAGCATTGATCTGTTCAAAAAAAAATCACGTGACTTGGGAATTGCTAGTGGCGATATTACTCTGTCATTTTTCTTTCTCATACCAAGCTGATGAAGGTATTGCTAACTGCAACAATTATTAATTGTTTCTTCCTTTTTTGGGAGTTTAATCTCTATGTATACCATGCAGTAAGAGTGGTTTTGCTAAAGACAGTGGCTGAGGAGCATGGCCTGAGAGGTGGAGTGGGTGACCCCTTTAGGAGATGAAACGATCACATCTGATCTCTCCTTCGTGATTCACTGGGTTGGCCTAGCCTTCCAAGCACTAACCAGGGAGACACCCAGAGCCAGGCTCTGACACACGGCTCCTGTCCATGGGGCTGTCCTGTGACTGGTAACCTCCATCTGCTCGAAGCCCAGCCACTGCTCCGTGTGGCCTCCTCCTTGGAGCCCTGGGTCTCAGGCGAGGCCACTGATCAGAAGTGGGTCCTCCTCCTCTTTTGCTAAATGGCGCTGCTTGCAAGCAACCAATATTTTGAGGCCATCCCAGAAGTGTGATTGGAGTTTGTCCTTGCTGCTGGAATGAAATAAAACTCAAGCCATGGACAGTGGCCATTTCACTGAGCTCCAGAATTGTTCTTATAACATGTTTTTCTGTAAAAGAATCAGCCTTGAAGGAATTGTGCTTTGTCCTCAGGTAGGGAAAAGCGTCCATGTGGGCCTGGATCGCAAGGTTACAACCGTGTCATGAGTAACTATGAAATGTTTTCCTTTCCATGTCCCCCGTCCCCCGTCCCCCGTCCACGGCCTCTCACCATGTGGAGCGGCTTTAAACTCGCTCCTGTCTGAAGTCTCTTCTGGCAAGTGCCTGACCCTCCTCCTTCACGTCACTGCACAGCTCAGAGCGACCCTTGAAGGCAAAGGTCAGCCCCGCCCACCTCCTGGGCCGACACCCATCACCCTTGTAACCTCTGCCTCGAGACGGCTGCTCGCCTTGGGTATTTAGTAAGGGGGTCACATTAGGAAAGCAGTTGCTCTGCAAGCCAGGCCTCCGATGATCCAGCCTCGTCCATCGGCTTCGGGCTGAGTGGGCCGTAATGGGTTTATGGGAAGTGCCCGCTGGCCTGCCTTTCCAGGGAGGGGATTATTCCTGTCAATCTAAATTTTTAGAATTGGTGGGCTCTCTTGTTTATTATTCAGTGAGCTTTTATTAGATTGTCTCTGAGCACAAAGCGCAAGTGGAACATCCTTCTGCACAGGCTAGCAGGCTGGATCGATAGCTAGGCATTTAAAGTCCCGGATACAATAATGCCACGTTTTCATCTCAGCGCTGGAGGAAGAGGGCTGCCCATAGCTCTGTCTCAGGGAGAAGCTGCAGAAGATACGTGGTGACATTAGTGTGGACGATGGTATTTAACAGGGGGAGAATCTGTGGTGAGATGGTATGTTTTTCAGGCACAGCTACATTGAAAGTGTATTTGATTCTTTTGTGACAGTTTAGCCCGAATCTATTAAAAAATAATAGTGCAGTGTGCACAGATGTAGCTATTGTTCCAACTTGGAATGAAATATCAAAACAGGATGGTATTAATTTAAAAATTAGTGGTGTAAATGAAAGCTTACCTACGATCACACACAGGGTTGGAGTGACACAGAGACTGAATTAACTCATTTGTCTGTGGCAGATGAATCAAATTGATGCAGTGACTCGGGGACCCAGGGGAGCTATGTGACCCCACAGCCTCTGGCTTTACGGGGAGACCAAAGTATCTCAGGGAAATGTGGGCAGGAGAGTCGGGCCACACCCAGGCCTAGAGCCAGCGTTCTCATCCTCAGCAAACTCTAGAACAGGAGAAGGCATCTGGGCTGTGGGATTCAGATCCCTCAGATTTACAGATCCCTCATCCTGACTTCCACATTCCCCTGGTGGGGACCTAGGCAGGGGGTGGGCCGGGCCTGGGAAGGGAGATCCCCTGGGACACGAGAGATGTTGAGATTGCCGTGCCTGCTGTCCTGTTTCCGCCAGGCATGGTGACAGGTGTGTCCCCCACAGAACACACATCAGGCAGACAGTGGGAGTCGGGCACCAGGGTGCACCTCCAAGGCACTGTTGTGAAGATAGTACCAGCCCCAGGTAAGTGCGGTGGTCACTGCTGTTATTCCTTGGTCACTGTCAAGCCTTCCATGTGTCCTAATTGTTCTCACCGTATTTCCCCTAGAGTCTTGGAGACAAAATGTTATTATCGCCTAGTTACTTTGCAGTGAGGATGCCCAGGTGGGAAGGAAGTGAGTATCTACCAAATAGCTCAGGAGTGCGGGTGGAATTTCCCATCCTTCCCAGTGTGACTGGGAATTTTCATAACTGTGATGGATTTTATTTTTAGCATTCTCTAAAGAAGGTACCCTTGAGCAGTAATTGCACAGGGAAGGAAGGGTCTGAGACTCTGAATGCCTAAATGATTTGCTGGGGGCCCCAGAGCTGGTGCAGGAGGGATGAGTGGCAGTTAACCAGCTCCGCCTTCTGCCCAGGGGGATGCGGTGCTGCCATCAGAACAACCACCCCATCCAGGTCTTTGTCTAAGGCTTCAGCCCCGTGCTTACGCAGCTCTGAGGCAGACGGGGAGGGGAGGACCTGTGAGTTGAGGCCCAGTGAGTGGCACGGCTCTGGCTTCACAGGGCCAAGTGACTGGAAGCCTCTGCAGCCCCTGCAGTGGCATCGCTTACCTCCCAGACACCCTGCCGTCCACGAGCAGCTGCACCTGGGTGTCCCTGCTGAGGAACTGTAGAGGGCTTTACAAACAGGCAGAAGAGGTGGCTGTGTGTCTGGGAGGTGGATCATCAGGTTGTCTTAATTCATCCTCTGTTATTTCCTGGTGAATTTATCTGAGTCTTGCTTCGTTTTGTTCCTTGAGACCTTTCTTAAAATGCAAATACAGCCAGGAGAGAGCAATTTTCACTTTCATTATCAAGTAAATGGGCAATATGTTTGAAAGAGTAACCTATTAAGGAGATTTAGAAAATGAGTAGAAACTGAAGAACAGAGAAAATGTTCCTGGGAGCGCCGTGCTGTAATCTGAAGAGGAGTGGTGGAGGCTGTGGAAATGCTTTAATTCCAGACACGCAAGCCATCTCGCTCTCCACAGCCCGGTGGAGAAGGCGGGCGTCCTGAGTGCTCACCCAGCACTGTCCCGCTTGCCCACCGCTCCAGGGGCTTGCGCCGAAGCGAGCCGGGCGTACCGAGGCGGGAGAGGCAGGTCTCTCCTGCTGTGGGGTTTATTCCTCATCCGCTGGCCAACGCGGTGCTGGGGGCCTCTACACATCACTTCCTTGCAGGACGTAAGTCTGGCCTTGACCTTGTGGGCCGAAGAACAGCGTACGCTGCGGAAGGAAATGCACAGGTGTCCGGTGAACACCTCCCTCTGGGTTCCAAGGAGTTTTAAAATGTTCAGGAGCAACAAACGGGATGCAGCAAGAGCAGAGAACTCCACGATGCCCCCAGGGCAGCTCTGAGGCAGGGTCCTGTGTGGATCCAGGAGAATCCGACCTTGTGGTGCAGGCTGTCTCTGCCCTTCACCTCCCTCTCCAAGGCGGATGCGGGACAAGCAGTGAGGAAGCTGGTGACTTATGTTGCTTTCTTTTGAGAGTCTGAAAGAAGCCTCTCCAACTCCAGGCTGCCAGGAGGATGTTTTGCATGAAAGGAGCGATGCAGAGGGAATTGGAAAATAAATTCATCATTAGCACCTGTGCCTCTGATCAGCTCTGAACAGGTGGACATGGAGGAATAGAACCCAGCCTCCTAGAGGGCTCGGGCTGTTTCCATGGTCACAGAGGCCCCTTGGCCACAGCACAGACCTGCGTCCTGGAGACCTGGCCAGCGACCTAAGGATTTAAGTCGGATTTGAGGGTTTAATGATGAGCTGCATTTAGCACAGTCCATGGAAAATATTAAACATGCCCTTCAGGGTAGCTCTGGTAATTATTGTTATTCACACCAAGAAATGCTTTAGGGAGAAGAGTGAGCTGAGCATAATGAACAAAAGCTGGTAGAAAATATTTGCAGTGCCTAGGAGCTAAGTTCCTTTTAAGAGTATTCTGCAGGTATTTGTAAGGAGGGAGTTGTTGTGCTTGATATTATTTACAGAAGAGGCATTAAAGTGATATCAGTGTCCCTCTCCCTGGCTGTCGTGGTCAGTAGCATTAGTGATTTTATAGGCAATGTGGGAGCACTGATGGGCAACCCTGAC
Source organism: Fukomys damarensis (assembly GCF_012274545.1). Taxonomy (NCBI): domain Eukaryota; kingdom Metazoa; phylum Chordata; class Mammalia; order Rodentia; family Bathyergidae; genus Fukomys; species Fukomys damarensis. The sequence goes on from NW_022900929.1 coordinate 80,400,176, forward strand.
CCACACGTGTTTTTGGGGCGCCAGCGCCTTGTGGAACCCTCGCAGGCTGGGACGCCTCCGAGTGACTTCGGCCCTGGCCTTGCTCAACCTCTCTCCAAGTGCCTTCACCACTTGACACATTTCTGCATGTTAGCTGCCAGCACCGAAGGACTGGGGACTGCTTGGCTGGAGGGAGCACTTTCCTCGGGGGAGGAATCAGTTAGAGTCACAAGCGTGGGACCCGGGACGGAAAACTAAGATCTTAGCGATCCAGAGCCTAAACCAAACGTTGTTCCGAAAAATCATTGCTCCTAATCTAAAGGAATCCCAGGCCAGTTTTCCAAAAAGGGAGCCATGTGGATTCACAGAAGCGCGAGTAGATATCTCTGCATTTATTTGGTGTTTATGGCAATACGTAGTTTAAGGTGCAGAGCCCAAGTTTGACAGTGCCCTATGGCTCTTTGCTGAATATTGGTGACGCTTTTCTGAGACTTGATTAGGATTCTGCAAGGACGCACTTAAAACGCCAGAGAGAAATAGGCTTCCTGGGAAGGGAGAGGCAGACAGCTCCACCCAGCAGCTTCCTGAGTCTTCCCTGAGCCTGTACAGAAGTGTGGGGTGGACCTTGTCCTTGAGAATGGGTGGCCAGTGACACTTCCAGAGTTCAGGACGTGAAGCTTGGGGCGCTTTCAGCAATATATTCAGCCATATATTCATATAAAAGTTGCCTTGTAAATCAGATTTTTCCTCCACAAAAATACATTTTTAAAAGATTGTTCATTTTTAGGCCAGGCCGCAGAAGTCAGTCTCAGCTGCATTCTCCCTGAATTGCCTGGACCACTTGTCCTAGCTCTGGAGCCAGAGTGATGATTTCCCCATTTATTCAGACGAGTATTGGCGACTCGCAAAGTTCTGGGGCACAAAGGTGGGGAGTGACCCCCAGCTGCTCAGCTGGAGTATTGGACGAGACATGGGAGTCACTGGGTGAGGTCGTAACTTGGTAAGTGAGGTGGAGCGGGCACTGGAGGCATTTCTGAGGGATGCTGAAGGCCTGGAGGTGGCGGGAGAGTCTTGCCTCACCGAGTGGACAGAGAAGAGGCTGGGCACTTACGGCGATGCCCGCTACAAGGTGCCCAGTGGGCGCCCGGCAGTGCTGCGTGGTTCCCATGGCCAGCTCTGGAGATGAATTCCGGTGCCTGGCACACTGGCTTCTCCCTCAGCAGGGCAGGGCGGCAAGCACGCAGTTAACAAGTCTCTGCGGTCCAGAGAGAGATGGATTCGGCAGATGGCACTGCACTGAACTAAAATTACAAGAGCACATTAAACCCTTTGTAAAGGAGGTCGAAGGCATTACAAAAATGCATGGGCATCCTGGGCATTAATATTTGATTCCATCGCTCTTAGCTGCCCATGGCATATTTCGATGGAAGAGGCGTGTGCAGATATGACACGGACTGGAGAACCACCAGGGCTGCGGCTCCTGGCTGGCTGGCGGGATCTGCGGGGCCTGGCTGTGCACAGACTTCGAGGCTGTGTCTACCAGAGAGGAGAAGCTCTCCAGAGCTCTTTGCTGCTCACTCCATTTCACGGAAGGAAACGTGTGCCAGTCCTGCGGGGGCAGGAGCATCCAGCCTCTGGTGAGGGTCACCTGGGCACAGTGCCCAGACCTGGATGTGGTGCCCGAAGGGCGAGCAGTTTCCCCGGCTACCCGAGGGGCAGATGGTGCAGCCAGTGAGTGTGCACATGCCAGGAGGGGTGAGGCCCTGCAGGGCTGCCGGCTGTCTCTGCACCACTGAAAGCGTGGCTCTCCCTCCACCCCCAAACTGCATCCTCGGTGCTCTGCCAGCCGTCACAGCCAAAGTCCTCTGTGCGTCTCTGGTCCAGCCCAGCCCTGTTGCGGTGGTGCCCGAGCTGGTGCCAAGGCTTTTCCACCCGTCCTGCCGCCTGGGAGTGGTGCAGTCCCTAGAGGCGGCTCAGGATGGCTCAGCAGACGGATTTGTTACAGGGCGGACAGCTTCAGGCTGCAGGTGATGGTGGGGGAGCCAAGGGTGGACGCCCCGCAGTGAGAGAGGCAGACGCTCAGCTCTCCACGGAAGCCCAGTGTGGATGCCACTGTCGCTCAGCACTCGTGAGATCACCCGGGACCCCAGACCTCTGCACAGCTGCTTCAGAACCAGCGTTGTCATGACCACACTTTCCAGGAGGGCTCGTGAAGCGCCCTTGGGTCGCCAGAGTCCCGGAGGCAGGCGGGTTGCTTGTCTGAAGCTGGTCACAGGTGAAGGCTGGCTGAAGCGGAGGTTTTCGGACATGCCCCATCGTCACCATTGTCTTCTGCATGTTTTATTTTTTAAGTTTTACTTTATGAGTACATGTTTGCGGTACGTGTATTTTACAGTCATCGTGCAGAGTTGGGGCCTGCACATTACAGCTTCTCTTTCAAATCCCCTTCCGCTCTCCTCTAGTTCTCCGTTCCCCTCCCATTCTTGTCGATATTGTTAGTCTTACTTCATGTTTATGGCCCATCATGTCCGCCTTCACGGAGGTTTCAGGACTTTTGTACCTGGCATCTCTTCATTCCACCTCCTGTTCTGGCTGGGTGAGATGGAAGCTCAGCGTCGTTCTGCTTTGCATTTCCCTAATTAACTGGGTCATTGGCTTTATTGCTGTCCTTATATATTTTAGACATCAGCCCTTGCTGGGATGTACCCAGAGGAATAGTGTGTCCGGACACCTTTGTCCCGAGGCGGAGCAGGTCCAGATCCCCATCCACGGTTGCCCCCTGGGACCAGGCTATGCGGGATTCTGCCCAGCTCTGGGCAGTCCCAGGATGGACCAGCCCCAGGTGCCTGCATTGCAGCTGTGGCTCCCAGTGCCTTCAGGCTTCTCACCTCCGGAGCCCACAGCCCGCCAGCCCAGCCCAGCACTGGGGTGGGACCAAGGTCCACACATTGAGGATCTGCACCTGGAAGGCCCAAAGGCTAGTGGTGGAAGCCAGAAAACCTACACCAGTGGGGTGAAGGATTTTTGCCACCAGGCAGAGGGATCCGCAATGAAGCCAGGAAGCCACAGTCAAGGGGAAGACCGGAGCTTCCCTGATGACAAAAGCAGCCATTCCTAGGGACAGTGAGGCCCTGAGCTCCTCCTCCAACCAGAACATCCAAGTTCTCATCAGGAAAATCACCCACAGCTAGCTTCTCCTAGAAAATCAACAGCCCCCGATCTTTCCCCTCCAGTTCTTTTTATGGCTGTTGGTAATAATCCTGAGGTGGATCCTCCATGGCCAGGCCAGTTGATTCAGTTCAGCTGGGTGATACAAGTTAGTCCACCACATCTCAGTCTCCACTGAGGCCTCTCCCTCCTCTTCCTCTTTTCTTCTTTCGTAGCTGTTCTCCCGGGCGTGGAGATGGGGTGGGAGGATGGTTCTCAGTTGAAGGCGACTTTGCTCCCTGGGCGCCTGGCATGGTTTGGAGACATCTTTGGCTGTCACAAATAGGAAAGGGTGAGCCAGTGCCAGGCCAAGCAGGGGACACGGGAGAGGCGGGCGGTGCTGCCGAACATCCTACAGTGCACAAGATGGGCCCTACCGCAAGGAGACCAGCCGTAGGGTCAGTGGGGACCAGACAGTGCTCAGCTCCTCTGGCTTCACTCTCAGTTACCACTTCAGTTACCTGTGGTTAACTGTGCTCTGGAAAAATTATGTGGAAAATTCCAGGAATAAAGATTCCTCAGCTTTTCTACTAGTACACCGTAGTTCTATGGGATAGTGGTTCCTTTTTGTTTCTACAGCTCATGGGCTGTGAATGGCTTTTGTTATGGTATACTGCTGTCATTATTCTATTGTTCTTACTGTTAGCATCTTATTGGGCCCACCCGAGAGTTACCCTTTATCACTGGTGTGTGCATGTAGAACCTTTTAGAGTTTTCAGTGGTACAAACAGCCCACTGTGGCACGTGAGCCGTAGGTGCACCACCACTGATATGGGAACAAGCACAGTGTCTACAGGACTTGGTTTCGGTGTCCACTGGGGGTCTTGGAACTTAGCCTGCAGGCAAAGGGGAAGATCACATTTCCCGAGACAGTGAGACATATTACAGGTTTTGTCTAGGGTCGGCACACTCAGTCACTTGCCCAGGAAAGGAAGAAATCAGAGACATAGCAGACAGAGGGGTCTTGGTGGTGGGGTGACCAACTCCCCCATTCTCTTGGGGGCTTTTCCTGCATTTGCACATAAGCAGACAGCTGGAGGCAGAGCTCGGGAGTGGAAAGGGACTTCCAGGTCCCGCTGACCCAGGACTCACTTGCTGGTGGCCCTTGAACTTAGCTCTTCACCTACACACGGGCTCACCTGTCAGCAGCTGTGGTCATTTCTTCCAGCATACAGGAAAACCCATTTACCCTGTGTATAAGGGAAATGGGAAACACAGACCTTTTCTAAAAATATTTTTCCCCAAACTGGGTATGTGGCAGACAATATGCTGATAAAAACAAATGTGGACAAATCTAATCAAGGAGCAAAGGCTCACCCAGGCACCTTACATGTGGGGGAGACCACAGGCCTTCTGGGTTCTCTGACAGTTGTGACAGATAGATTTAAAGGATTCAAGATCAAATTAATGAGAGAACAAGGAGGTCTCTAAATATCTGGTCTTACTGTAATTGAGATGGTTAACCATAAAGCTATGAAAGAAAATCCATAGAAAACATTTAGTTTGCAAGTGGCAAAAATAGTTAAAACTTACATTGGTATAGGCAGAGAAATTGAGGTGATGCGTATTTGCTGTACCAGTTCTAATAACTCTATTTAATCGTGGACCAAAAGCCCAGCTGTCATGGCATATAGGATGTGAATATTAGTGGCCAGTTTATCTTGGTGGCTTGACCATCAGCCAAAGGGGGAAGGGGGAAATTGACATCTCAAATTTATTTTCTCCCTGGATTACAAAACAGAAGAACTACTAGCCGGGTTGTAACCTGACTAAATTGGTCAGTAAAAACAATCACAGTTTTATAGAATCTACTCTAAAGCTGGGAAAGATAAACTACAACTCAGCAGGAAATTTACCAACGTGGCAGAGTTAAATAAGAAAAAGAAGTGGCATGGTACTTGCTGTTAACAGCTAAGCCTAACAACATGGGACACGCCAGAGGAAAGGCCCAGGGCATTGACTGGGCATTACCAGGGGTCCTGGGCAGTATCCAGTCGAGGGGTAGACCGGGCCCCACCCCTCTGGCCCTTGGCCTTTGATGGACCCTCCAGTGTTACCCAGGAGCTGGAAACTCGAGTCGTTACTTCAGCCGAGTCCCAGGTGGTGAGCGCCCTGGCCCGGCTGACTCTGTTTCCACTCTTCATCCATCTCTTGTGTCCACGAGTCTTTGGAGCTTGCTCTTCCGTGACTTCCACACTTGCCTGGGTCTTCCTCTCCATCTTTTGCCCTGTGCTGGTGGCTCAGCCTCTTCTTGTAGCCCTTCTGGCCCTGACCATGATCCACTCCTCATCCAGGACATCGCTTACCTCGCTCCGACTTCAGTTCCCCACTGTGTGAATCCGTAATGTCTCTGACAACGCCCGATGCACTGGAGCCCTATTTCCTGAGCGAGGTGCTGCAGCGGGGAGCGCCGCCCCTGGAGTCTCAGCCCCCCCCATCTCTCTCCCACAGCCGCCCGCCCCTCGGGCTTCCTCGCGTGCCAGTCCCCTTCCAGTCCCTTTCAGCACGGCCCCGGATCCCTCTTGTTCATTGCATGCCCTCTCTCAGTCCCTGCCTCTTTCTCCTGCTTATGCTTTATTTTTTTTCAGCTTTAATTGAGTTTATTGGTACATTTTAGGGATACGGTACAGTTACATTCATTGTTGGGATCTTGTACCTCTACATGACAGGTCTTGGTTCTCATTTTTTCCCCTTACCTCTGCCCTCCCTTC
>NW_022900929.1:80406290-80446531 GCF_012274545.1 Fukomys damarensis
TTTTATATTTTTACACATGTGTGACTTATTTATTTCACTTAGGAGTATATCTTCAATATGTATCTATTTTCCTATGAATGAATCTATTTTCTCCTTCTTTATGGCTGAGTAACATTCCATTTTATAGAAAAACCACATCTTCTTTATCCGGTTTCCAACGGATATATGCTTTAGTTTTGATGCAGAAGAGGAGCCCAAGGCCCGCAGCACGCTGGCTTGCCCTCTACATGGAGCTGCAGCCCAGCTCCCCGCCCGCGTTTCCATTCCAGTCTCCCACGCACTCCTAGCCACGCAGTCTGCTGAATGTGGCGGCGAAGGTCACAGAGTTGTGCGTGTTTGTGTCCGTACAACCTCGGGACTTCTGGAAGCCTCGAGGGCCTCAGGTCCTCCCTCACTGCCCGTTCTTTCACGGCCAGTGCTTCCTCCCTCCCCGCTCTGTCCCTTCTCTGACGCTGCCCTCTGCGCCTGACCACGTCCCCCCACCTGGAGCCCCGGACAGCGCACGCCCGTGCCTGCCCAGGAGCAGGGCCCGGCTTCGTCACGGGAGGCAGAGCATCCTCAGGAACTCCTGCGTCTCTGCTCCCTCCACACCTGTGTCCTCCCCTGCACCTCTGCCTCGCCTTCGACAATCTCCCTTTTCCACAGCATCTGCAGCTTTCGCCTCTCCTCGGTCCTTCCCTTCGCCTAACATGTGATCCACTTCTCCAACTCTAGCAAAGCCAGAACAAAACTTCGCCTTGACTTTACGAGAAGTTCAAGCTTTTCATAACCCTCCCTTCCCTCAGTGTAGCTTTTTCTTTTTTTGCTTAATGTCCTGTGTGCAAAACCCACTGCACTTGGCCTTGGCCGTGGACGTGGTTCTAAGTCCACCGTGGGGAGTGGATAGACGGCCCTTGTCCTGCCACTCTGCAGCCCTTGACGTGTGGGCACCGCTCCGGTTTTGAAGGCTCCAGCTCCCCTTTCTCTTCACTCAGGGTGTGGGGGCGACTGGGACCCTCCCTGCGAGGTGTCACCTCCTGCCACACCCCGCCCATCCTCTCCTCGGACAGCCTCTCCTTCCACCCCGCTTCCTCCTCTGCCTGGAGCCCCTCGCTGTCTTCCAGACCCCAGCTGGGACTCCTCCTCCGCTGGCCGCCTTGGCGGGTGAATTTCTGAGTGGCTCCGGTTACTAAGTTAACCTAGCTCGAGAGCTCTTCTCTGAGCGGGGCCTCTGAAATCATCTTTCAGTCAGTTAAGACCAGAAACAGGAATAGAAGACGCCGGGTCTTCTTCATTGCTGCCGGAACCTTGGTACAAGGCCTTCTATTTGCACACTGTGGCAAGAGCCAGCGGTCCAGTAGGCACTCCTGTCTCTGCCGTCTGTCTTCCTCCTTATCCACCTCCAGTGAATGCAGTTTTAATTAGCACTGACTGGCTGATTAGCACCAATTCCCAGCACTGAAGCTGGCATAGTATAGAAGCGTTTGCAATATTTGTTTTAAAACTCACACTAAACTTTTCATGTTTTTCAGCCTGAGTTATGAGAAGGACGTTGGTTCTTTTCTTCACTCATAGAATACCTTGGAAAGACGTGGTTTTTCCTGCAGCAGTGTGCATGCCTGTGCTTTGTGGGACAGTAGAGAACGGGGATTTTGGTAAAAAGGAAACAATGTCACTTTGAAGACCGACAATTACCTCGCAGATACGGATTACTTTTCAGCATGCATACTCCGGGAATGCCATTTCATCAGGCGTCTTGTGTTAAGTTTACAGCTGTCTCTGAGTAAAGAAACAACTACGGAAATGGGCTCAGATGGTAGTGAAGTCCCGTCTGTTGGGAAGGACCTCTCCGCGCTGGCTCTGGACTGGCTCCGGGTTTCCTGTTGCTTCTGCATTAATGGCATCGGTGTCACTGATACTTCTGCGCCCCAGCACTGTGCAGATTGATGACCAAAATGGTTCTGGCCAATGCGGCTTTTAGATGTCGCCTGTCTAGACGCAGCCGGGATTACTGGAAGCCTGTCTCTTTTCTTTATTTCGTGGATACTTTACCCTTATGCACTTAAACCTCAGTCTCAAAGGGGGCAGACAAATCTTTTCAGCTTTGATATTTCCAGGGAAGATGGCTTTTGTTTTGTATTTTTAGAGTTAGCCGTGTTTGTTTCCTGCATGCTCGGGCAGCGGGGGAATAGGTTTGTCCCAAGAGGCTGTGAAGGACCCCGAGAATCTGGCTGGTCATCATGTGCAGCGGGAAGAACGCCTTGGGAACGGCTGCCTTCATGTGCTCTTTTAGGCTTCTTCCTGCACACAGCCCCCACCGTGGCAGCGGGGCCTGAGGGTGGATGTGTGCTCCCTGTGGAGAGAGGAAAGTGGGACACGGGGTTCTCAGTCCCGGCAAGAAGCCTCCTGCTCTTGGACCCGAGAAAACGTGGGCACCTGGTGTGTGAGAGGTGGACAGAGGGGGCAGCAGGCTCTTGAGGAGCCCTGTGCTACAGGGAGCATGGTGGACTGGAAGCTCTGTCTCCTCTTCACAGCTGGGGTCCCACCACCTCTAGGTGCCATTTTGAAGGAGGGCAGGAGGAATTGAAACACTGAATCTTTAAATTAAATAAGAAGGCAGGGTTACCCGAAGCAATGGTTATAAGCGCCCCTCTGAGTGTGTTAGGTTGGATGAAACTGAATCACTGTGAACTCTGCTGGCATGGATGCTGTGGGCTGGGGAGCAAGATTAGTTCAATGATGAAAACAAAGAAATTACAGTTTTCTTTGCAGGTTTAAATCTATTTAGAGTAGCAGTGGGATCCTGCTGCCCATAGGTAACAGTCGGAGTCACTGATGTAGTTGGGGTAGGCATAGGAAGATCATGCCTCAAGTGACCTTGATCCACACACTCTGATGATGGAAAGTCGTCCGTGCACAGGAAGTGGGGGAAGGTGCCCCCTGCAGGCCCACCCCCTGTGGGCCCCTCCTCTATGGGGGCCTTGGTGATGGATCCCCATCTCCACCCCTCACCAGGGGCTTGCTCCAGCCAATTACGTGTTCAGTCTCATGGTCAGAACTGGTAAGGGATGACCAAGCTGGGGTGAGAGGCGGGAACAATTTCCTTGAGTCCTTCTTGGGAAAGTTCTGTGCTTAAGAAAGAAGCAAAAGATTCCCTAGCAGCCTGGATGGCAAAAGGCAAGGTGATAGGCCTGGAGCTTGACCCTCCAGCAACTACCCAGAAGCTGTGCAGTCTTATAGTTTGAGTCACTTGAGGTACGATTCAGTCATTCCCGGTGGAATCTTCCCTGACACCCAGGCCACTGGTGTTTTTCCCGCAGCAAAGGGTGGGATCATCCAGAGAGACAAAGTCTGATGCCTGCTTCAAGGCCAAGGTACATTCACTGGGCTTTTTGTAGCAGTCTACTCGTAGTGCCTCTGAGAAAATGCCAAGCTTATCACCGTGGGTGCCTAGAACTCTTCTTCTGGGAACTAAGTGGACAAATATTGATTCTTCAGGCCCCCTTTCCTCAGCGGGGGATGAAGGTGCTGGGTGGGCACCTCATGGATCCGTAAAGCTTACTGTCCGTTTTAAGAATGTGTGGACAGAGTGCTGAAAAAATCAGTTTTTGGGGCCTTGATGACTGACTGTGGTGAATTTTCAGCAAGGATTGAGATGATTTTTACTCAAAGTGGTAAAGGACCGTACAGGAACCCTGCTTCTGAGACACAGTGAGATCTTTATGGATCTGCCTGGAGCCTGATTTGTCTCACCGTTTCCGCCTTCCCAGCCTGGTTCCCGCCCTTGGTTCTTCCCAGTTGTGAAGAAGCCGTGGGTTCTGACTGTGACGCTTTATGGACTGGTTGGCTGAAGGCAGGGCTGATGGGGCCACTAGCAAGGAGCCAGAGGCCAGAGGCCAGAGCCTCACCTTCTTGCTTCTGGGGCCAGACTTTGTTAGAGAGGCCCAGGTACATTGGCCTCTGCTTCTGTTCACAGAAATCTCAGGAAAGTTAAGCCATATCTGCCCTGGCTCGTGCTTCATGTAAATGCTTTCTACAAAACAGGCCAGGAGATGATGTAGTCTCATTGGATGGTCACGTTCTCACTTGAGGGCTTTCATACTGGCCTGGTCTGGTGTCTGAGTATTAGTTAGGGTTCCCTAGAGGAACAGAATATAAAGTGAATCTATATATGATTACACCGGGGATTTGTGAGGCTGGCTTACATCATCAGGAGCGGAAGAGTGCCAGTGGTCTCTGAGGGGTCAGAGGAGGCATCCAAGTTGGCCGGCTGTGAGAGCTGCAGGATCCAGTAGCAGTCGAAGGCCTGGCGCTCCCTGCAGAGTCACCAGTGTGATTCTGTGCCAGAAGACTGGAGGAACTGTGGACCGGTATCCAAAGTGTGTGTGCTCCAGGGACCGTCCCGGATAGCCGCCTCCTCTGTGTCCCCCGGGCTCGTGGCTTTCTAGCTGCCTCACCTGGAGTGCACCCAGCATTTCATGAGTTTGGACCGGTAACCGGGTGGTACGTGGTGCTGTCCCCTCCCCAAACACGAGCTGGTGGTGTAGATGTGTGGGGGAGGAGGGCGGGCCCAAGGAGGACCGGGTAGGGAGGCGGGGGCTGGCCCCACGTGGTAATGCACACCACATTTCCTGGCTCCTCCACTTAGCCCCTTCCCTTGGGGCACTGTTACTGGTATTTGCCTTTCTGGGAGTCTTTGCACTTCCTGTTAGGAACTGGTTAAGAAGATAATTATAACACGATTATGGGAAATGGTAATGAAATATACTTCGCCATACAGTGTGAGAGAACAAGACCTCTGCCGCTAGGACAGTGAGAGCAAGTTGTTATTACTAGTTTGTAGTAACTTTTATTATCTTTTAAATGATAAGTTAATACTGCCTTCTTTTATAATTTTTTGAAAAACACTGAAATATAAGGATAGAGAACTGGCATTGTTCCCACTCAGCAACAATTATTGTTCATGTGTTGCTGAATTTTTTTCTCAGTTTCTTTCTGTGATTTTATATGTTTTTATGCATGTATTACATGTGCTAGTAAGACATTGTATATCATATTTAAGCAAATTATGCATTAAGTATACATACATAAGTGTAAACACACACACACGTGCATATCTAATCTTTTATCCTGCTCTGCACAGCATTGTATAAGTTCATATAGCCATACATCCTTAAAAAGCCTACGCTGTTTCATTTTGTTTTATAATTTATGTGTCTAGGTTGGCATTTACATATTTCTAATGTTTCGATGCCATAAATGAAGCAGCACGAGGGTTCATTCATTCCTTTTATATCAGTGACTTGCTCTTGGAGGATAAATTTCTCCCCAGGTTTGTGAAGGTGCCACACACATTGCTGAGTTTACTTCTAGTGAGCTCCTGTGTGAAAGATCTTACTTAGAAATGTGCACTGTGTGAGAGCCCTTGTTTTACTCCATTGTCATAAAGCTAAAGCCGTTTTTGCACCTTGTTAATTTGCCACGTGAACAGTCTCTCATTGTTTCTGTGACACCCGTCTGTGCATGTACTGGTTTTTGTTTCCACATCAGATGCATTTTTGACTATTTGTATTTCTGTAATTTCTTTACTATTGATGGCTTTGGACCATTTATGTGACTTTTTGGCCAACTTTGTCGCAAGGTTTCATATATGTGTGTGCAAACTGCAGGCGTGTGTTGGTGTGCATGTGTGCTTGAGGTGTTTAATTGCCATGAACGTTACAAACATTTCTCCTAGTTTGTCATGTGCATTTGCATTTTCTTTAAGATATTATTTGATATGATTTCTTCAAATTTAGTAGGCTCAACTCTCTCTGTACTTTTCTCATGTTTCCAACACTTAGGGACCCGGGAACCTAGTGTGTGGTGAACTGAGATGGGTTACGTGTGTGCTCAGCTCCCTGTGAAGAACATAACCATCATGCTTTGCAGACATGCACTAGTAAGAATGAAAATAATCTATTTTCATGGTTCATTTTTACTGGTGAAATAAAGCCCATTAGATCACGTAGAATTTATTTTGGTGTGTGAGACATTGTGCAAATTGGCAATCGCCTTTTCTTAAACTTTAAGGTTTTCTGTCCTCTGCCCTGTCTCCCTTAGCCTCGAGGCTGCACAGGTTCAGTGATCTGTCTCCTGCCTGCTGCAGGCTGTGGGAGAGGGGACAGAGAGGGAGTCACCGCTGGCTCTGGGGACCCTCCAGCCAGGGCCAGTATTGCGGTGGTGGAGTGGCGGCTCCAGGCTCCTGGCTCTGGCTCCTGTGAGAGGTGCTGGGCTTGCGTGCGTGATCCCAAGTTTCCTGGTAAAGCCACACAGCCAAACAATCTTCTGCTGATTGAATTTTAACTTGATGTAATTTAATTTCCTTGGCAATCACAGATGGTGTCATCAAGCAGCTAGAGGCTAAAAGAGGGTCAGGCACTCTGCGTACCGCAGGGAGACATGTTGAGTTACAGGCCGAGGTCTAGGCCAAGGGACGGCGAGAGCAGCGAGAGGCCAGAGCTGTGCGCAGGCTGCCACCCTGGAGGACTCGGGTCGGTCCACGAGAGACAGGACGGACCAGGGGCGAGATCTTTTGCGAAAGGGCAGAGGACGAAGAGTTGGGTGGGCACGGAGAGGGCATAAAAAGAACTGAGCTGAGTTGTGTACACTTGCCAACTCCCCACAGTGAATGTGCTCTTTCTGTACGGCAAATGTGTAAATACAGAAATAAAAGTTAAACAAAAATGAGGCAGGAAAGTATCGATGTGTTCTTCAATGCAAATCAGCATTGCTTAAATTATATTTGATTAGAAAAGGGAGACAATTTTATCTAAGAGTGGATTTTTTTTTTTTGCAGTACTGGGGATTGAACCCTGGGCCTTCCCACTGAGCTGCACCCCAGCCCTTTATCTTTATTGTTTTCATTTTGAGACAGAGACTTGATAGGTTGCCCAGGCAGGGCTGGAACTTGTGATCCTCCTGCCTCAGCTTCCTGGAGTGTTCCGAGTACAGATCTGCACCATCATACCTGGTTTAAGAGTGGAACTGGACCTCGACCCAAAGCAGGGAGAGAAAAACCACCTTGGTTTTGTGGCTTGAGCTTTGGTTTTTGCATAGTGAAATGCTTACTATGAAAGCGGTCCCTTTTGGTGTCTGTCCTCTCACCTGGCGGAAGTGACAGACGAGATAAGGGGTGGGGCTGGGAGCCTGCTGGCCTCAGGCCTCCCCAGACGGCTGGCAGCCACTTCTCCGCAGCAGAAGCTCCGGTGCAGACGATCCCAGAGGGGTCTGTCCCACCCAGTCGTGTGGCTTCTGATCCCCACACAGGGGTGGCGGGAGGTGGCCGCAGCCCCGACCTAGAGGACACCACTGTCCCCAGCCCTCGTGGTCATCTTTCGTGCAGGCTGTTTCCTGATGTGAAGCCCACAGTGCGCTGCTCTCTCTCAGTGTTTGTGGATTCGGTGTCTCCAGCGTCTCCAGGGGTGGGAGGGCCCATGGCACATCTTTTCCCGTTCGAATGCTGTTGTGTTCCCAAACCCTGCTCAGGTGCCAGCCCGGGCCACCGTGGCTTCACAGAGGGCCACCCCCTGATGGGCTCTGTGGCACGGCTTTCTGTCCCCATGAAGGAGGCGGGGCCACCGCACATGGTGTGCAGGGTGCAGCCTTAGGAGAGGGCTGGGCCCGTCCTCCAGGCAGCCGGGCCAGGACTGGGCTGGGTCGGACCAGCGATGTCCGGCCTGTATCTGCCGCGTTATCTGGGTAATTCAGGTGAAAGCCACTTTCCTGCCTTCTGAATCATTAAAGCAATCGATCACTTCTATCTGCTGCCGTCCAAGAGCTTGAGGGCCCCAGGCCCTGTCGGCGCCTCCTTCGCTATCTTCTCTGACGAGCGCTCCTGTCGGAACAGAGGAGCCGTGAGCGATCACCATGTGCTGTCGCCGCCTCGCTCCTGCCTTTGGCTCGCGGAGCTGCACCTGCATCTGCTCGGGTGAGGCCCAGGGACGGCAGCGCCTCCAACCCCGGGGCAGGGGGCAGCCAGGGCCACTCCCCAACGCCACGTCCTCCGCCGAGGCTGCGGGGCCTGCTCAGACCCGTGAGCTCCGGTGCACTCCAACAGGACAGCTTCGATTAAATGCAACGCTCAGCCGCACTCCCAGGACGGAAGTTCTCAAGCCGCAGCCGCATCACACCCTGGACGCCAGTCTCCCCCTTGTAAGTAACGGGGCCGTGGCTGTGCAGAAATTACTTCAGCTCTGGACCCCAGTGACCCTGTCTACTACCTGGGGACAGGGCCGGAGCCCCCTGAGTTGTGAGCTGTGGACAAGAACTCGAGTCCACAGTAAGTGGCAGGTGAGCCCTGTGGCTGGGTGACGAAGGGCCCTGCTGGGACAGTGGCAGAGTGTGGTGGGCACCGTCTGCATCAGCCACCGTCCTGACCTCTCCCCCAGGCGCTCGGGACACGGGAGCTGGGCCTTGTTCCCCTTCTCATGGGGAGAATCTTGGGCACAGCGTGGTTGAGCAGCGGGCGGGGGTGACCCAGCTCTTCCCTTCCGTCTGACCTGCAGGTCCCGGCTGTGGCCCTGGGAAGTCTGGGGTCCCTGGGTAGTGTGGGTCCAGGGCCCGGCTTGCATGGTTGGCCAGCCCACTGGTCTAAGCCCCAGACCTGCCCACCGGTGACCCCACAGCTGCGGCCAGGCCCCCCGGCACGAGAGCTGCAGCCTCCCTCAGTGTGGCTTTTGGAGACCCCTGGCCTCTCACCCGCTCTTTGGGACCCAACTGCACCTGGTGGGGAGTGGGGACACCCAGGTCCTCCTCACACTGGCCCCGTGTGACTGCTGAGCGCCCGCCGTGGAGACACATGGGCTCCCACGGCCTGCGTGGTCTGAGGAGTCTGCGGCATCCTCCTGGTCATGGCCCTGCTGCCGGGTAGGAGTTCAAGGTCCAGTCCAGGAGGGGCAGCCAAGGCCCGCCGCGGGCATCTTTGCCTGCAGGAGGAGACAAATCAGCGGAGCTGTGGACATGAGTCTGCTAACCCACCTTTCTCCGCCTCCTGAGCTACAGGGTGAAACTGCACACGATAAATCACAGGTCCTGGCGGGATTCCGCTGTGTGCCAAGGAATTCTGACTTGGCTTTCGACAAGCAGGAAGTGCAAATACGAGTAGGTGTGGAAATTATTCAAGAATCGCTTTCTGCTCGGGAGAGATGGCTCTGCTGATGGCAGGGCCTCTGCCCCTACCAGCATTTCACTGCATCGGGGCAGCTTTTGATTGGAAAGATGATTTCAGATCTTTTGGATGGAGACCATTTGTGAGCGGACCTGAATTATTGGAAGAATTGTGGATATTTGCTTCATGTTTTGGAGAACTACGGAAGGGTATTTGAGATTTTAAATGTCACGCAATATTACATCTGAAAATTTAATTTGGTTTTCTTTAGGAATGACTTTTGCTTCATTAAAAATGATAATGAAGAATAATGGGTATAATTATTCGCCACCTTCTCTACATAAGGCACTTCATGCTCTATGTGATTTTTCTAAGAAATTCTTGCCGAGTGCAGCATGATGCTCATTCTATGTCAGATAAAACGGAATGTGTCCGCTCAGATTTGTGAGCCTCGCTTGACACAGGGCTGGCTTCAGAGGGACTGGAAGTCAAACCCAACCAGGATAACTGCATCCCATGGCATCTCAGGCCGGCTCACCTGGGAGTGGAGCAGAGGCCGGAACTCTGGGCTCACCACGCTCTGAAGTCATGGCATCTGTGCTTGGCAGGGAAACTGCGGGTAGCTGGGACTCTCCCAGCCTCCTCAGGAGAATTCCCGCACAGGCTTCTTCCACTGTGGGTTGGTCAGCAAGCAGGCCAGAGGCCCAGGGGAGGCAGGGAGAGCAGAGCGGTGGCAGGTGTTTGGAGTTAGCCAGTCTGGACATGCTTCTTAGTCTCTCTGAATTAAAATGAGCAGAATTATTGCACACAGCAAGTGAGAATTAGGGAGGAGGTGGAAGTGAGCACTTGCCCGGCACCTGGTGTGTGGTGGGCTGAACACTGTCCCTGCCGGTGTCCTGGGTACAGTCAGGGTGGAGAAAAGGCCTCCCAGCAGCAATCACCTCTTTGTTGAGATCATTGCTCCCTCACTCCTCTCCCTGTTTCTCCAAGGTGCCACAGGCCCTTGGCAGTTATGCTGGGGATCCTGTACCTGTGAAGGTAAGGGAGTGGGACAGCAGCTCATACCTCCATGGAATTTTCACTAATCTATCACACCTGTGCCATTTCATGGCCACTCGCAGTGGCCCGGGGGGCTCTGCAGCAGGTGTCCTCTTCCCATCTCTGTGGATGAGGAAGACCAGAGCAAAGAAAGGGGACACAGGGCTCCAGACTCAGCTGCAGGCTCCTGTGTAGCTCCAGGCAGGGTGGTCATGATAGCATTCACCTGTCCCTCCGGGCCTGAATGCTGTCCCTTCGCAGCTGATTCGGGCCTCGAACAGGTAAAGCAGAGCCCTCTACAGAAGGGGACAGAAGCTTGGAGAGGTTGAGCAGCTTGACACAGGTTGCAGGAATGTTGAGCTGAGGTGCAAACTGTGAGTCCGTCTCTGCTCCTGGGAGCACGCAGGGTGCTGCCGTGTCTGGAGTGATTCCCTCTGGACTCGATAACCCATCCTATAAGCCTCAATGACCAGTGACCTCCAAAGTGACCCCGAGACCTCCGGGATGGTCTCACTGAGGCTCCAGGGCCCTGGCTCCTCTACCTGGGGGCAGGAAGCATGGAGGGGCACGGTCTGTGGGTTGTGGGAGTGATATCGCCCTGTGGGAAGCCTGGTCTTTCTGCAGCCTTTAATATGAAAGCCAAGTGGCGATACTATGGTATAAGGAGCCGAAGTCACCCGAACACTAAAGAGTAAACAAGAGGCATCAGCTGCATTTGGGTTTTGCGATTCTGCCCACAGACCCCTGGGAACTGAAGCTTACTGGCTCTGCGAGAAGTTCAGGAAACCCCGACTCAGCTCGGTGCCGAAAGTCCACTTCCTGCTTGGACGAACGACTGCTTGTTGCAGCAAGAAGCTGTTGGCCACTGATTAGCAATGGGCACATTTTTCACCAAAGCTCTGCCCTCCCGTGCTCCGCTAATCCCCTCTGCATCCATTCCCGCACTGCCTGATAATGAATGAGCTCTCACACGTGAGTTCAAACTGGCCAACTGCCACCAGACATTCGTCAGCTCCGGATTAATGGGTCGCCACTCAGACTTTCTAGTTAAAAGGACGAGACAAGCCCTCAGGATTCAGACTCTGTAAAGAGTCCCTGCTCACTGGCTTTACCTCCGCAAGAAGTTCTGGAGCTCTCCCCGTTCTCCCTTCCTGGTGGAGTTTGCTTGTACAGGAAGCAACCAGAGTGGGGTGCGCAACTTGTCTTTCTGTCATTTTGGATCAGGGGAAGCGCTGAACTCTGAAAATGCTCACGACGCGTCCTTGTCACCGTCTTACTTTGTGCATGCGTGTTTACAGTGCACAGCTCATTCCCCGTGTGGAGCTGGGTCTGCTCACAACACTTCTTAATCCCTCCATCGTCTCCCTCCCCTCCCTCCTCCCCTCCCTCCATCTCTTGGTCCCCTCCCCACTGGAGAAAGATCTGTCTCCCTACTTCCTACCATCTATCTTTTATTTTGCTCTTAATTTATAATTTGGGTTTTTCATAGAGAGAAACCATGTGATATTTAAACTTGTGCATCTGATTTATTTCACTTAATATTATGGTCTCAAGGTGCATCCAATTTTTCTACAAATGACTCAAATTTTTCTTTATGGTGGAATAGCACTTCATTGTGAATACATTTTACATTTTCTTTATCCATTCATCTGTTGATGGGCATACAGTTCTCTTCTGAGACTTAGCTATTATGAATTGTGCTGCTACAAACACAGGTGTGCATGGATGACTGTAATATGATGTCTTTAACTCTTTTAGGAAGATGCCTAGAAGGGGAATAGCTGGGCTGAATGGAATTTCTAGTTTTCATTTCTTGAGGATTTCCATAGTGGTTGTACCAGTTTATATTCCTTCATGCAGTGTAGAGCCCCCACCTCTCCATATTGATTTCCATTTCTTCTGGAGCAAGATGGAATCTCAGTATTTTTCCCCCCTTTCCAGTACTGAGGTTCGAACTCAGGACATTGTACTTCTGAGGCAAGGTGTGGTGCCACTGAGCTAAGTCCCAGGCCCAGTAATGTTTTAAGGCGCAGTTTCTAGTGGTCAGCAATATTGAACGTATTGGCCATTTCTCATGTGTGTATTGCCCATCTGCCTCTCTTCTGTGAAGCACCTATTCATTTCGCTTGCCCAGTGTTAGACTGGGTCTTTTATGTTGGAGAATCCTGACTGTCCAGTAAAGCTGTGCAGGCACCGGGGCGTGGGGGGCCTGGAGACAGACAGAGCCCTTGAAAGACAAGGGTTCCGGGAATGGTGAGGCTCAACTGCTGCAGGCAGCTCTGGCTTCTCATTCTCAGGCTTAGAGGCAAGGGGAGGCTGGGGCAGGAAGCTTGCTTTAGTGAGCGCATGAGAGGAGCCGGCCTGGGGCTGGGTATCCTTTCCATGGGGCTGCTCTTCTCACACATGGGAGGGAAGGGCTGTGGGGAAGGTGGAGGCTTGGGCTGCTGGTGAGAGAGAAGCAGATGCACAGCTCAGCAGGGAGGCAGCTGGATATGTGGGAAGATCCTGCTTCACTACGGATGCTCAGAAGGGTCAAGCTAGTTAGCAAGGCCGAGTGATGATGTGCAGACCTGTCCAAGGCATCTCAGGCGACGCAGGATTGAAGGCCGTCTAACCTGGTGTGATCAAAGAGCTGTGAGCCAGGGTCATCCATTTGGATGCTGAAGACATCGAGAAAGACTCAGGCAGTCATGGTGGGACACACCTGTAGCCCCAGAACACTGGGAGGCTGAGGCAGGAGAATCACAAGTTCAAGCCCAGCTTGGGCAATTTAGTGACTTAGAAACACCCTGTCTCAAAAAATTAAAAAGGCCTGGGGTGTAGCTCTGGGTGAGGCTGTGGGTTCAATACCAGAACAGCAAAAGAGAACAAAGCAAAGAATTATGAGATCGGAGCTGGCATCATAAGGGAGAAGGCACAATAACTGTCTTCAAGCTTTGGGGACCGAGGGAGAGGGATGAGGGCTGATGGGGGAGGGGCTACTATTGGTTCTGGCCGAGAAACAAAGGCATGGACTCTGCCTTGGGTGTTTAACAGCAGCTGTCCACTCCCTAAGTGCCACTGTGCAGAGGGTGCAGGCGACCGTGTTTAAAGTCAGAGGACTAAAAAGGCAGTGGAGAATACACCGCCATCCCCAGGGCTGGCACCCTGATGGGTGACCCAACATGCAGAGTGCAGGACAGTCACAGCACTCTCGAGGGGGGTCTTGGGAAAGCAGCCTAGGGTTCCACTCTGGGACGTGGCTGGGGACAGTCAGGGATGCTCAGCAGCTCCTTGGACCACGGGGTACGAGCTACGGTACTGGGATCCCCAGGAGGGCCTGCAGCCTGCTCACACGACGTGCAGAAGCTGGGCTTGAACCCTGATCCTGGGTAACAGCTCCAAGGAGAAAATTTAACATGATTTTACCCAAGGGTCATTGTGCATGGGGCACAATCCAGCAGGAAATTCTTCTCCCTGTGGTTCAGCTACTCGTTTGCGGTGGACAGCTTTGGATCTGTTTTCCTCACCCCCTCTGGCAGCTGTTTTGGTGACATGCACCCGGCAGGTCAGATCCCTGGACAGCATTGCTACCCACTCCTGATGCACCCCAGGATGTCCAGGTCCCTCCCCTTCCCGACCCTTGGGGGCCGCCTCCTACTATGGCTCTGTCCAGAGCCACCACTGCTCTGCGACTTTCCCACCCAGGGTGGATTTGCACCACCCAGAAGGAGGTTTCCGTGTTTTCCCTTTTACTCGGTGTTTCTTATGAAGTACTCACACAGAAACCTCCTCCAGGAGGCGCCTGTCTGGAAAACGCTTGTCCCTCTTTCTTGTGTGGCCTATTTTCTTTCGCTGGACAAGGAGACTGTCCTTTCCCTTCTAGTTTTTTTCTCTAAAGCTCAGACCCAAGTTTAAAATTTGTAATAAACATAGTAGCCAAAGTTTTGAGTAAAAATATTCCCTTCCTTCTACTATGCAAGGCGTTTAAAAATTTTAACATTCCTACTTTACGCGCTTTGTGGGACAATGCCCCAGCCTGCTGTTGATTTATTCACTCGTTTAACACATGTGGATTCCGTCGTCACTACGTCCAGATTCCCTGGTAGGTGGAGCACACTGGATTGCTGCACCACAGGATCAGTAGAAGCCTCGGCCCTTCCCTGCCACTGCTGCCCTGCTCTGCACCCCACCTGTCCTGAGCCAAGTGACTTTGTTCTGCTGTGCCTTTCTCCACCATGTCTCGGCTTTGGAGCCAGTGGACCATGGACTGGACCCCCCAAGCGCAGAGCCACATAAACCTCTTCTATAAGTTCTGGGTGTTGTACGGTGTCTCAGTGACCATGCACCTACGAATGGTGAGAAGGTGGGAGGTGTGCAGTCACAAAGGGACTGGTCTGCTTGGGGACAGGGAGCAGATGACGCAGTGGTGTACAGGTGCTGTCAAGGAGACAGGCCAGGGGGGACACGGGAGGGGACATTGGAGTCAGATGCCAGGTGACTTGCAAGTCAAACTGAAAACCTTATGTGAGGAGTCATTTGAATTTTTTAGAAAATGAATTTTATAGCCAGGTGTGGCAGTGCATGCCTATACTCCCTGTACTCGGGAGGCTGAGGCAAGAGGGTCAGGATAAGTTTGAGGCCAGCCTGCACCACAGAGAGACCCTGTCAGGAAATAAAGAAAGAAAGAAAGAAAGAAAGAAAGAAAGAAAATAAAGGAAGGACGGGAGAGGCAAATAAACAGAAGATTACTTTTAGGGGACTTACTATTCAGACAGGAATGAAGAGAGGAGATTGGGCCAGGACAGGAGGCTGAAGGTGGATGGCAGATCCTCTGTGGAGGAAAAGGAGTGCGACTGGCATCACTGATCAAGATGAGAGGGGCAGAACTCGCTGTTTCCATACAGAAATGAGGAGGGGAAGGTGGGTTCCCCTGCTCCAGGGAGGGCCTTGCAGGTGGGAGGCGCACACAGGCACACAGGAAGTGCTGGGGATTAGTGAACAAGAGCGATGCCCTGCACTAGGAAGTTGCTGTTTGGGACCAGCCATGCCGAGCAGTGTCCTGACATCCGAGGAGAGATTTGGGAGGGTGAATGAATCCCTAGTCATTTGCTCTTATTAACAGCTGTGGGCCCAGCCCCGAGCAGGCAGCAGAAGGGAAAGGCCTGGGAAACTGCTCAGCTGTGAGAGCAGCCCACCGAGGCTCCCCAGGCTGTAGGGAGGGCCCAGGAAGGCCGGGGCCCCCACCCTGCTCACTGGGAGACAGGGCGCTGCTTCTGAGTCTCAGCCTCAGGGAGGTGAGGCGGGCACCGCAAGCGTCACTGCAAGCTGGCGGCCGAGCTGCTTCAGACCTGGGGAAGGGTCCTGCGCGCCCGTGCTGTGACGGCCAGTTGTAAATCATCGCTCAGAGGTAGCGGGAAGCTGGGGTTCCGGCTCAGCCTTGCCTAATGAACTTTCTAACCCACGGAGCTGCCCAGCAAAGAGGCGGCCTGCGCAGGGCCGGTGTTTCCGTCCTCAGAGTCCAGGGCCCGCAGCGTTCACGATGTGCTTTGTACTCCAGAGCCTGTGCAGAAGGCACGGAGAGGTGGCGTGGCTGCTAGAGCGAGCTGGGAAGGGAATCCTTGTGGCAAGGCAGCAACTTCTGGGCTGGGGGCTGCCCAGGGGACCCCAGGGAGGGTCTGCCAGGACCGACGACAGGGAGCAAAAGCCGCCAAAGCACTTTGGTACCTGGTGTGTGCCGAGCAATCTCCGCAAACAGTTGTCTTCTGGCTGGACAGAGAGGACGATCTGAGAATTTGGGCAGGCAGGCAGGCTTGCCGCACGACTGTGAGCTCAAACCACCCGCTAGAGATGTGGAGAACCCAGGCCTTCCCGGCACGAAGGGCAATGGACCGGGGGCGACACGGAGCTAAAGACTGGCTCCCCACGGTCTCCTTCACACCTGTTCCTGCAGGAGAGACAGTGAGCTTCCTAAAGTGTTTGCCCTCACGAAGTCTCCCAGGCTGAGTGCTTCTGTCCCCGTGGTGGGGCTGAGGCCACACGTCAAAGCTGGGGGGAGGACAGTGACAGCGACACGAAGATGGAGGCGGGACCAAGTGGAAGGATCGACTCAGTGGAAAGCAGGTACCCATGAAGCGTCCCAGCAGGGCCGACTGCTGTGGGCCTGGGCAGACATCAGAGGCCACGTCCGGAGGCCCCTGAATCAGGTTAAAAACACGTTTGGTGCCGAGTACCTACCAGGCACTGTGGTAAGTACTTTAATTCTTTGGTACTAATGCTCACGACAGAGCCCTATGGTGCAGTTGTTATTATCCCAGTTTTCAGATGAGGAAGTTAAGGTCCAAGGTCGCAGGGCTGTGAAGTGGTAGAGTCCAAACTTGAGAGAGCTGCCCTGATCCTGGGGACCTGAAGTCTCCATCATTCCTTGGGTCTCCTGAGAAGGTGCCTGTGTTTCAGCCAAAATACCAACAAAATACGGTCATGAGATGATTTTACTTCTCAAGTGTATCTCGCGCCTTTTTCCCAACAGAGGAAGCTGAGGCTATATGCCTCAGGAGGTCACACGGTGGGTAAAGAGGCAGGGAGGACAGGAGTCAGAGTCACCGTGGCCCGCCCATGTGACAGCCTGCATGGGCCTCCTAGGAAAAGGGCCGATTTGGGAGCTGGGGCAGGCATGTGCTCACAGCTGACCTTGTCTGCAGGAGTGAATGGCAGTGTTTAAAATCAGACTGGCCCCGGGCAGGAGCCCCTGAACTGTGTGTCCACAAATCCGCGTCCTTGGGCACTGGGAGCTCCTGTTTAAGACAGGCACAGGGTTCCCACACCCCAAGGCTTTGGTACCGATGGGATGAACTTCAGCTGCTGCACGTGGTGAGTGTCCTCTGCTGTGGCCTCTGCTTTTTCACCCTCATCACCGCATGTGGCAGGGGCAGCTGTGCCATCCAGGGCCCAGACGCCAGTGGCTCGGAATACAACCCAGTAGTTTCTGCAACACCCTTCTTTGAACTTGGTGTTGTGGTTGCTGTGTTGCCTCATGTTCATGCCCATTTGCTTCAAGCCTCAAAGTCCAAGAATGAAGAGGAACGTCCCATTTTCTGATAAAGGAAAAGAGAGAAACAGCGCACCATTGTTTTGCTCTCCTGGAGGCCTGGTATGCATTTCAGAACATAGCAAATCACTCAGCCAGGGAGAGTCCCGAGTGAAATTGCAATGGGTAATGACGCAGTGGGTTAAATATCATTTGATTGTTTTTAAGATCAGCCTCTAATTGATCAAAAATGTTAGGTTTCAAAATCAGAAGGGAATGTGATCTCCCCAGCGCTAGGCAGCGTTAATCTGGGCCGTGTGGGAGACTGGGAGGGGGAATTCCACGGAGAAAGAGACCGCTCCCGAGAGTCACGATGTCCCTGCTTGGGGTCAGGGTGGACACACAAGGGTTGCTGGGGGAAGGCAGAACCCTCTTTCAGAGCATTCTATTGTCACAGCTTTACTGGGAGTTCTGTTGTTTCCTGCCTACTATAAAATGTTGGACCAAATGCACAGGACAAAGCTTGGTGGTGAGAAAGCTTGCATGTCCGGATAGCTTCCTGAGCTTAGGAATGTCGTGTTCTTCTGTGCACCTGTTTCCTTATGTAAAAGTGGTTTTCTAGTATGCTAATGAAATGTCGCTTGCTTATTTTATACCCGGAACCACGAAGTGTGCTGCACAGTCTCTGTGCATTACCTGTTTAAAGCTCACAATAACTCAGTCTCATAGATACACTTTCACCCCATTGGTTGTTTCAGTCCCCCACTTGACACGCTCCTTTTTCTGCAGTGTAACGGCCTGCTTAACCCTGAACTGCTTAACCCTGAAGTGTGCTGGGTCCATCCAGCGCCGGTGCCTTCCTCCTCACTCCGGTGCACCCTGTAGAAAAGCCTTAGCGGGTCCCAGCTTTGCTGTTGGTGCTGAGACAGTTTGTCCTCAACTCTGTGTGCATCTGAATAATGACCGTGGCTGTTTCTTTCCAATGGTTTCCTTTTGCACAGTCAATACACGAGCCGAATTTTAGAAATGGTAGTTGAAGCGTTTACTTTTTAGCCTACAAACTGAGAACTTTCTACCCCTAATTAGCAGATTTGGTGAGATGTATTCCACTTTCCACATTGAAGGATTTTAAACCAGAGAGTATAGAACTGAAAGGACTTGGCTCTCCTGGGTATTTCGACAGCATCACATTGCCATGCACGCAGGCATGTATTTTGAGCATTCATGTTTAGCCCCTTTTTATCACACACCTGTTGACAAAGGGGCAGAGGCTGGAGTTTAGACTTAGCAGCCGTAGCAGTGTCTGCATGAAGGTAGTAGCCAGTGTGTGAAGGACTCTCCTGGGGACCAGCACTGGGCTCGGCATTCTACACAAATTATCCAGTGTAACTGGGTGCTCTCCTCGGCCCTCAAGGCTCCTCTTTTCTCTCTGTCTTAGGGAGAAGGTGGAGGGTCCACACATCGTCTATTTCCATGAGCCAGGCGTGGGCTCCAAGCTCCTGTCTCCGGGTCTCGGAACCAAACCTGCCCGGCTGTCACCCCTTCCTCTCTGGGCGCAGGGGAGAGCCCAGCCTTGAGCTTCTGGCTGACGGCCCTGCTCCTGCTGCCCTCACTGGAAAGCTGTTCTTTCCCTCCTCTGTGTCTGGCAAAATTGGATCTATTCTAGGCACTGCCTGAAGTATCATCTTCTAAAGGTTTCCTGGTTCTAATTGGGAATTTCTCTTCTTTGACTCCTGTGGTACTTGACCCTCCTCTGTCTTCTCAGAACAGTGGTGGTAATGGTGGGGGAAGAGGGCGAAGAGGAGGGGGGACAGAGCAAGGGAAGACAGAGAGACCGAGGAAGAGAAGGGTGGCAACCCAGGACAGGCCGTGCGCCTCACTTGCGTCCCCTCATAATGACCACCTTTGGGCTGTGTAATTTCATCACCTTCTCCAGACATGAAAAACTGAAGTCCTGTGTATGCTCATTTAATAGATGGTCTTCTCTAACTGCAGGAATGGGTCGTCTTTACCTCAGGGTCCGGAAGGGTCCGGGTCCCAGACAAACGACCTGAAGCTGTAGCCCTGGACCGGGTGTGAGAGGCACAGTGGGCTTCGATGTGAGGAACGTGAGGTGAGGGTGTTACAGGACCCATGCTGCTGTCTCCACTGATGAGGTGGCCGAGGGTCTGCTCTGTGAGGGATGGGCCTGCCCCCCTGCCAGAGTCTGCAGGAGCTGCCAGGCCCTGTGTGGCAGAGTGGCAGGCCAGCGCTGTCTGCATGCGGCCCTGCGAGGGGACTGTCTCCTTAGCCCAGACCCCGTTAGGGAAGGAGGCTTCTGAACGCCTACCTAGTGGTATAAAGATTTTTCAGAGAAAACAACAACAGCCACAAAGAAACAAAAAACCCAAGGCTTCCCCTTGTTTGCCACTCCGCCCTCATCTTCCCGCATGTGGTCTTTTCTTTCCAAACTGTTTACAATGCTGGCAAATCCAGTACTGCTTCCTGGGATGGCTCCAATATCTAAAGATGTCCCTCACCTCTGGATTTATTGCGGGCTTCTCTGAGTGGGGTCAAAGGGCGCCGAGCCCCACGTTCTGAGCCCCCTCCTTCCCTTATGCGCTCTATAACTCTCCTTTGCCGTTTATTGACATTTGAGACATTTGATCTATGAGCGCCTTTCTCTCCTCCCGCTGTGTCCGTGCCCGGCTCCTAGGGACAGCAGGAATATATTATCGCAGCACTGAGGACAGCGCCAACTTCTTTAGGCCTGGTGAGTGAATTATTGGTAGAATTTGGCATAGGCGACTTTATACTGTGTTTAAGACTTAGGGTTTAACATGGCATCAAGCACAGTTTCAAGACTCTAGATCCAGTAATGCAAGATTGGACTCAGAAAAGGAGATCCACGCCCTGGCCCATCTGTTTGTCCCCTCACTCGCCTGGGTGGCAGGGCAGTGTTGTGAGGAGCCGGGCCCAGAGACTGAGGGGCCACGACGAGAGCAGAACCGGAGTGGAGCCCCTGCTCTGGCTTTTTCCCAGGCTCTGCCTTACGAAGGGCTACTAAAAAATCAGCATTCGTGTAGGGCGCAGGCTAGGAAGCACTTGCGAAGAAGACTGTGGACATTTCCAGTCTCCTAGAGTCCACCCGGCCCACGCAGTTCGGTCTGGCGTGAGGGAGGCCACAGCTGCAGTCAGCGACAAGCTGGACCAGAAGGGGCTGCTGTGGATCCGCGGGCCCGCGGGGCTCTGCCTTCTTTCTTGTTTCCAAATCAACCTTTAATAAGACGAGAGGACTTAGGATGCTGACCCGAAATGCACCGGCTCCTGGCTTTTAGGGAGCGGCAGCAGTACTGGGGACAGCACAGCTCAGCTAGCGGTGGGGCCCCTCCCCAGGGATCTGCTCTTGGTGCAGGATAAACGAGGAGGAAGGAAGTCGTGAGTTTCTCAACAGAGCTGTGTCTTCAACCTAAAGGCCTGCCCTTTGCACAAGATTATATTTTTTCTATTTTTATGGTAAAATAATAGGATAGGTATATTTCTTTTTAAATTCTTAATTGGAAAAATAAAAAATTCTGCATGTTTTAGGAAAGATATATGGTGCATGTATTTATAAAACATGTTTACATAGAATATATAGTGAGAGTGTGCTTGTGTATGAGTGAGTGTGTGTGTGTGTGTGTGTGTGTGTGTGTGTGTAAACACATGTAATATCAGCCCACACAACTGAGAGCTTGGAAACTGCTAGTTTATCAGATTTTTCCAGACAGAGTGACCTCCGTCGTTTGGGGAGGGCGCCTCCTTTGGGTATGTTATCAGTCTTGGGTCATCTGTATTCCATCCGAGTGAAATAAACATTTTATCTTCCACTTCGTACCGATCATCTCATGTGTGGGAGAGTTTTCGTTTCCTTTGGCTGTAGGGAATTCAGCTCTCTCTCTATTGCTCCCCTTTCTGTGTGTTTTAGGGGGCCAGAGCTGGCCTTGAAAGACAGGCACAAGCAGTAAACCTTGGTTTTACTGACACACAGGAATAGATACATCTGCTTGCTGTCAGCTAATGTTGATATTGGATCACTTTTATTTTTATACTTAGTGTAATATTTTTTCCTGGTAATTAATAAATCCTTATGAGCCAAAAAATCAGGGCATGCAGTGCTACATTAGATCAGGAACAGCAAGAATAAAGCTAAGTTGCATTCATTTCCAAATTATAACCCCATTGTTTTAAGAGGAGACTAAGGCAAGTTGCGGGAAGCCGTGGAGCTCCAGCAGGTGGAGGAAGGTGAGTGGGCTGCTTCTGCCCACCCTCCGCTGCCCTCTCTGCCACCTGCCACCAGCACGTGCCTCTTGGGGGCTTGCTGTAGTCTCTCTGCCCAGTAGGCACAGGTGGGAGCATTTTGGTCTTTATTTATTGGGGCTGCATAATCTAATGATCTCTCATTAGTCCACAGCTGATTATTTCATTTATCTTTGTAAATGTGACAACAAAAGGCTCCCTTTAATTAAGCAGACCAGCAATTAGCTCTTGTTTTATAGGAGTTTCAAACCTCCCTGTCCTGATAGCAGGCAGCACGATGATAATCAGAGCCCAGGGAAGAATGGCACCGGGCAGTTGGATTTAGAGCCCCGTTTAAGTGAAAGCTGTGTAGGCCGAGCAGCTCGGCGACAGAGGTCCAGCGTGGGCCGGCCAAGTGAGCAGGGACCTGCGGGCCCTGCCCAGACCTTCTCACCCCACTTTCCACAGAGACTTCATCCCTGCTTCCATCCAGGTATCAGGAAGTATTATTTGTCAGCCACCTATTACAGTGCAACCTTTGCATCTGTGGCTTTAATCTTTTATTAATTGTTTAATCTTTTTAATCTTTTATTAATCTTTAAACAGGGCATGGCTGTCTTGAGCTGGGTGTTCACAGCCTCTCCCTGGTTCACAGAGGAGCCCACTGAGGCTCCAGGAGAAGTCACATGCCCGTGTCTGCCCAGCTAAGGACAAGAATCCTCGTCCAATTTTGCGCCTTGCCAACTGGTTTCTTCTCCTCCTTTTAAACAAATACAGCAGGCTTCTCCTTCCCCTCCATCTCCCTCCGAGTTCCCTCCTTCCTTGTCTTGTGCCTTTCACCCATTTCCGAGTGCTGTGCTAGGCGTGTACACTGCTGTGGGGATACTGGGCTCATAGGACTCTTGGAAAGGCTTGGTGGGACGGAGATGGCCCGGAGGGCCACCACGGCAGCACTTGGGACCCAAGAGCAGAGGGGAGGCCCGTCCAGTGTGGCTGGCACAGCGGGTGAGAGGTCCGTAACTGTGACCCTGACTGGCCCGGCCCCTCCGGCACTGTGCGGCAGTCTCCGCTCCCCGTGAGACACTGCTCGGACTGCCCAGCGCCTGCTGGTCACCCCGAGGTGCCCTCCACTGTCCTGCGACAGTGCACTTGTCCCGTGGAGATGGCTGCTCTGGTCTAGTGTACCCCAATTGTACCCCTTTCAGGTTTTCAGGATCTGCTGGAGGAAGAAGGAGATGGACAGGGGTCTTTCAGGAGAGAGAGGGAAATGAAAGGAGGCTCGGGATGAAAGAGAGGGCGCTCCTGAGCTTGAGAAAGAATGGTACGAACGACATGGAGCTTGGAGGGGTCTCCTGCCTTCCTCCAGGAGGGGCCGGGGGCAGCAGTGCAGCTCTTCAGTGGGGTGTCCACATCTCCTGGGGACCTGGCCAGTGCCTCCACCTCCATCCCATACCTGAGGCCACATGGCACCTTGCCCTGGGCTGTCATGACTCTGTGCACAGTTACCAGCTTCTCGGCACTGACAGCACCAGGCTGTCTGTGCAACACTGCACAGGTGATCTGATTTTGCAATTGCACTGTGAAGTTGCTGTTCTGATCTTCATCGAAAGGATGAAAGAACTGAGGCGTACACAGGCGATAAATTAACTCACCTGGTTCACAAGGAGTGGGGTCCGGGGTCGAGTCTGTGATCGTCACTGTCCTGTGACCACTGTGCCATACTGCTTTGGATTTTCTGATACCCAAGGACACCTGGCCTTCAGAAATCAAGCAAAATGAATCTAACTTATTGTTTCCACTTAATAAGTCACACACTGGAGACTTACTATAAGCAGAGAAAACAATACAGGATTTGGGCAAGGTATAAGGCGATTAAAACTTCATGTAAGGACGTTTGGAGGATAATTTGGGAGGAAAGCAACCATGGAGAGGGAAGCTGGGTAGGACAGCATTTCAACACCCCAGGCACAGGAAGACGAAAGCCTGTGCTGGTGGGCATGGGGAAGGCGTGCGTGCGGGGAGCAGGGCACAGAATGGAGCGTGAGTTTCAGCGGCTCACGGCCACAGGGGGAAGGTGGAGGTGAGCGTGATCTTAATCCGTGCCTGACCTGTGCCATCAGAGAAACACAGAAGTCAGTGCAGCTGAGCAGAGAAATTGTGGAAAGGCTCTGGTGACAGAGGAAGGCTGGTCCACCCGGGGATGGCGCTGACTGAGAGAGATCTTCCGAGGAGGATGGTGGGAGAGGGAGGGCTGGCGCTCAGGCCTGGGACTCGGTGCACTCCAAGGCCACCCCTCCGGAGCGAGCGCAGCGAGGTGGTCTCTCCTCCACTCTGCTCTGGAGCCCCAGCCACTGTAGGGGGGCAGCAGGCCTGCAGCTCTTGCCCACCTGTGTCACAGGTGAGGCAGATCCAGAGCCAGGCCTCCGGCTCCGCATGACCTGGGGCGGCAGAGGGGTCGGGACGCCCATGTCGGGCCTCGGGAATGGGAAACACAGAGACCGAAGCTGTGGGTAAGTGGAAAGGTTAACTTTGTCAACGAGTTCGAGGGGTGAGCAGCCTAAAGGGGAGACAGCAGGGACTGAAGTCTGTGACGTCAGCAGTACAGGAGCATGGTGAGCGGAGGACATCTGTCCTGGGCTGTGTTTGCTGGGCGCCTGAGGGCTGGTGTGGTGAGGAGAGAGAGAGAGAGGCTGAGGAGCAGTGAGCTCCTGGCGGGGTGCTGCTCTTCCTCACTGGGGACCGTGATGATGGGCTGGGGACGGCGATACCGTGGGAGCAGGGGCCCGGCCCGCTGGGCGCAGAGCTGGACCGCGTGTCCTCACCACTCCAAGGAGGGTCTGGAGCCCCACCGCTCCCTGCCTGGCTCATGGAAGGAAGTGCGGCGGCCAGCGCAGTAAATCTCCCCTTTCGGGTGCCATTTGCCAGCGGGTCTCAAGCCCACGCCCTGACCGGTGCAGAGCTCTGGGAAGTTTAGCGGTGCCTGTGGTGGCATCAGAGAGAGGTCACCCAGTGCCGGAGTTGAAGGAGGTCTCCTGTTTCTGCACAAGCACCTGTGCAAACCTCCAGAAGAAGCTGCAGGAGACCCCAGGGGAACGGGGTTGGGGCCGGGGTGGCGACCGTGCCTCTCAGGAGGAGGACTGTACTTCCCCGAAAAGAGAGGACAAGGACGGGACAGGACTGACTTTGAAGGGGGAGGAGGAATATTAGGGCATCTGCCGTAAGAAGGGTGCGTCTGGCCATGCCCTTGCAAACCTTAGCCGTCCCCTTCCTGTTGCTCACAGAGGCAGGCGGCGTGGGCCATGCTAGGCTCACAGGCGACCGCTAAGCTGGAGCTTTCATTCTGTATCGAAACCTGGGAGGGAAGGAAGCCTCATGGGAAACAGTTCCAATAGTTCTCTTAAGGAGGGAACATTATTTACCTTTCAAAAAAAATCTCCCCAAGTGCAAATCATGGACAAAATGATCTATCTATCTATCTATCTATCTATCTATCTATCTATCTATCTATAAACATCATAAAATCATTTGGTCAAGGTGACTTTTTAGGCCACTCACACACACAAAGAGAAAGAAGCAAAGTTAAATAAATACAGTAATCCGGAGTTGATTTAAAGTCTCTGTACCAAATCATCAAGGCTGAGCTGGTGGTATAGGATGGATTGTTACAAAGGAAACACTCAGACAGCCGGGCTGTGCAGTCCGAGAGCCCTGGATGCAAATGGATTTCCATTCAGACGTGGCAAGGATGGAGGTCCAGGAGCAACGCCTGTGCCCAGCGGCCTGCTGTGTGGCCAGGGAGAGGAGAGGGTGCCTTCGGAGGGCAGGGATGTCCATGGGCATGGGGTCTGTCTGGGAGGTGGGCACCATCCCGGCCTCACACAGCCAGAGGGTGCCACACAGAGGTCGGACCAGGTCCTCAGTTCGTAGCTTGCACGAGTCACACAGCCTCCAGGTGGAGACCAAAGCGCGATCTTCTGCCCAGGATGCCAGCTCTTTCTCCTCTCAGAGCAGCTGCTTGGCTCTGTCTGTGCTGAGTGCCCACCCCAGGGTCCCGGAATTTGGCACTTTAAAAATACCCACTGGCTTTTGCCACTGTTTCCGTCATGGTCATGGCTTACCTCCTCCCTGCAGACCGGTTCTTGAGCTTAATTGGTTTTGGCTTTGAGCTTTTTATAAAACCAGTCATTTTCCCTCTCTTGCCTAAGCGATCTTACTCCACCTGATATTTTCTGACCTCCTCTTGGGTGGAGGAATAATTGAGTATTTTACACAAGAATAAATTGCGGTGTCGTAGGTGGATGTGGGGGAGCTCATAAATCAGCAGCCATCCCTGGGGACCGCACTGGCCCTCTGGCCCCGGCCGGGGCTCTTTAGGCCTCTGTGTGCTAATAAAACCCAGATTTCTCTGGGAAGGGCTCCACCTTGGCAGATGACACTCATAATACGCTGGGAGCCGTGTGGCAGGAAAGACTGTTTACCTCCACGTCATTGGTAATTTGGCCACTGGAAGAGGGCGACAGGCCCATCTCCCCTGTTTGGGAATTAGGAAGTAGAATTTTGTCCAAATAAACTGCATTTTTCTGTGGCAAGCTTCATAGAGAGGCCAGGATGAGGGGACGTTCAAGGGATGCTGGCTGAAGTCCAGCTGTGGAAAGGTGTGTGGTGCCAGATTTCAGTGTGGAATGGCTGGGTTGATGTGGAGGGCTTTGCTGTGTAATTATTGGGCCATCTTGGTAAGTTGGAAATGGTGCAGTTTATCAGAACTGCAAAGAATAATAGATCATCCTCCTTCCCTGTGCTAGTAATTATGACACGAGGCACGAGTGCCTAATGGAGAGGTGCGTGACTGCTGAACTCCCTTACTGTAGTCGGTACCGGTTAAGGAGATTGCTGAGGGCAAGTTGGGGAAGAAGGGGAAGGGAAGGGGTTCCGCTAGCTCGGTGATCAGAATTAGGGATTTTTAGAAAGTGCTGACAGTGTGTCCGCCGATACAGCACAGAGACATTAAAAGAGCTGTGGAGCTATGTGGAAATAAGGAGATGTATTTAATATGTGAAGACTAAGAGAAGTGGGACACAATATTTTGTATATTTTCTGGTGAGACGTATGGAAAAGAAGCGTATACATGGATGAATGTTGGGGGATCAGTATGCAAACAAACGAATACTGGGGGAACGTAGCTTTGCAAATCTGTGGGAAGTCAAAGGGCCACCGCAGCAGATTCCTGTGGGCCGGGGCACTAGGCATGGGTTAGCCTGATTTGCTCCTAGTAAGAACGACTGCAGTTTTCTAGTCCATCTTGGGCCTACTTCCTGCTAATGGTAGTGTGGCCACTGGCCATGAACGTCACCTTGACTTGAGAGGAGCCCAGTGTGCTGGGGGTCATGGAGGAGTGACCTCGGGGACTGTGTGGTCCCGGCCCTTCCTCTCTGGCTCTGTTCCCTGCCCCGGCTCCCTGTCGTCACGTGTGAAGATCTTTTTTCCGCCATCTTCTGCTGTGCTGTTCCTGCCTGGGAGCCAGCCCACGGTGGGCTGAGAACGCTTTACAGCGCTGGGAGTTGAAGCCACGATGGTGAGCCGAATGGGCTTCTCTGCCTGCAAGGGCAGTGAGGGGTGGACGTTTTCTCCTGGCAACAGGAGAGCTGGCGAGTGTCAGCAGGATTCCTATAGGCCGATACAATCACAGACTGACCAAGGCGTTCAGTGACTTTCCTTTCGGATGGGACTCATCTAATGTTTTTACGGAAGGAACAGAATTCAGGTATTCCTGATGCTCACTGGATTTTATTGGGAAAACAGAACGGAGGACATTCCACGTGCAGGAGAACTACTACGGCCGGGCTGGGCCGGGAGAGTGCCATGCAGGAGAATGCAAGGGGATGATAAAGTTCTTTGTTTGGCAAAAGTATGGGCATGAAAGGGAATGCGGAGAGGATTTTAAAAGGTGAATGGGGGCGGATCGTGGGCAGCCTTGAATGTCTCACTAAATATCGTGCAATCCCTTGCTTCCTTCCTGACCCTTCAGGTGCGAGCTCTGGGCACTGACTTTGAGCAAAGCACTCTTGGGAATGATGCTGTCTCCTTCCCAGCGTCTGTGTGAGTGGAAATAGCTCCTGAACTGTGGGGTGTGGGGCCCAGTGGTTAGGAAGGTCCCGAGCCGGTGTGTTTTCGCTGGATCCCTGGGATCTCTGGTGCAGGTCACTGGTCCTGAAGCAGACACTGCTTTCTCAAGGGCAGGACAGTGCCGCCCCACAGCAGCAGGTGTAGTGAGTCTTCCCTCGACCTTGCTCATGGGCTCTGTGCCGGGTGGCTTCCTCTCCAGGAGTTCCAGCAACACTCACTCTCTGAAGCCAGGTTTGAGTCCTGCCGCCTTCCTGAGGCTTCTCTCTCTCTCTCTCTCTCTCTCTCTCTCTCTCTCTCTCTCTGCTTTCTGTTGTCTTCTTTGTACGGCTCAGCTGGTAACTAAATCCCACCTCTTGTCACCCTCTGCATCTCATGGTAGTAGACCTGGAGCCTTTTCTGCTTTATCTGTGACTCAGGAAAAATTGGAAGCATTCTTACTTTAAAACATCCTGAGTTGAAAGTTTCACTCGCACATAGAGATTTTATGCATATAGTCTGGGCACTTCGGAAGGTATACAATTTTATTTATTTAATGTTTTGGTGAGTTCGATGAAGTTCAAATAGTTCATTAGTCTACAAATACATTTAATGAGATGTGTAAGTTTAAATTTTCTGTTATAACTCAAGTGCTGGGTTAGAGTTAGTATATTGCATAGATTTTATGGCAGGCTGTCTGTACTGGTCCAGAAAAGGCTCTGTTATTTTTTATTGTATCTTTTGTTTTATTTCTCCTTTACCATTACATGGACAACTACTGTTGAGTTTTTAGCGTTTGTCATTTAACACACTTTCCTTACATTTATGTACTTGTAGCATACATTTGTTGTGTCTATAGTACTGTTTAGAACTTTTAAAATTTATTTAACAGGATGGGGCTGTACATCTCATTCTAATTTCTGTGAGTTTTCTCCATCTATGCTCTGGAGAGCTTTAGGTGTTGTGTGTTGTAGCCAACTCATCTCTTCTGCAGAGAATGTGTTCTGTGTCTTTCCCCACCCTCCTCCCGCCGTAGTGATGGCCGCAGGGGTGCAACAGCCCTGACAGGAGCTCCTTCTGAAGTGGACCATCCAAGAGAAAGATACTGCAAGCCACAGACTTGACTTAAAACTGTCCAGTAGCCACGTGAAGAAAATAAAAAGAATCTGGAGTAAGTAATTTGAATAATAGACTTTACTTAGGTCCAAGTCTCTGAAATATTATTTCATGAAATACTCAGTGTGAACACACAGTTAATGAGCTATTTACACACTCATCTCATAACGAATGCGTTACTCTCACAGAAGGGCTGGGCCCAGCCTGGTCACACACGTGACCTGGTCCTCCGTGGTGGAGAGCAAGGACCTGGGAGAGGGCGTACTGCTCAGTGCTTCCTGCTGATGCAGAGAACACGGCTGCCCTGGACAGTGCTCAGCGGCCCTGGGTAAATGAAAGTCTCGCCCTCTGTTTCCATAGCGGGTAAGTCTCCCCAAAGATACAGATACAAAGGGCCATTTTTGTCTTGATTTGTACTTTTCTCATTATTCATGAGAGAGAGCATCTTTCCATATAAAAACACACACCTTACTCCTTTTTTTCCTATAGTGTTCTCTCCTTCTATTCTGGGTGTTACCTGTTCTGTGTGTTTTCTGCTCCAGATATTCAGCCTGCATTGATTGTAGTTCACGTAAAACGCAGCTGTCCGTCACGAACAAAAGTCTTCACCCTCTGTGCAGTCTGGCAGTCCAGCAACTCTTCTGCTCATAGCTGTGCACTTTTTTTTGTTGGATATTCTCCTTTATTTTCTGATACTAACTTTATTATTTTGCATTCATCACTCAAATCTTCACTGCGCGTGAAGCTTATTTTTGTGTGGATTCTAAAGTGGCGAGCTGCCTTCGCATTTTCCTGTGAGACAGTGATTCTCCATTTCCTAAATAGTTCCTCTGTTCCCTCCTGATTTGTATGCCTTTCTTACATCTACCGAGTTTCCAGATAGAGACAACTCTAGGAGCTTTCAAATCTTGAAAGACAATTCTTTGTTCTCTTGCAATCATTCTAATCTAATCTAGTATGAATGTTGTATAGTTGCTTTACTATCTGATAGGATAACTTGTTCTTTTCATTTTGTTATCCTTGCTCTCTATTTCAAAAAATTCTTGGCTACTTGTAGGTCCATTTTGGATACTCTTTCTTTTCACTTTATCCTTCCCTCCCTTTCCTTTCTGCAATCTTGATTATATCTAAATGAATATAGATTAAACTGGTTTAATCTATAGGATTGTAATATGATATTATCTCATTCATTGATATAGTAGATGGTCTTGTATTCAGCTTTTCTTCTATCATAGATATTTGTGAATTCTTCCTTAAGTTGATTCCTACATGTACTGCTATAATGATTGTTTTCAAAGTTCAACTTCTTTTATACATTAAAACTAGCTGATGTACAAGGAAGTTTTTGACTTTTATATATATCAATCTTGTATCTACAAACCTGGATGAACTTTGATTAGTTCTAATAGTTTGTTTTGTTTTTACAGTATAAATAGAATATCTACAAATAAAAGAACTGTCTAATCGCTTTTAAAGCTGGGAAGCATCACCTTCTTTCTCTTCTTCCTAAATTGGCTGGGAACTGACAGTGTTAGGCTGAACTATAACAGAAGCATTCATGTCTCCCGTCTGAACTGAAAAAAATCAGGCATTTAATATTTCTCAGTTTGAATGGCTCCCTATTGTTATTGCTGTAGGGTTTGGAATGGCCTTTAATAGGTTAAAAACGGTGTCTTCTTTCCTTGGTTTACATTTTATTTCCTTTTTAAGAGTCCATTTTTGCAGCACATAAAGGTTACTTTCATTACGGGGAGTTGGTACTGGACATAGTGTATCTTGCTCCTTTTACATCCCTTCCTCTCCCTTCGCCTCCATCTCTTGGTGCCCTTTTCGTTTGCAAAAGATCCATCTCCTTGTTTCCTAACATCTATCTTTTATTTTGATCTTTAATTTGTTTGTACAATTAGGTTTCTCATAAAATAGCAACCATTTCACTTAACATTGTGGTATCAAGGTGTATCCATTTCTCCTACAGACGACTCTTTACGGCAGAGGAGTCCTTCATTGTGTGGTTACACCTTTGTCCACTCCTCATTGATGGGCAGCTTTCTTCCAAGATTTAGCTATTATGAATTGTGCCACTACAAACATGGGTGTGCATGTGTCACTGTGACGTAACGTCCAACTCTTTCGGAAAAATACCTAGGAGGACAGCTGGGTTAACTAGAATTTCTAGTTTAAGCTTTTTGAGGAATCTCCATACTGATTTCCACAATGGTTGTTCTAATTTACATTCCCACCAACAATGTAGAGAGGATCCTTTTCACACACAGCCTCACCAGCATTTGTTAGTACTGTGTTTGATTTCTTGATCATGGGAATCTCAATGTTGTTTAATCTGCATTTCTCTAATGGCCATGATATTGGGCATTTTTTTCATGTATTTGTTGGCTACTTGTTCTTCTTCTAAGAAGTGGCTATTTAGTTCAGTTGCCTGTGTTTTGATTGTGTCTTTTTATTTTGGGAGTCTAACTTTTTGAGTTTTCTATGTATTGTAAATATTAGTCCTGTATCATAGGGCTAGCTGGAAAACATTTTTTTTCTCTCATTCTGTAGGTTGCCTCTTTACTCTGGTGGTTGTTTCTTTTGCTGTGCAGAAGCTTTTAAATTTGATACAATCCCATTTGTTGACTCTGTGTTATTTCTTGGGCAGATGGGCCTCTGTTCTTGCCTATGCCTATGTCTTCAAGAATTTTACCTATTTTATCTGCTAGCAGATTCAGTGCTTCTGCTTTAATATTTAGATTTTCTGCTCATTTCTATTTTATTTCAGCACATGGTGAGAGATATGGATCTAGATTCAATACTCTGTCTCTCTATACAGCCAGTTTTCCCAGCACTATTTATTAAAGAGGCCTTCTTTCCTTCAGTATCTGCTTTTGGCCCCTTTGTAAAAAATTAGATAGCTGAATGTGCCTGGGGATTATTTCTTTTTCTGATATTCTGTCCGACTGATCAAGTGCTTTTTAATTTTTTGCCAATACCATAATGTGTTTATGATCGTAGCTTTGCAGGATAACATGAAATTTGGGATTGTGATGCCTTCTGCTTTGCACCTGTCACTTGGGATTGACTTTGATATTCTGGGTCTCTTTTTATTTCGTAATAATTTTAGGATTATTTTTTTCTAGTTCTGCGAAGAATGCTGTTAGTATTTTGATTGGGATTGCATCAGATCTGTATTTCAGTTTTAGATATTTGGCCGTTTTGACATGCTTTCCATTTTCTGATGTCCGCCTGTATCTTCTTTTTCAGAGTATTGTAGTTTTCATTGTACAGGTCTTTCACTTCCTTGGTTAGATTAATTCCTATATATTTAATTTTTTAAAGCTTTTATGAGTGGTATTATTTTCCTAATTTGTTTGTTGTTGGGTTCATACTGTTGTACAGAAACTTTTGCTGAATTTATTAGCTCTAGGAGACTTCTGGCAGAATATTTTGGTTCATCTATGTAAAGAATCATGTAACCCACAAGTAAGGATAGTTTGACTTCTTCCTTTCCTATACATGTCTCTTTATTTCTTTGTCCTTCCTGATTACTCTGACTAATATTTTGAATACTATTTCGAACAGGAGTGGTAGTAATTTTGTTCCTGATTTTAGAGAAACAGCTTTTTGTGTTCCCCACCTAATATGATGTTGGCAGTAGGTTTGTCATAAGTGGCTTTTATCCAATTGAAATAAACTCCTGCTATACCTATTTTTTCAGTTTTCATCATGAATAGAGTTTGTCAAAGGCTTTTTATGCATCTCTTGCATTGATCACATGGATTTTGTCCTTGCTTCTGTTTATTTTATGTATCATATTTACTATTTGCTTATGTTGAACTATCCTTGCATCCTGGGATGAAGCCTACTGAGAGGTTTTGTTTTAAATATTAAATAGTTGATGAACATTAGCAAATAATATTCTGGTTCTGTACGATGTTCATGTGATTTTCTCTTTTGGCTTACTAGTTAGTAATTTGATAGATTTTTATACATTGAACTCAGAAGAAATAAATTATATTTCATCATGACGTTGCAAATAATGCAGTTAGTTTTATTGAACAAATGTATTATTTAAGTTTTGTTGTCTATATCTTTAAGTTAAATGGGTCTATGTTTTCTCCTTTTTAAACATCTCTTTCTTGGTTAGAGAATAAAGGCATTACTAGCTTCGTAAATGAATTAAACAACTTATTATTTTCTGTAAAAACTTGTGTAGCATAAAAGTGATTTAATTTGTTCTAAGATGCTTTAAAAATCTTCTGCCAGACCTTTTTTTTTTTTTTTTTTTTTTTAATGGGGAGAGAGATGCAGGTAGACAGGAGATTCTGAGGCTGATTTCACGTTCTGAAGTGACAATTCCATGTGTTTTATAACTTTCAATTTTGATATTTTATAATTTTGTGCAGTTACATTTTGTTCATTCCATTCAGGTTTTCACATTTTCTAGCATACATTTCCTAATGACATTCTTCTTTCTCTTTTATTTCTATATTTTAGGAGTTTATTTACTTCCTCATCTCTCCTAAATTAATCTAGACTTTGTCTTATTGATCTTTTCTGATGAACCATATTTTGGGGTTTATTAATCACCTTTACTCATTCAGTGTTGTTCTTTAACTGATTTTAACTTAGCTTTATTACATCTACTTTTCCGGAGTTTATCTTCTTATTTTTTTTCTAGATTCTAGCCTCTAGATTCTAGTTCAACAATTTCAATTTATTTCATTTCTTCTAGTTTTCTATGTAAACATAACCAGAACTCTTACTCTCCCTTTGAACTCTTTTAGCTGCAAGCAGTACATTGGGTAGTTAATGCTTTTGAGCCCCACAGTTTCTCTTGTAATCTCCTCTTTATCCTATGGATTATTTAACAGTAAATATTTGGATTTCTGGATGCATGAAATGTATAAATTATCATTTTTGCTTTAAATATTTTAATTTTTAGACAAAGAACACATTGCATGTGAGACCTGACTTCAAAATTCACCGAAATTTTCTTTGCAAGTTACTATATATCTTTCTTTTGTTAAATTTTGTGTACGTAAGTTTATCCTGTTCTTGCTCCTTACGAGGTTCATGTTCAGATCTAACTCCTTC
Source organism: Fukomys damarensis (assembly GCF_012274545.1). NCBI lineage: Eukaryota > Metazoa > Chordata > Mammalia > Rodentia > Bathyergidae > Fukomys > Fukomys damarensis. The sequence continues at coordinate 80,440,022 of NW_022900929.1, forward strand.
GATAGTCTGCTCACATTTTTATCGGCATATGTTTGCAATATTGGATTCCGTTTGGGGATTGGGCACGTGTGTTTAGTGCATCTTCATCATGTTCGATTCTCTGCCCCATTCCCTCTCCTCCCTGCTTCCTCTTTTCCCTTGATGCTCTGCTTCTCCAAAACTCTTCCTTTATCTCAGTCTTTACAGTGATTATATTTTGGATTTCTCAAATAAGAGAAACCATGAAATCTCTAACTTCTTGAGTCTGACTTATTTTTCTTTGCATTATGATCTTGTGGTCCATGCATCCAGTTTCTGTGGATGATGTGATTTTGCTCCTCTTCGTGGCTGAGTAAATTCCCTTGTGTGTGTACCACACCCTCTTTGTGGGGGAACAAGGCTATTTCCAGAGCTTGGCAAATTCGAGTTGCTCGGCTACAGTTGCTAATGTCGATCCTTGCTCCTCCAGGGGCCATTTCTATCTTCCCTCCTGCAGTCTTACCGGTTGTTACTTCTTCTGTCGTGATGCTGTATCACTGAGTTGCTCTAGACGGATGTCTGATGTGTTTGGTCCCAGGAGCTGGCCCTTTAGCAAGTGACGAGGATGTGCAGGCTGACAGGGTTGGCGCCTTCATGACAGAGGACCAGAGCACCTGGGCCCCGCTGTGCAACCCTAAGCGAAGCAGCATCCAGGTCTTAGCGGGGACGAAGTCCTCTCCAGGAGTCCGAGGAATGCTTGGCCTCGGGCCTCCCAGCCTCCAGGACTCTGGGAAAGACACTCCTGTAGTTTCTAAGCCCATGTTTTTGTTACAGCTGCTGTAGCTGGGACAAGTCCATATGTCCTGTGACTGTAGTCCTAGTGCTGTTTCTTTCATTAACCATTTTAGCTTTGTTTTGATCTATATTTGTGTGTGTGTGTATATAAAACTTTTCACCTTGGTGATTTATGTTTTAAATGACTTTTATAGAAAGTAGATCTTTTAGAAAATTCAACCTAAGTGTCTTGATAGGTGAGTTTGAGTTATTTCTATTTGTAACAATCCTTTTTTTTTGGCCATGTTGTTTCATGTTTTCTGCTCACTGTGCTTTCTTTTGTTTCATTTTTAAAAAAATTTTAACTTCCATCCACACAGCCATTTCTTATCATCTGGTGGATCAGATAAATTTTACTTCCTGGTTTGAATGATGCTGGCTTTAATGCTTTACTTTAACAAGTGTATTTATATCAAAATTCAAACCTGTTCAATGCTTTTTCTTGTTTGTTTCTGATAGTCTTCCTAAACTCTCTGAGATTTTCATAATGTATATTTCAGCATATTCTGATCCATTAGTTTTGCTTTTTCCTATGAAAGTTCACCTGGAGGCTCCTTCTGCATACTTCTCATGCATGTCCACTCCTGGCTCACTGTGTCTCTCTTGGGCCCCCGCCTCGTGGTCAGTGACGTCTTCCTGTGCATGGCGCAGGAGCCCAGGTCTGGCGCAGTCCTCTGATGGAGTTCGAGGTTGCAATGTGCTTTAGGATGGAGGCTTCAGGTTCTGTGCTCTGTTTTCTCCACGCATTGCTCTTCTCTCCTGGGAGAGCCCTGCACAGGATGCGGTGGGCACGTGGAGGGGGCCACCTCCCCTCTGCCTGACACACCCACCACTGGCATGGGTGCTGGGAGTGAGCAGGGAGCGGTCCCTCCACATGAAGGCATGGTTTCCATTGTTTTGTTCAGTACAGAGTGCTTTTCCCAGGCTCTGAGTCTGAGCTCTTTCTTCCATGCCTTGGATTTGCCCAGAATGAGACAATGGGGAGAAGCTCATGGGGTCAGGAGAGCCAGCTTCTAACCTTGTGACTAGAAACTGTTTATACTTCATCTCTCAGGAGAAGGATTTCCACTGCAATTAGTCTTAGAAGATGGTACAGATATAAAGATCTGTGGTCCCTGTATACTCTCTGTCCTGCCACCCTGAGATTCCCAGGGCCCCACAGGAGAGAAGCCCCCTGAAATTTGTTTAATTTGGGACTCCCCAAATTTCTGGAGCATGGAATCCTATGACTGAGGAAAGTGTGTTGGATGCGGGCAACCACTGCCTTCTGTGGACTCTGTGTTGTCCCTTTGGCTGTTCCCCTTCCTTCCCCCAGGCCCACTCAGTGCTCTCTTCTCCTCTCTTTTTACTGCCCCATCCCTTCAGTCAGTGGTACTGGCAGGTGGGCTCAGGCCTCAACTCCAGCCCTGCACTTCCTGCACCGCCATCATGGTTCTGAGTATCAGGAACAAGACCCAAAGCCAAGAAGCAATGGTGGTGCTCCCAGCTCTCTGACAAGTGATTGGCAGGCATCTCCTGGACCCTGGGGCCTTTCTCCTTGTCCCCCTGTCAGCCGTGGCGCCACCACTGCTCTGCTGTAAGTGAAGGGACAAGGAGTCAGCAGCCTTCAGGTGCTGCTTCTTTCTTTGAAGTACTTAATGGATATAAAAGCTCAACTTTACAAGGGCAATGGTTGTTATTTCCTCACTAGATAATGATTTCTTTATCCAAAACATTCCCTTTGTATCTTCATGCTAATAAAATGGGGAAATGGGTTTTTTAAAAATGTAATTACACAATTGAACATGTGATAAATCCACTTAATAGGCAAGAAGTATCTGCTTTTGGCTGCCGTCACAGCCCAAATTCGCAAAGCAATTCACAACTTACTCCTGGGTTCAGATTTATTTCCTAACACCAGCCTGGAGATGAGACAAATTAAATACAGCCATGCATCTTCTCTGTGAAAGACAGCCAGGGCTCAGGAGAGACCAGGTTCTCTGATGACTTGCACTGCTGCCACGAAACAGGAGGTGAGGCCTCCCAGTTGTGGCTTCCAGACCCTGGGAGAGCCAGGAGGACATGGACTGGACATGCAGAGCTGGAGCCCTGTCCAACCAGCAGAGTGGGAGGCCTTGGGAGAGGGGCCTAGTCTGCCTCAGCTGTCCACCACACCTCACCCAAGACTCAGTCCCATCTTGGAGTCGTCCACCTCACAATGTCCAGCTTCCGTCTTGCCTCCCATGTGGGTCAGCCGCAGAGTCACTATCAGGGACTGGGGTGGCCTTAGACAGAGCCAGACAGCGAGTGCCCTGCAGCCCCAACCCCCGGGGGCTGGATGATACATCAAACCCAGCAAGCTCACCATGCGTCTGCTAAGAGAATCTCTAAGCCACGGAACTTGCCCAAAACTCAGTGTGCTTTCAGGGAAAATATGGATAACAAGACTTATTTTCCTAGGGATGTTGTAAGAATGGACTGAGTACTTCTTGATGAAGGGATTTAAGCCACAAAGCACTCAACCTGGAGCCCTCACACAGGAGGAAATGGCAGTGATGACTTTGATTACATGAAGCAGTTACACTTCTGCGGAGCACTGGACAGTGGGACTTGGTCTTTGGTTTCTGTCTTTGACTCTCATTACTTGGTCATCGCATCTGTGTTTTTGAATTATGCCTTCTCGAATCTTCGCGTTGGAAGCAGGAGTACCAGTCAACATGAAGTCATCTCAGTTTTGCAGGTGCAGCAGACCAATCCTTGACATTCTGTGTCAGACCCACATTTTCTGTTCTTCACACACTGTTACTCTGCGACACCCCTTCCCCGAGCCGCAGCGGAGCTTCCTGGGCTCCCTGCTCCAGCCAGGGAGGACGGGTGGAGTAAGCCAGCTTCCTGTTGCTGAGATGCAAACACTGAGATCTGTGCGTAAACCACAGATGTAGAAGGATGAGTGAAGGTTCAGAGCCGTTGGTCCCAGCCCAGAGCAAATGCTGGCTCTCTGGGTAGAGCGGACGCAGAGCGGACACAGAGCGGAGCTCAGATGCGTGGGGGCCTCGGGGAGGGCTCGGGCCCACGCTGCTCCAGGACAAGCTGGCCAGGTAGGTGCACGGCAGCCTCCCTTGGTGGCCAGCATGGAACGGTGATGGCAGCTGCCGTGCTCAAGGAGATGTGGGGGCTTCCAGAGGCGCCATCCTCTCCAGTGTGGTGGGCGCAGCCCAGGGTCTTCTCATGTGGCACAGATGTGACCCCACATGAGTGAACAGGCCACGTGGCAGGTCTGAGCACCCGTGGAGGACCTGTGCTGGAACCTAAACAGGACCCTGGGTTCTCGGCAGGTGACGCTGTGGGCTGAAGCTAGCAGGTCACCTGCGAGTGCCCAGAAGAGTCCCTCGGGGGACACCTTGGCTGGCAAGGTGAGCGGATCCCCATGGCTCTGGGGCAGACATGGCGACGCTCTCATTGCCGTCTTCCTGGTTGGCTCAGAACTCCAGAGGCGGCTTGGCCGAGGTGGGCACGTGCTCTGAGATGGCCCCGCGAGGGTCCTGGAAAGTGCTCCTACCCAGGGCCTGGAGAGAGGTTTCTCTCTTTCCCTTTCACAGACCCACTGAAGCTCACAGCTGCCAGCAGCCACCTTCAGGTCATGCCGTGAGCTTCCCCGGGGGAGAGGCTGGGGCCGGTGGAACTCCAGGGGAGGAGAACTGCACCCCGTCTTTCATCTCCCTGCCTGATATGCAGGATGAGACATTTTCTCCTTGTCTATTCCAGCTCCATCTGGGCTTTCTACTTGTAGTTTACCTCCATTTGGCTGGTGGTAACAATTCTACTTGTGTCACGTAGTTTAAGGAGATGCCTATTGTGATGCTGAAATTCAATTTTATCCTGTAGATGAGGTAATTGAACTGCTGTTATTGTCTCTAGATGATAATGATAAGTTCTTATTAACAGAATCTATGAATACTTGTGGCAAAGAACTGATCTATCCTTAAGATGTACAAAAACATATAGAATATTTAAAATTTCTAAATTTGTGTCTATATATACAACTGCTATTGTCTCTATAATTGGTCCTGATTGTGATCCTGAAAGTCACAATCCCAAATAGTATAATCCTGGTTGTTCAAACCCCCAACGGTCAAAATCTCCAAGATCAAAACCCTCCAAAATTCTAACACCAAAGATTAAAATCCGGAGTGCGGAAACCCGGAAAGCCACCATCTCTATTGAAAGAGAAGGCTGTGTAAGGGGCAAGGTTCTGCGGAGGGACCGGTGTGTTTTCAGCTGTGGGTGGTGAAGTCTCTCAGGAGGACCTGTAGCCTGGTGTAGCACTGCCCTGGGTGCCCGGCAAGGGAGAGGTTTCCTGACATTACCAGGGAACTGGGAGTCCAGGTAGGGATTCCCTCTTAAAGGTAAATAAGCATCTTTTCAAGAACTTTTAAGGCACCTTTCCAGAGTTTTGTTTTAGGGACTTCTGTCTTTCAAGATTTTAAATGTCAGGGAGTTCAATCTTGCAATTGCAACATCTGCGACGATGGCATTTTGGGTTGTATGTTTTAGGGTCAGGACCACGGCCCTGGGTAACTCATCACCAGGAAACTGCAGCCGTTCCGGGTCTGCTGTTTGGGTCAATGGATGGAGCTGGAATGAATGTCAGACACTTAGTGAAGAACAAAAACAAGCAACAGAATACCCTGGTGCTTCTATGCATTTTTATTTTGAAGAATTCTGCCAGCGTGTCCAGCAATGTCCTTTTCCTGTTTTGGGATCAAGCCCAGGGTGTGACATTACGTGGTCACTTTCCTCCCACCTGGCAGGTGTTTTGGCTTCTCCTTGTCTTTGGCGATCTTGATACTTCTGAGGCACGTTGGCCAGGTATCCTGTAGAAGACCTCAGGCTTTGGGGCTGTCTGAGCTCCTCCTCTGGCTTTGCCTGGGGTCCTGAGTACGGAAGAAGAAGCCCCATCCTTGTGGCCACTGTCCGGTCCTCACCATCGATGTGAGTCCGCGGTCTGGTCTTCCAGCTGTGGCCGCTTGATGAGACGGTGTCTCCAGGCCTCTGCACAGCCCACTTGCGGAGTTCTCTTGACCAGATTTTACTCATTGTAAATCCCGAAGTCTGAGCTACTCCCAGAGAAGGCAGTAAGCTCTGATCCCGGTAGAGGAAGGAAGAACATCAGAGACAGCACACATGCCCTGTCCCTGTGGTGTTAGTGAGGATTTGGGGGTATGTGGAGCCCGGGTGGGGTGTCCTCCTGGTGGCCTCTGAGCCTGGGTCCTCCCTCGCTCCCGAGTCATCCACTGTCCTCTCATCCTCGCCCTCCTCTCTGTCCTGTGCCAGGACAGTGGCTGTGCTCTGGGAGCCCGTGGGAGGCCCGGGACAGGACACTCCCTGCTCCCCTCTGTGCAGCCACCTCAGGCTCCTGTGTCCCGGAGGGAAGGAAGACGTGGGCTCCACAGGACCCACTTCCCTCTCCTGACGTCCTCCTTGCCTGCCTGACCTGAATACCGGTGCCCTGGAGGACGCTTTCCTCGGGTTAGTTGGATGTGCTAGGAGCCTCCTGACTTAGGTGATGACCATAGCTTCTGACGTGATCTTTTTTCATGAATTCCTGTCTTAAAAACTTTCAAATTGGGTTTTCACTTCTCACAAGCAAAATCACACTCCTCAAAGTTTACAATGCAAAAGCAAGCTAGCTTTTATTTTAATTCATTATGTGTGTGTGTGTGTGTGTGTGTGTATATA
>NW_022900929.1:80446616-80459636 GCF_012274545.1 Fukomys damarensis
TTTTTGGTACCGGGGATCGAACTTGGGCCCTTGCGCTTGCCAGGCAGGCCACTGAACTGCTGAGCTAAATCCCTAGCCCAATATATGTATAATTTTTTAAGGTGAAGGGGTATATTTTACTTAAGTTTGTAGAGGTTTCAGTTCATAATCAGCCAACTCCAAGGCAGGGATGACAAGCAGGCAGGGCAGAGCAGGAATAACACAGCACAAGGCAGCCAGGGTAACAAGAGTAATTCATTTTATATTATTTACTTTAATTCAACAAATATAAATTGTATTTATGTGTGATGTACAACATGATCTTTTGTATTTTTTTGTTTGTTTGTTTTGGTACTGGGGATCGAACTCAGGTCCTTGTACTTGTGAGGCAGGTGGCGGAACCACTGAGCTAATGACTAAATCAAGAGCATCAATTTATTTTAACACACTTATCTTTTTTTCTTCCTTGGTGAGAACACTTGTCTATTCTCCCCAGTGTTTAACTACACAACGCACGCTAAATGGATTTTTACAGCATTACAGTTTGCTAAGGGCTTTCTCCCTCTCATGCTCCTGCCTGGGACTGTACAGTGTGCAGAGCTGCAGTAGGGGTGTGTGTACCCCCTTGGCTAAGGCAGAAACTGAGGCACAGCGAGGCCTGGTGAGCGACTTCAGGTCGCAGAATTAGTGTCTGAAGCGATCAGAGGCGAGCCTGGGCCACCGGGTGGTAATCTTGGGTTCTTGGTTACTTTCTTGTTGCTGGGGCAAAATACCCAACGTCCACAACTCCAAGGAGGAGAGGGTTACTGGGCTCACAGTTTGCAGAAGTTTCTGTCCATTGTTGGCTGGCTCCAAGGCAGGGCGGAGGAGAGCCAGCTCATGGTGACAGCAGGAAGCAGAGGAAGGAGAGACCCTCCCGGGCCATGCCCACAGCCTCACACCTCCTCACCAGGCCTTGCCTCCCAACATTGCACCCAGCTAAGCACCATGGTGGAGGGGTCCACTGACCGGTGCCAACCCACCACCCGGTCACCTCCCCACAGCTCCACCTGCGTGCTGTGAGGCTCTGGGTCACCTCCAGACAGGAGCCACGGCGGTCATCCTGCAGCCTGTGCCTGCGCTCTCCACCAAGTCCGGCCATCTGTGTCTGCAGCCAGGCCTGAGGCCCTCACCCACCACCTTTGGAAGGGATGAATTGAAAGCCAAGCCCAGGAGGCACAGAGGAAAGGGGCCCGGGTCCACCCTCATGGTTACACCAGATTTCCCAGAACCGTGTCATGAGGAAAGCTTAGTTCCTGAAATGTCCCGGGCATGAAAAGGCCCCTGATGGTCCCAGTGGAGGCTGGGCATCATGGACTCCAAGAAAAGCTCAGCTGGTCTTATCTCATTTGACCCAGTTCCTCCCAAACTTCTCTTTCATAGAATGACTTTGCTTTGTGTCTGCCCCTCAGGAAGTACTGGGATGGAACATACTTGCCAGAAAAAGGAAAGTGTGCATACAGTGTCATCCAAGTTGAGTTTTCCTTTTAAGTAAGTAGCATGGATTTATAATATCCTGAAATGTCACCTCACCTCAGCCTCTCAAACCACTCTGTGTCACTTTGGCAAGGGACAGAGTCGTGAATTCCCCGTGTGGTTAAACTGACCGGCTGTATTCCCTGGATAGGGCCAGCCCTGGACTTGGGTCCCTTGCGGACCTGTCTGCAATGTAATAGCTCCTGCTTGCAGAGTGACTTAGAGGTACACTGGGTTTGTTTTTCTCCCTCAGTGTGACATTTCACCTTGACCTGGTAAAACTGCCCTTTTCTAGGAGGAATTGGCAATGAAATTGGTGCCATCACTCAGCTGCACCCTTCACAAGGCCAAGGGAGAAAGAAATGGGGGCATTTCTGTGAGGGCAACTCCAGGTAATATTTTGAGCCATGGCAAGCTGAGGAATTGGACCTTTTAAAAAAATCACCATAGAAAAGAGGACTTGAGAGTCCATAGAACTTTCCTTACCCCAAGTTTCAGTGCCAATAGTATAAATAACAGGAAATTCCATTTTGAGTTTGTGACCATGATGTGTGGGCAGTGCCCCCCCTGTTTCGGTTCTGGTTCTGGTTCCAGTCCTCGCTTTGGGCCACGGTGGCTGCGCTGCCCAACACAGTCAGGGGTCGTCCCTGGCCCAGGGCTAAGCTATCCCTCAGGAAGGCATTCAGGGGTTTTCCTAAAGAGCATTTTTAAAGGGTGATTTTTTCTTAATCAGTGCTTTTCTGCTGGGAGCGCCTTGCTCCCTAGGGGCCGTTGTTGAGGCTGCTGTCACTGCTTGGCGAGGGTGTTTGGAGGCCTCGCTCCAGAGCTCAGGTGGTTACACAGCAGAGAACTCTCTGGTCCGACCCCAGCGGGTGAGACTGAGAAGCTCTGCTCTGACGGTGCAGTGGCCAGGCCCGTCTCTTAAACGCATCCTAGATCAAAGAGAATATTTGCTCATTTAAAGATCTGCAGGGCTATGGGGGAAAAACCACCACCAAGATGTGTTGTGTGAGGGTACGAGATCCCAATGATTAATGTAAGTGTATCGTGTGCTTTAAATGTACCAGTAAACTTAATGGAAAAAGGTAAGGATGGCATAGTGTCTTTTAGGAATGCCCACTGAGGTACGACTGAGTCAATACATCAGCTGAGGAAGAATGCAGTATTCTAAAAGTGAGCCTTCCTATTCACGAACATGCCATATCTCTTTATTTGTATTTTTGAAGATCTCTCAATAAAATTATCTGACTTTCACAATTCTTGTTTTAAAAAGAAAACCTGTTTTTCAAACTTTGTTTGAAAGGATGAAGAAAAGGGCCCTGACGTTGTCTGGAAATGCGGCCGTGAGAGAGGGGGTGAGCATCGCTGCCCGGCTCCCTGCCCCTTTCCAGACGCAGCGCATCTGAAGGAGGGTGGGGAATGAAAGCCCAGCGCACCTGCGCTGCCTTCACTCTATTCTTGCACTACCGGCTGCTGTAAGTACTTCCACCCTGCGCGGGCACTGACACGGTCTTAGTGTTAAGGCCAGGCCGGCTGCACACGAGCCGCACCCACAGTCGCCCCGTGCAGCGTGTGCTGTGCCTAATCATTTCCACAGCATGGGAAGCAGCTACCCCAACAGATTCCGGGTCCCAGTCTGGCTCCATAAAGGGGCCTGGGTCCACACACGGAGCACTTAACTGTGCAGATAAACTCCTCATTCTTTTAAAGGAGGTGGCAAAATAAACACTGTAACAGTTATCTCCAGAGTGCATTCATCGGCCCAATACTGTTCTAATTCTCCTTGTAGCTCACGCAGCTGGAGCCCATGAGCAGACAAAATGTCTCTAGCTAGCACGTACTCACTCCGGTGACTCTGTGGTTGATGATGACCTTCTGCTTTCTTGAAACAATGCCTGCTCAGGGTCTCGTGGTGGCTGCACGGCTCCCGACTCCAGTGCTGTGCTTTGGGGCCCAGGCAGGGAGGGGAGAAGAGGGAAGGGGGGCGGCCTGCAGGTCTAGCTCAGTCATTTTTAAAATCAATACTTGCTCTCCAAGCCTTAGATAATTTAGAGAACATAATTCAGAATTCTCCCTTTCAGCATGCATCTTCCATCAAAGGGGTGTATTCATCCAGAGTCAGCACAATGCTCGTGTGACCCAGGAATGCACAGATAAGGGAAGAATGACAGAAAGAAAGAAAGAAGAAAGAGTGAATTCATGCTCTCTGTCTCTTTCTCCAATCATCCTCCTCATCCCGTGTGTGCCATATTGGGAATACCTCTGCTAAGAGCAGGGACCCTGAATTATGGTGCCACGTGGTGTTATTTCATATTTAAGGCTTTCTGGAGTTGTTTTCCATTATAAGACCTTAGCCTAAGGGATGTCAGCCTCAGATAATTTATTCCCAGCAGGTCAGATAGTGGATACAAAAATTTCAGCCCAAGGGCTGTTAAATCCTGCTTTGCACCTCAATTCACAGAGTGCCATCCACAGCAGTGTTTTCCTGTAGTGATAAATTTTTGTGTTCCGGTGCACAGAAATAAAAGGCTTCATTTGCTTAAAAAACCAGCATGACACCTATTATTTAATCCTTCAGAATCTATTCACTAGGTTGCTCTAAGAAAGCAGCCCCAGTGGAAAACATCTTGGTCATTTAGGTACAAAGAGCTTGAGATTTTACAGCAATTTTCCAATACTAATTACATTTCATGCTATCTATCATATGCATGGCTTGCAAAACCCTATTGATTTTAATGGATACCAGTGCATTGGGAACAGGTTATTTTATGACATGTTATGTTATAGGACTACTATAAAATACCTAGATCTTAAAATGTGGGCACAGATATACTCTCAATTATCCACAAGTGGATTATCCACTTGGTCTGTTACCCACAACATATTTTAAATTAAAGCTGCTGTCTCTGGGTGACTCAGGAGCCCTGGGAAGTTCCTGCAATCAGGGATCTGTGTATGTGCACCTGGAAGTGGATGCTCGCTTTGATGGATTTTGCCAGTGTGATTAGTAGGGAAATACAAGTAGAATTGTTACCAAAAATCTAAACATATAAGACTAGAAGATCATATTTGTTGTGGGTTATCTTTGTCACAAATTACTTCCTTTGGCAAGAAAACTCAAGATAGTGAACATGGGTGCATCACACGTGATGCCCAGAGGAGTTAGCCCAAGAAATGAGGGTCACCTGGCCCCACCGCCGAATGCCCAGCCAGGTGCACGGGCTGCAGCGCTGCCTGTTGTGTGAGGTCATCCTGCATTTCACAATTGTCCACTTATTTTCCTGGAGCAGCCGGGAAACAAGTGCACAGGCTTTGGAGTCAGGAGGACCCGTGTCTGAGCCCTGTGTCTATGACTCACCAGCTGAGTGATCCAGAAAAACACTTAACCTTGAGGAAATTTCCTTTCCCTCTCTGTGGAAATGACCATACTAATGTCTATGAAAATACATATGGAGAGTGCATAGAGCAGTGTGTGGGACATTTCACACACTTAATCCATGCTTGTTTCTTTTTTGTTTCACTTCTGATATGTATTTTGCATTACATGCAGTAGAGTTCTTAGATGACAAGGTCATATTTAATCAGTGCTTGAGATGTCTAGTGTATATTAAACTATTCTATATGTAGGATTTTATCAATGTTTCCTCAATGAAAGTATGAGTTAAAATTCTGGTTTTATATCTGAAATAAATTATAAAATTTTGAATTTTTATAAACCTGTTAAAATTATTTTTGCTGTTCCTTTCACAGGAAGAGTAAAAACCAGGTCACTGTTTTCATATAAGTATCAGCAATTAGATATGAGGCTTTTCTTAAGGAAGCAAATTTAGCCTACATGGCTACGTCCTGTGCATAACACATACTTGTGAAACACAGTATCAACTAAGTTAATATTAAGAAAGACTCTTTACTAAGTTCATCAATTGTTTTATTGCTTCTAGAGAGATTCTCAAGGCTACAGGCTGAAAAATATTTTTATATATTTGCCATGATTAAAATGAAATATATTTTAAATTTACAACTTTTTTTTCAGTTAGGAATGCAGTATATCAGCTTATAATTTTAACGAAAGCAGAAGTCTTTAGGGTAATAAGCAGCTGATTAACTCTGGGAAGTCAGAGTCTTGGGATTCTTAGCTAGGAACTTGGACCTTTTCCCTGCTGCGGGCCTGGGCAGGAAGCAGGGCCCTGCGGGACGCCTCCGTCGCTGTCCATGGTGCTGACCGAGTCCCGGTGAGCAATCAGATATCGCAAGGAAGCCAAACCAGGACAAGGAACCACGTCTCTGTCCAGAGTGTGGGTTTGGGAGACAGGCAGCATGAGGACAGCATCATTCTCCTCAATGGCTCCCTTTAATTTGGGGCTACATACTACTTTTATTTAAAAACTATAATTAAAAGAGTACTACATCCTATGTCATAGAAATGTAAACTCCAGGAAGTTTGGCCTTTAAACAAGCATACTGTGGTTTAAGGCTCTTTGTTGCTAAAATCAAATGGACCCAGGAAACTCTTGGGCCCAGACTGCTTCCAACATGTAACTATATTTTGCAAACATCTGTAGGCTCATCTTTGGAAAGACACATCCGTGCTTATGTGTTTTCCCAACAGCTGGGTTTAAATCAATGACAAAATCACCATGTGATTGGGCTCTTTCTTCTAGAGGGACTCTGATTTTCCCCGGCAGCCTGAGTAATCCAATCAAAGACAATGTTTCTCTTTATTTCAGTAATGAGAGAGACTACACTTACCCGAAGCCTGTGTTACATTCACCTCTCCCACGTAATTCTGATGAAAATGACAAATAACTGGGTTTCTCTTGGTTGCCGGGGCGCAGCAGCTTCAGTATGTAAGTGCATAGCAACAAGGTGTGAATAGTGTATCGACATAAACACACTCGAGTGCAGCAGGGGAGTGGGCTGTGCGGGGTCTGTGTGGAGAAAGGGGTTCATTTCTGTTCAGTCAGGTACAAATGCATCAACTTTGCTGGAAAATGGCTCCAATTGTGGCTGAACGGTCCAGTTTCCTGCAGGATACAAGCAGCCTATTATTCCATGCCTTGAAAGGCTCGCTCAAGTTTGACCATTTGGATGGCAATCGATACAACAGAGGATGGGGCGAACATTAGCCTTCACACCGTGCACACCATGTAGGCGAGGCCCACAGCTCACAGTTTCTCCGCCAACCCTGGGACCCCTCCTGTGTGTCAGTGCCAGGGTCCAGACGGTGCCCTGCACTTCTGCAAGCCTTGCCTCCTTGCTGGGGAGTTGTTCAGGGGAGGCCAGGGTGGGCCTTCCTTTGGCCACGATGAAAGCCCAAACTATGGATCAGGCCAGAGAGCACAAGTGGATGTTTCAAATCCAGCCTTCTCTGGCCACTGCAGCAGGCGAGATCCTGGCTCCTTACCCAAGTGGGAGCCAGGGTAGGGACTGCTCCTGGGGACAGTGGTGGGCAGGGACACAGACCACTCCTCCACCCCTGCTATAAGCTCTCTTGGGGCATCTTTCTGGGGAATTTGCTCAGCCTTGAAAATTTTACTGTCAAAATTTTTAGAGAAAAGAGCAAAACAGGATCCTGGGAAGAGTTTTCTAGGGAGAGTCCTGAGATGGAAGGATGAGACTGGGGAAATGTACAAGAAGAAATCAGCTTTGTGAGAGCTCTGAGAAGTTGGGGTGACCACTGAGAGCAGGTGCAGAATCGCCTAACACATCTTGTAGGTAAGGAATAGAAGGACAAATCGAGGAAGGATGGTGTTCAAAAGACAATCCAGAGTTGTCAGTTTATTTGGCCTAGTGTAATTTTGTAAGCCTTTACATTTCTACATTACAGAAATTCATCCACAGTGATTACATGAGATGATCAGCTTTTTTTTTGGTACTGGGGATTGAACTCAGAACCTTGCACTTGCAAGGCAGGTGGTGGACTCACTGAACTAAATTCCCCAGCCCGAGACGAACAGCTTTTTATTTATTTATTTCTTTTTTTGGGTACCGGGGATTGAAATCGGGTCCTTGTGCTTGCAAGGCAGGCCACCGAACCGCTGAGCTGAATCCCCGGCCTGATGACCAGCTGCTTTAAAGCACTGGTGTTTTCACTTCCTTCCCGGTAGGCGAATGCACCATAGGTGTCCCCATTGCTTTTCCGTAAGGGAAGCTGCGGTTCTTAGGCACACGTGGGAGCCCTTCTAAGCTCTCCAGGTGGTGCTATGGGAGGACCCCACACTACTTTCCAGCACCCACCCACCCACCGTTCCCCTGAGGACTCCCGGATACTCACAGAACAGACCTGCGCCACAGCCTTGTGGGTGCACACACTGGATCCCAGGACCGCTTTGGTCCTGCTGCTCACCTTGAGGACCTATACGTGAACACACCCGCGAAGACATACAGTGAAGACGCCTGCAGGCCACTCAGCAATGCCTTTCAACTCCACTTCCTGGGCTTCTCTGGCCTTTATTTTAGTGCGCATCCTTCCCTCCCAGGCGTGGTGCTGTCTGAGTATCCGCCTCTGACTTCAACTCCCTGGACACTCGTCCACATGGCCTGCACTCCAGGGCAGCACTGGAAAGGATGTGGCAGGGCTGCGTGGGGACCTGCCCTGTCCCTCCCTGCAGTGCCTCTGCTCACATTCCAAATCAGAACCTGGTCTCATGTTGGGCGAGCTGGCGCTGGGATGATTGTGGAGCACAACCACCACTGTCCCTGCAGTGGGGATGGCCGGGACCCTGCCTCACATCTGGGGAGGTTTGAACTTGCCTTGAGTCTGCAGGTCAGGAGTCCACACACCACCTGGTCCACACAGTGGCTCCTCCTGCCCTTGCAGGGCTCAGGTCAGCGCAGCAGCACTGGGCGTCTTTGTCCTCTCTGGGGCTCAGGACAGGGTCATCTCCATACCCCAGGCAGCCCAGGGGCAGGAGAAGGGCACGGATGTGGACACCGAAGGCCGGGGGCCCCTCTGTCTCTGTGGTGGATGCTGTGTGACTTGGGGACCCCCCACCTGCCTCTCTGTATGAAGCGGAGTTGAGCCAACATCCTCAATGGCTGGGCCTGGTTATGTAACACGTCTTTATCCTCCATACTGAAACACATCAGCGCAACACTTCACAGAACTCCACACAGGTCCAAGCTGGTCAAAAGAGCAGGTGTCTTGGGTTAGGGGCCGTGTCCATGGGTGGTGACAGCACCATGCTGACTGTGGCTTCTGTGGCCTCTGTAACCAGCTTGCATCCTTGTGATCCATGGTGAGTCACTGGTCTATAGCACCTGCAGCCCCGTGTGACCACCACTTCCTGGACCATGTGCCCTTTTTGGTGTTGTTTTCTGGTGTGTCTGTAGGGCCCTGGAAAAGTAGATGAATAATGCTAAGAATGGTGTTTCCCTGTTTCACCCAAGTTCTAGCTGAATCTTCTTCAGCATTCTGGGGGTAGGCTGTGCTGTGTATTTATTCTGCAACACTAGAGAAATCACTGATGGGTGTTGGCTAATCAGAGACTCTTATTAATGGGTGGTAGCCATGCCTCTCACACTTGTGACCAATTCGGGAAGAATTTTAAATACCGTGAGATTCACGAGCTGAAGCATCACTATGGCGTGGCCCTGTTTCGTGGTTCAGAAGTAGGTCAGGTCCATGCACACCAGGCAGCACAGGTCCAGCTGCCTCTTCATTTAGACCTTAACAAGCACTATGTGAATTGGGGTGGCGATTGTGCTCACCTCTCTGCTTTACACTTCTGCCTTTCTGTACTTGAGGATGGTCCCTCGCTAGGGGTGGAGTCTGTCATAGCAGAGACCGGGAGAGGATTTGGGGAGTGGCCTGGCTTCGGGGTGCCCTGGGGGTTCTCTGGCCCCGTGACTTTCCGAGATGAGACACTGATGCCGGAGGACAGAACATTGCTCTTTTCTGCAGAGCTGTGAAAGCATAGTCAGAGGTTGAGATGCATAGATGAAACGCAACACAACACCTACTGGAATTTCACATCAGCTCCTTCTGCCTTCTTCTTTCATAAATACTTTGCATTTAGTGATCAAGTCATGCTGGGTCCATTAGAGTTAAGGTCATACCATGTTTCATATTAAGCCATCTTTCTCATTGTTGGGACAAAAAATACCCAAAACCCACAACTTAAAGAAGACGTTTAATTTAGTGCATGGTTTTGGGGGTTCAGTCCAAGGCTGGCTGGCTCCAAGACAGAGATGGCGCACTGGAGAGGCATGGTGAGAGAAGAATGCTCACCTCATGGCAGCCGGGAAGCAGAGACAATAGAGGAGCCAAGCAGGAACACCCCTCCCAGGTCTCCACCTCCACCCAGGCCCTGCCTCCTCAGTGCAGTCAGCTGAGAGCTCACTGGAGGACTAATCCAGCAGGAAGGGCGGCAACCCACTGTCCAGTCCCCTCTGGAGAACACATGACACCTTTGGGGGACATTTTCCATCTGAAGTGTGACACGTATCCATTTTAAATCTCTGTTTTCAAATAGGTTTGTCATGTTTTTGTAAACCAGGAGGGATTTTATCTTAAACAAAACTGGAGGGAAAAAGTAGTTGTACTTCTTTTATGAACTAAACCAAATTAAATAAAATAAGAAAAATGAATGCTTCCAGATAGTACTTTGTGCCAGTATAACTGAAAAAAATTTTTTTGTTTTAAAACCCAGGAATTTTCTGAGGTTCACATTGCCACATGTTTGTGTTAAGATTTGGGACCTAAAAGCCAAGCAGGGATCCATGATTTCCGGGTTCGGCAGAGCCCGCAGGTGTCCCAGCGACGCCACCTGCCACACGCCTGCTGTGGCTCCTTGGCCTGCATCCTTTGGGCGCGTGAGATCCTGCTGCTGTGCTTCCTCCGCGGCCGTCCACGCGTCTTCACCTCGGCTTCTCCTTGCGGGAATTACTGTTCTACACCTCAGCTCCAGGACAAGGCAGCATCTGGGAAATCTCTGCCTGCAGCCACCCAGAGGAAAGGCGGGGTGTTCTCTCAAGGTC
Source organism: Fukomys damarensis (assembly GCF_012274545.1). Classification (NCBI taxonomy): domain Eukaryota; kingdom Metazoa; phylum Chordata; class Mammalia; order Rodentia; family Bathyergidae; genus Fukomys; species Fukomys damarensis. The sequence continues at coordinate 80,457,090 of NW_022900929.1, forward strand.
TTTACACCCTGGGGTTCAGATCTTCCTTCCAAGCTACGAAGCAAGCAAGCATGAGGTAGGTCTCTGGAAGGCAGGGCTTCACCTGGAAGTGTCTGGATTCTGCACAGCGGGGCTGGCAAGCTCGGATGCAAGGCTAGGGGGCTGTGGCTGTGGGCAGCAGGCTTGCAATTCCCGCCCCACCCCCGGGTCATCTTCTGCCTGATTCCTGACTGCTGCCCTGAGCTTCTCCGCTGAGCTGAATGCACACACCCTCCAGATACAGGAGCAGCAATGTTCTTAAAATGTCATCACCAGCACTGTGCGTCTAATCGCCTTGTGTCACGTCTTAGGATGGCTGAATACAAAATTGAGTTGCCTTGCTTTTCCTTTCCATTTATATACAGACAGGTTCCTGGAGAAGGCAAACTCCCCCGAAGGAGGGGTAGGAGCGACGGCCTGGTGGGGACAGGCGTGCCATATGCGGGTGGGCGACAGACCTGCCCTTCCGAGGGGCCCCGGAGGGAGCCACACACGGGTGCGCTTTTCCATCTCCCCATCCTTTGTTCCATTGCCCTGTTGTTAATAACACCCTGCAGCAAAAAAATGTGCAGCCAGGAGCTGTCCAGATAAGAGAGAAGGTCACGATCCCGTCAGGCTCTGCGACCGGTGGGCGGAGGGGTCCATGCGGAGGGCGGCTGTGACAGCCTTGGCTGGTACGCTGGTCCTGGCTCCAGCCCTAACCGAAAATCATTGATCCCCAGCCATTTCAGCATGGAGAGCCCGTGGGGGGGGCAGGGGTAAACGCGGCTAACATGAGGTGTGGGGGAGGCGTTTCCGAGCCGAGTGTGCTACAGATGCGAGAGTGAATAAACAGAGCCAGGGAGCCCGAGGCAGGCCCTGTTTTATTAATGTACACGGTGGCAGGTTTCTTAAATAAACTTCCAGTCTCAGTAACAAGGAGAGAATGAAGCTGCTCGCTGGACTTCGGGCCCGTTTCAAGTCCAGTGGGGGTGTGACTGGGTGTAGATTTTCTAATCACTGACTCGAGATGGCTGCATAGTAGCTAAGTCGGGACAGCGACGGCTCGGGAGCGGTGGTGAGGAGATCCACGGGACTTTGCTTTTGAAGAATCGAGGGAAGAGCCGCGGTGTTTGGGCCCAGAATCATGTGAAAGGGGCCCCTTCTTTGTCCTGGAGCTCTGCTGTGGGACATCAGGTAGTGCCGGAGACCCCTGTAGTCAGGGTCCAGCGCCCACCTGGCCAGTACGGATAAAGAGGAACAGAGGGGGAGAGAGAGGGAGGGAGATGCAGGCCTGAGGAAAAAGTACACTCAGAAACAGAACTAAGAGAGAGAAATTGGGGCGCCAGGGTGGCCAATGCCGGTGCAGCCAACGAAAGCGCTGGCCAGTCCCAGGCACTGACTTTCACTGCAATCTGTTGGGGTAAAGGCTACGTGTGGTTTCTTTTTTTTTTCTTTTTTTTTAAAATTTTATTGAGTTTATTGGTATATTTTAGGGATACAGTACAGTTACATTCATTGTTGGGATCATGTACTTTTACATGGCAAATCTTGATTCTCATTTTTTCCCCTTACCTCTGCCCTCCCTTCACCCCCTCCTCCCCTCCCCATCTACAAACACTTTATTTTCCTCTTTTCATTCTCTCACATTTTTTTCTTTTCCCTTTTTGTTCTTCCCCTACGCATCACACCTTCCCTACACCTTTAGCTCCTTTCTTCAAATTTCTAAATGTCAGTAATCTTATTAGAATCTTATGCATTGTTGCAGAATATTCACACCAGGGAAACTATTTGGTATTTACACATGTGGGACTTATTTATTTCACTTAGGAGTATATCTTCAATATGTATCCATTTTCCTATGAATGAATCTATTCTCTCGCTCTTTATGGCTGAGTAATATTCCATTTTATAGAAAAACCACATCTTCTTTATCCAGTTTCCAACGGATGGGCAAATAGGCTGTTTCCAAGATTTAGCTATTACAAACTGTGCCGCTATAAACATGGGTGCACATACTTCTCTGTGATATGATTCTTTTAGTTCTCTTGGAAAGATACCCAACAGAGGGATGGCTGGGTCAAATGGAACCTCCAGTCCAAGCTCTTTGAGGTATCTCCATATTGATTTCCATAGTGGTTGCACTAGTCTGCACTCCCACCAACAATGGAGGAGGGTTCCTTTCTCCCCACAACCCCGCCAACATTTGTTATTGTGTGATTTCTTGATAGCAGCCATTCTTTGTGGGGTGAGGTGGAATCTCAGTGTTGTTTTCATCTGCATCTCTCGAATGACCAGTGATGTGGAACATTTTTTCATATATTTTCTTGCTGCTTTCACTTCTTTGTATGAGAAATGTCTGTTCATTTCGGATGCCCATTTTTGGATCGGGTCTTTATATTTGGGGGGACTGATTGTTTTGAGTTCTTTATATATCCTTGATAATAGTCCTTTGTCTGAGGTACAGCTGGTAAAAATTTTTTCCCACATTGTAGATTGTCTCTTAGTTCTGCTAAAGGTTTCTTTTGAAGTACATAAGCTTTTTAGTAA
>NW_022900929.1:80463582-80497812 GCF_012274545.1 Fukomys damarensis
GGGCAGGCAGGCATCTGAAGAAACCCCCTCCTAGGCTACGTGTGGTTTCTATGGAAATTAAGGTAAACAAAACTCAGAAAGGAAAAGACAAAGCATTCTCGAATTAGGAACACAATAGGCAAAATATGTGGTTGTGATTAGAACACCGTCCTTCTAGTCTGAAGGATTTGGTTGTGGGAACGGAATCTGGGTGTGAGTTACTCTGACCTTGGCCCGGAGGCTTTGGCAGGACTCACTTCTGTGAACAGGCCGACTGTGGGGTTCACTCCTCACAGCTGCTCTGGGCATGGTCAGTACCACGGCCCTCTGCAGAGTAGCATGAGACAGCCCTCCTTTTCCAGGAAGGCTTCCTAGGTCCAGTGGAGCTGGGAGAAAGGGCTCAAGTCAAGCCTGAACCCCGTAGGCGTAGTGACTGGCTGCGTCCAGCAGGAGAGGAGAGACTGGCGCTGAGGTTCTCCAGGGAAAGTACGCTGAAGCTCTTCAGGGTGTAGGTGTTAACTGCCTCCTGCAGACCCCCAAATAACAGCTGCAGCAACAAAACTATAAACATCTTAGTGTACTTGTTAAAAGTGGGGGCTTTTACCAAAAAAAGCTTTATTTTAAACTTTCCTTTAACAGGATAAACCTGTGTTTTCCCTTTCTAGTAACCCACTTGATGTGACCCTGCTGATTTGTCTGTCTGTCTTTCCGTGTATGGGTGTTGTCGTTCCGCCTACTCCTTCCCATCTGTCTGCCCTCTCAGTCATCCGTCTCCGTGTCACCTCTACATCGCCCTCGAACGCCTGTCCGCCCGCCTATGTCCACCTGCCTACCCAATGTGTGTCGTCCGTCACTGTGCATCATCTGTGTACACCTTTCATGTGCCCATCTATCACCCACCAGGTCTTTCTGTCTGCCTGTCATCTCCATATCAACCATCATCTATTTATTTATCAATTATGCACCTACTGATCAATCATGTATATATTACCTATCGTCGATCAATTCCCTGCATATCATCTATTATCTATCATCAATCGATATATCATCTGCGTGGCGCCTACCATCCAACTACCAATCATCTACATATCATCTCCCATCTGAATATCATCTGCTACCTATCACCTATCATCCATCTCTCATCTGTATCTATCATATCTATCATCTATCTTTCATCTGTATCTATCTATCATCTGTCTGTCCGTCTGTCTGTCTGTCTGTCTGTCTATCTAATCTATCTATCTACTTACCTACCTATCTATCCGTCATGTCTCTACCTCCCTTCTCTCACCTCTAGTTCCCTCTCCCAGGCAGCTGTCCAGCACAAAGGACCCTCCCTGGTAGCAGTTCTATAACTGACTACCTCTGTCCTCCCAGTGTCCAGCGCTGAGCCCAGCCCAGGGATGCTGGCTGTAGCTAAATCTTCAGGCTTCTGTAGATGACTCAGGTGAGCTGGAAGCACACCCGGGAGCAGTCCTGCCTGTCTTGGGGTCCAATGCACCGGGCTGTCCATGGACTCTCCCCAGGGGGTGGGGATGGGTGAGCCTGCCTCAGGGCTCACGGTGTCTCCTGTCTGCATCCTTTGGTGAAGACCCTCCCCTCACTCCAGGCACACAGCACACATGAAGGGCATCAGAAAACCAAGCACCTTTATCGAAAGCACCAGAGAGTGAGCAAAACTCAGAGTGTCCAGAATCTACCTCGTGGAAATGACCATTTACCTACAGGGAAGCTGGCAGAGAGCAGAACCAGTATGCTTACTAGAGATTTTGATGCAATGATCAGAAAGAAATAAAACTACAGTCTAGGAACACTGGGTGCAAATAATACTCAAGGGTTAGAGCTCATAGATTGAAAATGAACAATGTAAGAAAATAGCAACAGCTTTTGCTTTACTGACGGTGCAAAGTTGTTCTCCTTCTGCTTCTAAATATTGCAGGGCTCTTGGCCTACACTTAGGGTTCAGTCTTCCCTAAGCTGGGGCTGGGGTCTGGGCAGCATCCTGTGGGCTCCTGGGAAGCCAGGGAAGTTGGGGAAGGTGCTGGGAACGGCATTTTCTTTTTCGATTAACAGCTGCTTAAGTAGCTGTCTGGGGAAAGCTTTTACAGAAACCTTCAGGTCAGCCTGGACCAGGTCAACACTGTGCCTTGAAGAATGAGCGTACGGCATCCCATTCAGCACATAATACAGTGCTCTTCACACAGAAGTGAATCGATAACTGCTGTTGACTGGTGGCTGACGTTACTTAATGTCCACCCTCCGCGTGCCTCAGACGGCTTCCCCAGTACTCACTCACTGGCGTTTTGAGCTATCCAAAGCAAAGTGCAAGATATTGTCCCCTGTGCCACAGTCCCAGGCTGACTCCTCTGCTCGCTCACCCACACCGGGCGGCCACTGGTGCTCCTGTGTGAAAGGGACTCGAACCAGGGCCTTTGAAAGTAGCTTGAAAGCGTCCGGCACCTCAGCGGTAGCAGAGCACATCCCCCTCCGAGATGCTGGCGTGGTACCGCTCACCAGTGCCGAACACTGCATGCCTGTTTGCCGTGGACCCTCGCACTCAGCACACGGGGTAGCTTTGATGTGTCCACCGCGCAGATGAGGAATCGGGAGGAGACAGGTAGGGGCTCTCAGGACTCAGAGTGGGAGTGATGAGCCACTCGTGATTTCCTGTTCAGCACACTGCAGACCTTCACAGCTGCTCTCTCTATCTCTCTCTCTCCTTTCTGCATCCTGCAGTCTCACCCTCCTCCATCGACACATGCACGCACACCCCCACGTATATGCGGGCACACCCACACCCACACTCAGACACACACAACACTGCACAACCTGGACCCCAGGAGATCCTCCCAATGTTTCACATACTTGAAACCATAAAACTCCAAGACTGAAATCCAGAACAAGCTATTAATTTGAAGGACAGTGATCTCAACCAACCTCAATATTAATTTGTCCTCCCAGCGCTCCTTCCCCGAGGTCCACTCGGGGAGCAGAGATCAGGGTGGTCAGTTCTGTGCACACTGTTGACCCCGCACTGGGCACTGTCTAGAACAAGCCAGGCCGGGAGAGCCGGCTTTCCTGCAGATACCAGGAAAAAGGCAAGGGATACGGCCTCTGGAGTTGGCAAGAAAGAGCAAGTGTACTGGGACCTGCTTACTTGTGTCTCTGATGGAGCGGTGGCGTGGGAAAGGTAACACAGATTCATAGCAGAAAAAAACAAAAACAAAAACAAAAAACTAAAAGCCTTGCTTCCCCCAAGTCTTTTTCTTGACAGTCATTAATATTAATTGGAAAAGACTCTCCTCTGATCTCCAAAAGTTTAATCAAGACGTATTTTCTAACAAGCCTGGCATAGGCTCTGATTCAGATCAGTCCATCAATCCATGAATCAATACATATCAGAGACTCCAACAAAATAAAGTATCAGCTCCGACAAAGTTCCCTTCAGAGAGTAATTTGATGTTCTCATCTTCTCCTGGCTTTGTAATTTAGGAAAACGTGAGGTGTGACTATAAAGTAATGGTACTGATTCCACTTGTCACACATGAAAACCAACCTTGTCGTTCATACAATTCCAGCCACTTATATAACTCGGTACCTGTCACTTACATCCACTGAAACACTTTGGAAGAAAAAAAGAAAATTTTCATGACAGCGTTCAGCCTTCCATGGCCGCCGGAAGCCGAGGCCCCTGCTTGCTCCCTGCTTGGGAGAAGTGGGCTCCACTTGCTGCAGGTCGTGGTCTCCCCTACTCTCATTTCCTAGGGAGCAAACCAAGAAATTCAGGTCATCAGCATCTCAGAGTTCAATCTGCTGCGTACCTGAGACCCACGGCCTGATGCAAAGAGGACACTGGAGGGCAGCAGCGGAGGGCGGAGGGGCAGGGCCAGCCTCCCCTGCGGGTCATCGGGTGGAGAGGCTGGCAGGGAGGAGGCTGCAACTGCGCACACCTTCCTGAGGGCTCATCTGTCCTCGCCTTTTGTTTTTCGTGCCCTTCTGAGTCCGATCCATTGTCTGATCCTGTGGCAGGGGCTCTGAAAAACTGCGCCATCAGCAGTGGGCGAGTTATTACCTTGTTAATTAGGGTCGCTGAGCACTAATAATTTAGCCAACACCGTGGTATTTTTTAACAAGGCATTTACTGCATTTATTTCCTTTGGCAAGAGCTATAATAAATACAGTGAAGTTTATTAATTTATGAAGCTTTTATCTAACACAAATGCATTTGCCACAGTCCTAAATTTTCGTCTTCACATCCGTACCCTGCTGCTGCCGCATTTCTTGGCTCTAACACACACGAGAGCCTGTGACTATAACCATCTTGTGGTGCTTTAAAGATCAAAGGGAGTAATATATAGGAAGGTGACCAGAATAGATGCAGGAGTTTAGGAATGGAGAAAATAAACTATTTGATGCATGGTGTGGAGACCATAAGGTGAGCCATCTGGAGAAAGAGTAAATTTTGTCCTTACTTCACTTTGAAGTTATGCAAGTTTATGAGAGAGAGAGAGAGAGAGAGAGAGAGAGAGAGAGAGAGAGAGAGAGAGAATATAGGCACCATCTTGGCCTTTGTAAGCATAAATGCAACATTGTAACAAAAAGGAAGGAAAGATGTTTTTCTTCCAGCTTAGTTTGGGAACTCCTTGGGTTCAATCCCCAGTACCACTACCAAACTAACAAGAAGAAGAAGGAGGGAGAAGAAGAGGAGGCAGAGAAAGGGGAGAAAGTTTGATAATTATGAATGCTGTAGGTTAGAGAAACTCTTTAGAGCAACAAGTAGCCATAAAAAGTTAAAAGCAAGTTGGGGAAATAGCTTCTATTCATACAATGAAGGGCTTATTTTCTTATTATATGAAGGACTTCTATGAACTACTAAGTTCAAAATCTGTACCTCCAAGGGCTGGAGATTTGGCTCAGTGGTTCTGCTGCCTACCTCACAAGTGCAAGGACCTGAGTTCGATCCCTGGTGCGCGCACACACACACACACACACACACACACACACACACAGAAGAAGATACAGATGGCTCCTAACATGTCTAATGTTACAAGTGCTGTGTTCACTGGTTGTTATCACTGTGGGCCGAATGCTTCATGAACACATGAGCAGACAGAGTGAGCTATGTGTACATGTTTGATTATCAAGACATGAATATGACCTCTCTCTCTTTCTTAGATTCTTTTTTTGGGGGAGTCATTTGAGGGAAAGGCATTTATTGAATATAAAGAAAATACACAACTACTGTGGGTTACAACTATGCTAGTCTCTTATAATACATTCCATTATTTTAATCTAGTATCCAATCCATTCACACTTTCTGAGCTTCTAATATATATAAACAAAACCCATCTGACTTAAAAAATTAATTTTGTTGGTACATTTAAGGTATACAAAGTAGTGACATTCATTGCTGGAAATTTGCACCTTTACACATCCACTTGGTTCTTGTTTTCCCCCTCCCCTTCCCTCCTTCAACCTCTCCCTCCCTCCCTATGTACAAAGACTTTGTTTCCATTATTTTTCATTTTCTCATATTAACCCTTTTTTCTTTTCCTCTCCCCCTCCCATTTCCCCTTCCCCTTTGCAACTTTTCTTCCTGTTTCCCATTATCTATTTATTACACCTTTTATTCTTTATTTACACTTTCAGTTTCTTACTCTAGAGAAACTATTTGGTATTTACACGTGTGTCCTATGTATTTCACTTAAGGGTATCTCCTCACTGTGCGTCCATTTAGCTATAAATATCTCTAATTTCTCATTTTTATGGCTGAGTAGTACTGCATTTAAAAAAACACACATTTTCTTTATCCAGTCTCCTGTTGATGATCAAAAACTGAAACCCTTCACACTAAAATCAGGAAAAAGACAGGGATGTCCGCTGTCACCACTCCTCTTCGATACAGTTTTAGAAACATCAGCCTCTTTCAGATTCTTTTACAAAAATCTCACATTGCATTTAGTTTTATAGGCTCATTTAACCTAGGAAAACTTCTTGACTTACTGAAGCATCGAAGCTAATTTTCCTATGGACTGTCCCGCAAAAGCCACACCTGTACAAGAGGAGTCAGGCTCTCCTTCTCCGTCCTCCCTGTTCTGCATTCCCACTCACCCAGGTAGGTACCTTTTTCTATTTTGTGATGTGTTCTCTCCTGTATTTCTTTTCTGCGAAATCAATAATATAGATAGGGGGTTGACAGATACAAACCTGGCCCTTTTTCATGTACGGAAAGCAGCATACCACGCGTGTGCTTTTCTGTGCTCCACTTTTGGCTAACAATGCCCTGAATCACTCTTGGAGTCACCGCACTCTTGCAGGTAGCTGCTTGGTATGGCCTGGTGTAGAACAAACATAGTTTATTCAGCCAAAATCTACTGATGAGCAGACAGGTTATTTGCAACATTTCCCTGTTACAAAATGCTATGATGACTAACTTTTCCCGTGTGTCATTGGAGAAGCAGATCTCAGGGTAAAGCGAGTGGCTCTGGAGGCCGATATGCTTCGGTCAAGGTCCCATTTGTGTGCTGGGGTGTGTTTACTATGCTCCAGATTCCCGTGACAGACAAACTCATGGGTCACTACGTGTCCCATGTCTGGCGATGAGCTGAGATCTTTATACTGCTTTTATAAGGTCACACGGACACAAGTAGGGTGTCCCTCTTGGCCTCTTCTTTCAGTGTTTCTGTTATTTTGTATCTGTCAAAAGGCAGGGGATGTGGGCCTGCTTTTATGTGTAAAATCCAGTGGCTGTGCTACTTGGGAATAATGCAGAATCCAGGTCGACTCCAGCATTAGGATCTTCTCAAAGGGGAATCCAGGGATTCTGACTCAGTGTGAAAAAGTGACAGCAGAGCCTCCACTGAGGGTTTCTCTGGAGATCTGCAGGAGGCCTTGCGTTTTCTGCAGTTCTGGTGAAAGCTGGGAACACTTGAAAGTGACCTTGCCTTCCCTGAAGGGGAATCTCAGTTTTGTTTGTAAGTGCATGATTCAGACACCGCCAGGAGTGGGAATGCAACATGAACTGTTCACGTAGAGTTGTTTGAGGGCTGGGTTTCGGGACACTGCTGGTGCATGGCGCTTACTCTGGGTCCCGAGGAAGCCTGAGGGGCCGAGGGTAGCACCTAGGCCAGGGAGCCTGCTTACCTCTGAGCCCATTGTTGCCCCTCATGGCTCACTCTGGAGGATTCAGCCTTCTGATGTCCTAGGGAAGGACTTGGAAGTGGAGAGTTTCGAGGCCCCGGGGGCACTCTGGGACCCATTGCTGCCCCCGAATGCAGAGTCCACTCCTGTCTGTGTAGATCCTAGACTGCTCCAGCCGCCTCATCCTCTCTCCTCCCCTTCTTGCTGTTGCCCAGGACACTGTCAAGGAACAAAGTTTTGTTTTTGTTTCCTGTCTCCCAAAGTTCTCATCTATGTGCGCCATGAATTCTTGTTCCTTTAGACCTAGGCATTTGAATTGCACATAGCAAAGCCAGACTCCCCTGTGCCCTGTCACCCTTCCCTCTCTCAGGCTAGCTGCCTGCCTCTTGCTCCTTCTCCTTCCTAGCTGCCCCTCCAATCTCTGGCAAGCAAAGTGTCACCGGCCAAGGGAGACTCCCAGGCACTTGGCTGCAGCATCGACTTTCCAGGGAGCCAAGGCCAGCCTGAGGCTTGCGTGAGTTTCCCAGGTCTCGTCCACCGCCTCTCCTAGGTTGTTGCTCATCACAAACTTTAAATCTTGTCTCCGGAGACAAAGAGAGCTGGAACCAAGTTCGGGCTTGGCAGGAAAAATGGAAGTTCACAATCACATTCAACGTCTCTGGAATGGGGACAGCAGCGCCCACCTGGCCGATCTGTGGAGCACCAGGCTCCCACTCCCTCTCCCTCTGAATCCATACCTATCACTCGGGAGTTGGCATCAACATTAACAAAAGAAATCAAAATGGAATCAAGGACAGCACTCCAGTGTTAACCATCCCAGTTTCGTTGCTCTGTGGCCTTGAAGGCTCTTGCCTTCTTCAGTGAAAAGGTCCATTCCTTGGGCTTCCATATGAAAACAACTCAGCGTTCTTTCAAATCACTTGTTCAGGTGAAGCTGAGCAGGGGGCCAGATGGGGAGTGGGGGTGAAGCGGGGCTGTGGGGTGAGGCTGGGGGCAAAGCTTGTCTTCTGAGAGAACCGAGGAAGCATCCTCTCCCAGACAATGTTCTCTTCTTACCCTCTGCACTAAGATAAATTTTCTTTTCAGATTGTGATTATGGATTAATTTATGACTTTCCTTAATTGTCTGAGCAATGCAGGTTAATGTCCTGGTAAGGACAAGTTCTCTTGTACTTTATGAGAGCAATCACTTAACGAAAATTAGGCTATTACTTTTTATCTCCCTCTCCTTGGCAATGCCTGATACCATGGGGTGCTTGTGGAAATTCCCCTCCCCTCGCCCTGGGTAGGAAATAGATCTTTATTTGGCTTTGACACTTTGAAGATTTCTTGATGCAAGACAGCCAGATTGAGCCCCAGAACTGCTCCCTGCTCCGCCAGGTTGGAGCCCTGCATCCTCCAAGGGCAGGAGCTGAAGATGGGGCGTCTTGGCCAGGAGAGCTGCGGCCAGGAGGCATTCAGGATCAGCAGAGAGCCACAGGATAGGGAGCCCCCTCTGCTTCCCAGAGGAACACAGCATTGGGGAACACAGCATCGGAGCAAAGACGGTTTGGGGCTACAGGTGATCTGGAACCCACTCATGGCTCTCCCAGGTCCTGTACCCCCCGGGGGACTTTGAGCAAATGACTTGCTCTTTTCTTCAGTGTCCTCATTTGCAAAACAGGGATGAACAGTGCTTACCACCTTCTGGCTTCGCTCACCGCCCATCCAGTTGGGTTAGGCTTTGGCTTAGTTTTCCACAAGCGTCTCAGGCTGGGCTTCACAAACCAGACCCCAGACTAGGATTTGTGTGGGGCTGGCTTACAAGGCCGTGCTTCCCAAGAGCCTCACCCGAGTGGAGGAGAGCTGGGGAGCAGCTGCCCAGGCCTCACTGCAGCCTCCAAGGGTCCCGGGCTGGCACCCACTCCCAGCACTGGTCACCAGGCCCTGAACACTGTGAGCATGGCCCTTCCAGCTCTGTCTACACAGGGCTCATGGCTCCATTTAACCCAGTTCCATCTTCCAAGTGGTGGACACACAGCCTGTCAGACAGGGAAGCAGGCAGAAGGCAAGACAGGCCACCTGCAGACAGTAAAGGGGCTCCAGGGGACCCCACTGTTCCCCGCGGAAGACACAGAGGGAGCGAAACAAACATGGTGCCTGACTACGCAGATTTCCACCCCATGGCAGGGTACAGATGGTAAGCAGACAGAGCTGTGGTGTCCTCTAGAAGTCTCTGCTGCGGAGCTCAAGAAGGAGCCTAGGAAGCTCCGGGAGTCCCCGGGGTTGAGGGGAGGCCAGCACTGTGCAGGATTCACTCTGCACAGGGCTGACCAGGCGCCTTGGGGAACCAGGCATGGTCTGCACAACCGGTGCCCAAGCAAGGGTGTGTGGATGTTCCAGGGGCTATAGGAAACCTGGCGTTGGTTGCCAGGAGGCGGAGGATGGGAAGGGCATGCTGTCGAGTTGGCCTGGGGTGGCCAGGAGCACCCTGCTAGGACAGGACAGGAGGGCTGGCTCAGATTAGATGTCAGGGTGGGTTGTTAGGGCTTAGTTCTCAACTGCCCCCCACAACGCTTTGTGCTCAGAAGTGGGCTTTGGGGCTGTGATGAGACCATGGGGCTCTGCACTCTTCAGTGGACGTGCCCAGGGATGGGTTCATGGCTGAGTGTGCTGCTAGGAGGAGGGGCCTGGTCCGACCAGATTGGTCCCTGGGCTGTGACTGGAATGGTGGCTTCTTGTCTCTTGCTCTTTCCTTCTCTGCTTCCTGGCTGCTGTGGGGTGAGCAGGTTTTCTCCTCCGGTTGGCAGGGTGAGGAGGGGTGGTGTGTGATGAGAGGACAGGTCGGCCCGAGGCATTGGACACTACACACTGTCCACTGACCTTCACATCATGCAGGAGGTCTGCATGTGGCTGAGCAGAGCTCTCTGTGATTGGCCTGGAACCTAGATGTTTTATACATAAGCGCAGTATGTCTTTCTGGTATGACTTTAATGTACTGATTTTTATGGCAGTAAAATGGTTATTGTAACATTTATCATCTTAGTACTTCTTAACATATACAGTTCAGGAGTACTAAGAATATTCACAACTTTATGCAACAGATTTCCAGAATGTTTTCACTCGGCAAAAATGAAACTCTATACCCTTTAAGGCAAGGGCTCCAAATTTTCTTTTCTCCCTCCCCCAGCCTGTGACCTCCCTGCCTCTGTGGATTTGATTACTCTCTAACTACTTTATACCCATGGAGCCAAGCAGTGTTTGTGAATGCCTTGTTTCTTAGCATAGTGTCCTAATGGTTTGTCTGTCTAGCATGTGTTGGAATTCCCTTCTTTTTTAAGGCTATTTCTGTTTATATCACTATGGCATTTTGTTCCATCCTCTCACCTGTCAGTGGAATTTAGGTCGCTTTCACTTCTACTCTTGTGAAAAAATAATGCTGCTATGAATGTGATCTTGCCGATGTCTCTTTGAGATCCTGCTTTCGGTTCTTTTGGATATATACTCAGAAAAGAAACTGCTGAATCATATTTTTTGATCATATAATGTTTTCTTAAATCCCATACTCATTTTTTTCTTCAAAAAAATACAGTGGTAAAGCAAAGAAAAATTGAGCTTCAGTTTTTTTTTCAAACTACCAAGAGCAGCTCTCCTGGGAGAAGTGCTGTTCACTGGGACTTGTCCCTTGTGAGTCGGCGTTGCTTGCTTAACGTATCCCAGTCACTTTGTGTCAGTAGTTAGCTGGTCATGCGATCCTGTGTGTCACCCAGACCTGCCTTGGCTGCGTCACTTAGTATGAATGTGTTCAGATATTTATGCAATAATGCGTGTGCTTTTGTTCAAAGTTATCTTCCTTTCATTTCTCCTCTAATATTATTGTTAGTATTATATTGCAGTTTGGAATTATATGTGTGTTGGGTTATATAACTGTAAATTTTTATTTTCAGGATGGTAAAAGAGAGCTACAAAATATTATTTTTAAAAAGAAGCTTTGCAGTTAGGGATGTAGCTCAGTGGTGCCGCCACCTGCCTCGCAAGCGCAAGGTCCAGAGTTTGATCCCTGGCATCAATAAAAAAAAAAAAAAGAAAGAAAAGAAACTTTGCTTCCACTTCATTTACGTGACCTAAACTCTTCAGATGAACCATATTCTATGAGAAAGAGCTTACCAATATGACATTCATGGCACACATGACCAACAGAAGCATCCAGACTGCCTGTTTAGTGGGTCAGGCTGGTGTGGGCTGGTGTTGCCGCAGGGCCTGTGCCTCCTTCCTGGGCTCTGTGCTTCAGGAGCTCCTGGGCCTGGGTGGGAGTGATGGATCTCCCTCGGTTTTGTACATCTCGGTTTCTGCCAGCCGTAATTTCTCTTGGCTCCTCTCCTGGGGGCTGGTGGCTGTGGGCCTTCAGAAGGCGTGATCTCCATTTTGTAGCTGCACCATGATGCCGGCTCCCGCGGTGTGGCCATCTGTCCGTCCCTCTGGAAATGCCGCCTTTCTGGTGACTCAGGGACAGGAGTGCTTCTGACTGCCTGCTCGTTAGGCTTCTCAAGCAGTCATCTCAGAGCATTCATATATTGAAATATGTACTGTTTTATTATAACTTACTTTCCTTTTATTTCTTTTTTATATTACAGTTGGGATATTATATTGATTTTTTTTAAAAAAATGTGTGTGTAGGCAGGTTATATTATCCATTAATTTCATTTGAGGCTAGTAAAAGAAGGTACTAGAAAATATCTGTCATAAAGAGGGGATCTGGTCCTGGTAGCTTAGAGAACCACAGGTGTCGTAAATAAACAGTTTTACCCACAACTTTTTTGTGACACCTGGTGACAGGAGCCAACCCTGCTGCCCGGGCCTCAGGCCTCGCTCCCTCAGCAGTGACTCCAGAAGTGCCTGGCCGGCGGCTCTGCCCCCGCCTGGTGCTGCAGGCTGAGTCCCCTCGCATGGGCAGGAGCATGGTGGTGGCCTGATGTGGGTCTGGCTGGGCTGGATCCATGTGGAACAGCCATGGCGGGTGCGCGGGACCCGGAAGTTGGACTCCTGGGTGCAAGAACATGGCGCAGCCCGCAATGGAAGGTGTCGGTGACTCGTTCACCTATTCGTGTTTAGGACGCAGTGTTGGTGTGCTGCTTCCTGCCCTGGCCCTGGCACCTCGGCCCCAGGTGCGGCCGGTCCTCCTCCTGCTCACCCACTGCCTGTCCCTCCTGCCACCTGGCTCTCCATGACCCTTCCTGGCTGGCTCTGTTGCTTACCAGGCCCCTCTCCGCCTGCCTGCGTGGACTGCACTGCCCGCCGCCCTGCTCCTCCCAGAGTTCCTTCCCTCCAACTCCTCCTTGCAGGTCTCGCGCCATTGTCCCCTTGGGCAGGGCTTTCTGCCCCAGGAGACTCTGCCTGCCTGCTAGGTGTGTTCTGCTCTGAGTCTTTCCCACTCTGTGTAGCCAGGAGTCAGCACAGCCCAGGAGGCAGGAGTACCGCACAGGAGAGGAGCTTCCTGGGGACGGGGGCAGTGCTGGGGGGCCTGTGTCCCTCCCTGAGGTCCCTTGCTGAGCCCGGCACGTGTCTGCGTCTCAGGGATAGGGCACGTGGGGCGGGGTCCACCCGGGCTGGGTCCCTTGGGAGAGGTGCAGGTCTTCGTGGGCTACTGCTCCTTGCTCCCCGACCCTGATGGCAGCATCACCTCTCAGAGACTGATGAGGGCCAGAGCCCAGCCCTCAGTCGGTGTCCAAGATACTTTCGCTTTTCAGTCCTTGTTGTCGTGGACACAGGGTGGCTCTCAGCCACTCGCTGGGTTTGCCTGGTCCACACGGACAGGAGGCAGGGGCCAGTGAGGGCAGCCTGGTCACAGCCGGAAGGAGCCCAGAGAGCAAGAGCTGAGTATGGGCGGGGCACGGGTTCTGGGGGATCCCGAAGCGGGGCTCACAGTGAGCTGAGCTTGGAGCCTGGGTCCGTTTCAGTGGGGAAAGCCGGGTGTGGAGATCAGAAGAGGAAGACGCTGCTGTGCTCCATCTCAGCAGGTAGTTTGTGGAGCCATCACCACTGCTGGGGTGCAGGATCCCCCCCAGGTGTTCTCCCCAGGCCTCAGCCATCGGACCCCTGTGCCGCCCGAGCCGTGTCCCACGTGTGAGTGTGCCTGTGTGTCTGTCCCACCAGAGAGTGTGTGCGCGTGCACATGTGTTTGTCCATCGGCAGTGGGCTCTTTCCTGAAGCCGCCAGTCCCAGGCCTGCTGTTCTGGGTGTAGCTGGTGGAGAGATGGCTCATTATCCTTGAATGGGCCTGGGCAAGTAATCCAGGAAAATCCCGCACCGATGGACAGTATCACTGTGTTGGGGGCGGAGTGAACAGTGAGAGTCTCGGGTCCCAGGGGAGTGCAGGCTTCTTTCAAAGCATTTTTAAAATGCAGAATTTTTCCCTGCTCAGCTCTGGATTGCTCATTTTTCGTCTGGTCTGCACCTCAGCTCAGAACAGGGTACTTCGTTTCAGTTGAGCAAAGAAATGGCCGCCTACAGATGGTAGGCAAAGAAAGAGGCTGCAGCCAAAAGTGAGCCTGGTGTGAAAGTGCAACACACACGTTTGAGTGCACGTGTGCCAAAGCCCACAGCATCTGTGATGGGTGGAGACAGTAGTGTGATGGGTGTTGGCCTGGGGAGGCTTTGAGAGGAAGGGACACCTGGAGGGCCTGAAGGTGAAGTCTGCCTTCCGACCTGGTCTAGCAAGCGGAGGGAGGGCCTGGCTCAGAAGGAGGCACGCAGAGGGGAGCATGGTCCTTGGCGTGTGATGACGGCAGTGTCGCCCACCTGTCTGGCTGACCAGCTGTCAGGGCCCTCAGGCTCTGCCATGCACCTAAGCCTCTCCATTTCCTGGAGCCACACCAGAGCGGGGATGACAGCAGGTTGACTTCCCGTCCCTGTGGGCACCGAGGCCAGAAAGGGCCCTGGGGCATGCTGAGGCCCTGAGGGCTCCATGGCTCCGCGTGGGTCAAACTCTGCAGCAGCACCGCCGTGAGCCTGTTGTGGCTCTCACTCGCTACCAGGTGTTCAAACGCCGGCTGGCACTGCTCCTCTGAAGGCCACAGGACTGTGTGTGTGCGCGTGTGCATGTGCTGATGCACGCATGTGCTTTTGTATTATCTAGAATGTTCTAAAGGAGTAGGTGCAGGGTAAGTTGCCAGAACTTTGGAAAATTAGTATCCACTGCTGTAAATTTAAGATCTCCTTGGTATTTAGACATTTTTCTTATTAAGGGAAGGGATTTATTTTCAAGCCCAGCTCATTGAGGTGTAGTTTATATATAGTAGCATTGATCTCTTTGTGTACACAGTTCAATACATTAGGCAAATATATAGTCATACATATATATATATATATATATATAATAGTCATATATATGTATATAGCCATATCTATTTATACATATTCACATATATCTACATCTTCTTACCACCACAAATAGGATACAGGAATTTCCATCAATCCACAAATTTCCAGGTGTTTCTTTACAGTCAATAATTTCCTCCCTCCTCTAAATCCTGGCAACCACAGATTTTATTTCTGCCCCTTTAATTTTGCATTTTCCCATGGTATAATACATGAAATCATACAGTCCACAGCCTTGTGTGTCCAACCTCTCTCACTTAGCGTGTTTTCACACAGCTCTGTTTTCTCTAGTTTATAATAACGTGTCAGTGTGTGCTCTGCACAGCTTAGTAAACCAATATTTCTGAATATGCAACCCCACATGTGAACAATGGTAAAAGGTCCACTCGAGATGCAAGATGGACCAGTGCATCTTGCTGTACCGAGTATGAAAAGCTCATGGTGAGGTTTCTGATTCCACATTCAGTATTACTGTTACGGGTGTGTGTTATGTCAGAGAAGAATATTCATAATTTCCTGAAAGGCTATTGAAATATTCTTCTCTTCGAGCACACATATATCGATGTGAAGTCAGATTTTCTTCATATAATACTACCAAGATAACGTATTACAGCAAACTGGATGGAAAGCGGTCAGGAGAATCCAACAGTCCTATTAAGAGATTTGTAAAGGGGGCATCTCTCTTTCTAAGATTTTGCTTCAGAAAATGCAGGTTTTTATAGACATATGTCATTTATGTTCACATAGAATGGATTCAGCATGTTATTTTACAAATTTACACATCTATTTACATATTTTATATTTATTTGTAAATATTGAATATTGATAGGTATAAGCATCGTAAAACAAAAGCTCTTTGGGTTCTTAATAATTTTAAAAAGCGTAACAGCCCCTGAGACCGAAATGTCTGGGGCCCACGCCTCTGGGTGGGTTGGCAGTTGCCACTGGAGATGGGGGACATCTGGGGACTTGAAAGGGAACATTAAGAAGGGGGCAGCCTCTCCGACTGCTGGGTTCAGAGTGCTTTCTTGCCCTGTGGTCACGGTGGGACCGCACAGGCCACACCACAGTATGGTCAGGCAGGTCAGTCTGAGAGGACAGACTGGGTCTCTGCGATGAGGAGGACGCTTATCAAGCACCCAGGGGCCTGGCTCGAGGGGGTCTGGGTTGGTGGAGCCCGTGCCATGATGGATATACAAGAGGCTGGGAAAGAGCAGGGTTGGAATGGTGTCTGGGCAGAGTGTGTGAGCAAGTCCTTCCGCTACCTGGAGACCAGCAGGCGTGAGCAGAGGACAGAGCGTGGGACCCATGGCTGAGGCGGGCAGGTGCCAGGGAGGGCCCAGGTGGCCTGGCAAGTCACCCCGACCTGTTGCCCCAGGCCAGATCTGATTGTGGTCTGATGGGGCCTTCAGATCTCCTGAGGATAGAATCCGAGCAGGGCGCCACTGAGAAGGAGACGGTGGTGGTGAGGAAGCAGGGCTCCTGGAGGACCAGTGCGGACTTTCTTCCTTACTCTTCCGTTCTCACTGTCCTCAGCCTGTAGACTTCTCCAGAGGCCAGGACCCTCTGAGCCAGGTCTGGGTCTCAGCACAGCTCCGCTGGTCTGGGTCACAGCAGACACAATGCTGTTTGGTTTTTATCCAGAGTGACTCTGGGTTTACTTTGAAACAGACAATTTCAAAAATTGTTTTCCCAGTGCCACTGTCAAAATCATAGTGACATCCTTTTGTCCTGAAAATACAATATACTTTCCTCCAAATCTGGCAAAGCTTTTTAATGTACCTTGTTATAATCAAAGGTTAGATTTAAAAAGATTATGCACAGGTTAAGCTAGATTCTTTATTAATATTGTATTTGTGGTGACAGTGCATTATACGTAATTCTATAGGAGTTCTATTCTAATTTAGTAATAATTCATGTCCCTGTATCCGGTGTGACAGCATCATTAATTATTTTGCAGTGAGTATGTGTCATGGTTGTGTCTGGACGTCCCCTGAATCTAGAGTGTGCGACGCTGGGATGAAGGGTGTGTGATCACTAAACCACTGCACATGAGTGATTGGTTTGGCACCGCCCTAATCCCGTCGTCTGGATGGGAAAAGGGGGACTGAAAATGCTGTTAAGGTCCCTTGTTGCTTTTGCAACCCTGTCGGAGCCATGGGCTGTTTCTGCTCTGCGATGCCCCTCAGCCATGTGCCTCCCTCTCTTGGAGCCAGCGATCACAGACTGAAACCCCTGCAAACTGTGAGCCGAGTAAACCTGTCCTCCTTTGACTCTGTGTATTGGGCACTTTGTCTCGGCAGTGAGAGAAAACTAAGTAAGACATCACGGAAAATATACGAACTGCGCATGCTAAGTATTCATGTTGCTGAGAATAAATTGCAGCATCAACATCTCTTCTTTAATAAGCAAAGGAGCACCCTCACTTGACACATTTTGCTTACAGTGTGTGCTGACAAACAGAAAACGGTATTTATTCTGGGCAATGCAAACCACTGAATCTGTGGAGAAGAGCCGAACCTCCGGAGCAGGTGTGGGATTGTGTGGTTACCTTGTGCCGTCTGCTCCCCGTCTCAGGGTGGGGCCCCTCGTCCCTCCGGCCTAAGATGCTGTGAAGATGCCCATGACCCTGCTGCTTATCAGTTGCAGCTGTGCTTGGCATGAAGGGAGTATCAATTATTTGTGAGCAGAGAGCCAAGGCTCCTAGAACCCCATAAAGGATGCTAGAACTTCCAGCTAACAGATGATATCAAAAGGTGATGTGTAGGGCAAAGGCAGCGCCTCAGAAGTCTCTTCTTCAAAGAGGGCAGATTTGCTGGCTTTAATGCGATGTAGGCTACATAAGAATTTGTTAATGTTAATGAAGAAAATTATCGGGTACCTTCCTTTCATCCGTGCAGCCTTTACCACACCCTGTGGGCTTATTTACTATTGACTTTTCCTTTGTGTGTGTGTGTGTGTGTGTGTGTGTGTGTGTGTGTCCTTTACTTCTAAATGCTAGCAAATTCCTGGTGAAGTTGGAGCCCCTGTCCCTCAGCCCCTTTGCCCTCACCACACCTTTGAAGATGAGTGTGTAAATGTGCAGTGGTTGTGATACGCTTGCAGTTCAGGCTGGACTTCTGTGCTCTGCTCCGCAGAGAGGTCAGCTGCCAGGAAATACAGCCTTGGTCAGAACAGTGTGGACAGTGTATTTCCAGCTTGGTGAATGTGGCTTCCTGCACTAAGAGGACCCACACTTCTCTCCTCGATGCTCAGGTGGAATAATCCAGCAAACCCACTTCACCTTTCTGATTAATAGTATAAGGATACGCACACCAAAAATAAGGGGCAGGGAATATACTTTAAAAAAAGAAGCAGAGTCCTTTATGGAAGAGTGATAATCCCAAGTCTGCCACTAACCCGTTTTGTCAGGCTGGGAGAGGGCGAGACCCTTCTGTCTGGTAGCTGGTCCTCACTTGGGCGAGTGAGCCGCCTGCCGGTTTGCTCTCTGCACAGACCGCTGGTTTCAGAGTGCCTGTGAAGGACAGGGTTGCACAGGTACCACACAGAGTGCCTCCTTATTCTTGCCCCTAGTGTTAACATCTTGGACACACTTTGCTGCCACGAAGGAGTCAGTATTGTGCCTTCTTGTCCACTGCTCTTTAGTTTTATCGAGGCCCTTATTGTGTGCAGGGCACTGTCCGGCTTTAGGAATTGCCCTGTGTGCACGCACTGCCTTACTAACTCTCCAAGTTGACTGTACTTTGCACACCAGCTTGCAGATTCTGGGGTGACTCGCAGCTTTGGGTGGAACTGAATCCTCTCGTCGTGGGCCATGGGGTCCCCCCAGTCCTCACTGCTGCGCTTCAGGACATGTTCAGGGATGCAGGGCAGAGGCGCTGAGCTATTTCAGCCCCGGGACAAGGAGACTGCTCATCAGAAGCAGCACCGTAAGAGTCATGCCACCGAATGAATCCATGCTTTACAGGGGGAAACGGAGGTGTGCTGAGGTGAGGCGGCCTCCCAAGGTCACGGGGAGACGGTGACAGGGCCTGGCCGCGAACCCAGCCTCCGAACTCCTCTGTGCTTACTGCCTCTTCTAGAATTTTCACAGTGATGCTTTTATTCCATTTATTATTTATACCCTGCCTATTTTAAAAGAGAATTGGAGCCAGCTGCCCTCTGATTTACTTTTGTTTGAATGCTGCGGAGATCCTGGATCCTGCGTGACTTAGGTGGATTTAAAAAGATGACGAATGCACCCATCTGTAGTTGTTTGATGAGCAGTCCCTACCAGCGGGAGTCACACCACTGATGCCTTGCCTACAGTAGGCACTCAGTCAACCTAAGCAAACGGTAGGTGCATCACGCTGACTTGGATTTAAAAGTGAAAGCGCTCGCAGCACACTTGGTGGCTGTGGCTTAGGCGGCTGGAGGGAAGAACACAACCGCCCAGTCCTGGCTCTGGAGAAGGCGGAGCCCTGTGTGGTGGGTGGGGACCACCTGCCTGTGACGCTGTGCCTGGTTAGAGCACTGCACAGGGCCCTGGGGCTCTAACACATGGAAGGTGCCCAAGGCCAGGTGTGACGTTGGGAAGGACACCTGCCCGCCTTCTCTGAGCTGCGCTCCTCACCTGTGAGGGCGAAGGCCCGTCCCTTGGGCCCAGGACACAGTTAAATGAGGCAACCATAAGCAGGTGCACTGCACACCTAAATTCAGGCACACGGCTGCTCACTGATGTCTAGGGTTGTGCAGAGCGGACTCAGCACTGGGCCGGTTGAACAAGAAGCACCCGAGCCCCTTCCACTTTTCAAGCGCGCCGTGCGGAGTGGCAGCCGTGAGGAAGGGGCTGCTGGGAACTAAGGACATGAATCAACCAAGGTCGGAGGGTTGGGTGAGCATTTGCCCAGAGAAGCAGAGTCTGGGTGGCAGAGTGGGACTCAGTGAGGGGAGGGGAAGGAGCAGCCTGCCACCCTGGTAACCACACTGGCCAGAGGAGGGTCCCCGGGGTAGGCCAGCATCCTCAGAGTAAGCTGTGACTTCTGGGGGCTGAGACAGGCCAAGACAGAGCCACACGAGAACCAGCGGGTGCACCACGAAAGCTGCCAACCGGGTTGCACAGCTGGCCCTAGCAGGGACCCTTGGTGCCATCTGCTGGGACCTGGTCCTGCCCCTGCTGACCCGTCTCCTCCCTGCACCCGGGCTCCACCCTGGACACCCAAGGAGGTGTAGCAGCCGCCTCCTGGCCTCTGCTTTTTCTCCTGGGGTCGTCTTCATTCTCGCGGGATCACTCCGTGCTCAGAACCAAGGAAGCAGGACTCCCGTCCACGTGGAAAGATGCGGTCTGAGCCTGGGGAAGGGCGAGCTGAGCTCCGGACAGCCATGTGTGGCTGGAATTGGCACCCACGTCGCCGTGCTCAGGTCCAGGCTGTCGGGAGGGGCTGGGCTGCATGCACACCTCAGCAATGAGCAGGCGACTGCCTGGCCCCGCCGGCGAGGAGTGTGTGCCTGGGCCAGGCGGGAGACGTCCCTGCTTCTCCGTTTGGCCTCACAGTTTGATTGATACAATGCACTGAAGCTTTAAAAATTGACTTTTATTCAAAGACCTAAAAGACATTAAAGTTACAAGCTTTTGAATATTTTCAACGTTCCCTTCTCAAGTGGCAGAGAGAAAGAAGATTCCTCTAGGTCAGCCCGGGTCGCGAAGGCATCTGCCCCACCGACACTGATTGTGTCTTGACTGTTTTGCCACATGCTCCTCTAGGGGCTCGACGTAAAGTAACAGAACTAAGAGGTCCGAACTGCATGGACCCGGCACTGACTCACGGCAGGGGATGGTGGCCAGAGGCTGTCAGACCTGGAGGCGCAGGGCGGGCAACGTGCTCTTAGTGTCCCCAGAGCTCTGCGGCCTCTCTTTTGGTGACTCCTAACCGATCCCGATGAAACTGGGGTTGGGTTCTGCCTCCCATCACCCGGCCAGCTCAGGCCGCCTCCCAAGGCTGGGCCTCGGGCCCTGAGACTCGCAGTCTAAGAGCTGGGCTTTGGGTCACAGCGCTGGCCCACTCCTCCCTGCCACTCTGCTGCCCGTCCCTCCCTCTGGAGAAAGGAGAAGGCAGCAGAGGCAATGGGGTTAGCGCTGCAGTGCATCAGAAGGAGCGCGCTGCCCCGTCTTCAGTCTCCGGGACAGTCGAGGGACGAGCTACTCCGTCAAACAGGCCTCCTCCTGCCTGACTCATCCTTTCAGCTCCCGAGGTCGCCCTGACCAAACCCTGGGAGCGAAATGTCCCAAACCCCACTGCACCAGTGTCAGACCTCTGAAGGCATTGGCTACATGTTTTAATTTATTTATATTGGAAATTCTTTCCCTCAGAATTTTGCCATAGAATAAAAGCATATATTTTACATATAAAAATGTTTACATGTACCAAACATAAAATAAAATATCAAAATATAAAATCAGGACCCAAACAGTGCATGTCTAGAAAGTCACGATCCAAGGAAAATCAAAGGGTCCCTCAGGCCCTTCCCTGCTTTGTGCTAAGACTGAAATGTGGTTCTACATTTCCTGGTGGCCTAAGTGACAGGAAAAAATGTCAGGCCATCGTTTTTGATTTATCAGAAAGGCAAAAACTACACCATATCCTTAAGGAAAGCAAAACATCTGGTGTTGCAGCCATGTTGGACATAATTTAAGTCACACACATCGAGTTTATTATTTGAATGGCAGTTGTGGTATTTTATGCTTTACAATATTTGAAGAACCATTGAATGCTGTCGATTGTCTTTCCCGGATTAACTGGATTTGGAGTCGTGTCATGTCATGAGTTCCGGTGTCCTTTACCTGCTTTGCTGCTCTTTTCCTTTTTTCTTTTCTGCCACTTCTGCTCTGTCAGCCCAGCCTGGTCCTCTGTCGCCGCACAGAACATTCTCGATGGGACTGACTCGGACCTGGTGACCCAGCTCGCCGAGTTGCGTGGAGGACAATGAATGATGGTCACAGATGCCGTCTGGGGGACTCTCCAGATGCTGCAGTGCCTTGGACACTTCCCATGGCCTCCCTCAGCTGTCTCCCGCCCTGTGAGAAAAGTTGCTATTCCTGCTGTTCTACAGATAAGAGCGCGGAGGCGCAGAGTGTCTCCCCGCTCTGCCTGGGCTCCTCTGATGGGGTAGCATCGGTGGTTAGGAGGGCGCCAGGGTCCCGCTCTTCCTTTTCAGCGGGTCCCGCTCTTCCTTTTCAGCCCCGGCCTGCCCTGGCTCATGTGTTTGTGGGATTTGGGTGTCGCATAAGCAGACTGTTGGGGTCAGCTGCTGGCAGATGTTCTTGCACAGGACAAGATGCTGACTGTGAGGTACGGGACTCCCAAAGGCCACTCCCACCCTTCCAGCTGCAATAGCTGAGTCCTAATCTCCAGTTTTCTACTTGCTCTCTTCTTCAGGGTAAGTCTATTCCTCTCTAGACTGGGGTTCCTTCAGCTATAAAAATGTAAGATTATAGAGTCCTGTGCAAAGCTGAAATGAGAAAAAAAAAAAAAAAAAGCAAAAGAGCAATCCCAAAACTTGGAAAGCTGGGTCAGGAGGATTACTATGAGTTTGAGGCCAGCCTGGGTTACACAGTGAGTGCAAGGCCAGCCTGAACTACCTAGTGAGGCCCTGTCTCAGAAAACCAAAACCAAAACCACTATAGCAACAAAAGAACATTGAAAGCACCTCTAGTCTCCTATTTGTCCATTCTGAATTAGGAATTTACCACGCTATTTAGAGGCTTTTATAAATGAAACTTTCATAGTCCCAACTTACTAAATGAAGCCATTCATCTTTAAAATATGACTCTTGCCGCTTCTTATATTTTCTATTATTTATAATGCCTTCAAATATTACTATTTTCACCCTAATTCTGTTGTCTTTTCTGATCACTCCCTCTGTCTTCTGGACAGAATTCTGTCTACCTGAAGGTAGACAGTAGTAAGGAGGCCAAAGACTGGAGCCTCGAGTTAGTGGAAGCAACCCCGGCTGTCTTTTAAACAAATGTAAATACACTAAAATTTGCTCTTAGTGAGTAACTTCCTAACTCAGTTATGAAACAGCACTGTGGTCGTTCGTCTCGCATTTCAACGGCAGACCTAGGAGGGATTTTGGCAAATGTGGGCGCTTTCTTACCCTGGTTCTGTGGAGAAGAAGGTGGGCTGTGCTCCTGGACTTGGGCCACAGAAGGGACTGTGGGAGGATGGGACATCAGGCAGGCTCCTCAGGAACCACGACCGCCCGACACGCATGCACACGCATCTTGCATGGGTGTGACATGCTGTAACAGGTGTCATAGCATCCAACCTGTACGGTGCCAGCTTGTGTGATTACAGGGGCTGTGAGGGCCCTCGGGCCCGGAGCCACGTTTGTAGGTTCAAGTCTGGAGCTGTGAGCTGCTGGGGCAGACTTGATGGACCGGAAAGCCTGAGGACTGGGAGCGATGGCGGGAGAAGGTCACTGCTCAGCATTGCAGTTGGGCAGTGCGCTGGACCTCCCTGCCCAGGGCCCACCCCATCCTTGGGGCCTGCCACCCACAGGAGGGCCGAGGACAGTTTCACTCCCTGCACCCACTCAGATGTGGCTCTCTCCTGGAAGCACCACAGGACACAGCCGACTTGGTGGTTGAGCAGATGTCTGGGCATCCCTTGGCCCAGCCCAGCTGGTACAGTAAACGAACTGTCACAAGCCCCGGGTGTGCTCATGTCTGGAGCTGGTCTCCTTGCCTTTGAAAGATTTCCCATCCCACTCTGGGGCTGCATTTCAACCTGCTCAGTTTGGAGAGGCCAGGCATGCCTGGCCCTGAGGATGGCAGGACAGGGATTCTGGCATGCACACAGATGGAGCAAGGTACAGGGGAACAAGAGGCTTCCAGAGGAAGGGAGCTGCCGGTGGTCTCAGGCCAAGGGTTGTCATTGGTCAGCACCAACAGTTGTGTAGATCAGACAGGATGGGAGTTGCTGGGGAAGCTAGACTCATGAAAAGGATGATCAAAGGGGCATGGAGAGCCGAGGTGCTGGGCTCAGCAGAGGGGGCACAGGGAGAAAGTGTCCTTGCAGTTGAATGCACAGCGGTTATGCAGGAGGGAGGGACTTTCTGCATATGTTCAGAAGTGCTGGAACCTCCACTCCTGATGTAGGAAGGGCTGAGGCAGGACCTGTGCCTGTTGGGAGGTTAAACCTCAGGGACAAGGTCAAAACATCGGGCATTCATTTAGATTTCTCCTGTTCCCAGGAACACATGATCCCTCCACCAGTGACTTCCTGTGTTTGGGCTTGATTTTTAAGCTCACTTTCTTCCTTTTAACATACTCTCTGCAATATACTTTTCTACTTTGAATGAAAAGGAGCCAACAGTACTTCACTTTTAAAAGGCATTTTTAGATGATTCCTTGGGATAGCTGAAGTTGCCCTGGGGTGATAGCCCCAGGCCTGGAGGTGGCCTTGTGGAGTAGGCTCAATGACAATCAGCATGAGCCCTAGGCTGACCTCAAGTGAAAACAGAGTAAGGGCTGTGGGGCAGAACACTCTTTGAAGTCTGGAGTCTCCTCCCAGGCCAGTCTTCCCACCACTGGGGGTCTCTGGATCTCCCTCCCAGGCAACTTCCGGTTCCTGGGGGACAACTTCCGGCTCTGCACCACTGCCTTTCAGTAAGAATTCCTCACCCTGGTCAGGGTTTTAGGCACCGGCCAGGATGCCACAGAGGCTGCCTGACTCTTCCCTCGAGGGGGGAAAGGCCTGCTCTCCCCGTAGTGAGTAGATTTAGTGGTCTGCTGTTCCAGCCCAGGCTGCTTTTGTTTCCAGTTGTGCAGCCCTAAGACTTGGACAGCACGGTCTCCATGTCCAGCTGCACCCCAGGCGTCCTGGGCTTGCAGCGTGGCTGTCTTCTGAAGCTTTCCCCTGAGTGACTTGGGCAAGTCCTGACATTGCTACGCCTTTCATCTCCTGTCTGTAAAATTGGTGTTTGCGAGAATCTCCTTTCGGTTGTGAATTTCCAGGGCCATAATCCATGCAATGGGTCCTGTGTAGCAGTTGATTTCGAAGGGCCGCTTGATGAATGGGAGTGATTATCAGGGGAAGAGTAGGGCCTGGGAGACAGGAAGTGCTGGATCTGGGTTTGGTTCCACTCTAATGAGGTTGTGTGCCGGGGGGAGTCACTTAGCTGCTCTGGGCTTCAACTTACCCATCTATCAAATTGTCAGCTGGCATTTGACAGGTTACCTGTATGCTGGAGACGAGGAGATTGTCTTGCAAATATTAGGAGCTTAACGCTTATTTGTCCAGGGGTCCAATAAGTTAGAAAGTTAATACAGCTTCATAAATACACATTTCAGTACATTTAAAAATACAATTCACATGTTTATTCTCTCAAAAATGTACAGATCCTAAGGTAACTGATAAAACACCTACATTTTAAAGGCATTTTTCTTTGCTTGAAAAATTTGGTTTATGGTGGCATATTAAAAATAATAGGCTTATTGGGCAAAAGCACAGAAAAACTTTATGGAGTTTGTAGACAGCCCCTAGCACGGTCCACTAGGGCACTAAGATGAATGCCAAGAAGTATTTTTTTTTAATCTTTCCTTCTTCCCCTTCCTCCACTCTGAAACAATCATCAATTACTCTTATCCACCGGCACCATCTCATCTGAGTTCATTTTCAAGATGAAGTTTCCTCGTTGGGTGGTGGCTGTCCAATCCTCCTTCTGTCCATCACTGCCTGCCTCAGAGCTGTCCCCGGATTGACAGTTTGAGAGCGAATCAATAATAATTATCTGGCTGCAGCCATGGTGAGCTGTGTAATTTTACCATGGAGCAGCGTTGTACAAACAGAGCTGCTTCTCTGGCTTGGCTTTAAATATGCAGGCCAGCCGTCCACTTAGCTGTGCTGCCCACGTGACTCCCAGGAAGTAGGGCTGCTTCCCCGTCGCACGGAAGTCTGCACACCAGACCCTTGCCTTGGGGGATGCAGTGTTGTCCTTGGGCCGACAACATGAGGCAGTGATTTAAAGTGATGGCCTGGGGAGGAGACACACACACTGTCCCCCTGTAGACTTTGGAAGAAGCCATGATGCATTACACACACACACACACACACAAACACACACAGGAGTGGGATCTCATGTACCTTTGGATTTGTATTTACTCATCTTGTCCTAGACAGAGGAGAGAATCAATTTCAGAAATTATTTGTAGTTCAGTTGAAAAACCAAAATGAATTGAATATAACAATGTTGTTAATGTGGGAGGTACACGATCAGTATTTTTCATCTGAATGAGAAAATTTTGACTTTACTGGGTTGTGTTAGTTTAATCCCTTTAAGTCAACTTTAGCATACTTATTAGAACATCTTATAGCTGCAGGTGACTCCTCTTATGACAAGCAATTTAATGAAAAGCAAAATGCCATTTTATGGGTCATATCATGGCATTTATATATTGAAGTCATTGGGTGTCCTTAGTGTTTTTTTTTTTTTTTCTGATAATTTGCTTTTCTTAAGAAATTAGAGGAGGGAAAGGTCTTGGGAGGGAATAGCAATTTTTTAATGGGACTCAGTAAAAGCTAGGGATGTAAACCAAACTTACCTTCCTTCCCCCTATAGACAATCAATCAGGCGGTCACTAAACTACCTTTCTCTCTTCATTAACTACCTCCTACTCATAGGACACATACAGGAACCAAATCAGAGTCCTGTCCTTGCTGAACTTGCAGGCTAAGGAGATAAGACACAGGGCACTAATTAGAGCCCCCTGACCCCGGAGAAGTATTAATTGCCAAGCAAAGACACAGACAAAGTGGCAGAGGGTTTCAAAGCTTGGTGGAGATTTCCATTGAGGGGCTCATATTATAGCTAAACCACCCTGTGATCAAAGAGCTCACCTGCGATTCTGCAATGAATTAATCAACTGTTCAGAAACTAGGGAGCCAATTAAAAGACTAAGGAAAAATAAAGTACTGGTGAGTTAAAAAACAGACATGCAGTGTAAACATTGCAAATAGTGGGAAGTCTTGTGGATGATGTTGATGAAGGCTCTAAAAAAACAGGAAACAGTGCAATCTAGACAAAATGATGTCTGGTATATAGAAAAATATTCTTTCAGATTTGCGGGCTGTCTGCCAGTGAATCGAATGGCAGACATTATTCCATTTAGTTTGTGAAACTAAGGCTTGTAGTCTCTAGCTCCTCCAGGAAGACTTGGATTTCTTACATCCCCATTGTGGGCTCTCTCTGGACTCTGTGTAGTTCTGGGGATGCTCAGGGAATGTGCGTGCTTTCAAGAGTGCATGGGAGAAAGACACAAAGAAAACTGCATGAAAAGGTGGCGGTGTGGCCAAGTTATTTCTTCCTGTCTGCTTTCAACGCTGTGCACGGTGCGTTCAGATTCTCTTCCCGAGAAGAGCAAGGCAGCAGGTCTCCAGGCTGATGGCCGAGGCTTGGGGGGCCACGCGCTGCAGCGGCGTCACACGGGAGGCGTCCTGCCAGGCCGCCTCAGGAAACGTCTTCCGACTTCTTGGGGCCTGACTTTGCTCACTGTAAGAGAAGTAACAGAGCGCCTCGGATAGAAGGAGAGGAAGGATGGACTGAGCTGAGGTGAGGAATGAAATCATCTGCACCAGTGACGGTGAACAGTGTAGAGCTTTCAGCCCCACAGACACCCGCTGCGGCACGCGTGCGGGACGTTTGCCGCCGCGTTTGATGTCATCCGTTAGCCGCGCCCGGGCTTGCGGTTGGCAGCCGTGAGGGGCAGCAGCAGACGGAGGCGGGACCAGCGCATGGTACAGTGGAGGTGGCCGGGTCAGAAAGGGTGACTGAGCCTGGAATCCGAGTGCACCCTGGCCCAGGCTCTTTACACAGCCGGGCTGTCTCGGGATGGGCCGGGCCTCCAGCGTCTGTGTTCCCGCGAGTTTCCCATAATAAAACACCTTGAAACACAGCTTTCAGACCTGTTTGTCAGAGCAGGAAGCAGGAAGCAGAACAGGGCTCATCCTGGCCAGTGGCTGCGTGGTGGTGAGAAGCTTGCGGAACTCCTGTGAACCTGCCTGTTTCAATATGAAAAGCAGATGTCAGTGGTGCCCTTGCTTTAGGGTCATTGTGAGGATTAAGGGAGAAAGGATGTAAACCCATGGCCCTTTCTGGGTCCCAATTAATAAAAACTTTCTACAGTATTTCACGGTAACTGCCATTCCGGAGACAGCTGGGCAGCTCTTGCCTCTCTCCTGTTATAAGAGCGGAACTGTGGTGCGGTACTAGCTTTCTGAGAGTGGACAGAGACAGGACGTGAAGGCCCTCTCCTGAGGCTGAGTGCCTATCTGCTTGCATTTGCACAGCCTCGCAATGCTTTCTCCACGCGAAAGTGTGGCCCACCTCCAGTCCGTAAAGGTCACCAAGAAGAAACTGCCTCACCAGGTGCTTCCAACCCTGCCACCCACCCCAGGCCCCTATGACTTCCACAGGAAACGTCCTGGTGGAGTGGAGTCCTCCCCTCGGCCATCCGAATGTCCAGCAGCAAGTTAGGTGTCATTCTGCGCCCGGGGAGATTGAGTCAGGAGACCCCAGGGTCTGTGATTCTGGAGTCTGTCCCTGCAGGGATCAGGACTGCGTCAGACCTGTGGCGGGGACAGTGGCACCTTGGGTTTGCCACCTGTGGCCCCGCGTGACCTCCTGAGCACCGCTCACGGATGCCACCTCTGCCTCTCCGCTCTTCACACTGCTCTTCTTCCTGTGTGGGCACACGGAGAACCGGCGATTCCTGCCAGGTGAGCAGGGCGAAAAGACACCAGGCTTTAGAAATAGCTTCACGCTTCAAGGTGGGTGGAAAACACATCCCCGCCAGGCAAGTAGCTCAAGGTCAGGATGCTGGCCTCTAGGGTTTCTTCCTGCAGGCTGGAGACCTGTGTACCAGGAAGGAGTCCTGGGCCATTGAATTCTGGCTTTGTTTCCCCCATAGCTGTGTGATTTGGAGAAAGCACTTTAGCCACTGTCATGTTTCGAAAATAGACATGAGAACAAGAATGCTCTCACTTTAGTAATGTTGTCGGGATGAAATGACGTAGGGCACACAGAGTCCCTGCGTTGCACTCAGCACCTAGAAGATGGATCTGTAGATATTTCCCTTGGCCTTGGCTCTGCTTCACAGAGGGGAGGAAACTTCACACGGTATCTTTGCGTTTGTGAGTGTGTGTGTGTGTGTGTGTGTGTGTGTGTGTGTGTATGCACACCGCAAAGCAAACTGCACGAGTTGTCATTATGGAAAACATATGACTGAGCTCAGCATAGAAAGAACAAGAGCAGCGTGCCTCGTGCTACACAGGAAGACGTGTCGTCTGCCTCCGAGGCCGGACGCCTGAGCTGCGTGCTGACATGACGCTGAAGACCCGGGCGCCCTGGCAGAGCCATGCTGGGCGCAGGTGGAGGAGACACATGGCTCCCCTCGGTGGGTCTTCGATCCCTGGACCTCTGTGGCCTAGGGATAAGGGGAAACATCTCCAAGATGTCTTGGATGTGGCCACGAGGAGAGAGAGGGAGCTGTTGCACAAAGGGACTTGTGGCACACGGGCAGAGATCGTGTCTTTAATTGTGTCAGAATCGTGAGCGCCAACCTTGTCTCCCGCCAGGCCGCTTTCAGGGAGATGGTCAGGGACAGTGTGTGGACCTGGCATCCTGGCAGGTGAAGGTCCCTTGTGATTTTAAAAGCATTCATAAACAGGACACACGTGTGTAAATACCAAATAGTTTCTCGGCTGGGAAACACTAAAAGTGTAAATAAGATCCAAATTGTACAAGTGACCATGTGAAACAGGAAGAAAAGGGCTAAAGGTGTAGGGGAAGAGGGAAGGGGAGGGGAAAGGAAAGAAGAGAAGAGAAAAATCATGAGAAAAGGCAAAAATGGAAACAAAGTCTTTGTAAATAGGGAGGGTGGAGGGGGTGAAGGGAGGGCAGGGGAATGGGGAAAAATAAGAACCAAGATCTTTTATGTAAAGATACAAGATCCCAATGATGAATGTAACCTTACTGCATCCCTAAAATGTACCAATGAGCTCAACGAAGAAAAAAATTCATGTGTCCAACAAAAATCCAGGTTTTTTTGCACTTTCTTCCAGATATCTGAAATTGAGTACAGGAGGTTTGATTTCTAATCTTTTGGGGAAAATAAGACCGAAATTCCTCACAGTTATATTGAAATATTTGAATGAAAGCTCATTAGAAGTATAGTTGCAAAAAAAAAACTACAATATTCATAGCAAGTAAAGTTTTGGGTCATTTTTTCAAAGTGAGACAACATGAGATAGACACATGGCTTCAGACTCAGGTGGGAATGGATTGTACTTGTTTTATCCCATGTAGCATTTCCTGCCATGTTTCGTTGAAGTTAATGATTTCAAGGTTTAATGTGTCCAGTGTTTGCCAGATCTCCAACCATTTTGCCTGTATTATAATTCTAGGCAAGGTGTGTACATTTTAGCTATGTATATATGTGCAATAAATTAACATTAGTCTCACTGTGGAATCAGGAAAATGGGTTCTCATGGATGCCTGGCTGAAATCGGAAGTGCTCTGCACCATTTCTTTCCCAGAATATGATTGGCAGTGAGACCTTTGGCTTAGTACACAAACAGAGGAGATGGGAGGAGACGCGCTGGCATTTTGCACAGTTTATCTTCCATTATTGTATTTAACTTTTAAAAGGACAGGGGAACCGTTTGGGAATTCTATCACAGCCTGCAATTCTGCTACCAATTCCACACTTTATTTCTAGTTGATATAGTGATAAAATTTAATATGCCTTAAAATAAAATAATATTGAAAACTTGCAAGTACAAGCGTTCCCTGGTAAATGGAAGAGATGATACATTCCTGGAAGAGAATGTCTATGTGATTAACTCTTTAAGACTGCCAGAATTATAGTAACCAGAATCTGCCGCCTACCCTAGAGGTAACGTACTTCCACAGGTCAGGAGAGGATCTCTTCAGATCCCTGAGCTTTGTGTGGGGTGGTCACTGCTTGGGGGGAGCTAGTAACTAGTGTAGACAGGGCCTGGGGAGCAGATCAGACTCAACCTTAACATCCCAGCCTCAGATCCACTAGAGTTTTCTGCACTCCTGCTCAGCTACCATCTTCCTTCCCTGCCACCAGCCTCACCCCCGTGGCTCTAGTGCTGGGTTCACCTAGGCTGGAGAGTGACTGGGTAAGGAACTTTTACAGGCTTTCACCCTGGGGCAGTCCTCACACCCCAGGGAATGTTTACCAACTGCGAATGGAAACTTCATTCCAGAGCAAATTCCGCAGGCTTTGCAGGCCATACTGGTAATGGAATAAGCCAGACACAGAAAGATAAACATCATGTTTGTCATGGTTTGGATAGAAAATGTCCCCCAGTGTCCCAGGTATTAAGAGTGGGGCTTTTGGAAGGGCATTCTGTGCTGGGCTCAGGATGTGGGGCCTGGTCATCCCGTCAGAAGAGGCATTTTGGGTCTTGACCTGGAAGAGTTCATGGCTCCCTGGCTTCTCCCTTCTTTCTCTGCTCCTTGCCTTTGACTTGAGCAGCTTTCTTCCGGGTCCTTCTGCCACATCCTCCTGCCTGGAGTCCACCCACTAGGGGCTGAACGCTTGTGCCAATATAAACCTCTTCCCCGGAAGATACAGGAGTTGGGTATTGCGCCTTAGAGCTGAGGAAAGTGACTTAGGCAGCATGGGTCTCTTATATAAGAAGGCAGACTTTTCAGAGAAGGGGGCAGGAGAAAGGAGGAGGGCAGGGAGGGGAGGAAAAGGACCAAAGACAACCTAGATATGCTAATATATCACCAGGTCCCCAGACCAAATGTAAACGTCGTTGTCAAACATGGACCAATAAATTAAAACATCCTGCAGCAGATGCTTGGCGTGGCTGTCCTATCCCCTCTCACCCACTTCTCAGCAGCTCACCCCACAGGCCCACGTGCATTTCTTTGGCCTTCTGTGCAGTTGAAATGAAAAACTCCCTGCCCTCTTTTCCAATCTGATCCTGCTTTCTAAAATAATGCCCAATGCTGCCTATCACTTGGCAAGGCAGACAGCTACCGGTGCGGGCTGCAGGCTGGTGCTCTGGTGTTGTCTGCATCCTGCCCAGCAAGTGCATGTCCTTGCTCCCTCTCCGGCCCTTCAGCCATCGCCCTGAGTCCCCTGCAAGGTGCAAAGTTCTCTGGAGCTGCATCATCAGGGAGGCATCGGCGTCCTGACTCCAGCTTTTCAGTTTGATAAAACTTGACAAAGCAGCTACGAAACCCCATCTGAACAGGATGAGTGCGAAGTGTCGAGGAGGAACTGTGGAAGACGCACTCAGGGGTGTATGCACTGGGGGCCGTCACCGCTGTCCTGTTGTCTCGGCAGCCGGAGGCCAGGCTGGCACAGGCAGGGATGTGGCAGGGCTCTGATGGCCTGCTCTCCGGGGCACAATCGCTCCACTTCTTGGAGACTGTGGCCTTTAGAGCAAACCTGACCTCCTTCAGCCGCTCCGAGCTGAGTGCCCTCCCGGAAAGGCAGGCAAGGAGGTGGGGGTAGAGATCCCAAGACCTGGCTGGGCCCTGAGCTTTCCGATCCACTCACAGGAATAGGTTCTTCAGGACCGACTGGCCTGAGTGATCTCAGAGCATGTGTTACAAGAACCAGGAAGAAGACAAGTCTTCTGCTCACTAAATGGCAGACATGTAAACTGCGGATGAATTCTCCTTTCAATAAATTAGCCTTACTAGCTATCTCTTTTTATCTTCAGAAAAGCTGCACAATTTTGTGGACACAGACTAGACCCAACTGTAGGAACTCTATCAGATAGGCCCAGCAGACAAGGGTCACGCAGCATTATACTGCAAAACCACAATCAGACACAGGGCTGGCATGAAAATACTTCCGAAAAGCTGTTTATGATATAAAGCATTGTGAGGCATAGTTGTGTTGTTATTTTAAAATTTATATTGAATGACATTTCTTACCTTAACAAATAGAGTTCATAACTCATATTAGCGTTTTGCAGCCCTTAAAAGTCCTGCAGGAGGGAATCTGGTTGAGCTGTTCTGTGTGCTGGGGCTGCCTGAGACTATTGGCAACGGGAGGCTTTTAGTGCCTGTGTTGAGTTTCGATCCCAAGGAAGAAGGTGCTGCACAAAACCCAATGTGGTGAGCAGTGATCTAAAGGACTTTTTAGTAAGAAGTAGTTCGCCCGGTGCCTCCCATCACAGACACCACGTTTAGCTTGAGGTAACCTCCTGACGAGCAGCACAGAGCAGCCGCACGGCAGACTTCCCGTGTGACTGTCCAGCTCTGATATCTGCCTCCTATGGAGAAGCAAACAGAAAATGAAAGAAATCACTTTTAGAGGAAAGCACGCCTCTGTATTCTGGCTTATACCTTAGATCAACGGAACGCTCACATCACTGTGCTGCATTTGTCTAACAGATGCACGGTTACATACAAGGCAGTAGAACCACTGTGTAACTATCAATAGCGAAACACTCATCACAGTGCCATGACGTAGCTTGGATCTCAGTCTCAGATGAGGGACTAAAACCAGGAGGTTTAAGAACTCATCCATGGCGAATTAAGAACTCAAACATGGGGACATTGTTTACTGAACATGCAGCTTGCTCTCGTCTTTCCCCCCAAAACCCATCAAGAAATCTAAATCTTGGCAAGTCCCCCAAAAGTTAAAGGAAAGATGCTTTATCGAAACATGAACTGGCATCATCAGGGTGGAGTATTTCAGGGTGCTAAGATACACACACCGGAGTGTGACAAGAGACCGGAAGGAGTCCCGGGTCCTTCCTACTGCCCGGACGAGCAGCCCTGCGTGGTGTTCACCTGCTCCATTAGACACTGGGGGCGGGAAGGGGCTGTGACTTAGGAACAGGCTGTCCTGACGACCCACAGACGCAACTCTGACTCCACCCGGAGAGACGCCAGACCTGCGTGCTTTGTCAGATCTATTCCAACAGAAAATTCAGACGAGTCAAAACCTTGCAGAATAATCAATGAGAGCTGATAAATGGGGGAATGGTAAAGTATCTTGCTCAGATGAAAAGGAACGACCAAATCTACCTGTTCCTGGTGAAAATTGGAGTTTATTAGTATAATTCATCAAATTAGGAAGTGAGGTTGATTAGAGTTATTTGTTGGAGGTGGCATTGATTAAGGATGCAAAAAGAGCTATAAATCTAATCAAAGGAAAACGTCTTTCTGTGGTGGGGGGGAGTCCTGGGCTGACATTTAGAAGATAGTAGCTTTTTATAGCAGCTGTCATCGAATAATCAGAATTATGAAAATGTGCCAAACTTTGATGTAAGCCCAACCTTTGGAAAAAATCTATAGAAACAGAGTCTAAGGAAGAGTGCCAGGAGTTTCCTAGGAAAATAAGAAATGAATGAAATGGATCAACAGCAATCTGGGCGCTGGCTCAAGTCAGACCCGGCTTGGAGCAGTCTGGGTGAGGAGCACCCCGCGGACTGAGAACACTGGGGTCCCCTCGCTCTCAGCGCCTCCCCACGCGCAGATCCGGCTGAACAGACAATGGACAGTGAAGCATTTGTTTTTAGAAAACAGAAAGCTGCCCTTTCGCTCAAAGCGCTTTCCCCGGAGAGCTGCTACGGATCAGACATCCTCTTTCACATCGAACCGACCCTTGCAGAAGCTGTGACCACAGTTTTTGATTTATTTTGGCCTGTGATGAAAGGCAAGCACTTTTTTTTTTTTTTTTTTTTTTTTTCACGGATCAAAATTGCCTTTTTTT
>NW_022900929.1:80498058-80505724 GCF_012274545.1 Fukomys damarensis
TTTTTTTTTTTTTTTTTTTTTTTTTTGTACCAGGGATCAAACTTGAGACTTTTGCTTGCTAGGCAGGCGGTGGAACCGCTGAGCTAAATCCCTAGCCCGCAAGCACTTTGAAAACAGTTCCCCAGAAGCACTCACCGCAGAGTGCCCTGGGTAGAAATGCAGGAAGCATTTTGGAGGATAGAAGGTGCAAAATGTGCTGTGTTAAAATATGCTTTCCCTTTCCGTGGGAGTCTGCCATCTGAAAACACTTGTGGGTCTTGCAGGATTTGAAAGTATTTACAGCCAACGGGTGCCCAGCCACCCTACGAGGTCAGCCACTTTCAGGAGCTCCTCTAAATCTTTCTGGAGGCTGCTCTTCCAATGCAGGCTGGAAGTTATTCTCACAAAGACAGATTCCTAGCTGACATCCCCTCAGCCACCATGTCACTGATTGGTTCCGCCAGGCCCGATGGATACCAAAGAGGACAGTACCAAGTATATTGCTTTGGGTGAGGTAGTGAGCCACCAGGAATTAACATGGACAAGTTCTAGCTTACTCACAATGTACCAAACAAGCCTTGAGTACTGGGACAAATTTTATTTGGCACAAAATTCAACAAATTTCAAAGTAGCTGAGTACCAAGGTATGACTGTATTGGTGTCAGTTGGTAATGAAATACCCAAGACAAGTGACTTTATAAAGAAAAGAGGTTCATTGGGGCTCGGGGAGGACCAGGGTCCCATCTTGCTGACACAGTCCTGATACTATGAAAGATGTCATAAATTGAGAGACAGTGAGGACACAAGTGTCTGTGTCTCTTCTGCTCTCTCCTCCTCATCTTATAAAGCCGCAAGGATTCCATCAGGGGGACGCCCATCGATGGCCTTGTCCACTACCTGCATGACCGCCCAGTTCCACGTCCAGACCCTGTCGTGGGGTTTCCACCCTCCTGGACCTCATGTTGGAACGGAGGACGCATGAGCACACCAGACCCCAGGGGGCCCTGTGCCACATGTGAGTGTGTCCTCTGCATTCCTGCCCCAGCCCGAGATGACTCCTCTTCCCACAATCATGGAGGGTCCTGCAGGGTGTGCACATCCGCACGCCCCTGTCCAAGGTACCATCTGCCCACTGAGCCCTCACATGGCTTCCCACGCCTCCCTGCCCTGCCTCTGGGCCCCATCTCCTCATCACGCTGCTCTGGACACTCAGGCTTCCCCTGTCCAGTCAGGGCAGGAGTCGCTCCAGACCTTTGTTGCAGCCCAGATACTGAGAATCCACCAACTCTCACCCTGGCTTCCTGGGGTCTCTCCAGGGGCACCCACGGGAGGTGTTTCTTGTTTCCCCAGTGCTGGGGATTGAGCCTGTAGCCTTCTCACTGAGCCACACCCAAACCCTGGGTCCTCTTTAAATTTAGAGTCAGGGTCCTGCTAAGTTGACAAGTTTCCCAGGCTGGGTCAGATTTGCAATCCTCCCGCCTCAGCCTCCCAGAGGGCTGGGATTACAGGCGTGTACCGCCATATACAGCTGAAGTTTCTTCTACATGTCTGTAAGTGAGGAAGGACTTATTTAGTCTGCACAGTAGGCTCTGAAAATGTTCTTAGTAAAGGAGCAACCTGGCTTCTGTGAGTTCCCCGGGCTAGCACGGGCTTCCAGGGCAGGGCTCACCCTGCAGGTGTGACCACCTTGCAGTCCTGAAGGGGGAGTCCAGGAGTAGGGTGTCTGTCAGAGTCGCTCAGCAGAGGCCTTGCGCAGCCTCTGGCCAGCGATGCTGTTGGTGCCCCTTGCTTTAGAAATGTCGCCCGCCTGTCCTCACTGTCACCTGGCATCTCCCTTGCGCACGTGGCATCTGTCCAGGTTCTCCTCTCAGGAGGACGCTAGAAGGATCAGGCCCCTTCCAATCACGTCTGTGGTGGCCTTGCTTCCTGATAGGACTCTGAGATGCTGGGCACTGGGCTCTCAGTCTCTGTCCTCCCTGGAAGGACAGCTGGAGGCACAGGGACCTGCCCAGGAGCAGGTCGGAGACGGGGATGGGCCTGTGTGTGACATCCTCAGTGTGGGGTGACCTGGCCACCAGGATGCCCGAGGACCAGGGAGCTGGCACTGTGGCTCCACTGGAGGTCGAGGGCATTGGGCCCAGGGTGGCACAGGCAGCAGGGCCCTCCAGTGTCTGAGGTATCTGAGGGTGGGGAAGCGAGTGTTGCAGCCCTTTCCCAGCTTCCTGTTCTCTCTGTGGCCTCCGAGAGGTGGGGGCACCACTCACACGGAGCTCAGACCTTCATCTGTGTGCCCACTCAGGTGCCATCACGGCGCTCTGAGCACCCAACCCAGTCCAGCTGGCACCTGGTGCCACTGCAGGGCACACACTCTACCCTAGCAGTGTCCCCACTTCATCCTAATCAGGGCAGAAATCCGACCCACCCTTAACCCATGTCTAGCCAAACTTCACTAAGAGTGGTGGGTGCCTGGGGCTCGGGCTTGGATGTCAGTGTCTCCAGTACAGTTATTGGAGAAGAAGATTGGCTTCTCTGAGGGCACTGCTCTGCACTTGTGCAGTTACCCAGATGCAGAGAGCCTTGTGACCCTGTGTGCGTGCATGTGTGTGCATTCGTGCATGTGTGTGTGTGTGTGTGCGCGTGAAAGGTGGCTGGCCAGGTGGTGACCCTGACAGAAAGAGCTGACCATGGCCCATGGCACAGTGATTGCCAGCCAGGCTTCACTGCCGTGGAGCTCTGGTGTGGCACTGTGAAGGTCGTCCCCTCTGCCTGTGAGAGCAGCATGGTCGTGGGGTGCGGGCAGAGTGCTCATTGACACGCTTGCAGCCTGCCAGCGGCCTTTGCAGACCTTACTGGAGTCGTGGGGTGGCTGGTGTTTTCCTTTGCCTCACAGAAAGGAGCTGGAGGACAGAGATTGGACCTTGCTCACGTCCTTCCCTTCAGCACATAGTGGGCTTTCAGGAGCAAACCTCATGTGAGCCCCATGGCTAACAGGTTCACTAGGAGCCCGGCTGCCTCAGGGAAGTGTTGGCCTTCGCCTGCACGGTCAGTAGTGCTCTGCCCCACAACTGCCCCCAAGTCCCCCGAGCTCCCCAGAGCAGTGTCTGGCCCAGGATGGGCACCCAATGCCTTGTCAAATAGAAAAGTGCCTTTCCACGCGAGAGGGTCGAGTTAAGGGTGCTTGTGCACGTGGACTGTGCAAACCCACTCTGTG
Organism: Fukomys damarensis; assembly: GCF_012274545.1. Lineage (NCBI taxonomy): Eukaryota > Metazoa > Chordata > Mammalia > Rodentia > Bathyergidae > Fukomys > Fukomys damarensis. The sequence continues at coordinate 80,501,249 of NW_022900929.1, forward strand.
TGTTTTGGAAAGAACTTGCACTCATGTCCGGTGATGTGAAGGCCTTCAGGGTGGAAGGGGTCATTTCTGTGAGCTGTGGAGGTGAGCTGAGCCCCTTCTCAACCCAGGCATCTCTGGCCCAGTGTCTGTAAGAGCAGAGTCACTCCTCTTTCGGAGCCCTTCACGTGGGCAGTCTCTGCATGCTACAAAGGTTTCCTGCTTCTTCACCACTTGGCTGGCTCTCACTGGGTGTGGAGAGCGCTTGTTCTCAAGGGAATTTCCAGTATGGCCTGATTTCAAGCTACTATTTCTTCTTGTGCTTTCTCTCCATTATCCCTTTGTTATATATTTCTTGCTTGTTTTGAATTAATTGCATATGTGTGTTCCAGTTTGTTTATTTTTTTGCTAGTTTTAATCCTTAAAGTAGTGATCACTCTAAGGTACATAGCTGACATCTTTAATTTCCCAAGCTCTACTTTTAAAGAATATTATATCAATTCCTGTGTAGTGTAGGAGCTTTACGGAGGACATGTCCAACACACAGTCTTTGGCTCTGCTTTTGACAATAGTTTTACATATGTTAGAAATCCTATGATCGATTCTGTATTTTTGCAATCATCTTTGAGAATAATTGAAGTCAGGAGAAAGCCTTTATTATTTACTGTTACTTTTACCACTTAGAACTGTTTATTTCTTTATATAGATTTGTTTCTCTCTAGTATCATTCTGTCTGAAGACTTTCCTTAAAATCTTTTATAGAGCAAGTCTGCAGTGAGTTCTCTCACACTCTGTCCAATCAAAAGGGTCTTTATTTACAAAGTTCTCACTGTGGAAAGACATTTTCAACTGTGCTTGGCATTGTGGCTTTTTTTGCTTTTATTTTTCTTGCAATATTTTGAAGTTGTTGTTCCATTGTCATTTTGTTTAATAATTTTTGATGAGCAGTTTGCAGTAATTCTTATGCTTTTAAATAACCAACATACTCTTCATACAATATTATTTTCAGCAGTTGAATGTTAATAAGGCTTACTTACCATATTTGGTTTGTTTTTATCTTGCTTTGCATTCTCTGGGATTTTTAGAACTTTAACTTAATATTTTGTTTTTGAAAATTCTCAGTCGACATTTTCTTTAAATATTGCTTTTTCCCTGTTCTTTTTCTCCTCTCCTTCTGGGACTCCAGTTATAGATAAACATTAGACTGTTTAATATTGTTCATAGTTCTTGAAAACTTAGTTCTTTTCCTGCTTTTATATTCTTTTTGTTCCAGTTTGGCTGATTTCTTTTTCTTTTGTTTTCTTTCTTTCTTTCTTTTTTAATACCAGCATCGAACTCAGGACCTTGGGCTTACAAGGCAGGTGGCGGCACCACTGAGCTACATCCCCAGTCCAGTTGGCTGATTTCTACTAACCTGTCTTTAAGTTCATGAATTTTTCTTAGCTCTTTCTAGTTGATTACGTCTGTCAGAGCAATTTTCCATCTTTGATACTGTGCTTTTACTATAACCATTCATTTTACATTTTTATAGTTGCCTTCTTTTTGTTGAAATCTCTATACATTTATGTATAATGTTCACTTTTTCCACTAGATTCTTTAGAATCTCTATCCCAGTGTGTTTCCATGAATTTTTTTCCAGTATGTATGTGTGCATGTATTTGTCTATTTATTTCTGTGGTGCTGTGGACTGAACCCAGGCCTCTCACAGTGGTATATGTGTCCAACCTTTTTTATTTTTTTAAATTTTGAGACAGGGTCTTTCTAAGCTGTTAAGTTGCCTGAGCTCAGGTTTAAATTCTGGACTCACCTGCCCCAGTGTCCCAGGGTGTTGGAATCATCCCTCTTCTCTTTTCCTGCCTGGGAATTTCTGCATTTGGCTCTGGGGATTTCATTTTTGACAGTGGGTAGTTTCCCTGCATTTTTGTATTTCTCACAGTTTCTATCAGGTGCTTTATGGCATGTGTAGGGGGCAGTGGCCAGGAAATACATTTCTAGCTGGGAACAGCTCATCATTTCCTTGCCTTCCTCCCACCCCTGAATCCCCAGACCTGTTCCCTGCATTGACTCTCCTTTCCTGTGGGCCTCTTTCCCTGGGTTCATGCGCACCATGGCCAGAGATGCACCTTGTAACAGTCCACTTAGCCACATCTGCCGATCCTGCAGTGAAGAAACCCCGTCGCCCTTGGATTTGTCTCCCCCTCCCACCTCTCCACCTTCCTCCAGGACCCCTCTGTCTCCTGCCCCGCTGGTTCTGATGCTCCTTCCTTCCATTGCCAAGTACCCTCCACACGGGGATCCCCCTACACCTGGCCTTTACCTCGTACAGCGCAGTGTAAAGATCCATAACCCATCAACGTCATTTTATGGATAAAAACCAGAGCTTTATATTTTAAAGTTCAGGTCCTCCTGTCAACTCAGAAGCATTTTCATGCACCCAGAGTCACCTTTTGCTCAGTATATTGGAGCCACTTCAGAAGCAAGTAAATATATGAAAAAATGTTCCACGTCACTGGTCATTTGAGAGATGCAGATGAAAGCAACACTGAGATTCTGCCTCACCCCACAAAGAATGGCTGCTATCAAGAAATCACACAATAACAAATGTTGGCGGGGTTGTGGGAGAAAGGAACCCTTCTCCATTGTTGGTGGGAGTGCAAACTGGTGCAACCACTATGGAAATCAATATGGAGATACCTCAAAGAGCTTGGATTGGAGGTTCCATTTGACTCAGCCATCCTCTGCTGGGTATCTTTCCAAAAGAACTAAAAGAATCATACCACAGTGATATATGTGCACCCATGTTTATAGCGGCACAGTTTGTAATAGCTAAAATTTGGAAATAGCCCATTTGCCCATCAGTTGGAAACTGGATAATGAAGATGTGGTTTTTCTATAAAATGGAATACTACTCAGCCATAAAGAATGAGAAAGTAGATTCATTCATGGGTAAATGGGTACATTTTGAGGATATACTCCTAAGTGAAATAAATAAGTCACACAAGTGTAAATACTGAATAGTTTCTCTGGTGTGAAAAACTAAAATCATACTCAAGATCCTAACGGGTTAATAGCAATGTGAAACAGGAAGAAAAGGTCTAAAGATGTAGGGACAGTAAGAAGGGTAGGGGAAGGGGAATAAAGGAAAGGGAAAAATATGAGAAAATGTAAAAATGGAATCAAAGTCTTTGTAGGTGGGGAGGGAAAGAGGGGGTGAAGGGAGGTTGGGGACAAGGGGAAAAAATGAGAACCAAGACCTGTCATGTAAAGGTACAAGAACCCAGCAATGAATGTAACTATACTGTATGCATAGAATGTACCAATAAATTCACTAAATAAAATTTAAAAAATTAAAAAAAAAGAATCTCCTCCTCTGAACTCCCTTACCCCAAAGCCTGCGTCACACATACATACCTTTGAGGGGCACCCAGATGCTTACAAAATTATCACCAAGTTCCCCCGTCTCTCATAGCACCAGTTGTAGCCCATTTGCCATGCACGTGGACTCAGGGAGAGTGACATTTTCTTATACTGAACCAGCCCCAGGATAACAGCGGGACTCTTTTCTACAGAAACACATGGAAAAACATCCTGAACATTGGAGAAAGTGCTAAGAGATTCTTGCCTTTAAATGAGGAGCAGTGAGCTTTGTGACGACACTTAACTTTTGATTCCTCCATTTATTTGATAGCTTTCTTTTAAATATACTAATGTGCTTATTAAATAAAACATAATTAAGGAAATAATTCCTAAATGGAAGAATCTTTAAAAAATTATTTTAGATATTTGAACAAAGATTGAGCACAAGAAGCAGAATGTCAAAGATTATTTGAAACCTGTTAGAAAAAATTAGTGGCTGTTTGGAGCTTTTTGTTTTCTGGATGACTTAAAGGGAGGACATTGCCTGGTGGTAAATCTCGGCTTGTTAGATAAGCTGATTCTCTATATATTATCCTGGATGTCGCCTCCTCTGAACTATTTTATGTAGAGAGGGATGGAGAGAAAAAGCCGTGCTGAAATGAGTTGGAATAGTTTAGATAGAAAGAATTTCATTAAGCACTAATCTGGTAGAAACCCTGGCACATGACTGCCCCTAACCTTATACTGAGCAGTCAGAGGCAGCTTTTAAAAACAGCACTGTCGATTCGAAGCCTCCAACGATGGTGCCGGGATCCTGCGTGCGGAGTGACTCGCAAGGGCCTGATTGCAGTTTTGACTCCTCTTTCTCCGGCCCTGCCAGAGTCCCCCGAGGACAGCAGGAAATGCTGCCAGAGCCTGGACACCTGGCCTGATTTCTGAATGCACAGCCTGGTGCCGTGCAGGTTCTGACGGTGTCTGTGTGTGTGAGCACTCGGGCCTTACACAGAAACGGCACATGGACGCCCACATTGATCATCGAGGGCTGGGCTGGCAAACTCCGTTAATTCCTCTTTTTATTCTCACTCCCCCTTTATTTCTGTTCCTGCGTCCCCTCCCTCCCTGCCTTCTCTCTCTTTCCCTTCT
>NW_022900929.1:80505943-80507204 GCF_012274545.1 Fukomys damarensis
TACTTCAGATATGATTATGTTATCTAGATATCCAAAAGCTGTTTAGATGTATTCACATATAACTGTAAAGCTTACTTGCAATTATCTAAGAACTACTAATTGTTCACATAAGTCTTAACTTTCTAGTTATTAATATACACATAAGTGTGTACATTCATTTCTGTTTCCTCCCTCATTCCTTTCCTTCTTTTCTCTTTGCTTCCTTCCCTCCCTTCCTCCCTCCCTCCCTCCTCCCTCCTCCCTCCCTTTCAAGAAGAGGTGCACATGATGACATGTCTGGCCTGACATCAGTGGCTTCACCCATGACGAAAGCTGATTACTTCCTGTTCCATTCATTCGCTCCTCTTTTAAGCTCGCCCTGGTCAGATGAGATGAAAGAGAGAGGCCGAGTAGAGGGAGGGGATGTGGCCCTGGGGTGGAGCACGAGGCCAGCTGAGAGGAGGGAGCAGGAAGAGCGCACTGACGTTGGAGACGGAGGGGCGACAGCGGCCCACGGCTCAACGCGTTTGTGGTGGGCCCGAGACTTTCGCCGCTTCCTATGCAGTGGGGCAGCTGCCCTCGCACCACGGGATCTATGTGTCCTGTAGACTTTTAGTAGCAAACCATTCAGCCTCCTTTAAAAATGCAGCTTTCTAGGGGATGGCAGTATCATTTGTTTTCTCTCTGTGAAAGCCGAAATGTGTATTAGAAAATATTGATTATTCAAAAACCACCCTGGGCCTTTGTGCTCAATTCTAGATAATATATTTCCATTTTTACCTCTCCGATCATAAATTTGAAAAGTAGACTGATCTCAACAATTGTGCCCTTTGCCATTTGACTTTTGGATGCATATGCTCCAAAAATATATGCAAAGCGTTTCAGAATCATGTAACTCTTAGAGAACCATTAAATTCCATTTTTTCTGAAGCCCCCCGAGAGGCTTGCCCCCCACTGGTGAGTCAGCATCGCCACTTTGGAAAGTGTTTGTTTTTAATGTTTTCTCTCTGCACGTGGTCCGATCCTGTCTCAGTACGTTCGCCCAAAAGGTGAAGGACACAGTGTGGGGCTCGGCGTGGAGCCTCGCTCTTCCTGTCTCCTGCCGGAGAAGGGAGCCTGACAACAGCTGATGTGCTCATCGTGCCGCTGTCTGCTAATATATTCCACACTCAACATTACCGCACTTTACATACTTCATTACCGTGCATTGTGTTATTGATTTTGATCAAATCCACTCGGGAGTCAATATTCACAACAGTAAAAGCAGGCTCCGCGGGACCCC
>NW_022900929.1:80507302-80527499 GCF_012274545.1 Fukomys damarensis
GGGCTCACATCCGACGGCGCCAGCCCCGCGTCCTGCCTCGGCCTCTCGGCCTCTCCGTTGGACCGGTGCGTCCTGCAGCCTGGACGTGCTCCGCGGATGAGGACGCCCACGCCGGCTGCTGTTCTCGGGCAGAAAGAGGCTTCCGCAGTCACAAGGAAGGTGACACCTTTGCTGCTACCCCCGGCTCTGTAGGAGGGCCCAGGGCAGAGGATGCGGGGCCCACCCTGCCCACCAGCAGCTGGAGGCTGGCTTCGGAGCGTGACAGCGGCGGTCACTGCCTGCAGGTGCTCCTCAGAGCTCCGCCAGGCCCACCTGGAATAATCTTGCCAGCAGCGGTTTCTTCAAGGTGGACAATGGTCTCTCTAAAAATAAAGCCCTCTATTTGATATTTGTGTCATCATGGGATTTGTCCACTGATTTTAATTTTAGAAGCTGTCACACGAAGCATCATTGGTCCCACCTGAGCTTTTTCAGTGCCTCCTTGGATTTTGCTGTCCAGTTCGCTTCCTTCCCCCTGGCCAGCACAGTGCTGGACGTGGAAGAGAGAGGTCTGTGCATTGTGGTATTGTGCTAAGCCGAGGCTAATGGGCCTCCTGAAGGCCTGGTGGAGATGGGTCTAGATCTCGGCTTTTCCGAACCCTTTTCTGGTCTTTGCATTTTTGAAAATCATGTGACTCACTCGGTATCCCAAATAACAAGCACGGGGATTTACCTATAAAACTGCTGTTCACACTTCATCCTCGGGACACTGCTGCATGCAGACATCAACCACAACATTGGCTTGTACAAAATCAGGACCAAGGGCTGCATAAATTAGTAAATTAGTAACACAGAGAACACGGCAGAGCACGAATACATAGCCAGGCTCTGAGTCTGAGTGTGATGCTCTGTTAGATTTCAGGTAAGGAAAAATGCTTTAAACAAATATAATATGTAATATAGGCTACTGTCAAATACAACATAGAATATTGACAGATTTTATCAGATTAAAGTTAGCATCTTAGTGAACCTTAACAAGACAAGTTACAAATGATGGGAAATAATTCCAACATAAATTAGTAAGAGTAGTAGGAAGAATATGAAAAAAAATTGACAAATGGGTAAATAAAATAAAGAGTGTACAGTAAGAATACATATACGAAGGGACTTTAAGGTCACAGGATATGGGGAATAGGAATTAGTAGTGAGATACTGCTTTGCATTGGCTCAGTCGACCACCCTGATGTTAGAGGGGAGGTGATCAGTGGGAACGCACACACAAGGTGGTAGGGATTTAAGAGTGCACAGAGGATTTGGACGGCAGCTCGACGTTATCTGCTGAAGCTGATCCATGCACGCTCTCGGTCAGGATTTCCTCTTTTACACAAATGCTCAACAGAAATCCTTGTGTTCCCACGACAAGAGTCACAGACAAACATGTACCACCCACATGGCTTTGGGGAATCATTCATTTTATGAACACTTTATTGAGCATCTATTGTAAAGTCAGTTTTCTTAGCACTTTATAAATTACAAAAATGAAGAAAATACAGATTTTTGTCTTGGGGAATATGCAATACAGTCAGCAAGAGATGCAGAGACCAACCTTGCTGGCTAATGTGGTATTTTACAGAATTTTAAGTAAAGTGCTGTGGAATCCCAGAAGAGGGAGGAAGTTTGATAGCTCTACCTGTAACTTGGTACCAGGAGAAATAACTTTGATCAAGGATTGGAAGGTGAGGACAGGGGCAGCTGGGCTCAGGAGGCGACCAAGCTCTTTCCCATAGGTCACATCAAAGTTGCCGGAGACTGGTTCTGGCCAAGGGGGTGGGCAGGCCGGGAGTGGCTTGAGAAGGGTTGGGTGTGGGGCTGGTTGGGGGGCAGCCTGGAGGATCAGTCATGGCTGTGAGGCCCTTCAGAGAGGCCACAGCCCTGAATGAAAACCCAGCACTCTGTGATCGGGGAAGAGCATTTCAGGTCTCCAAGCAGCGGACAGCAGGAAGTCAGCTTCCAGGTCCTTCAGGGGTTGGTGAAGTTGAGCTTTGGGCCTCCCGAGGAGGAGGGAAGATGGAGCCTTCGGGAAGAGCCATGCTCTTCTCTCTTTCTCCAGCCTGTGCTGGGCCTGGAGGAAGCTTAGCCGAGAGGCGGAGCCAGGTGGAAGGAAGAACATCAGAATTTCGGGCTTCAGCCCCTAAAAGTGGAGCAGATGCGGGAGAGGCAGCGGGGAGATGAGGCCTTCCCTGTGGGTGGGCTGGGCAGCAGCGCCCTCCCCCGGTCGATGGCTGAGGCGTGCAGAGGACCCCTGCGTTCCGTCTTGGACACAGCTTCACAGCGGAGGGCCAGTCTCACAGGCGCTGAGCCTGAAGCTGACGCATGGGCCCAGCCGCTAAGAGGGGAGCCAAGACTGGGCGGGCAGTCGACGGAGACTTGACTGGTTACGAAAGCACGAGCCACCCTGGGGCGAGGCGCTCCGCAGCTGTATTTTAGCTCATTATGAAGGGCTCTGGGGGTTTAAGGATGCTGAACCTAAGCCAAGACGTTTTAAAGTGGGAAGAACTTGGGTACGCTCTTCCAGAGCCCTTCCGGCCCTGTCATACACCGCCTTTCTCTGCACTCAGGTTTCAGCGCCTATTCGTAGCAAATATAAGGCAGAACATTTGCCTTTTAATTCCTCGGAATATTTTATAAACCTGGGTAGCGCAGTCCTGCTTAAAATAGACACTTATAGATGGGTTCATCTTTAGCCCACATCTTCCATGACCTCAATTACCACATTAAAATATTGTTAGCAAATTAAGATTCAGATAGCATTTATTACACAAGATCAAGTTCACTTTACAAGTAATTTACATATTGTCACGGACTCTGTGCCAGTTGCTTACGGGTTTGACATTGTTTGTGGGAGAGCAGCCAGCACTAATGCACAGGCTCGAGACGTAATTTATGAGACTCTCCCCTCCGCCGTGGGATACTTAGAACGGCAGAAGGGAAGCCACGCACATGACCAGCACCGTCCTTTTTGGGTCACCCTCATTTAGGAGAGGTCAGTGCAGCAATCCTTCCGCAGGCCCAGTTTTGGGCCAGAGTCCAGAGCCAGCACAATCCCAGAGACACTAGGATGAAGGGACTCAGCTTTCTAGTTCATACTTCAACGCATGCTAATCACCTTTTACCTACATTCAATCTTTTAAATTTTGTCGCCTGTGCCCGGTTCTGGGCAGCACAGGGGTGAAGAGTGAAGGTGTGGAAGGGGCCCGGGTTCAAATCCTGGCTCTGCCATATTTCAACTGTGTGATTGTGGACAGCATGTTGTACTTTTCTGTGCCTCAGTTTCCCCACAGATGAAATAAGAGCAGTTATATGCTTTACCTTATCAGGGTGTTGTGAGAATTAAACGAGTGAATAAAATAATGCCACACTTACGAGAAGCCCCGCGAAAGCTTTAGGTATTTATTACTCTTGGTGTTTCTGAATTCCCTTTCATCTTCTTTTTTCCCCTGTGGCACCGATGTTACATTATTTCTTTTCCCTGGATGTGCTGGCCATCTGGGTGGTGATTACACATTCAGTAGGCCTGCCATTTCCGGAAAGGGTCCTCCTCCACTGGAGTCTGTCAGTTTTCACGATGAGTCAGAGCTCAGGTGCTTAGGGCCCTGGAGGATTCTTTTGCTTTCTGCACCCACCTGTCTTTCAGGCCATCAGCTGGTGGCTACAGGCTTCTTGCTGGAGAATCACTGGTGAACCCAACCTGCTTTATCTTTCTTTCCCTTCTTTCCTTTCTCTCTTCCCCGGGCAGCCCTCAGAGGGAGCTGCATGTAAGGGCCCATAATGCCATTTTTCACCTGTCACTCTGATCACCTGAGTGTCATTATCCAATAGTCGTGGCTGTGTACGTGTGTGACAGGATCCTGTGGAGAATTGGAAATGCTGGTTCGCGGCTCACCAGGCCCAGTAGATCAGAAACTCTGGTGGCCGAGCCCCGAGATGTCATCACAACCCTTCAGGGGACTCTTTCTGCTGCAGCTCAAGTCTGAGAAACCCAGCTCAAGAGGTTCTGCACCCTGTAGCTGTGAGTCATTAGCAGCCCCTGCCGCAGACTCGGAAAGAGGCTTAGACTTCCGGCGCAGCTGGCCAAGAGAAGTTGGTCTAGGATGGGATGCTTTCTGTGTGCTCCTTTCCTTAATTTTAGTAATAGTGTATTACAAAGAAGGAAAAAAAGGAAACAAGGCTTTCATAGCTAAAGAGGGGAGGGGGTAAAGTGAGGGGAGTGGAATGGGAAAAAAAAAGAGGCAGCAAGATAAGTCACGCACAGGTACAAATTCCCTATGATAAGTGTTATTATTCTGTATATATAAAATGTACCAGTAAAATTTTATAAAAGATGATAATAGCTCAGGGTTACCAGAAAAGGAAACTGAACACAAAGCTTGATCCAAGGGCACTGAGAGTTCCGCTGTGAATGAAATGTCCGCACACTCCTCCTGGCTGTGTCCCTGGCTCACCCTTCCTCCCTCCACGGTGCTGCTCAGCTGTCAGAACCTTGACGGTGCATCTTTATCTTTGTGCTCAGATTATGTAATTCCTAGTTCAGATCCATTTAGTTTCTCTTTTTCAGGATGGCCCGTGTTGCTGTGTGTCTGCGGGTAACTCCTGCAGCTGAGTTCTGCACTTCGATGGCGAGGGTAAGGGATTGTCCTTCACTGCTTTGTTCCAGCCCCAGACAGGCAGGCGACAGACAGTGCTTGTGCTGGTGTCCTAGACCTTGAAGAGGCGGCTGCCAGAACAGCTAACTGCCTGGGGCCTAAATCTGTGGAGGGAAGTGGTTTACAGAGCCAGACAGGTGTTCCACGTACGAGACTTAAGGCTGGGATAAGGGAATGTCTCCATGCCAGCCCTCGTACCGTTCCGATCAGTTAATGCTGCCGACTGATTTGTGTACTGCCTACTTTAATGCATGGCCTGTGACAGGGGACGTGACAGTGAGTTTAGAACATAGGCTGTCACCTGCATGTTCATAAAACTGTTCATTTTTACTGGAAGCGTTGTCCGAGGGTTTGCTGAGCATCTGCACCATACAAGGTGCTGCATGTGATGGAGGAGACTGGAAAATGGGGTCCCTGTTCTGTTGGAGCTGGCAGAGGGACTCTGTCCTTTGGTTTACCTTCTCATTATTAAGATCAACCACTTGTTTTAAACTGAAGTGTTTTTCTCTGCTCGAGGCTGTCAGCATAATCCTCATAGAAGGACGGTTTGGTTTCATACCTGATTCTTGCAGTTCACTTACTGTTCGGAGGCCTCAGCCCAGCCAGCCTCCCTTCTTTTTCTTCTTCTTCTTCTTCTTTTTTTTTTTTAAGATCAAGTCTACAATGAAAGCATCAAGTATTATCAGATGGAGCCAATGCTTGACTTTGAATTCATTCTACCAATTGAAGATTTGAAAACGAGAAGGTGAGAAACAGTCCCTGCACTGGATGAGGTCACTGTGAGGCATGAAGTTATCACGGTGAGGACGATTAGAGCACACGTGTGTGGAGATCACCGTCCTCGGGAACAAAGCCGTAGATCCTCGTGGAAAGCCGCCTCCTGCCTGTGGGGATAATCAGGAGGAGTCTGGAGGAGTGGGTGGGTAGCCGCTGCGTGGGATAAGGAGAGGGAATTCTACGCACAGGAGCAGCATTTACAAAGGAGCGGGTAAACGAGCTAGGGTGTTTGAGGGCAGAGGCGAGAAATTCAGAGGAATGAAAAAATCTGAGCTCTGCGTTCAGCAACCACTGCGGGAGCCACTGCAGGCTGGAGAGCAGGGTAGGCGGCGATTACTCAAGAGAAGGCCTCCCACCCGTGCACCCAGAAGGCCTGAGTCTGCAGCGTGGGGAATGACTCCAAGGACTCTGGAGCTCGCAGCGGTAATGAGGAAGAGACAGAGAGACCTGGGGGTGCGCTTGACGGTGCTTAGTAATTGCCCGTGCGAGGGTAGGCGGTTCAGCTCTCACCACACAGATCTGCTTTGCTGTGTGTGCCTGATGATCTGTGCTTCCGCCTCACCTGTTGGAAATTAGTATCGTGGGCACCGACTGTGAGTGTGAGTGTGACTGCCAAGACCGGTGTGTGGCTTCCTGCCTCTGGCAAGACTCCGCCTTCCTTTGGAGGCCCACGCCCACGACAATTATCGGCAGCCTGTTTGCCCCAGACTTTGAGGCTGAGGCTGCAACTTTGTCAGTAGCCATTATTTCCGTATTGATTACGAAGCAGTCAATGCAGACACCAAAGGACCAATCTCATTCTTCAGGCTTGCTGCTCCTACACCCTAACTGTTCAGCTACTGCCTGGGTGGAGCATGAGAGCCGGTATTAGATCCATTTAGCCATAGCCTCGCCATGTGCCTCGGACTCCACAGCGTCCCCGCCTGCCCCACTGTGATCCTCTTATCTCCCAAGATGCTTTGCCGCCGAGCTCCTGTCCCCCCAGCCACAGTCTGTCCAAATTCTCGGACTCCAAGCTGCAGGAAGCCAGATCTTGGCTGCAGCCACCGTTCTGTTAACCTCGTTATTTGACGCAGGACACGGACCGCACTTATGATGCTCATACCTCCATTCCACACACAAATTAGACACTTGCTCCTTTTCTCTGTCTGCTCTGTAATGACCACGGCTGCGGCCTCAAAGCCATGACTTCACTGGCTCACAGATATGTCTCGGAGGCCAGACATGACCAGCGGAGAAAGGAGGAAATGGCCGGCTTTTCTCTTCTGTCTTTTCCCCCAAATCATTTATTGATTGTACTTATTTATTTAAAATGTTTAATTAGCCTGCGTTTGGGATGCATAATGAATACCCTCATGGGGAATCGGTAAGCATGCGTCTCATCTGGATCCTCTTTACTTCCTCTTCCTCGCACCTCCCTCTCAGCTATCCCTGCCTCCAGACCCTCTCCCCAACTCCACAAAGCGGCCTTTCGTGAGATAGAAAAACAAGCAGAGCAGAGGCAGTGAATTCTGGTGCCTCTGGGCCATGTTTTAGTAAATGCACTGTTTTTCTTCAAAATGTTAATAATGACCTAGTAAAGTCATTACACAAAGTATGATATTTTCAGGGCAATAAAGGGATGGGGTCATTCTCTATACGCCTGAGGGGACCTCTGACCTCACTGGGTGGAATTAGCACCCAGAATTTCTCTATAGAGCTGTACCTTGGCTGCATATTGCTCACACATTAACCGTGCAAGACCAATACTGATTTGCATGGAGTTCCGAAGTCTTGTTAGGGCCCCACCTGACATTGCTCTCGCAGTGCCCTCATGCAATCTGTGGGCTTCTGCTGGGCCTCCATTTCCTTTCTGATTAGCCCTGATGCTTTCCTCTTCTCCTCCCTGTAACTCTAGGCTGCTGTGGAAAAGTCTCATATTCCCTACCAGATTCCTTGGCTAGACCATTTATGAAAGCTCAGAATAACAGACTGCAGTGATTTCTTACAATTTTATTTTAATTTCAAATGAGTGATAAGTCTGCGAAGTTAATTAGCGCAATCAGTAATTAAAGGAAGTAAGGAGAATAAAAGGTGACGAAGGGGTTGCCCACTGGCCCTCCCAGAGGACCTCCTGGTTGGACCCATCGCCTCACACAGGCCCTGCTCTTACGAAGGTGTGGAAGACCCCCAGCCAGGCCTCAGGTGGAAGTGGGGTTTGCTGGGCTTGGTGGAGGTTTGAGGGAAAGGCAGAAAGTCTGGAGCAGAGGTGTGGAGAGGCAGGGATTCTTCCCAGTTCCGGGAACACAGGAAGTCCAGCTCAGCTTGGGGCTCTTGACAGCAAGGTGGTGTTTCTTAGGCATTTTTGTTTCATTCTAAGGAAACCCACTGGAAGCTGGATGTTGGCAAAAACAAGAACAAACAAAAACATGGCCCAGGCCCTCAGATCACTCACAGACAAGTCAAGTTTAAACATCCAAGAAGCAATCAAGGCCACTAAACACAGATTACAAATACTTTAGGGTTTAAATTATATTTTCACACAGATGATCATAAAACAACAGCAAGATACAGGATGACTCTCGTGAAATGCCCGTGTTTTCCTTGTGAAAACGACGCAGTCCTACTGTGAATCCTGCAGCCAGGAACTCGGAGCGGAAGCAGTGCAGGTGCGAAGCGGGTGAAGGAAAGTGGGCGCAGCTCAAGCCCGGAAGGGAGGCCTGGGCCCTGACTGGCCGCCACTCGCTGTGGGGCCTGGAGAAAGCTGTGCCCCTCCCGTGGGCCTCAGCCTCCTCACTGGTAAAGGGAAGAAACTGGACACGGCCAGTGCTCTTTCCTCTCTGCCATCACCTCCGGGCCTCCGGAACATTCCCGTGCGTCCTCATCTGCGGACGGCTACTTCAAAGATTGTGCTCGGCAGCACACGTGCTGTACCTGGCTCTCCAAAGCCAGCATTCTCATTAGATGATGGCCATCCAGGGGACGCGGTCATCTTCCTTTGTCCATTCAGCAAGTACCTCCTGTGCACCGGCATGGTGTGTGCATGGGATGCACCCTAGAGGCTTGGAGGACGAGACCGCTGCCTCCAGGAAGCCGGCGTCCCAGCAGAGAGAGGCGGACCACGAACCACATCAAATACATTAATTTTGAACACTTGCACAGAGTTCAGCTTCCCTGCCAGTGCAGGTGTGGATGGCAGCTGAGACACAGGTGGAGGAAGGGTCCTGGGTACCGGGTTAGGTGAGCAGGAGCTCAGAGGTTGCCCTCAGCTGACTCCTGGGCAGAAGCGGTTTGGATAGAAGTAGTGTCTCCTGGCGATCAGTTTGGCCTGTGCCTCGCCTGGTTTGGAAGCAGCATGGAGCCGTTTTTTAGGTGCAAGGCCAGCGCCTCCTGAAGGTTCCAGGAGAGCACAACTCCAGAGCAAAATCATTAATCAGGCAAAGATCCAATAGATTTAAATGCCCTGTTTCTGATTGCTTGCTGTGAGGAATACAGTGGCATGATTTAAAACGATGATTTAACGTAGCAAGAGGAGAGGTACTCTGAGAACCGAACAGTGCAGGTGTAGAGTTGTAATAAAATTAGTCTATTATGTCCAAATTGACTGCCAGGGCCTAGATTTACATGATGTTTATGATATCAGAATATCTGACAAAAATTGATGTTGCTATTTATCCCTCCATAAATTACTCACACAGCACTATTATGATGGCTTCTAATTAAAGTGGAACCAAACCAACTGACCTTGAAATTCAAAGGGCTTTGAGACCCAAAATGCACCCACACTGGGAGGGCAGGCTGCAGTTACCTGGGAAGAGGTAAGACATTGGGGTTGGTGATAAAAATCAGCTAAGGCTTCTGCAGGAGCCAGGACGAGCTCCACCTGCAGCGACAGTGGCGGCACGAGTCTGCAGCCACCAAGTCCTAGGCTGCACACCGAGGGCGTTAGAAATTTACTGTTTTTTCCAGGCAAGAAACACTTGCTCTTTTGCTTTTGAAGTTCAAAAGAGACCATTGATTCAATCAGAGGGCCTACTTTTGTTTAATTCAAAATGTCTATTTCATAATAATTTTTATTTACTGAAAAGTCATAGACTAGACTTTGTGCTCCTTGAAGGGGAGCTTGTATTCTATTCATTGCTACTAATCTATGTAACACCCAGCACCAGACCAGGTGGGCAGCAGTGTGCTGGAGTTCGATCTGTTTCTAGAAGGCGGCAAAGCTCTGGCTCCCGGGTCCTCCTGGTGAGGCTCCCTTTGTCCTCTGACTTTGGCTTGCTTTGCCCCCTGTTAACAGCGAGACACTGTGCTCTGACGAGCGCATTCAGGGTGGAGAAAATGTTAGACGTCGGCTGCACACTGTTTGGAACAGCAGTGAAGGCAACTATGGGGACCTAAGTGAGCACAGGTGAAACCTACTGGTCGGTGTGGGGCCGGGACGCCTGGGCTCCTGTGCATTTCTGGTACGGACTGCGGTGTCCCTGAGCCAGCTCTCTCAGGCTGCGGCTCTTACTCCTCCGCTGTAAGCGAGCTCCTTTCTCCAAGGTCCCTTCCCAGCCTTATGCTCCCCGTAGAACCCGAGAAGCCTGCGCGGTTCCTCCATCCACACTCTCTTCTGTTCTCTGCTGTCACCCTTGAACACTGCAGTTATAAAAACTAGAGATGGTGAGACACAGTTACCACCTACACCACTGTAGTTTTTGATTAATGCTGTTAACCAAAGATTTGTTGCATATTTAAAGCTCATCAATCATGATTTTCACTCATGCGCGTTTTTGGCAATTCAATTCCAAATCCTCCTAGTCTTTGTTCTGAAAGGTTCCTATCTGCATTTCAGAGAGGGCTGTTCAGTGTTGTTATAAAGCCTCATTACTTTTTAATACAGACTTGGCGGAGCCTTCTCTGTTGGACTGTATCATGCGACTCCCTATTAGCTGGACATTTAATACTATATCGTTTTTATACAGCTCAGTATTCTCCGTTCTTTTATTTGCACTTTGGAAATGTCTCAGGAAAAGAAGTTGAAAGATGATATTTCTTTCAAATAATTCTCCCCTGGCTCAGGAAGGCAATGCTTTAAAGATAATTAAACAAAACATACTACCATTTTCTCATTCTTACTAGTTTAGGGAGAGCCTAGAATTAGGGAGAACAAATAACTAAGTGATCCAGAAAAATGATGATTAAAAAAATCTTTCAAGACCATCCTCATAGGGCTCATATTTTATGCAATTTTTCTGAAGCCCCCAAGGCACCCTCTCTTATTCCACTTAATAAGGTTGCCCCTACCACTCTTTAAGAAGAGGAAATGCTCTCAACTACTACTCACTGTGTTTGTTGCAAAAAAAAAAAAAGACCCTCAAACATTTGTACAATTATCTGACACAATCACCCAGGTGACAGATAGGGTTAAACATTTGCAGGCTGAGTTCTCTTTTAGAAACGTATGCCTCCCTCGTGTCTGCCAAAGTTCCCATGGCCTTAGTAACTACTTCACAATTTAGATGGCCTAGTCCCTCACTGTCAGGGTAACCACATAAGCCTAATCCTAGTGGCTGAAAACAGCAGTTGTTTTGCCCAGCAAAACAACTGGATGAAGCATTTAGGGGACCTTATCGCTGATCAGCCTGGACAGCAGCTGGAAGATCTGCTTCCAAAATGGCTCTGTCCTTCACATAGAGTGTCTCTCTCTCTCTCTCTCTCTCTCTCTCTCTCTCTCTCTCTCTCTCTCTCTCTCAGGCCTTTCCATGCACCATGGACTTCTTATAGGGCAGCTTGCTTCCCTGGAGGAGAAACTGCTAGGCTTCTTCTAACTTACTCATCCCAGGATACTGTACCCACCCTATTCTATTGGGCAAGACACTCATTGGGGGACCCTTTGGGGAACCTCAGAGCCCCCCTGGACTGGACTCTACTCTAGTAGAGAACAGCCTGGGCAGGCAGGGTGGGAAGGACTTGTTGGAGCCCATCGTGGAAAGAACAGTAGGGAAAGAGTCAAGAGGTTAGGGTTCAGAACCCCACCCCCTGCATGGTGACTTCTCAGTCTTCCTGTGGCAAACTTTTGTCTGAGTCTGACTTCCACAGTGACAGTAACAAACAGGATCCTCGATCAGAAGAGCATGCCAGCCCACACACATTCACCAAGACCACCAGGAAGAAGGGCGGGATGGTCTCATCATTCTGAAGTTTTCTCCCTTGCAATAAAATCCACTAGGCAGAAAAGAAGGGGCAATGCAGATTCTAGCAGTCATTCAGATTCTGTGCCGACCTGAAGCCTGGGGACATAAGAATCAGGGAGTTTCCAAAATACCCAGGCTTTGGAAAATCTCATCCTTCCTGTAACCTGGGGCCTCAGCTGGGGTCTCAGCCTCTGTGAACCCTGTAAACATCTCTTCAGCCCCTTCCAACACTGCAGCTACTTAAGCCAACTGTAGTTTACTTATATGTACACTATGCTTTTCTCACTGTAAGCAGTTTACGTGAAATACACACCATACCAATAACTGTGTCCTCTGTGCTTTCTGTGTCTGCTTGAGCTCCTGTTCTGTGCAGTTGCCATCTGTGACTTTGGTTCTTACATGATGAAGATTGCAGCAGTCTACCGGTTTCCCCACAGTCTTCTCATTCCTGCCCCTGGGATCTGGTCCCTACTAAGCTTCACAAGGCTGGAGTCTCCACCCCTGTGCCTCTGTCACAGTGCCAACTTATTCCAGCAGCCTCTCCTGTCCAGTAGGGTTGGGATCCAGGATGTTCCCAAAGCCTCATGGCGTTGAAGGCTTGGTTTATAGCTGATGGGACTTGGGAAGCTAAAGGGATCCTGGAGGGTGTAATTTCTTCAAGCAGATTAATCCACTGT
Organism: Fukomys damarensis; assembly: GCF_012274545.1. Lineage (NCBI taxonomy): Eukaryota > Metazoa > Chordata > Mammalia > Rodentia > Bathyergidae > Fukomys > Fukomys damarensis. The sequence continues at coordinate 80,519,597 of NW_022900929.1, forward strand.
TGAGTCTATAGTTCAGTGTGCTGGTTTCTAGGTGTGCACCTTGGAAGGGACTATCTTGTCCCTAGGCCCTCCTGTCTTTCGGCTTCATGACTGCCATGAGCTGATCAGCTTTCTTCCATCATAAGCTTCTTGACTTGGAGACAGTACACTATGGACTGAAGCCTCTGAAATAATGAGCTGAAGTTCTTCCTCCTTTGAGATGTGTGTGCTGAGTATTTTTTCCCAACAAAGGAAAGGCGAAGACTAAGGCACCACCCCAAGCACACGATGTTTTCCTGTCTTCTGTCCTGGAGTAGACATCTCCCTCAGCACTGATCTATCTACTTTTCACATTTGTTTGCTCATTTATTGTCTCCAACTTTCACTGTTGTACTTCCAAGTCCACGTTCCTGGTACCGACCATCTGAGTTAAGTGCATAGTATCTATCTGTTGAATAAGTTAAATGACTGCACAGAAATATGAAAATACATTCGCTGTCATTTAATCAGCACCACATTGAGAAGGTCTAGGTGACACATCAAAACAACACAAGTAATATTTAACTAAAACTGATTTCTTCTGTGAGGAGCATAACTTCTTACTGAATAGTAAAATAAACTGCACTTTAGAATTCAAATTACAGTACACCATTATGAGGAGAACACTCACAAGCAAGAACTGAAACATGTAATAGCACTTAACATGGTATTTCATGTTGAAAAGATATTCTCTTACACTTTTGGCGTGAGTATAAATTAGTAAAATCACTTTGCCAATATGCACCAAGACCAGTAAGAAGAGTACTTTCTTTTACTCAATAATTCTTTTCAGAGACCTCATCATATAGAAAAATCTGAAACAGAAAAAATAGTGTGCATAATAATATTCATTGCATTATTGGACATAAAACTCTATCTGCCTAACAACTGTGGAGTGATTTAGTAAGATGTGACATGCCTACATAGTGAGAAATTACTTTCCCTATAAAAAGTATGTTTACAAGACCGAACTAACATTGGAAACTACTTATGATGTAATTTCCATGTGTAGAAAGCCAGAGTACAAAATTGTATCTATTTCATTTTGACTATGCCCCAAAATAAGTGTGGAAAATGTTCAAAATGAACTATACCAGCAAGCTTGCTGTAGCTATTACTGAATAAGCAAGGGAAGTTACAGGTTATTTTTTTCTTCCTTATGTATTTTTCAAATCTTTAAAGATGAGCATATATTATTTTCATAAACAGAAGAATGAAAGTGTAATCACAGATTTGAGCCATATTATTGAGCAGGACCCTTTTAGTAACTGTGATAATTGGATAAAGGACTTCAAGTCCAACTCGCCCTGCAGGCAGGACCTGATGGTGTGCCGGCAGAAGACTAAGAACTGGTAAGTGGTCAGTTTCAGCCCAGGGAAGTGACTTACTGTTTGATTTTCCTGGTGTATGTCTGCATTTTCAAGCTAACGATTCTTTATTTCATGTACTTATGTCCTGCAGAGTTGAAATCTCTTGTCTGTTTTAGTTTCAATGGGGAATAGGTTAAACTATATAAAAGTGCCACTATTTTGCCTTTCCTGGTCTACAAAAATGGCATTTTCATATATTTAGCTGAAAACTTTCTGTGACAATTCTTGAGGTAACAGCAGTGCCAGTGGTGTTTTGTAATAGTATGTGCTGACATTTTAATTTTTTTCTTTGTAAGTAGTGTTGATGTTTGTCTTCAAACAAATGACTATTCACATCCAGGCTTGTTTGGCAGAAATGAAGTTTCTATGCCAATTCAGAGAGGGGAGAGAGGTTGAAGAAGGGAAGAGAGGTGACAGGGACGTTCTGTGATACATCACATCTGAGTAATGGGATCTCAGTCTATGTTTTAAAAAGTGCTGCTGCTCTTCTATCAATAACACCTCATGGCTCACAAAGCATGGTCTCGTTCATTATCTGATTTAATCCTCAAAATCTAAGAGGCACATCATTTTGTCCTCATTTTACTATTTCTGAGTGACTGTGATTTACTATAAGGTCAGGCAGCAAGAAAGTGAGAAGTTGGCATGGTAAACTGGGTCATCCATCCATATGACAGAAAACATATCTGCGCATGGATATGTTAGTTCATTTACGCATGAAAGGAAATGTTAATTTTGGAAAACTGTATTACAGCCAATAGTTGATATTTGGAAATTAATACTTTCCAAAAATAATTGTTGTCAAAAGTTTGTCCTATGTTTCTCTTAAAGTATACCCATGTTCATCACGGTTAGCTAAATTTTTGTGTTTAAATATTCTGTGATTGTACATTTGTATTTACACACACATGCACACCGTTGAATTAACAAAAAGAACAGAATCCATTTTTAGGACGACTGTTCTGGTCAACGTGGGGATTGATTTGAAATTGAAATGCAATTGAAAATCTATACAGCAGTCTGTGGAGTATGGATTTTTAAAATGACTGTTTTCCAAACTGCATATTAATATTTGAGGGGAGAAAGCATCTTTTATTCTTAGAAGTCCTCGGAAGAGGCCTCCTTGGAGGGTCATTTCCTCTGTCTGACTCCGGCAAAGATGTGGTTTAGAGGGAAAGCGCAGCTCAGAGCCCAGGGGCGCGAGCTGTGGAGCCTGCAGGGGCGCGTCCTGCGGCCAGGCTGAGGAGGAAGAGATGCCTACGAGCATGCACTGCCCTCCTGGGGGTCGCGGTGTCAGGGCTGCTGGGAGGAAGCTGCCGGCCCTGCCCCTGCCGCTCCGCACGCCCGTCTGCTGGTTTCCGTTTGTCTGGAGCCATGTGAGCAGCACCGCAGCAAGGCTTTCTCATGACGCGAGGAGCTGTACCATGGTTCAGGGAGGTTACCGCCGTGCTGGGCTTTTCTGGGTATAATTTTAGTAGGGGTCATAGGCCCTTAAAGAAATAAAAAATATATAACTTTCATTTTCATGTCTTGGTCTCATAAATGTTTTCTGAAGGGAAAAAAAAATTTTGTTTTTGGTACCGGGGATCGAACTTGGGTCCTTGAGCTTGCGAGGCAGGCGGTGGAACCACTGAGCTACATCCCCAGCCCTGAAGGGAAAAATTTTTATGGGAAAATAATTTCCTCCTCTCTTCTCAAAATAGCCTGTTTCGCCTCAGAAGAAGCCGGTGCCTCTTTCAAACTGAGCTGGGAGTGCAGAGCTGCTCTGAGCTGTCAGGGAAACGCCTTTCACGGGTCAGCGTGAGGTGTCCCGGCGGAGAGTCCTTTTGAGCCATGTGCCTGACCTTGGGTGTCCTTGAAAGCTCCTAACTCGTTGTCCTACATGTAGGCTTCACCATGCACGTTCATTGTCATGTGGAAAATCTCTGTCGTTGGGTCTATAAAGGTACCTCGCAGCGCCCGCCCGGTGTCCCGTCCCCAGCAGGCGTCTTCCGGGAGCAGCTCTCGGAGGCGGCAGGTGGACCCGAGCCGGGTTGTAGCAGGACTCACGTCCGCTGACACAGCTGCAGAGTCGCGGGACCCCAAGGGCGGGATCGGGCCGCGCGGCCTTGCGGGGCACAGGACCGCCTGGAGCGGATGTCCGCGACGCCAGCTGGGCGCCAGGCTCCGGCCGCAGGGGACCTGGCAGCTTAGGACAGACCCGCTGGCTCCTCTACGGCCTCTGTGTGGTTCAGTTCCCGCGCCGCAGCCCCTGCTGAAATCATCTCTGGGTTAGGCCCAAGTACTAGTTTTACAAGATACTCTCCCAAATATTTAAGGCGAGGGAGGAACTAGCCATCTCACGTCATATTTTATTCACACAAGAGAAACAAAACAGAAAAACGCAGAATCTTCAGTATGGTGCCAGATCCTGCGTGACTCCTGTTCCCACAGACCAAAAAGAAAATAAAAAAAAGTTTAAATCCTTTAACCTAACATCTAAGGTAGCTCATTATCAGGCTTACGTTTTATGTCTTGTAGACCACATTCCGGGAGAAAACTGGATCTTTGTTTTCACCAACTTTGAACTGCAATTTTCTTGGAGTACGAAGGCGGAGGTCAAGCGGGTACTGGTGCCTGTCCTGAGAAGTGCAGGGCTTTTCCTGCACATAGGCGCCTCTTGGAGTGTGTCCTTAGCGCCCTCTTCGAGAGCCCTGTGCAGTTAGACCCACCCGCCCCTGTGAGAGCCCTCACGGGTCATATTTTGAGTACTTTGATAATCGGATTTGGCACCCTTGCTTTCATCCTGCCTCATCTACTGCATTAGACCGGAAAGAGCGCTCCTGGGAATCGGCAGCCATGAAGACGCCCACAGTGCCGAGGGGCTGACGTCTGTGCTGTCGGAGCCTGAGCGGACGACGTCCTGGCCTCACCTGAGGTGCTGCTGCCCTTGCGTTCCTGCGCCCTCGCCCTGCAGCACGGGGCTGCCGGGGTCCCGCTGGTTGCCATCAATTGGCCCTTATATTCTCTCAGAATGCATTTTTTCATTCCCATTAATACTTATCTCATCCTGCTTTTATTCTTTTTTTTTTTTTGTACCGGGGATTGAACTCTGGTCCTTGCGCTTGCAAGGCAGGCCACCGAACCGCTGAGCTAAATCCCCGGCCCCCTGCTTTTATTCTAATTAGTAGCTTTCTTCTGTGTCTCTCTCTGGAGGATAAACTTCTTGGTGACAGGAGTGTCCTCTTACTGAGTTCTTGTCTGATTGTTGGACCCAGCTTAATGCCATTGGCTAATGTGTCTCTCTTGGCCCCTCTGGGGCTCGCTCAGCCTTGCTTCTCCGTGCAGAACAGGCCCGGTGTTCGTGAGTGTGCTACCTGCGCCTGGACGCGTGGTCCGCAGAGGAGCAGCTGTGTGAAAGCTATTAGCTGTGTGGCTCGAACCCTGTTTCTTTTCTTCTGCTCGATCTGTCAGTCAAGGTCTGTGCTTGGATGGTGGATGCGTCAGTTTTTTCTTTTGGTTCTGAAATTTGCCTTTATGTACTTTCCTCTAATAATGAGGACAAGCAGAGTCAGAGTGGGTTTACCTGCCTGATAAACAGCCCATCGGCACCCGTGCACGGATCACGGGCCTACCTTAATATAACCCAACCGTCTGCTGGTTTCAGATTTTACCACTACCTTTCTCTACGCATTTTCTTTTTTTCTTTTCTTTATTTTTTGGTACCAGGGATCAAACTCAGGCCCTTGTGCTTGCAAGGCAGGCAGCAGAACCACTGAGCCAAACCCCAGCCCTCTCTATGCATTTTCTTTCAACTTCTCTGTGTCATGTTGTTTTAGATGTTTCTGTGTAAAGTAAAAATTGCAGAAATTTGTGCTTTAAAAAGGTTTTTGGAAATCATTCTCTTGCATCTGTCAGTCTAGGCAGGTAGCAGTACTTGTGGTTACTGGTAGGTTTTAATTCATTTCTAACATATCCTTTTGTACTGTGCCTTGCTTTTTAAAAGACTTTTTTCTCTCTCTTTAAAAAGAAATATTTTGTCCTTACTTTTTCCTGTTTTAATCCAGAAAGTTTGGGTTCTATCTTAGCCATTCCCAAGAGGTTCAGGATTCAACAGACTAGATTCATTAATGTCTTTACCTTCCTTTCAAATAATGCTAGGAAAGTAAGAGCTTAACCCAGTCCTCTCCTGCTTATTTACTTGCCATTATTTTCATTTTACCTACAATTTCTCACCTATTTTCTGCTACTTTCTCCTTTGGTTAGATTGTTGTGTTATCTTAATTTTGAATTTATAATTTCCCTTACTCTTTTTGGTAAAAAATCATGTAATTAAAAGCCACCCTTTCCTCCTTTTATATTATTCTACTGGATATAGAATTGTAAGTCGAAAGTGGTTTTCTCCAAGGATTTGGGCAACATGGTACTGCTGAGTAGGGGCTTTGGACCTAGTAAATCCATCCTTCCTCTTCCTCTTTAGGCCCTTGGTCCCCTTGCCCAAGCTGGCCTTCCTCCCCCGCGTCCTGTGCTCTCAGTGTCTAGGTGTGGCTTATTCTGCTTGGTGTGTGCCGGGTTCCTGATTCCAGGGTCTGGTGTTTTCCATTCTCGGTCTCCGGTGTATGGCAGACACCAAAGCCCAGCCCGCTCTCCTCTTCTGGCCCCTGGCTGGGCAGTTCGGCTGTCTGTGTTTCCTATCTCCCAGGTCTGCTCACATGGCTGCTCCATTCTACTTCAGCATTTCTTTCTCTCTGTCTTCCAGTTCAGTACTCTGTCTTTATATTTATCTACTCTACTTAGCACATATATTAAATGCATTAATCCATCTTATTCTGTGACCATTAGAGCCAATGTGTTGTACTTGCAAATATAGTACCAGAGTGTGTTGTTTCTGTAGATTCTGTATTTCCTAGAATAGTTAGTGATTTTAAAAAATATTGTGAACATGTACATTATGTACATATTATACTCACATATACACATATATGGTTAATTGGTGGTACTGGATTTAACCCAATGCTTTTTTACTGAGCTGCAGTCCCAGCCTGTTTTTAATTTTTAATTTTGAAACAGGGTCTTGCTAAGTTGCTAAGTTACCTAGGCTGGGCTCAAACTTTTGATCTTCCTGCCTCAGCCTCCCAGAGTTCTTAAATTACAGGCATGTATCCCCATGCCAAACTATGCGTTCATATTTTTGGACTTCTTTCCCTTAGTGTTTCCTGTTACTGCTGCAACAAATTACAATAAACATGGTTGCTTCAAACAGCAGAGATTCATTCTCTTGCAGCTGCTGAGGTCAGAAGTCTGAAACGGACTTACTGCACGGAAGCCAAGGTGTCGGGGAACTGCACTTCCTCCGGACGCTGTCAGAGGTGACAGGTGCCCCGCCACGTCCTGCTCCAGAGCAGGCGTCCTTGTGCTCCCTGACCCATGGTCCCATCTTCCATCTTCAGGCCAGAGGTAGCGTCTTCAAATCGCTCTGGACACCCCCGCCTCTCCCACATGTTGAATCTCCTCTGCCCCTCCCTCGTCGTGGTGATTACGACCGGTCTGGGCCCCGCTTGGATACTCTGGGATATTTTCTCCATCTCCAGATCTCAACCTAATGGCGTCCGCAGGCTCTGGCTGCCTACTGCCATGTTCTGTGGCTCTGGAGGGTGGAACAGGGTCGTCCTGTGTGGCTGTCCACAGAGAGGGCCTGAGGCTTCCAAGCGGTGCTTCCCTCGGTTTGCTAGAACTGCAGACCCAGAGTATAAAGTAAACTCAAACGTGTGCTTCCCTTGGCCCGAGAGTCTGCACCTCAGCTGCGCTTATGTAATGCAGCTCACGGAGAAATTCCCTCTTCCTCTCCCCCTCAGCTGCCTGGCTTCAACCCCGAAGCGCCTGGCTGGTCCCTCGGAAGATGACTTGTTTCTGTTCCCCATTGATGAGGTGCCCCTTGAAATCGCAGCTGCAGCTCCATCTTCTGACCTTCTCAGGACTCGGATATGTCTGCTGCCTCCTGGACAGCTCCATTAAGCTCCAACAGGAGACTTCCAGAGGGCGTGTGTGTCTCCAGGCCCAGTGTACCTTCCAGCCCTCTTTCCAGGCCAGTAGCACTCTGTATCTTCCGTCTGATTTCTGAGAAACCCTTTTAGTTTTCTGCCAGAACAGCCTGTGTTTCACTGCTTGCAGGAGTATTTTCACCAGTGTCCCTGACTGTGCTATATTGGCAGAGAATTTTCTGAGTGTAGTTTATGGTGTTGGCGGATGGGAGTCAGGAAGTGAAAGAGCAGCCAATGTATCCCTCTCCCCGGCATCTAAGACACCATCTGCCAAGCTGTGACTGAGAAATCAAATTACATAAAGGCCTAGCAGAGTGGGGCTTGAAGGGATGTGACCGCTGCCAGGCTGTGATGGGTTATGCGGCCCGGGAGTCTGACTGCCTGGGTGTGGGGATGGCACAGTCCGAGGGGCTGCGGATCTTGTGAGCTGAGGATTCTGTTCTTGTGTGCGCAGGGCTGCCTCTCCTCGGCTCCCCTCCCCTCTCCTCCCCTCCC
>NW_022900929.1:80527633-80626154 GCF_012274545.1 Fukomys damarensis
CCCCTCCCCTCTCCTCTCCTCTCCTCTCTGTCAGCTCAGCCCAGCTTCTGAACTGCTGAGGGTGACTTAGGGCTCCATGTGGATGCTGGAAGAAGGAAGTGTGTGCAGTGTCACCTGGTCCCCCAGGAGTGTGGGGACCTTCCTTGTGCCACTGTCCTCATCTAGGGAGGGACAGGTGAACTCTGGACCTGAACACCTCCTGGGCCAGTGTTTGCTGGTTGTAAAGCCAGAACGGAAGGGTTCATCCCCTTCTCCTTCATGAAGACAAAAGGTGTTGGCTCATGGGGCGTTGTGCAGACAGGGCCTGGCGCAGACTAACGGGCAGTGCACCCTAGCATGGTGTTACTGCTCTTTCCATCCAGAGCCAAGACACGGGAGCCTCCTTTCCCGACACCCCAGGCCCTGTGTTCTGAACTGCATGGCTCTAAGAGGGATGGCAGCGGCTCATCCTGTGCAGACCACACCCAGCAGGTGAACCGCGGCCTCAGGCACTGACCAAACCCAAGTCTGTGAAAGAAAGAGGAGGATCAGAAACTGCAGCTCCGCACCCACAGCTGGGCCGGGTTTCCTGGAGACAGAGAAGCTGACAGCCTGAACGGAGGGAGATAAAGCTGTTGGGAATGGACGTTAGGAGTGGAGCACAGTGATTGCAGAAGTGAGCAGGATTCTCAGCCTCTTACTCAGCCACAGATCTGACGTCCCACTTGCGTTCTGTACCAGTCAGGGCCGAGGAGGAAATAATGCATCCCAGATAGCCTCAAGGAAGCAATAATAAGGTAGAGAGGAAGCAAAGGTAAGGTGAGGTCAGGAGACCCAGGAAAGGGTGCCGAGGCAGCTGGAGACTAGTACTGGAGGAACATGTTATCATCACAAATACAGAAGCGGGTGGTGTGTGGCTGGATCCCAGAGGAGCAGGGACCAAAGCAGCGGGCAGTGACCCTCCATCTCCTGACTCCATCCTCTGCGTCTGCAGGTGCCTCCCACTGGCTGAACCTGGCTGGGAACCTGCCGGGGGAGGGGGAAAGCCTCCTGCAGGGGCAGAACGTGCAGGGAGTAGATGGGCCACTGCTGCTCCTCTGGAGCTGACTCTCTTTCTGCGCTGGACGCTCTCCTAGTGTTGCCGACACACGGCCTCCTGTCAGTGTTCTGTGGATGTGTGCGTTGACTGGTTCGTGTGGCATCACAAGAAAAGCACCCCGTTTGACCCAGGAAACCCAAATTCTGTCTGTTAAAGAAAATATCTTTAGCCGGGGATTTAGCGGCCTGAACCTGAGTTCAATCCCAGGTACCAAAAAAAAAAAAAAGGAAAGAAAGAAAATCCCTTTAGACAGACTGCACTCACTCAGGACTGTTGGCGTAAACACAGGGACGACTGCAGAGGAGCTTTGCGGTGGAGGAGAGCATTGGCGCTCAAGGCTGAATACGAGGAAAAGCAAGAATTGATAGGACGCGGTGCATGCAGCGTTACTGGGAGGATACGGGGAGATTCCGACCAAAGGAGCTGAGCAGGATTCTGGAGAGCGTAGGCCAGGATAATCCGACCTCATCTGGAGCTCGGACTAAGAAATGGGGTCAGATCCAGGGAAGGGGATTCTGACTAAAGGAACTCAGCAGGATTCTTGCTAAAATGGGCTCCGAGGCTGTGTCCAGGGACAGGGCCTCTCAGGAGCCTGTCTAGAGCTTGACCCAGGAGGGTCTTTGTCATGTCCTAGTTCTGCCAAAAACTGAAGCAACCTTAGGGTTATGGTTGTATCTGGACACTCCACAGAGCCTCGTACACTGATAAGTAGAATTTGGGAGGCGGTGGATCATGGGGTCGATGCAGCTGACCTGCTATCAGGAGGTGGGGCCTGGTGGGAGGAGGCGGGGACCGGGGTGTGGTCAAGGGTTCCATCTCCTCTTCTGACTCTTCCCTTCACTCTCGGCTTCCTGTCTGCCGTGCTGTGAGCAGCTCTCCTCTGCCAGGCCCCTCTGCCATGCTGTCCTGACTTGGAGCCTGCTGACCGTGGACTAAAACGTGAGCGCAAACCAACCTGTCCTCTTTTAAGCTGTAGTATCGGGTACTGTGTCCCAGCAGCGAAGTGTGACTTGGACAGCGGGACCAGTCACTCACTCCTCAGTCTTACTGTTGTGTTTGTAGAATTGAGTCAGCAACCTCTGCCCGGTACTTCTCACTGATGTTCAAGGATCCAATGGGATTATGTTAAGATCACGGTTCCAGAGCAACATGGGGAACCGGGCCTGAGGAGCTGAGGCTGTTTCCGTGGGGACCTTGAGGTGCTCTGTGCACACGGGGCTGGCCTGGCGACTTGGGTGGCCACACGAAAAGCACATGGCAGAGACTGCTGGGTGTCCATCAGTCCTGTCCTCCCGCGTCCTGAGCATGTGAACTGAAATGTGGTGCGTGGCTGCCCGAGACCGCTCGAGTCCCCGGCTGGTGCCGCCCGTGAGCTCATCCCCACAGCTGGAGTGAGCAGGGGTAGCGGGGCCCCCTCCACTCGTCCTGCCCATGCCTGCTGCTCCATGTCCTCCTCTTGCTTCCCTGGGAAGAGCGCGCTGGTGTCCCCACTGAAGACTGAGGAGCCACACGGGGGAAGAGCTGCTCCTCCCCCAAGACCTTCCCACTTTGGGCTGGAGAACACAAAGGCAGGCCCACTGCTCTTGGCTCAGGTGAGGTGCCCTCAACAAAACCAGGCGAGAGCAAAGGTCTGGGGAGAACAGTCAGCTCTCTGGCAGGCAGACAAAGCTTGCTGGTACCCACGTTACAGCTTTCCTCTTTATGCACAACCCTGATTCGCACTTCAGACCAGAACACCTTGCTCTGTGGGAAAGAGCCCAGAGGCCAAGTGCATGTGTTACTGTACACAATAAGGGGCATCGAAGTGGCCACCCCTCTGTGTCTGTGTGGTCGTCCCGGCTCTAGCTTCTTCCCTGTGGGTGCATCGTGCTCAGGTTTGCTCCTCCAGGGATCAGGGAACGGCACGGAGCAGCGACCGCTCCAAGGTGCACACCAAGCCTCAGTACATGGGGGCAGGAGAGAGGGGAGGAGGGAAAAGGACGGGGCACAAAGGACAGAGAGCTGCTCCAGGCCGGGGATGAGGTTGCCTCTGTTCTGGTCAGATCGGCTCTAGGCAGGGCCCAGCCCGTGATCAGCACCTGCTGGAGGGAAGCCCTCTGATCTCCGGAGCCCAGGGCCGGCATGGGGGCCAGGAGCAGACTGTGTCCTGATGATGTAGACCGGGGCTCTGGACACCGTGCCCCCCACCAGAGCCCACCGCTGCCCATGAGCTGCACCAAGGACTTCTTCTCAGGGATGCTCATGCCTGAAATGGCTGTAGGGTTTTCAGCAATGCCTTCCTTGTCACCTGTTGGCTGTTGTCTGGTCCTACAGGAAAATGTTGGCCAACGGCTTTTCTAGACTAACAGACTCTGTCGCCAGAACTGAGGACGATGGATCCCTGTGTTTCGGAGAGTCTCAAAAAAGGGCAGGGAGGCTTGCTTGGAAACATGACTGCAGAGCCCCAGGGTGGCAATGTCAGACCCTCACTCACTTTGGTTCCCTGTGCCACAGTCTCTCCCAGTGCACAGTGCCAGCAGCCAGGCTACGTCCATTGTGTCTCTTCCGTGCCGGACCCCATTCTGTGTACCCCAAGAATGACCAGGACTTGTCTGCAGCCAGCTCCTTGTCCTTCACCCTCCCAAGCTCATGGCGTTTCTCCCCACTTCTGTTAGGCGTAGCGTGGGAGACGAGGGGGTGGGGTCTTGAGTGACACCTGTGAGTGGGTGCCGCGTGACGTGACGTGAAGCCGTAAGGGCCACAAGCCCCTCGGTGCAGACCGGGTCACCTGGTGCTGCTGTTTGCATCAGCCACCCAAGGAGGCTTAAACAGTAGTGTGAGACCTGGCTCTGTGTTGTGATGTAGTTAGAGGAATGTGCAATTTACATTTTAAAAATCGATGTAAATTAGCTTTCACCTGCATTCACTTCAAGAGGAAGGGGAGAGTCCAGGAGATAGTCTAATGAGCAGGAATCAATGCACAATGGTTTTATATTTTTAATGTCTCGTGAGTTCAGCACTTGAAGCCAGCTCTGCACAGTTAGGAAAGGGAAAACACCAGAAGATCTTCTGTGTGTGGCAGAGAAGCCCAAGCCAGTCCCCTCCTCTGTGCCTCAGTGCTTTTAAAATCACTGGCTGGGCTGAGGCCTTCCAAAGGAGAAACCCACACCCATGAGGGGAGAGAGAGAGAGAGAGAGAGAGAGAGAGAGAGAGAGAGAGAGTGTGATGTGAGGTGAGGATTAGTCACAGATCAGATGGGAGAAGAATCAAAACACCAGTGCACCTCGTGGGCTCTGGCATGTCCCGAGGCAGGTGCCATGCGCTTCATGGCTCCTTCATGTCTGTTCCAGGAGTTCCCTGTGGTCCTGGCCCATCAGTTCGGATGCCAGCAGCAGCCTGCTATGCTCACGCAGGTGACCTGTAGCGTAGCTGGACTCAGCTGGGGCGCAGCGGACTCCACTCCTTCCCCAGCTCACAGAGCCTTGGCTGCAGCTGGGGTGCTACTGACACAGTTGCCTCCCACCTGCAGGGACAGGGACTGCTCATCTGGCCACACCTGCTCTGGACAGGGAGGTGCAGAGGACCTGGAGGGAATCAAGGCTGGGGCTGCTTAGTGGATCTTGGAGCTTTGGAGCCTGAGTCTGGGGTCCATGCTTGTTGTGACTTGGCCACCGGAGAGGGCACTTCTGGGAACAACCTCCACTGGAGAGCAGAGCTGCTTCGCAAAATGCCCGGCCCTCGCCCACAGACAGGCCCCAGGTGGAGTGGGGCAGCCTGTGTTTGTCCCTGAAGGCCGTAAGCCAGTGGCTTGGTCGCAGTCTGCGGTGCTCCTGGGCATGACGGCAGCTTTGGGCAGCGACCACGAGAGGTGCCGAGGCCCCGGGGACGTGCCCTGGAGAGCGTACCGGGACCCCAGCCTCTCCCTGTCTGCTTCCCGGCCACTTCCTCTGCCCTGCGCTCTCGCCATCTTCACAGGAAAACTCGGATAATAGCGCCGCTTGGAGTTTTATTCTGCAGGGCTGTGGAAAGCAGAACGACGTGCAGCGGGGGAAGGCGCTCTGGCCAAGCAGCAGCATGCTGTCTGCAGGGTATTTTAGTACACTGTGGCCCTGTCATCGTCCTGCAAAAACAGTGTGAAGAGCAACTCCCCGTGAAGATTTGAGGTTTTAAGCAGTGGTGATGGCCATTGTGAGTGGCTCCTCCAGACAAAGCTGAGCTTGGCACAGAGATCACTCCTGGAGGGGACTTCTTACTTCTGTGCAACCCAGACGCCAAACCTCGGCTGAAAAGTCACGGAGCAAGTTGCCCTTAGAGACAGATCCACAGGCTAAGGCCGCGCTGGCATTTCATCTGCAATCCTCAGGGAATTTTTTTTTTTTTAACACTGTGATTATGAAAAAACTCAAAAAGAAGATGGAATCTTACAGTGGCCATTCACGAATACACCACCTGGACCCTTCTGTTCGCGCTTTATTACCTTAGCATTCCTTGTCCATGTACCCTCCCTTTCCATCGGTCAGTCCGTCCTGACTTTTGATGCACCCCACAGCCGGTTGCAGGCATCCGTGCATTTGTCTCCTGCACAGAGAATCCGGAAGTGAGGATGTGGGGCTGAGCTCACCAGCTGCTCTGTAGAAATGGATATTTCCAACGACGGTGCTGGAACAAGTGAGTGACTCTCTACATGCAAAGTCAGAGGCCTTGCACCATCACAGACATGCACTTGCTGTGAGTTAGAACCCTGAATGCAAAGCCCGAAACAAAATTTTTCAGAGGAAATCCTAGTAAAACTCTTATGACCTTGGATCTTGGCTTATGAAGATTCCTCAGGTCCCGTACCAAAAGCGCTGTCTGCAAAATAATAAATGGAAGCACAGGGCTTCGTGAAAATCTCAAATGTCTGCTCTTTGACAGTTACGATTGCAGGATAAAAAGACAAGCCACAAACCAGGAGGGAGAGTTACAAATCATGCACTTCAGAAAGGACTTATTCAGGAAGCAAAGAAGTCTTAAAACTTAACAGGAAAACGACACAGATAACACCGGGGCAGGGGTCTCAGACTCACAGATGCGCAGCTCCATCGTCCCCGGGGAAGGGGAAGCTGACACAGCGAGGGGCAGTGCTGTGTGTGGGGGAGGATAACGGCGAGGCTGGCAAAGACTCTGCGTGGCTGGGCGGGGCGTGCTGTGGATGAAAACTGGGGAGCGCTGAGCAGGACATGTGGTGGCTTCTTACCACCTAACTACTCACCGCGGATGTGGCGGTATAGGAGGAAGGGTTGAGTCAACTGACTTGGAAGTTGTGCCCACCCCAAATCTCGCACATGGATGTTTTCAGTAGATTCATTGTAACTGCAGAGCAGAGCGCAGTGGGATTAACCATTCAGCAGTGCGTGCGGGGACGGGGCCCAGGAGGCACAGAGACACCCAGCTGGGCTGAGCCACCACCGCTCCACTGAGCTGGAGTCGCCAGAGCTCTCCAGAGAACCAGAACCAGAACGTACAAGAGACATACCTGCACACAGGTAAGAGGACATAGCGAGAATCAGCTTGTGCTGGTTTGGGGGGCTGAGGAGGGCCGTGACTTGCCTCCTTGGCGTGGCGACCCCACCTGAGCCAGGCGGCTGCGACCCTGACTGCTGCGCAGGAGGCTGGCAGGTTAGGGCCCCTGGGGAGGCCCCCACTGCCAGGCTGCGTCTGAGGGCAGGAAGATGGTGCCCAGAGGTCCCCCTTCCCGGGGTTCTGCCTCATCTGGACCCCTGTGGACTGGCCCCGGGGCGGGGGGAGGGCAGATTTTCCTTACCCATCTGCTGGCTCCGGTGCTAATCTTCCAGATGCCGTGCAGAGTGGTGTTTTACTGGTGCCTGTGCATCCCTAGGCTGGGACATGGGCACACATAAGGTGAACCATCCTGCCCCCACATCGCAGGGAAAACCTCTGTGATGGTCCTGCTCACTAGGAAGCGCTGGGGCTGGGGTGTAGTCCAGCCAGTCTGTGCCAGTTTCTGGCATGGGCACTCACCGTGCTGCCTGTGTGAGGGGCAGGAAAGGGCAGTAGCAGACACCGGGAAAGTGTCCCTGCAGAGTGAAGGGAGGTGTGTAGCACTGTGCATGGCAGGAAGTGGTGGCAGGACAGGTGTGCCAGCTTTCAGCAGAGAGGCCCAGGACAGAGGGCGCCTCAGACACAGGGCACATATCTGGAGGGAGGAGGCTGGTGGGCGAGCTCCAGGCTTCACAGGTGCCCAGGGGTAGTGCCTCCTCGGCCAAGCCCAGCCCGGCACTGGGCTCCTTGTATGAAACCTGGGGGCTCCGCAGCAGGCTGAGCAGGCCCTCGGTTCCCCTGCAGGGCATGCTGAGCACAAGCCACTTGTGTGCCAGTGCCAGGCACTCTCGCCCAGGAAGAGGAGCCAGTGGTGCTGTAATGAGTTCAGAGCTCTGCCGTCTGCAGGAGGGGCGTGAAAATCCAAATGACTCTTGTGGAAGGGCGAGCAGCAGGGACGATGAGGTCGCGGCAGTCTCTGTCAGAGGAGAGCCTATCTTGTGCCGGCCTCTGCCTTGGCCACTGGATCACACCGTGAGGCTCCAGCTCTTCCCAAGGTCGCAGTGACCATGAAGGTCAGCATTTTGAATTGATTCGGGACACCAAGGAAGCCAGGATGGCATAACTAAGACCCATAGGAAAGAGGACTCCAGAGCTGCAGCAGAAAGTGGCAAAATCCACGGGCCAAAGTTCAAAGTCGGGAAGGATTTTGAGGGGATTGGTGGCAGTGTGACTTTCATCATAATAAATTTAATTCTTTGATGGTCACCGTATTTTTCAACACACCTGTAACTATGCCTTAGTACCCACCACCAGCCTTCTCCATCCTACCTGCCCTCCTCTCCAGCCTGGTTCAGCCACCAGTCGACCATCTATAAGACAAGCTTCTCATACTCCACGTCGGAATGAGGCTGTGCAGGGCTTGCCTTTCTGTGCCTGGCTCATTCCTTGTAACGTAAGGATCTCCAAGGCCACTCACGCTGTGGTGAGGGGAGGACCCCATTCGTTTCGGTGGCTGAGTGGTGTTCCATTGCACTCCTTTCTCCTTCTCCATCCCTTAGATGATGGGCCCTAAGGTGGCCCCCTTTTTTGGCCTTTGTGAATACTGCTTGCTGAACGTGGGCCCGTGCATGTCTTTTCCACAGATGGATTTTATTCCTTTTGGACAGGTGATGGGACCTGTTTTTGAGGACTCTCCATGTGTTCGTTTGGTGAGATCCTAGCCCCAGGGGTTCACCTCCCCGCCAGCAGCACGCCCGCCGGGCTCCTGTTCAGTCTGTCTGGGCAATGCCGCTCCTCCTGGGCTGCGGTGATGTCTCGGGGGGCCTGGAGCCGCACTTCCCTGGTGATGCGTGACTGAGCATTTCCGTACAACTGGTGGCCGTTGCACGTCTTCTTCTGAGAAACGTCCGTTTGGATCTAACGTCTGTTCTCCGTCTTTAGAACTGTTTGTTAGTCCCTGCCTACCACGCAGCAATCTCAGTCATTGCGCAGAGTCAGTGCTTGCACAGAGGACATCGCAGACCCTTCTTTTCCTTCCCTAACCCTAGCCACCCCTGGTCCTTTTACCTTTTGCCCAAGTTCTGTCTCCCTGTTTCCTGTCATCTGTCTTTTATTCTGCTGTTTAGTTTATCTGTACTTGGGTTTTTCGTGTCAGAGGACCCATGAGCTCTTTAATCTCGCATGTCTGATTTACCTCACTTAACGTATGGTTTGTCATTTGACTTTTGCTATCGAGTTGTGTGAGTGCCTCGTGCATTCTGGACATTAACCCCTTGAGAGGCGCAGGTGTGCCAGTGTTTTATCAGTCTGTATGCACAGTCTCGTCAGTCTGTGGATTATTTCCTTTGCTGAGCAGAAGTGCTTTAGTTTGACATAGTCCCAGCTGTCTATTTTTGCTTTTGTTTCCTGTGTCCTGGGGCCTTGTCCAAAGAACCCCGGGCCACTTAAATGTGCTGAAGCAATGCCCTTGTTCTTTCTTCCAGTAGTTTCATATTTTAGGTCTCACATTTAAGTCTTTATGCTATTTTGAGTTCATTTTTGTAACACGAGAGATACAGGTCTAGTGTCTTTCTTCTGTATTTGGATATCTAAATTCACCTGAACCACTTATTGAAAAACTGTTCTTTCCCTATGCACACTCTTAGCATCTTGGCCAAAAATCAGTTGACTGCAGATCATGGGTTTACTTTTGGGTTCTCTTTGTTTTATTAGTCTATATTTCTGTATTTACACCAGTACCACCTTTGATTATAACAGTGTTGTAGTGCTTTTTGAGTAGTGTTATACCTCCTGCTTTTAGATTCATCCCTGGGGTACAAGGATGGTTCCCTCTCTGTAAGCCACTCAGCGTGATGCCACATGCCCGTAGAAGGAAAGACAAGATACGCATGGTCTTCTCAATGGACACATACAGGACTTTGCTAAAACTCAGCATCCCTTCATGGTAAAAATTGTGAAGATATTAGGGGTGGAAGAAACATATTTCAGCCCGTATACAATGAGCCAAAACTAAGATAATACGAGTGGGAAAAGCTAGTGGCCTTTTCTATAAGAACCTGGACAAGCCAGGGGGGCCCATGTTCACCACTTCTGTTCAAGAAAGAATGAAGCCCTGGCCTGAGCAACCTCCTGGCTGAAGAAAGAAATACACAAAGGACATTCAGATTAGAAAAGAGGGCACTGATTAGTCACTATTTACAGACGACACGGTCTTATATATAGAAATCCCCAAAGGCTCTGCCAAAAAAACCATTAGAACAAATAAACCCAGCAAAGTTGCAGGAAACAGAATCACCACACAAAAGTCAGTAGCTTTTATCCAGATCAATAGGAAACTATCAGAATTAGAAATCAGGAGTAATCCCACTTATAATAGCTACAAAAACCAAACAAAAATAAAACAAAACTACAACAACAAAAAAGAAATAAATTTACCCCCCCCCCGAAAAGAAAGCTCTGTACGACAAAAAATGCCCGCTATTTCCGAAAACCCTGCTAGCCTGTGGCTCTCGTGGTCCCCAGCGTGGGTTCCCCACTAGCTTCTGTGTCCCAGCTGCCTGCTCGGCTGTCAGCCCAGCCAAGGCCCCTCTCAGCCAGGGCGAAGCATGGGTTTCCAGGGGGCCGGAGAATCCAGATCGGACAGGGGTGAGGCGCTGGCATCCAGCACCGTTTAATCTTCATTTGGAGGACAAGACTTGCTGAAGAGCAGCCTTATCTTTGCTTGTTTTTCAAAAAAGAAACTGCACGTTCTGACAGTTCAATATTTCAATATTGTGGATGAAATCACTGATTTACTTTGTCTGAAGAGCAGATCTGGCAGCGAGAGTTCTGTGACACTCCTGTTTCTAAGTAGAAAGCTATCATAGCCAGAACTCTAGGCACACGGAGTCTAGAGACAGAGACCCACGCCTGCTGGGCGACTGCTCCGTGGGTCCCCGCTGCCCGGTGGTGACTCTGAATCCACATAATACGGCTGAGCACTGCTGGTGTGTTTGGTCTGAGATGCACCGGGGATGCACCAGGTTGGTTGTCAGCACCATTTTCTCTGTGGCTGCTGTTAATGTAAGCGATTATGACCCCTCTCTTCTCTTCTGTGGGGTCCCGCAGTTGTGTCAAGCCTCAAAGCAAATGAAATTTGCCTTAAGACTCAACCTTTTAATTTACTGAATTAAGGATTTCCCAATTAGTGGCAAAAGGCAGGTCTAGGAAAAAATGCATGAGTATTTACTTTCCCTTTAAAGACTTTTTGGATTAAAAGATACTGGAATGGATAACGCCACAAAATTAGCTCTTGCTCTGATGGGGAGGTTAAGACTTCTGCTGTTGCTAGGATATCTGGCCCTATCGCAGCCGGTCTCCACTGCGAAAATCGGTGCCTTAATTTCCCAGCGGTCCGTGCCGCTTCTGACTTAGGCCTCATTCTGCTTAATCACACTGTCACTCGTGCTGCAGATGCCTTTTGACATCTTCATCCGCAAAGGGTGCTGTGGCGGGACTCCTCTGCAGTCCTTCAGGCTCTCTGCTGGCCTCAAGACCTCCTTGCTGGCCACAGGGACCCTGTGCTGATGGGGGAGTAGGGGCACCCAGACCAGGGCCACAGCTGGAAGCCCCTGGGGAGTGGCTTCCCCTTGGTGCACTGGAGCTGTGTTCAGCACCCCCGGGCAAGTGCGATTGCGGAGAGGATCTTTAGGCGCAAGGTGAAATTTGTGCTAATCAGAGACAGTGGGCTCGGGTGAGGTCACACGAAGGATCACTGTCTGTTGACTCCAGGGAACATGGGAGAAGCTCACTGTGCTGTGTTCTCATTGACCCTACTTCACACGTTGAACCAGTGACAAAAGTTCTTTACTTGACCAGTCAGCAACTTCAGACTCCTCCTAGGGCTGTCTCTGTACTTCCTTGGGAAACCCTGTTTTAGTAAAGGCCCTACTGCGTTGGGAGCACAAAGCTCCCACCCTCGGTACCTGAGCAGGTCCTCTCCTCCCAGTGACCCTGCCTGTCCTTAGCGAGCACCCTGTCAGACTGGCTTAGCCAGATCCCCTCACGCCGGATGTGTCCTCTTAGAGATTTTCCACCCACGGACCTAACTCGTTTGTGACCATAAATTCACACTGTCCATTGCTGCATTTGGAATTCTGCTGAACCTCTCTCCCCACTGCAAAATCCCACCACAGCATCCCTACGTCCCCCACAGTGGCCAGAATAAACTACACCTTATGCGCATTAGCAAGTATCATTTAGTAATTTATTTACTATCAGTCAGTACATCAGTTAAAAAATCAACTGATCTGGTACCTCATTTCCTAAGTCTACAATAGCTCTTTCAAAGTCTTTCTACTTGCCAGGGATGTGGCACTCTGGGCTTCACCCTGTGCAGATGAGGCTGGTGTGCCATGCTCTGTGCCCACCAAGACGCCCACCTTGAAACCACTGCAGGCTGGCACTGGTGATGGTTAGAAAGCCCCTGTGTTGGCCCTTGGTTTGTGTCCTTCAATTCAGCACAGATTGCACTGGAGGATCGACTGCTCCTCGTGGGTGCCATGGACACATCCGTGGATGAATCATGGACAAGGCAGCCTCAGTTTCCCTGCCCAAGCTTTCAGCATCTTGGTGATGGTCTCACACTGACACGAACCAGCATGTGTGCACCCTGGTCCGGCACTCAGCACCACAGTTCAGCCCCAGCTGTCTCTGTCATCCCACCCGGGAGGCAGACTCTGCCCTCAGCCAGGCATAGGGAAGAGGAGACCCCCTTCAGGAGACCCCAGTGACTGTGTGAGCTGCCGAAGGATGTGGAGGAGACTGGACTTGAGCTCCTTGCCTCCTGACTCCAGCCGTGGGCTTTCCTCTCCTAGCCCATGGCAGAGGCACACCTGCTCCAGGTGTTGGGCAGATGTTACCTCCACACCACAGATGCCAGCAACAGAAACATTCATCATGTGCACTGGGGGCTGCTAGATGGAGAGCTGAGGAAGGGGCCTTTGCTCTCCTCCCGCAGTGCTCCTGAACTGTGCCTTCGGGGCTGGGGGTTCCCCCCTCCGCCCGCCTCCTTCCTTATTGCCCTATTGATTGGCCTCTTTCCTCTACAAAGAGCACAGTGCTGGAAGAGAAAGATAAATGGCCGAGCGTGCCTGGCAGCCCTGTCCTCGCCTTTCCTTCCTGCTGCTGACAAAGAAACCAGTCGCTCCAGGCATGGGAACACTGGTAGACACAGCTCAGACGCACAGACTCGGGCCAGAGCCCACGGAGGAGGCGGAGTCCCCTCTGCACAGCCAGCCCTGCCCGCCAGACCCCAGGAAGCCCCAGATGGGTGGCTGGCATGGGTCTGAGAGCCCCCCAGCTGCCCCCTCGGTGCACCTGGCCCAGCCCTCTCGTGTTGGCCATGTATGTGCCCTGCCGCGGCTGCTCAGATAGACAGAATCCGCCTGTCCAGTGCAGGCCTCTGCGTGCTCCAGCTTCTAATTCGCGAGGCTGGCAGCACAGGCCCCTTTCCCTGTCTGAGAGCCACATGCACTGACTAGATGTAAAACCAGAGCTGACTTTTATTTTAGTTTAAGGAGTGCTCACTTACCCCCTGTTCGGCGAGTGCTACCCAGAGCTGTGTTCAGGACAGAGCTATGCCCAGCGTCTGGGCCGACGGAGGCTCCCAGGACAGCGGGTCCAGCGGAGTGGGACAGAGTCCCCTGCTCGTGCTCCTCAGCACAGACAACCACACTGCCTGTTCTGTGCACAGGGAGCCACCCCCATTGTCACGCAGGAGCCGGCCCTTCCTTCCTCGGCACGGCCCTCTTTAAAGTGTCTGGCTGTGCTGCCAGCAGTAATTACCTTGCCCGCAGTGCTTTGCTCCTTGTACTAAGGGACCAGAGGGGATTTTAATAAGCCTGTGTGGTAGAGTTAACCCTTCCTCTCTACCCACAGAAGAGGAAACTGAGGCTCAGAGAGGCTGCGGGCTTATCCAAGGTCACACAGCTAGTCAAGGGCAGACCGGAAACACCCGCTCAGGCCCCTTGATTTCAGAGTCAGGGCTCACCTGTTCTGTGAACCCTTCCAGGGGTCCAGGGGCTACCCTACAGCCTGTCCTTCCAAGCTGGCCTTTCCCAGAGCTTGGCTGGGCCCGGAGGGTCGGGGGTCCTGAAGTCTGGACGAGGGAGCGGCATGCGGCCGGGGCATCGGCCCCGCGCTGGCGCCTGCACCACAGCCTCCCATCCCCTGTAAGCTGAAGAGCCACACGGCCGTGCATTTGTTATTGGCTCCAGGACCGGGGGCTCAACCAATGAAACAGCACCCAACTCCAAACAGGGCCACTCCCCAGGATCCTGAGGCCCGGAGCGGAGGCAGGACAGCACACACAGAGCAGAGAGCACTGGGACCAGGCGAGGGAGGGCAGGGTGCTGGGGAGTCACAGCGCACACGCAGGGCCGGGACAGTGGGCAGCCGGGGACAGCGCAGGCACCTACTGCTGGCCTTGGGCCAGGAGAGACACAGCGCTGCCCTTCTCTGCCCCTCGGGTTGCACCCGTATTAAGTTGCACCAGCTTCTCCGGCAGCCAATGTGTAAATATAGGACAATAACTGGAAATTTACGAGGGTGAATGCTGAGGCATCGCTGAGTACTGAAAGGAGGGGACATAAATCACAGGACGTGCTGCCCTTCCTCGAATGCATTATGCATAGCAGTGAAACTTAAAAAGCAACAGTAACCAAATCTCAGAAGAGGGCTGCAAGGAGGAAGCCAGTACACACAGGGCTAGAGCAGTCCCACGTCAGGGCTGTTTTGTCCCTGCCAGGGCGGGAGGACACCGCGCAGTCCTGGCTGAGAGGAGCCTGTGTGCTGGGCGGGATTCAGGGGACTTGGTCTGAGGGGCAGGCCTGCTCAGTGTCCCGGCCCTCAGTCTCCGTCAGTGAAACGGCTCCAATCAAATCTGTTCTGGAGAAGGGTGAGAAGACTCAGGGGAGCACAAGAGGCTTCGCACAGCACAGGGTGTAAATACACGCACTGAGAGGACGCCTCGAGAGCCAGCAGGTGGGCGGCCCCCGAGCAGGGGAGTCAGGTGCTGTAGTGGGGACTGAGCTCTGCACGGAGCTGCTCAGTCCCGGGGCCTCCTGGGCCCGGTGTCTTCAGGGGTCAGAATGTGCACTGTAAGAGGGACAGGCAGGCAGGAAAGGGCAGAGCAAGGCCACACAAGTATGACAGGGACCTAGTGGGCAGAGAAGTGCTGGCATCTAGGGTGGGATGCGGACTGCGGCGACGGAGATAGGAAAGGAGAAACGAGGCTGTGATACAAGCATGTAGAGAACACTTTCATTTTTTAAAAAGTCCATAACAATAAAGGATGCATTACCGCTCCCCTCCCTGTCAAAACCTCCCCTCACGCTGCACCCTCACCCCTGCGCTCCTGCCACTCACTGCAAATCCTCTCCTGAACTGAAGGTCGGGCTGTCTCGGCAGCCTCCACGTCCCGAGTCCATTCAAAACGCTACCCATTCGCGCTCCTCTGACTGGGTGGAGCCAGAAGCTGCAGGATGCCAGACCCCATGAATACGGCGGGTGAGGACGCAGCGTCGTTTCGTAAGCTGCCATTCCGCCTGCACCGGGCAGCAGCACTCACTGCATTTTTGATCCCAGCTCCTAAAAACACTCAGGAAGGAGGACTCCAGAAGTGCTTCAGAAAGTGGTCAGAACGATGGGGCGAGTGTGTCCCAGGCCCCGAGGGGAGGGTGCTCAGGGGACTCAGGGCAATGTGTTTTGCCGTGCTGAAATTTTTAGTGCAAGCCTTTGCCATATATTTTGGTCACTGTATACACTGTGCATTCACTCGCGAGGGACAGAAGCAGCAGCCATCCATATGCTGTCTTGGAGAAAATGCTCACCGGGAGACGTAGAAAACCAGGAAGATCAGAGAGAAGCCTCACACAGGGGTGTCCCACTTCACTTAGACAAGGACATGGAGAGAGTACGCTCCACTGGGGAAGAGGGGCCCCGCTGGAGCCAGGACCCCGACGTAGGCTCAGCACCACACCTCCTGAGCCACAGAGCCTGCTCCCAGCTCCGAGGCTCACTCCGCGGTCTTCCTCTCACACAGCCCTCCCAGCGGTTCACTCCGCCAGAGAGGAGAGCTGGAGCGGGAGCTGTCCAGGGTCCTGAAGCTCAGGGTGCCGTAGCCTTTGACCGAAGGACGTGAGGTGGCTGCCAGGACCAGGGACAGAGTAGTTGGGGCCCCATGCCTCGTGGTGGGGGCCCACACTCCCTCAAAATCCCAGGCTTCTCTGCCTGAGGAGGCCCAGGTGTGCGGAACAGAAGGTGGACATGAGGTTGCCTTTTCCCTGCGCCTCCAGCTCACTTTCTACTCCTCGGAGTCGTGGCTGGTGGCTTTCAGCCTTCCAAGGACAGAGATTTCTTCTGACTCTGTAACTCCCAGATGCCACGACTGGAAAGTATCATTCATCACCATCATCTGAAAACGAAGTTGTGTCATAAACTATAAGTGAAGTAACTCACATTCAATGGATAAGCAATGACCATGGACTGAAATACCTGAAAACTCGTTGATGTTATTGTAACGGATGATTTTATTTATATGCTTGATTCTCTTTGAAGAAATATTTTACTATATAAGCCAGAAGAGTGACTATTGCTGCTTTTTTTTCACCAGAGTCCTGGTCATTTTACTAAAGAAAAGGGGGTATAGGAAGCGGGGGCACCAAGAACTGCCCGTCCATTCTCCTGTGAGCCGTGAATATGAATCTATTCATAACATTCAATTCCCAAGCAGCCTCCAGAGGTAGGGAACTTCGTAGAGGCTCAGGGGTGGCTGCCCCACATGGAGTCAGGAGCTGAGCCAGGAGCAGATCCCTTAAGAGCTGTGTTCTCACTGTGCTCGCACCAGCGCCCACAGCACAAGATCGGGAGGCCCCAGAATTGGGCTGCTGTCCCCTAAATTCCCATGGTGGTTTCCATGCTGGCTCTGAGCCTGTGGAGCTTGTGCATCCTCAGTGGGAATTTCTTTCGCCCCGAGAGACTTGGATTCATCTTAAGTAGGCCTTGGACACCGGGACACATTGCAGCTCAGCTCCAGGGAGAGCTTTCTGGGGAGTCATTCCTGTGCGCAAAGGTGTGGAAGGAAAATCACAAATGGCTAACGTAGTGCATCCAGATACAGGGTCACCCGTGTTGGGTGCCATCTTACCCCACTGTGGGCAGGGGAAATGGCTACCGTGCAGTCCAGCAACATCCCCAGGTGCAGCAGGAGCAGCCCAGCTCAGCTAGAAGCTCCCTACAGCACAGGACAGGGCAGCGAGACAGGCCAGTGAGCTGTGACCTCCGTCTGCTCTCCACCCCACACCAAGTTCCAGAGAACAGAGTGGCACTAGCTGGGGCCAGCTGTGCATGCCTTCGCAGCCACCTCTCTCCTGGGCTGCACTCAGTGGACCGTGTGCTGTGGCCCAGCTTACCAGCTCCTTATCTGGGTGAGAGAGGCAAGCGGAAGCCTCTCCACCCCTCATTCTCAGCTTGATGCTCAGCCGGAGACACAGCGAGAACAGGGACCCCCGAAGTCCCCCAAGAAGCTGGACAGACCACAGGTGCTCAGCTCTGGTCAGGTGGGGGCCTGTGAGGTTGGGCCCACCTTGCCCTCGGCTTGGAGGACTCGGGACCCCAGGGCTGAGACAGGTGTGAGATGCTGGGCAGCAAGCAGTAAGGCTGGAGGAGAGCAGAGAGGGCCACTGTCCTGGGGGCCTGGCCTGGGCCCAGCAGCTGGCCAGACACTGAGCCAGCTTCCAACTGCAGTTCTGCAGCTGGAGGAACTGACTTCCTTTCCCCAGCCTCAGTTTCTCCACCTATAAATTGGGCAAATAACCCCTACTGTGCAAGTTTGACAGGAGGGCTTGATGAAGTTTTGTTTAAAGCTCCAGGGACAGTAAACGCTCAGCAAATGACAGCAGAACCGGTTAGAAACCTAGCCCACTGCTCGTCTGGGAGACCTGTTCACTGCTCCGGGCTCTCTGCAGTCCTCCCCCGGGTCCAGTGTTTGCCAGAGGAAATCACCTCCCCAGGAGGTGTGCCCACACTGGCGCGTGTTCCTCCAATGGCCTCTCCACGCTTCCTCTGCACAGATACCAGCAGCAGGCACACAGTCAGAGCACAGCCCGACGAGGACCCCACCCTCCCAGACAGCCTCCCACACTTGAGGAAAAGAGAGCGAAACCAAGGCGTCCTGAGGAGCTGTGTGCGAGCTGACCAGGGTGCCCTCCAGAGCCAGAGCCGTGGGGAGGTCCGGCTTCGTCCGGATTTGGGGTGGCCCCAAGTGCGCAGCAATCCTCTTACCTGCAATTCTTCACAGCTGGGACTCTGTGTTCAGTAAATCGTGTTGAGACGTAAAGACTTTGTTGTGAAATCAGGCAACATTAACTCATTAAGTCAATAATTCATGGACTCTTTTATCTAAAGTGGCAACATCACACCATCAATTCACAAAGCAGCCACTTCTCTGAAGTGTGTGTGGTGATAATAATGGATTTTCTAACAATACCCTCTCAGAGCAAGGTCACCGTGCCTAGCTGCCGTGGACATGCCGATCTGACCTCGGTCAGCAAAACAAGCTTTATTATTGAACCTAATTATGAACTATCAAGATAATGGTGCAGACGGAACTGTTTCCTAGGGGATTATTTAGAAACCAGAGAGCCGCTTTGGCTCTAAATCCACTGTACTTGGCAGTACCTGTGATCACACAGGAAATGGTTTTGCTGTAGAAAACAGGCTGCTGTTGACACAAAGATCTTGGAACCCCAGGGACGGCGGAGACCCTGCATGATGTGTGGCTGCACCCGGAGGTGGTTTCAGGTTGTATCTTATGAACGTCTTCCTTGCACACAGCTCTGCCGGTGCAGCCTGGGCACTGGGAGCCCACGGTGAGTCTTGGACAGATGGCTCAGGCAGCGGTGCTCGTGTCCGGGCTGGTGAACCAGCCGCAGAGGTACTTATTTCTGCTGTTACTTAGAGCCCTCTCCTGTGGTCCTGCTGTCATTCTCTGTCGGGCCTTCGGGTGACAATCTCCTGCAGACTCCGCTTCCCGATTCTGATTCCACGCGGTCCCAGGTCTGCCTTGCCTGGCAGGGGTGGGGAGCAGCAGCTCCAATTAAAGTAGGCAGAGATTATAGGGCAGATACTGCATCTGAAATGTGAGACAGAGGAAATAAGGAGTTTTACTTGATCAATGAAGCCTTACCAGGCCATTCATCTCACAGGCATCTTTGTCATCATCGTACAATGAGCAGTGAGGCCGGGGCCTGAGGTCTCAGCCCAGCGCCCTCACCTGTGAGGTGTCTCAGGGTCATCCCAAGCCATCCTCAGGGACACACAACTATGGGGCATATGCCCTCTTTCTCTTCTTGGCATTCTAAGTGCAAACATGGAAGGTCACCTGAGCAAAAGTGTTCACAGCACTGTGCTGCCTGCCCTGCGACCCACGGCTTCTGCTCCGTCTACAACCTGTGTTCCTGTGTGGAGCCGGAGAGTCACATGCAAGCCCCCCCGAGGCTCCAGACCAGTGGTGGCAAAGCTATGGCCTGGGTGTTCTTTTTCTTTCAGGGCAAAGATGTTCATGTAGGAGTTCATTTTTCCAAACTGTAATCCCACTGTTCAGGTTTCACTGCAGTGCTGGAGCTATGTGATGCATAAGTGGTTTGGGTGAGCCGCTTTGGCTCTAAATCCACTGTACTTGGCAGTACCTGTGATCACACAGGAAATGGTTTTGCTGTAGAAAACAGGCTGCTGTTGACACAAAGATCTTGGAACCCCAGGGACGGCGGAGACCCTGCATGATGTGTGGCTGCACCCGGAGGTGGTTTCAGGTTGTATCTTATGAACGTCTTCCTTGCACACAGCTCTGCCGGTGCAGCCTGGGCACTGGGAGCCCACGGTGAGTCTTGGACAGATGGCTCAGGCAGCGGTGCTCGTGTCCGGGCTGGTGAACCAGCCGCAGAGGTACTTATTTCTGCTGTTACTTAGAGCCCTCTCCTGTGGTCCTGCTGTCATTCTCTGTCGGGCCTTCGGGTGACAATCTCCTGCAGACTCCGCTTCCCGATTCTGATTCCACGCGGTCCCAGGTCTGCCTTGCCTGGCAGGGGTGGGGAGCAGCAGCTCCAATTAAAGTAGGCAGAGATTATAGGGCAGATACTGCATCTGAAATGTGAGACAGAGGAAATAAGGAGTTTTACTTGATCAATGAAGCCTTACCAGGCCATTCATCTCACAGGCATCTTTGTCATCATCGTACAATGAGCAGTGAGGCCGGGGCCTGAGGTCTCAGCCCAGCGCCCTCACCTGTGAGGTGTCTCAGGGTCATCCCAAGCCATCCTCAGGGACACACAACTATGGGGCATATGCCCTCTTTCTCTTCTTGGCATTCTAAGTGCAAACATGGAAGGTCACCTGAGCAAAAGTGTTCACAGCACTGTGCTGCCTGCCCTGCGACCCACGGCTTCTGCTCCGTCTACAACCTGTGTTCCTGTGTGGAGCCGGAGAGTCACATGCAAGCCCCCCCGAGGCTCCAGACCAGTGGTGGCAAAGCTATGGCCTGGGTGTTCTTTTTCTTTCAGGGCAAAGATGTTCATGTAGGAGTTCATTTTTCCAAACTGTAATCCCACTGTTCAGGTTTCACTGCAGTGCTGGAGCTATGTGATGCATAAGTGGTTTGGGGTGCAGCTCGGACTGTTGTCTCTAACACCATCACTGTGTCCAAACTGCAGCAGCCAGTGTCTGGGAATGGGCCAGCTGCCAGCCCCCAGACAGCCCTCGGCACCCGGCCCTGAAATAGCCAGAAGGCAGGGCCTTGCAGGGAAGATGCAGCAGGAACCCAAGTGACTCTGCTGCGTGGAAACTCCGGCTCCCTCAGGAGTTGTCAGCTGCTCTCTCACCTGGATCAGAGACCAGGCTTTTGCTGTGGCTCTGTTTCTGTTTGGTCTGCAGCTGAAGCCTTATGAAGTGGGACTTTGATTTTCCTGGCTTTTTCTTGTTTTTCTTTGTTTCTGGCATTTTTTACAATACACTCACCTTGGAAGCATGTGGGGGTGGCCTGAGGCAGCAGCATTCTCCATTTCCACGCATGTGCAAGTGCACACACACACACGCACACATGCACACACACACATGCACACACAAGGATTCCTTAGAGTTTCCTCAGGTAATTGACACAGAAGAAGGGGCTGGTGTTTGCAGGGAGAAACTGACTTTGCTGAATGCTTGCTTCATGACATTATTTTTCCTGTCTTGTTTAACCTGATTCCTCATTTCTTATGATTTTAAAATTTGATAGCTATAAACTTGGTACAAGAAAAAAACGCTAATGGAACTCACACAGGTGCCCAAACACTGACCCTGCTGATGTCTTCACCCTTGCAGCTCATAATGCTTCATGTGATCAGTGCATTTGCCGCGGGTGATACCCGACACACAAGGAGTTATGTTATTACAGTGAATGTGTCCCAAGAGGAAAGAAGTCAAATTTAAGTAAGAGCATCTCATTTACATGCTATCCTAATTCAAAAAGAATAAAATTGACTAATGCCTGAAATTAGATCTGTGGAAATGTGCTTGCCTTTCTGCTTATCATGTAAAATAATTGTGCTATGTTCTTTTTATTCCCTGTGTCTGTGTTTTCAATAATAAAAAATAGTAAAAATCACAATTTCTAGCAGAAAATGTCACTTTGTTTAATGGTTTGAAATTCTTCATTTGACTTCAAGTAAGTTTCTTAAGAAACAGTTTTCTTAAGAAGAGAATTCTTAACATATGGGCTCCCTCCAAAATAAATAGATGTTTCTACGGCGAGAACTCATCAACCCGCATGGAGTCAATCAACAAACTCCCAAATAATTCCTGAGAGGTGATTGGCGACTGGTTGTCCGAGAAGCACTGTGGCGGGGGGCATGGGCTTGAACAGCTACAACCGTTGGGCCGCAGCTCCCAGCCCTTCCACAGCCAATCGGCAGGGTTACCCTTGGCCTGGGTGGGGTGGGTGCCCCATGGAAGGACGGAGGGAACTCACTCAGGTGCACGGTGCACGGAGCCTGGTCACGAGAGGTCGTTCGTGGCCGCGCTGGCAGGAAAGTTTGGACTTTTACAGCGCCAGAGACGGTACTAATCCGGAGGGCGCTCTTTCTGCTTTGCCGGACCAAAGAGGAGGGCGATGAGGTGAGAGCACAGGGGACTAAGCAGAGAAGAAGGACAGGACAGCAGGACAGATGAGATCCAAGGAGGTGGGGACGGAGCCGGCCCTCACCCACCGAGCGTGACGGTGCCAGGAGACAGAACACTCCGGCAGTGGGCGGTCCCTGGGCGTCTGGGCCAGTCCTCTGGAGAAGGGGAGGAAGAGCTGGATCGGCAGACGTGCCGCGGCCTGTGTCACCCCCACGCACATCCCTCGCTGGTCAGGGCTTCCAGAGTCCAGCAGGAGGTGGGCAGAGCAAGAAAGGGAGAGGTAGGACGGTGGGACGGTCCGCAGCCCAGCAGGGCGAATGTGGTCCGCTCTAGTCTCTGGGCCAGCCCTCAGGCTGCACGCCTGCGCACTGAGAAGCGGACGCAGGCAGGAGGTGGAGAGAAGGGGGCGCTGGCAACTGCGATGGCCCCTGGGGCACCTTGGGCCTCACCCTCTCCTCAGGGATGAAGAAGGTTCACAGCCAGGTGGCTTTGCGGTCCTGTCCAGTCCCAGAGGTCGCGGCCTCCATTCACGGGTCCCCTCGCCCTTTAGCCTGACTCTCTGCATCCGCCTTTATCTGGTGGCTGCCAGCCACTGCCCGAGCTCCCTTCCAAAGGACTTCTGGCCTCCTGCGGTGTGCACAGTGCTCCCAGCCCCAGCCCGGACTCCTCTTGTGTGACGGCTCCACTCCTTCGGCTCTCCTTTTACTTCGCTGGGAGGCGCCAGGATGAGCAGGCTCTGCCTACAACGCTGTGCTCCAAAGCCTGCTGGTGAAGGTCATGCCAAGGTCATGCCTCCCAGCTCCTTCTCCCAGGACACAGAAAGCAGGTGGGAGAAGCATTGCCACCTCCCAGGAAGGTGCGCAACTGCTCCCTTCTACCTGAGGCCCTTCAGAGCTCAGTGCTGGTCACCCAGGCCCCACCCAGGGGCTGTGAAGCTGCTCCAGCCTATGGGGTCACCCATATCCAGGCCACTGCAGGCCACTCCTCACAGTAGCAGCACCCTACTTCCCGGCTCCCTCAGATGGGGCCTGGCAGCACTTGCTGTCCGTTCCACAGCTGCAGCCTGAGCCTGGGGTGCAGCAGGATGGCTGCTTTTACTGTTGCTCTGTGCATGGCTGCCTCCTTGCCGTGCCCGCTTGGGGGCGTGCTCTCCTCTTCCTGTCAGGCTGGGCACCAGATTACCCCTGCCTGTACCCCAACACCACAGACCACTGCATCAGAGGTTAGGGTCAAGGGGGGCCTGGACTACAGGTTCCTCACAGCCGTGAGCCTAGGGGAGCCTCACTCTGCAGAGCTCAGTGTGCACTGTGGGCTCCAGTGCTGCAGACCCGTGGGGTGGGCACTGCTAGGCCCTGGGCTGCTTTCACAATGCAGCCATGACCATTCTGTGCCTTAGGGATGCCTGTTGTCATCGAAATCTTCCCAGCCGGGAACGGCATTGCCACTCCTCTGTACACCTCTGTCCTGTGAGGTGCGTGCCGTAAGATAGATAGACAGAGACTCTCAGAGAAGCCAGTGCCTTGGCAAGGTCACACGGCCAGTATGGTACAAGGTGACCACAACTCATCCATCCCCCACCGATTGCCTCTGCATGCCAGGTCACAGAGGTACCCAGCACCAGCCAAGTCCTTGCCCTGTGGCACAGGTTGTCCAGGCCCCTGCCTCTTTCTGCTCTGTCCCCATGAGCATCAGATGCCCGGGTTCCAGCACCTCATCCAGGTATGAGTCCCCCTGCCCAACCCCAGAAGTGTCCTTCCCCAGGCTGTCCTCCCTGTCCCCTTGGCCCTGTGAGGACGGCTTCATCTCCACGTGCACTGGAGGTTACAGGGCGAGGTCCTCCCTTGGGACTGGCCCTCACTGTCCCCCGGCCCAGGTGACCCACCTGACACCTACAAGGACACCAGGCTCCTCACGATGTCGAGGCCCCATGTGGACAGACCACACCCTCGGAGACAGCTCTGCCTTCCTGGTGAGAGTCAGCCCTACTCCAGAGCAGTGTGGGTGTGAGGACAGACCGTGCAGCCTCGAGGCAGACAGGCTGGGCCTCCTCCACCCTGGCTGGCATGGCGTCCAGCTCCTGTGGCCTCCGGAGTGGCAGTCAGGGTGCCAGGCTCTGAAGGTTACTGTCTGCAGGAGCCTGAAGAGTGGTTCTGTGACACACAGGTTTCCTAAGTAAACCATTTACAAGACACACGTGCAACTCTTTAATTTTTTTGCTTTGCGCATTTGAAGACAAAGCAGACTGCACAAGCCCAGCTCAGCGGAGTCCGTCTTCTCTTCAGGCTCTGAGCCTTCCTGACACAGAAGGCTGCGGTTCCCCAAGAGCACCGCTTCTGTGGCTTGCAAGGAAGAACCACGCACAGGCGACAGAGGTAAAAGCAAGCTTTCGGGGGCTCAGGATAACAGCGCTCCTTTGTTGGAGAAGAAAAATAAAGGAGTATCAGGTGGGCAGTGCAGCGCCTTCAGGGATGAGGGCGTCAGAGCGCTCCCCGGCACCTGCGGTGGTCTCCTTTCATTCCCTCCCTTTCAAAGAATGAGAGTTGCAGGATAGAAGAGAGCAGGTATAAAGAGATGGCTTTGTTGACCACTTCTCCTTGGAAGGGA
The DNA here is from genome assembly GCF_012274545.1 of Fukomys damarensis. Lineage (NCBI taxonomy): Eukaryota > Metazoa > Chordata > Mammalia > Rodentia > Bathyergidae > Fukomys > Fukomys damarensis. The sequence continues at coordinate 80,552,034 of NW_022900929.1, forward strand.
TACTTGCTGCTCTTACAAAACTCGGCTCTCCAGGAGCTCTGTGGACTTCACATGCAGGGGCCGCTCCGTGGCGAGGATGGTGTGCTTGGCCGTGTCGTGCAGCAGTCCTTACACAGACAAGTGAGCACGAGAGTCCAGGGACGAGTTCAGGTGTGCACGGAGTGCCAGTGGGTCTCTTAACTCCCACTTGATCTGGAAAACACATTCACCCACGTTAATGGCCTCACTAAGTGTCTGTCAGACCTAGGCTCCCTCGCATGGCCTCACACCTGCTCTGCGTCTCCACTTCTTTTCTAGAAAAGAAAAAGAAAGAAAGAAAACTCACAGTCAGATTTCAGAGCTTCTTTTGTAGGGAGGGTAACTACAGTCATCTCCTGGCCACAGACAGTAGTGAAAGAGATTGTTTTCTGTTGTTAAGAAAAATGATATTTCAACCTTCCCCAGGTTTCCCCTCAGTATTTCAGCCACCTCCTCCAGGCGCTGAAACGGTCATGAGGAGGAAGGTGGCACCATGCGAGGGCAGAGAGCACCCAGGAAAGCAGAAGCCAGGTCCCCTCACAGAGGGCTCGGGCAGGGTGGGGGCCGACTCCTCTCCGGACGGCTGGACGGGGAGGCCCGCAGAGTCCCTGTGCGCCGAGCCTCTCACTGTCCACACTGGGACGGAGTTGACTGGATCTAGGTGTCGCCATGACAACAGCCAGGGAGCCGCTTGGCAGACACCCCCAGTGCTGGGCGCTTCCGAGGCTCATGCCCTGAGTTGTTCACAGAGCTCTTCCATCCCCGTCCAGGATCTGAACCCAGAATTCCAGACGAAGCCCTGTGCGCCGTCTTAGAAGCACAGCTGTTTCTGGGAGACCCAGGGCCGGCCTCAGAAGGCTTTGCTCGCGGATGCTCTCTGGTGGCTTCAGCCCTCCAGCTTCCACGGTGGCTCAGGGTGTTGCAGGGTGCTTGCCGCCCTCCGCGCTGCTCCCCAGGAGGCTGCGCTCAGTTTCCGGTCGCACAGGCAGCTCTGTTTCTGCTCCTCCATTCCTTGAATCAGCCCCGGGCGTCACACTGAGCCAGGCAGCTTTGGTGGGACCCCGCCTGGTGAGTCGGTTCCTGTCTCCTCTTCAGGGTGTCCCTCCCTGTCCACGTCCCTCTGTGCCCGCCAACTGCAGTGAGGGCACCTCTGACGCACAGAAGCTCAGCAGGGAGGGAGCTTGTCCTGACCGGCAGTGAGTTCAGAGGGGTCAGCTTGCTGATGTCGGCACAGGGCTGGTCACGTCTGGCCCTTTCCCGTGGGCACAATTTGCTAGCGCTCCAACCATCACATCTACATTCCAGGCAAGAAGACTTCTACGCATGTTCATGGGTGAAGCAAAGTTTGATTCTAAAATCCCTGCCAACCTCTGCTTTGTCATGGGCAGGAACTGTGTCGTGAGGCAGCTCCTGAACGTAGCAGAAGCCCGAAAACAAGCAGGAAGGGGGTGTGTGCTTCCTAGGAGGGCCTGGCCCGGGCCAGTGCAGCTAGGAGGAAGGTGAGGTGCAAGCAGCAGACATCCTCGCTCTCCAGCGCGGAACAGAACGGGGCCTGCCTAGCCTGGCTCTGACGCTCACGGCTGGGAGGCACAGGCTGCCGCCGAGGGAGCCTGCAGTGGGCCACTCACTGCCCCGCGACCCTGCCCGGTTCCCGTGTTGAGAGCAGAACCGCCAGAGAGGTTCCGATGCACCGCCCTCTGGAGCGGCTCCTGTGCAGGCTTCGGAGCGGCAGTTGTGCTTGTGCCCTGACTTCTACACAGCGGCGTCCACCACGGACTCGAGTCTGTCCCGTGTTCCGAGGGACGAGCAGGCCGCAGGCTGCAGGGCACAGACCCTCGGTCCCGCTGCTCGGCCCGGATGGTGGCGGTGGCCATGTGGCCTAGCCGTGCACAAGGGGCGTCCTGCAGCGTGCTCCCTTTGGAAGGGAAAAAGCCCCGATCTCACTTTGGGGAAAGGAGAAATAATCGCTAAGGACCGTTGTTCCCCCCCTCAACCCAAGCCCAGGGAGCAGAGAGCCAGTCGTAAGGCTTTGCCTCTTGCCCGCTTTAAAACGGTCTCTTTCTGAGATCAGAGAAAAGAGAACAAGAGATAATGCTTCGAAATAGGTCCACGCAGGTCAGTCCGTCACGCGCCCGCACCCTTCTCACTCTATCCTCCTGGCCATCGCAAGCCAGTTTTGTGTTCCTTACTCCTAAATTTTATTGGATTTTGTCTTTTGGTTTGATATTTGCTTCTCGTTTCTTTACTTTTGAACTACACCTAGCAGCGTTTTAGGAGAAAATGATATGATTTGATATGTGAATGATAGAAATGTTTTAAATGTGATTTGCATCTATCTTTTCCATATATGCATTTTATAAAATTAGTTTATGAGCCAGGTTGATCTTATAAAATGAAAGACTCAATAAGCTTTGTCTCCTGTCTTTTTGTTTTCCTGCATTTTTCTGCCCTTTCAAACCTCCTTCGTCCCTTTCTTTTCTTTTCTTTTTTTCTTTTTCTGGTACCGGGGATCGAACTCAGGTCCTTGTGCTTGTGAAGCAGGCGGCAACACCACTGAGCTAGATCACCCGCCTGTCCCTTCCTGCTTCAGAGCAGTTTCCGTTTCCTGCTGCTTGCCCGACCCTTCTTGCTGTCCAAAGCACTTTGGGCACCTCTACCATGATCGTCAGAAACAAGCACTCCTGGGAGCTGTTGCTTAGCAGAGAAGGCCACAGACCCAGGGCCAGTACGAAAGGCGCCCTGGGCCGAGCCGTGCCAGGCTGTGGGGTGCCAACTTTCGAGGGTGGCAACCTGCCAATGACGTCTTCTCGCTTGCGACATGTGTGGCATGGTGGGACCCCTGGAGAAACTGATGGGACGTGGACGGAATCTGCTCCCTCTGCCACGTTGCTGGAAATAAAAAAAACTATTCTAGAGCGAATAGTTTATATTGGAAAAAAAAATTGGCCTTTTTAAAGCTAAAAAAATGTGGAGGAAATGTATCAAGCAAACTCTTTCACTGCAAAAACCTAGGGGCCCAACAGGAGGCTGCTGTGTGCCTGCGGGGTGTGGAGCACGCAGAGCCACCTTTGTCCACCGCGAGGAGTCTAATGAGCTGCTTGATCCACAGAAAACCCCTTTCTCTCCTCGGGCGACTCACTCCGGGGCTCTGCAGGGGAAACCAGTGTCTACACCTAATTATATCTCAACTCACCATGAAGTAGTTAATTAACAATATTTGATTTAAATAATTATTGATTAAGTACTTACTCTAGGTCAAGCACCACGCTACGATAGATCATTGAACAAAATATGGTCTTTGCCCCTCGAGGGACTCCCAGTCTGCTAGGAAAGACAGAAAGGAAGAGGCAATCACAGCACCATGGACCCCAGCCTTGCTAAGGAAGGCTGCACTGGAGACCAGGCTGGGGCGGATGTTGGGGATCCTGGGAAGGGTCAGGAAAGACACACTGAGGGCCGGCTGCCAATCTGGGAGGCCGGACTGTGCTCCGTCCTGGGACCTCCCTGGTTGTCAACACACTGAGCTGCACCATGGGCCGTAAAGACGGTGTTCCCTGACTGAGGTGTTCCTAGATGGAGCCTAAATTAGAGGTCCTGGGAGGCTCCACACTTTCACATCATCTAGACGGGGCAGCCCACGTGTGTGTAATGAGTGTGCCGAACAAGCACAGCTGCTGCTGTGCACGAGATGAATGCCCTGATTCCTTTTGCTACCGTACTACTCTTTATTCCGTGTGACTGCAGCAGTCACTTTCCCATCACTGGAACAAAACACCCAACATCCCCAGCTTTGAGGAGGAGAGGTTAGTGTTGAATTATGGCTTCTGAGGGTTCAGTCCCCAGGTGAAGGGCCTGGCGGAGGACAAGTGCTCACATCATGGGAGCCGGCAGAGAGAAAGAGAGAGAGAGAGAGACAGACAGAGAGACAGAGAGAGAGAGAGAGAATCAGCTTCAGCGTTTCCCTGGCCCAGCTTGTGAGAAGCTAGTGTGCACACATCCAGGGGCACATTCTCCCAGCCACATCTGTCCCTGCTCCCTTTCTCGTAGCAGGGGAGGGAGCTGGCTTGGCTCACTCTGGAAAGGAAGGGACCAGGACAGGCACCCACACTCGCCTCCTCTATTTTGGGACTAAGGCCAAAGCTGCAGTCATTTGCGTCTAGAGACACTACTGCCTTGTGCTTTGGACATTCTGCTGATTTGAGGCTCTAGGTCTCTCTGTGACCTACAGTGAGCTGCATAGTCAGGACCCTGCCTAAGAAGTTTCTTTCAGGGACAGGGATCGGGTGGCCACTGCCATGGTTTAGATGTGTGTGGAAGGGGGCTGGGTCATGGGAACAATATACTCATGACTGGATTCGTTTGTGGATGAGGTTAGGAGGCAGGGCCTGCTTGGAGGTGGTCCCTGAGGCAACCTGGAGGCTGGTGGCCCCTTTCTTCTCTCTCTTTCTCCTCCGTGGCCATCGTGAGATGGGCAGCTCTCCTCCACCAAGCCCTTCTACCATGCAGCTTCTGCTTTGGAGCTGCCAACCGTGGACCGAGCTGCCTGAAACCGTGAGGTCTGGCTCTGTTTTTCTGGTGCCTAAGGACACTGGAGGAGAAAAGGTCTGATTTCATCTCACCCTGTGTCATGTGTCACACAGCTCCCAGTCGCTTCACCTCTCGGAGAGACTCCCTATGGCTAGGTCTCAGGGGTCCATGGTCGTTACCACAGCCAGTCTGAATAAAGCCTCCGGAGAGACTGCAACACACTAACGAACATTTTTAATGTTTCTGCAGACAGCACAAAGGAGTTTAATTCATTTTTTTGAATGACATAATTTATCCTGTTAAAGTTCTTTAACCAAAGAATCTAAAATCTAAACCCCACCTCACCGGGGGACCAGGTGGTCAAGATGCATGACCCAGGTTGAAAATACGTGCTTTATTCTGGGTCTTTCCCCCCAAAACTCATCACCCAATCTAATCATAAGAAAACATCTGAGATTCTGTAAAATCCTTTCCTAACACACCTGAAAATGCCAAGATCCCTAAAGCAATCCCTGTCTTAAAAACTGCTAGATCCAGGAGGCACCTGGGGAGATGGGACAACTAACCTAACCATCCTGTGATCTCCAAGGTCAGGTCCTGGACTGGAAAGAGAACATCAGGGAAAGGCTACGACTGGCTGAGAAAGATGTGGGCTTTAGTTCATGATAATGTATAACATTAGCTTATTGGTTGGAACGACTACCATGATTAATATAAGACGTTAAAATGGGGGAAGTAGGGTGCAGACTATATGGGAGGTTTTGTACTATCTTCACATTTTTTCTGCCTCTGTAAAACTGTACCAAAAAGCAAAGTTATTTGAAAAAAAAGCTGGAAGAAGTAGTAACGGTGCTCTGTCCCCAAAGGCCGCGGTGGCGTGTGGTGTGCAGAGGGCGGAGCCTGTCCCGACCTGCTCTCTGCATCCCACAAGCACAGCTTCTTTCCCTCCTGGGATTCCCTTCAGGAAGGGACGGGAGCTCTCCTTGCTCTGCGTCTCTGGTACTCAGTGTGGTGGTGCCGGGAGTGCTGGCCAGGCCACGCACAGGAAGCTGCAGCACATGAGAGCGAGGTCCAAGTGTCTCTTTGTTTGGCACCTGAGAACAGAGAGAGCGAGCAAGTGAGCTGTGTGTCTCCGTCCACAGGCCCAGTCACGTGTGTGTGTGTGCCTGTGGTGCTCCCGTCTGTGCAGCAGCTCTCCATCTCCGGCACTTTCATCTGCATCCGCTCCTGCCTTCTGCCACGGCACGTCAATCCAGGGAATCAAAGCGGCGCTACATGGTCCAAGTGCTGCTTCCCGGCGTGGCTGTGCTCCATTTGCCACGCTCCGGCAGGGCCTTTCCTCAGGTCTCCTGTGCTGTTTCCCCTCATCAACCCTGTCAGGGCCTCTGGAGCGGGCCAGGCTGCCAGGGTGTTTGGGGTCAGCACTCCTAACATGAGCACTGAGGTTCCCTTCCAAAGTGTTTCATTTCTGGGAGAAAATATGAGTAGTGGGACACTTGATTTTAGGACAGCCAACAAAAACAGAAATCTGTGCTGAGGCAGGTAGCTGGAGTTGTGGACACTGTGATTCCTCTCTCCTGGAACCGAACAGACAGAACCCTCAGGGTGAGGATATCATCTGAAAAAGGCAAGCAGCTCATGTCATGGTAGGAGTATATCAGGTCTCGTCCCTAGCAGATGTACCAAATCATAGTGACGATACTCCCGCAGGTATGCATGGGTAAGTCCCCTTCATGTACCCAGAGGCCCATATGGCACGGAGGACTTAGCATCACCGCAGAAGTTGGATTCAACAGTCTTTAAAGTGGGTAATAGATGTCTTCCAACAAGAGAGGAGCTGACCCTAAAATTTTGTATAATATATAGTCAGATATTGTGTGGTGTATGTTAGTGATGGTTCTCCAGATAAACACAGCTGACAGACAGACAGACAGACCGGTGCATAGATAGATAGATAGATAGATAGATAGATAGATAGATAGATAGATAGATAGATGGCTACAGGAATTGCCTCACAGATTACGGTAGCTCAGCAGCACAGCACATGATTAAGGGGTAGGGGGAGGCAGCAGGGACTCTGCTGTCAGTCCAGGGGTGGAGAGGCCGGAGATCCTGGGGTGCTGATGTCAGAGAGAAGAGAAAGGTGGGTGTCTGCTGGAGTAGAGAGGGTGAATCCACCCTGGCCGGGCCTGTCTATCCTGAGCCCCTGGACTGCTGTGGGGCATATCTTCCTACTCGCCTCCTGATTCTGGTGCCAATGCTGCCTGGAGACAGCCTCCCTCATGCCCCCAGAAGATATGTTTACCAGCCGTCAGAGGACACCAGCCCAGGCAAGCTGACACACAACATTAAGCATCATATTAGATTTAAGCCAAAATTTGGGGCAAGGTCAGGAAAAGGTAATCAATTGAAACCAAAATTAGTAAAAATCTAGCACATAGTTCTGAATGCCAGACACCTGCAGAGGTGACATTTGGTGAAAGAAGCCCCAAGTGGGACCAGAAACCAACATGAATCCTATTGTACTGACCCCAAACCTCTATGGGAACTGTGCACAGGAATTGAGAACCCATGTTCTTTGGCAGACTCCACCTGGATTAAAATCTGTTAGGCTCATTGGTGCTGGACAGGCCCTGCTGGGATGAAAAGACGTCTCGCTGCTGCCCAGTGATCCCCGTTAGTGTGGCACCCCACACAGAGCAGGGGACTGTGGGGTGGCTTGCACCCTGGCATTCTGCGTTATAAGCAGCTTGATCTGTGAATCAGCCACTGGGAGTCAGGTCAACAGGACACTGGGACGTGGCACTGCTACTGGGCAGATTACGGTTCTGAACCTGAGGAGCCTGGGTGAGACTCTGGGCCCGTGTTGCTCCGTGGAAGGCCCGGGGGCACCTGAAGCCCAGGCTCAATGCCAGCTGCGCCTTGCCAGCTAGTTCCACCACAGAGACAGCACCCTCAGGGGTGTCTCAGAGCCCCAAATGTGCTCTCTGCAGGGCGCCTTCACCTGACCTTGGGACATATTGACATTCTGGGGAGTGGCCTCTCACTGTGGTCTACATTTACAGGGAAATTACTTTCCATGCTGCTATTACTGATGGCCGATCGGGGAAGATAAGGAAATAAGACCAGAAATGGTGAGATAAGGGGACACAGCTTGAAATCAAGTCACCCCAGGTAACTCAACTCACCTCATTGGTGGCACTGTCTATCCGTCTGTTTGTCCGTCCTTTGTATGTGTCTGTATTTTGCTTAAGTACATCCTTTTTTAGATTTTGTACACTTCTAATTACAACCAGAGGCTCTGCTAGATCAGTGACTAAGGGGCAGATACTGGTGGGTGAAAGGTGTACACATTGTGTCTTTAGATCTGACCCACAGCTCCAAGGGTTAACCCTGTGGCCATCCATGTTTATCATTCTCCAGAGGAAAGAGAAGAGCGCCTGGCCTTGGGTGACCTTCCTCTCTCAGACGGTCTCTTGTCTTTTTGTACCTACATATTTATCAGGAAGAGGCTGTCTGCGGGGCTGTGCAGGGTTTTTTGTGATGATTGGACAGTGGTTCCAGAAAGAATTTCTTTGTTGCTTCAGTTGAGGCTGGAGGAGTCTCTTTGAAATATGTGTAGCTCCTATGACTCCTCATTTTCTTCCAAGAAGAATTATAACCTCCAAAAGGCTTTTTCCTGATGAAAAAGTATTTTCATTTTGATAATGTAGCGAGTGATTACAAAGCCTCTGTAATGGACTCACTTCTGGAGGCTCAGAGCGTTCCATTCATCAGAACCACAGCCTAGCTGACCTGGGCCACATGGTCAGCTCAGCCTGCCTGCAAGGACAGCCACACTGTGTACCACAGGTCATCAGCACACCAGCCCCACCCTGCACACCTACTACGCTCCGGGCACTTCCTGTGAACCAGCTACATCCGACCTTGCAGTCACCCCATCCCTGTAAATGAGAGGAAACCAAGTCTGGGGACTGCCACGATTTGTCCAAAATCCCACAGCTCTCCTCCAACTCGCTGGCCCCGGCCTGCAGTGTGGGCAGAGTGTTCAGAGACCTGGAAAACGAGTTCCGCTCCTCCACGAATTCTCATTTCTCTGTGTTTGACCCACTTTCTCCCAGGAGCCAAGCAAATCAGAGTCATAGTTTTGTTGTTTGTTTCTTTGACATTTGCACTCTCCCTAAAAAGACAGCGTGTCTGGGCACAGAGGGCCTGAAAGTCACTGTCTTTCATCAGACGAGCACACGCTGTGAGCTGCTCCGTGGACTGGTGCACAGGAGGAGAGAGAGGGCGGTGCTGAGGGAACTGGCAGGAGGGTTTCTTACGTCACGGAGTTCCTAACTTTCTGTACATGTTTAAGCAGCAGATGGTCCGTTTTTTTGCAGGCTGAGGCAGGTGGGCTTCTCTTTGCCCCGACTCCTGGGTGGGAAGGCAGGCATGCCACTGTCCCGCTGGCCACTCTTGGTGGCATTGGGATCCCTGACCTGCTTCCCACCAACCTCCAGCGGTCCAGACACGCATGTCTCCCATTGGTTCTGCTTGGAGAACACTGACTAACTCACCTATTACGCAGGCTTTGATTGTTAGATGCGTTTTTATGTTCTCCTTTTTTTTTTAACGTTTCATGTTTCTCTGCTCTTTTGAGCATGCAAGCTGGTGGCTCTGACACTCATGTGTGCGTCAGAACCCCCTGGCGGGCTTGTGAATGAAAGCCTCTGCTTCGGGATGTGTTGGGCAGACCCAGGAGTTTGCATTTTTAAGATTTTAGTGGGGGGCTGCTGCTGGCAGAGGAGAGGCACCTGTTTTGGGGACCATTGGTAGAAATGATCTCAGCTGCCAGCGATCGCAAGACTTCCTGGATTCTAAGAGGCAGCCTCACCTCAGAGAATTTGGAAATAACTCCGGACTCTGAATGATGAGGCACGACGGGTCCCATTTTCTCTTTGGCAGGAGCAATGACACCATTTCCTCTCTAGCTGGTTGCCAACTAAGTCACAAGTTTCCAAGCCCCCCGGCTCTCTGCTCCTTGTGCAGGTGAAGGAAAGTGCCTCCTGAGGCCCATGGCGACTTCCTCTCTGTTTTTAGCGAGGAAGGCTCTGATCCGGGCTGTGTGAGGTTGGCACGTGGACCCTGGGCTGCAGCCCTGCCCCTCCTGAGTTGGGGAGGAGAAGCGTCTCCAACGCCCCTCAGAGCACAGCATGCCCAGGAGAAGCCTGCGTGTCCCACGCTAGCCTTGGGAACCATTTTTTCCCCTCGGTCAGCTTCTGCTTCCCAGCTGCACGCCAGCCTCTAGCCTCTCCTCCTTGGGCCCCACTCCCTGTGCCCTGGCCCTGGTGCCCCTCAGGTCTCTGCTGTGCATCCCTCTCCCTGGGGCCAGGCCGCCCCCACAGCACCATCCTTGCCCTGCCTTAAATGATCGACTCTTCTACCTGGCGCTCCTCCACCCTTCAGACCGGGAAAGAAAGTTTCCTGTGACTTCCACAGGCCCCTGTGAGCACTGGGGTGGCTTCAGCAGACTGCAGGCCTCAAGCTGCCCCCCGTGTACCACACATGGGTCCTTGGCCAGTGTCCCCCAGTAACCGTGTGCCTTCTCCACCTGATCTGTCCCAGCCTCTCCGGCGAGTTCTCTGGCACCCCGTCCTCCGACCTGTCTACTGAACCTCTGGGTCCCTTCCCATCACAGCCCAACCCTCCCTACGCCCAGGGCCTCTCAGGGGAGGCAGGTTGTCCACACCCCAGGCCTCCCAGTCTAGGGACAAGGCCAGGCCTCTGCTAAGCCCCTGTCACAGGCCTGAGCCACCCGAGGAGCCACACTGTGCCACGCAGTCCTTGCCACGTTCTCCACTTCCGCTTCCCCCTTCACTCCCATTCCCTCCCACCGCTGCTCTCTTTTGGATCAGACCCGTCCCTCCTCTGGATCTCTGGCCAGGCCCCTCCGGCCTCCTCCACCTGCCCAGTGGCCAGCACCTTCCTTCTAAGAGCTACAGATCCAGGTCTGAGGACTCATCCTTGAGGTGCTTATCAGCTCCACGGACCGCTGGCTTTGGAAACTTCCTTCTTTCCCCTCACGGAAGTGGGAGCCTGAAGCTCACAGTGACCGTTGGGATCATCAGTTGTGCCAGGAATAATAACTCAGAGCAGCAAAGTGCCCGCCCTTCCTGCGCAGCCTGCGGCTTTGGGACGCACAGTCCGGAAGATGTCACGGAGAGGAAGGGCGCCTTAATGCCTGCCTCACGAGCAAGGGCGGGGCTGGCACTTCACACACTCCAGCCAAACTCCTGGTCACCGACTAGGGACTCCCATCCTCCAATCCCAGCCCAGACCCTTCCTGGTGCTCCAGCTTGTTCTGGAAAAGACTGTTCTACAGTAAGAAGCCAAGGACTCCGCTCTGAGACCCAGATCATGAGCAGCAGTGAGAACCTCTGCTGGCAGGGATGGATGCGCTGACCAGTCTTCTCTGGTTGCTGGCCATGCCGATCTGCGTTCCCCCAGGAGGCCAGGTCTTTGGCTCTGTCTATTGTGACAATATTTAGACAAAACAAAAAACAAAAAACAGCAGCAGCCATCTTTGCTTCCTAGCAATATTTCTATTTTTTTGTTAAAGAACAAAACTCACTGGTTTATCTCATTTGTCCATTTGTCTGAGATAGAAGTTGCTTTATTTTTAAAGTTGCAATCAATAACTTTGAAAATAGAACAATGCTAGTAGCTGGCTGACATTTTTTATAGAGGTAAGGAAATCCAATGAAAGTTCAGGAGCAAGGACTGGTGTTCATTCATCCGTTTCCTTGGGAGACTGGGGTAAACGGGGAAGTGGGGGTGGTCCCCACTTAATGAGGAAGAAGTGGTAACCTTTGTCAGAAACGCTGCAGGTTACATCCGCCCTGTTCACTGGGGACATCTCTTTAAATACAGAGAAATATTATTGAGTAGTAGCTGCCCACGGCCCTCACCGAACAGCTGTGCACAGCTATGGGGCAGCCAGACTGGGGCCGTCCTCAGGACACGCAGTCCAGCTGGAAGGGGCTGTGGGTGAGATCCCGGCCGGAGGGCCCGGCACCCTGTGGCCCGCCTTTGTTCAGGGCCTCTCGGCCTAATCCCTCCGGGGCAGGTGCAGCTGCTCCCACGAGCGTCACCTGGTTCTGCGCCCTCCACCGTGGCCAGTGTCCTGGACACCTGAGGGGCAGTGAGGTCCCGGGCGTCTGTGGGCTGAGTGTCTCTTTGGCAGTGTGGCCTCGCTGCCTCTGCCCTTCCTTGCCACAGAACCTGGGAGCCACTTCCTCGTGAAGGCGAGTCTCTCCCGAGCACTGTCTTCCTCCTCCACGCGTGCTGCAGGTTCCCAGACACCACCCAGGAGGGCTGGGCTTTCCACCGGAAAAGCAGATCCGTGAGACTCCTGGACACAAAGGGATGCCGGCTATTCTGGTGTGCTTCAGGCTTCACCCTCAGGGCTGCTGTTCTTATGAATCACCCTACTCAGAATTCCTGGAAATTCAAAGCAAACTCAAAGAAGAGCTCAGAAAAATGTCCGCTGTTTTATGCCTAAGACACAAATGTTTTAAAGTGATTTTCTTTTCCGCCCAGCAGAGAGACTCCAACTCTAGGTCCGTCTTGTCACTTAGAAGGGAAACCTGGGGAAGCCACAGTGGGGCCCTGTGTACCTGTCACTCACTGGCTAACACGAAGGTCAGCAGCAGCAGCAAGTATGGTCAAGTTAGTGGAGAAAAGCGGGGCCCTGTGCAGGGCTGTAGGTGCGAAGAAGTGAGGGCGACTCTGAGCGCAGACTCGGTCCTAACTCGCGGCCCAGGAAGCTCCACCTCTGAACACAGATGCGAGGGTGACTGTTCACCAGATCCATGCACAAGAACACTCCCGTCAGGCTCTTGTACCAGCTCGGACAGAAGCAGCCTAATGCTCTGGCGGCAGCGGCACAGCCTGGCTAGAAGAGCGGATCTTGAGGGACCTGAGCACCCACACAGCAAGCCCTGTGACTGATGGAGGTCAATCAGCTCGACTGGGAAGCACCACATTCTACACTTGGAATGTCTACAACTTTTACTGGGTGACTGTATCTCACTAAACCTGAAAGGAAATCAATGACGCAAACAAAAAGATTACCTAAAATTTCAGGTCCTTGAACTCAAGGTTAAGAGCTTTTGCCTTCTCTAATACATGCCCAATAAGGCTGCAGACCAGCACCGAGGCCACAGAAGGGAATGTGGCCGTGGTCATCGAAACCACACATGCACACCCTTCAACCCGGAGCTCCACTTCTGGGAAGTTGTCCTACAAGTACACCAGGGAAACAATGTTTGCATAAAATATGGCTGTGGCATTGCTTACTATAGAAAAAGTTTGGAAATAATCTAGATCTGCATCAATAGGAAATTGCTTGTGCACATTTCAATATTCCAGTAAGCTACTATGGGAGATAAAAATTGGAGTACATTCATTAACAAAATACTACACAGTATCTAGAAAAATTGAGTTCAGCTATACACAATGCCTTGCAAAGCCTACAGATATCATTTGGGGTGAAAGAAACCCAGCAATTGTTACTTCATCTATGTAAATTTTGAGGAAAGACTAAACACAAACAAACTTGGTGAAAAGATTGAGGAAACAGATCAGGGCATGGCGAAAGCTGGCTGGGGAGGTGGGCGGACCTTGTTAGTCACAAATCCTGGACACCCGCAGAACAGCTCTCCAGGCCCCGAGGGGGGCTGCTCGGGAGAGGGGAAGCTCCGCGGGATTTCAGGGAGCGTCTGGCCTGACCGCCGCCTGAGCCCCAGCATCCCAGCACCGCCTCTCAGGAGCTGGATGGAGACGTCTTCGAGGTTTCCTTAAGATCTGGACAGCATAAAAGGACGCCCAGCAGGTTTTGCTGCAGCTCTCCAGGACAGCCCAGATGCAGCGCGTACTTTTCCCTCTGCTCTCACCCTCTTTTCCTCCTTACTCTGCCCAGGCTCGCTCTTCAGAGCCAGTTTATTTCCCACTCTTCACTTTTACTTTCTCCAGTAAACTTCGCCACTGCCTTGTTGCTCCTTTCCTTCAATTCTTTGCTCCACGCAAGAAGAACCTGGAGTCCGACTCTAGAAGGAGAGGCAAGCTACGCAAACATTTAGGTAACATTTAGGTGGTGAGACGCTTTTCGGAGCAAGCTAGTCAGTAACAGAATCGAGTCACACAGTGGCTGTCTCGGGAGCGTGAAGGAACACAGGCCTTCGAGGACGTCAGAAATATTCCAGATCTTGATTGAGGCTGCGGTCTCCATGAATGTGTCTGTAGCAGCAGATCCCACTGTTTTTTGGGGTGGAACAGAGCAGAGAGGTGCTGGACCCAGGAGGCGAGGCAGACCCCGTCATCTTCCCATCGTCTCTCCGTGTCCCTGGGGGCTGGTGCCAGACGGCCTCAAGGATCCCAGACTGAGGGTGCTCCATCCCTTCTGTGTAACAGAGTCTGACCTGCCCGTGGCTGCACAAGCCCTCCCGTGCTTTAAACCAGCTCTGACCATTTATAATGTCAAACACGATGTAATGGAAAGCGTTGCACGTTAACACTACACGTCGCTGTTATTGCTTGGGAAGTAATGAGGAGGAAGCAAAGTCTGTAACATGTGGTACAGGTGCTACGTGGGCCTGGCTGCAGGGGCACATGTCATGACGATGTTGTTCTCACACTGATGTCCTCTGCCTGCTGTTGGTTGAGTGTCCACTGTGAGCCCAGGGAAGCAGCGAGGCCGCACTTCTCCACACTGGATGTGCCGCCGTGGTCTCCAGTGTGCCAGGTGTGACCATCCAGTGGCTCTTTTTCTGCTGCCCTATGGGGCCCACTGGAAGGTGGAGGAGCAGTGGCCAAGCACTTGGGTGTTGCTCGAGACCCCAAGATAATTTTCCCAACCAGCAACAGCAAGCTGGAGGAGTCCATGCACAAATGAAGAACAGGTAACAGAGGGAGGGCGTCAGAGAGTGCCGGTCCCTGGGGAAACTGAGCACTGATGGGACAGCAGAGGGTCTGTGAGCAGGACCGGTGGAGTCCTGTGGTCACGGCACTTGTTTCAGTGGCACAGGGCAGCAGGGATGCACAAAGCGAGTTCACCCAAGTGGGAGCGGCCAGGAGCTGGGGGAGACCTGAAGGATGGACATAGCCGGTGGGGAGCAGCTGAGGGACCTCACAGACACAGTGGGAGCGGGGCCCCGTCGGGAGGAGGGCAGAGCCACACTCTCAGCCTGGCAGCCCCCACCCATCTCAAGCGTCCTACCTGCCGGGCCTGGTGTCTGCCCTCTCCGTCACCCTGCCCTCTGCACGCTGCTGTCTCTTCGTCCTGCGGCACAGTGGTGACAGGGGGCCTTGGGCTTGGCCCTTCGCCCCACTTCCCCTAGGAGCCCACCCTCCCTGCTTGGAGATGATTTACCAAAAGGCTATTCATGGGATCAGTTTATTGCCAAACTGGTTTAAAAGTGAGCGTAAAACCAGACTTCAGTGTTTGTATTTTCTGATTTACCGTGAGATCTAAGTCCATCTCTTGCAATAAGGCATTGCTCTGGTTCACGGGTACAGCTCTCGACCTGCATCACACCTCAGAGCCCAAAAGTGGGGGGCAAAGAAAGCCTTTCACCTCACCTTGGCTGGCCAGAAACATTTGAGTTTTCATCAGTCTTACAGCAAAACTCCTGAAATTTCTTATTTTCCTAAGAAAACCCCAGAGACCGTGAACTCCCCAGGAAGACAGTGTCAGTGAGACACAGAGCGGCCCCTCCTCTGCTGTGTTGGGTGTCCACTTTGGTGATTGTACTGGGCAAATGGGACACAGAACTCCAATGGGAACAAAGCCAGCTTTAAACAGTGCTTTAAACGCAGAGCCCTCTGCTGCTGCGGTTACAGTAGGGTTGGGCCCTGCGGTTCAGAGGAGGACGAGGCAAGCTTCACCCTGTACCACGTCTCATCCAGGGTTAGAATCTCATCTTCTGTCCTTGATGACCGTGAGATGAGCCTGGAGCTCTGAGACTGTGACTCTGGCTGTTCCCTTCACTCCCTGGCAGAGAACTCCTATCAGTCAGCAGGCTCCTCTGGCCTGGGCCCGGTGGCCGTGAGGCTATGGGTGCCCAGCGGGGTGTCCCTGATGCACAGCCCTGGCCAGGAGGCTTGGGATGAAGACGCTGGCCCAAGGCTGATTTGAATATTCTTCATCATGTTTGTTCCCAGTTCTTTGTATTTCTTTGCCTTCTGAAATCGCATACTTTAAATGTATTACTGCTAATGTATTAGTGCCAGCGTGTGACTGTGCAGTTGCTGCCTCACACTAGATCACATGCATTGACCAGTTAAATGATCTTACTGATAGTAGACTTTTTTTGTAAATTTGATATTTGGAGTTCCTATTTTGGCAATCATATCAATCATGTGTAATGATTTTTTCCTGTTTTATTCTTTTGCCCTACTTGTTTCTCTTATTTTGTTTTGCTTTCTAAGATGTTTGTTATAACCTTGAGGAGAATCAGGGCCTATGGGCGTTTGGGTCTTATTTCTGATATTTAAGGGAATCATTATTTGTGTTAATCAAGAAACCTAACAGGCTAAAGAAAATTTCCTTCTATTTCTGATTTACTAAAAATACTCATATCCTCTGTTATACAGCTACCAAAGTCACTTCTTTATTCTTCTTTAGCTGTTAATAGAGAATTACAGTAACAGATTTTTTTCTAAAGTTGAATCAATCTTGACTTACTGGAACAAGTTAATGTAATGAAGATTCTTTGATATATTACTGAATTCTACTTGCCCATATTTTGTTCATGATTCTTGTGTCTATGTTTATAAGTGAAATTAGCCTATAAATATTCTGTCCTTGTCTATTTTTGTTACCAAAGGTGCGGAATATTCACTTTACTTTAATAATTTTCATTTAACTGAAAAGAATCTTGAAAGTTTTTTAAGTTTATTTGTAATGCTATCTTGGAGTTTTCTTAGTTGGGACATTTTATTATATATTTTCTTCGTAAGCATATTTTAGTAAGCATGTCTCTCTAGCACTTTTTGTATTGTGTAAATTTGCTGATGTAAAGCTATGTTATTATCTTATTTTCTTTTGAAGATCTTTCCCTACTGTCACCCTGAGTCTTTGCCCTGGCAGGGCCAGTCTGGTGGAACTTTCCAGTTTGCTCCATGTTGTGGTCATCCTCAGAGCTCCAGGTTCCCACTGCTTTCCTCCTAAGGAAGAATGGGTGGAGTGAACGGCACATCGAGAGCACCAAGTTGTCCATAGAATAGAACTATGAGTATTTGGTCACTATGGCCATGCACAGTTGTGCCCGGGACATGCTATCTCTTTGTCTTTAGACACTGCTTTCTCAGTGGCTCACATACCGGGTGAGGTGCTGGATAGATTTCTGCAGGAGGTCACAGGCTTCCTGGCTCTCTAACCTGCAGGTCTCTGTGAGGTATGTCGATGACCACGTCCTCTCCCACAGAGCCAGCATTCTCTCAAGCAGCGTGATGAGGAAGGGATATTTATTTCAAAGCCTTCAGGCAGAAGCTTCATTCAGGATATTATGCTTGTATCTGGGTGTCTCTCCAAAGCCTCATGGCGGGGCTTTTTGGAGCTGGCTGGGTCTAGAATGTGATGCTGGGATTAGAGTTGTCCTACCGGGAATGGGTGGCACTGCCCAAAGGGCATGTAGCCCCGATAGAATATAAAGGGGCAGACAGCACACTGCTGCTGCTTGCTGCTTCCTACTTTGCCATGGACTGTTTCTCCTCTGTTATGCCCTTCTGCTTTGGAGCCAGCCAACTGTGGACTGAAACATCTGCAAACTGTGACCTGAAATATAACTTTCCTCCTTTTACTTTGGGTGTCAGATATTTCGCTTCGGCAAGAAGAGATGTAAGTAAGACATAGGATGAGGCAGGTATGTGGTGATCCTCAATCTCTGGTGTACCATGAGATACACAGGGAGCTTTGCTACTTCCACTTGACGGACGGAAGTGCTGAGCTGCATGCAGGACAGGTGGGGTGCACCTTGGGCCATGAGGTCTGAGAAGCGCCATTATCCTGGCCTTCACACAATGGTGGCGGCAGCCTCTCCAGTTGAACTCAAGTGTTCCTCCTATCCGGTCCTGCAGTATCCCTGCTCTTCAGCTCTGCCAGGGTGTTGAGCTTGTGAACACTGGGTGTCTGGGGAGAGAATGGTTAGAACAGCAGAGAGAGTATGTACATGCAAATGTCTGAGTGCATAAATGATGATTGGTAGTTGTTCTAATATATGAATTAGCTGTGAATGTAATTTTGCAATTTCATTAGGGATTGAACCTTAGAGTTCTACTTAATGAGGCACTAACTTCACTGTTGTGTTTTCAAGCCCCCACAAAACACAAGTATATATAAAAATGAGTTGGATCATGATGTCTACTTTATGGGTGATATTTCTAATTTCATTATTGCCATGACAAACCCTGATGTGTCTGGACCATCAGAAGGTGAAGTGGGATAAACCAGGGCCTTGTGCGCATTTGTTTTCTGCTACATATCAGGGCTGGGTGAGTTTGATGATCACAAATAGAGGTCAGTGGTGTCCTTAGGGGTCCCATGGGACCCAGTCTGGTGCTGCATCAGTCCCTGTGTTGCAGGTTGAGTCCAGTGACTGGGCCTGCAGTCAGGGGCTGCATCTGCTCATTCACCACACTTCCCGGTGTTGACCCCTTGAAGAGGTCTCAGCCTTGAGATCTCGCAGCATTTTTTTCTAATTATCTCAGATAAATTATTTGTAGCTTAGATTTTTATTAGTTATTTGGAAAAGGAGGTTTTTAAGAAGCTCTTTGAACTGTAGATTGAAAAAAACATATCCTGGCTTTAATGATAAAGTTGTGCAGCCCACTGGGCACCGTAACTGTTCTTGCACCTTCCCTATGGGTCAGGGAACACATTTTGGGAGTCGCCTCTATCCAGCACAGTGGCTGCAAGGTCACCTGAGCAAGCCAGGCAGCAGCAGGGGAGACTGAGGTCCAGTCCCCCAGGGAAAGGAGGTGCTTTCCCTCCTCCTGTGGAGGCTCTTAATAAACAAAAACAAAAAGGAGACTTCTTAGGACCCATCCAAGAAACACTGAGCACAGACAGGCCTCCTTCCTGAAATTCACCTATTGTTCCAAGAGGGCAAATGTAGCCAGGAAGGTTCCCGGGGAGTCTGCTGGGCAGACAAGCGTCCTGCTCCACACTCCACCCACTCCCAGGTCCCGGCTCCCCGCAGGTCTCCTTGGCAGTGTTTCTCAAGGGGCTCTTTTGTTTGCTCTGCTGAGTGCCCAGCGTCTCCACTGTGACTACCTGCAGACTTTAAGGGCGAGGAAGCAGTTACACTCTTGAAAAGGTATGTCAGGGACACTCCGTGTTGTCTGTGCAACTATCCCCAGCAAGTGTCTCCTCTGCTGCTTTCCCAGTGGGGCACTGGTCGTGTGTGTGCCTGTGCATGTGCTTGTGTGTCACTTGTGCATTTAGAATCCTCTCGTCTTTGCCTTCTGTTACAACAAAAGGGTTATGATAACTGATCTATGAGTATGCAATGTTACTTTTGACAAAAGATTTACCAACCCCCCCATTACAACTCCTTGGGTTTTCACAGCTTGAGAATACATTCTCTCATACAACAAGTTAAAAAAGCGCCTCATTGATTTTTAGATGGGCTGTGGTTAGGGTGCAGATTGATTTCTATTCAGGAAACCTTGGCGCTCTCTTCAGATGCACCAGTGTGCTTGTCTTGCTAAGAGCTATGGTGAGATAAGTTTAATCTAAACAGGATATTTTTACTTTACTATGTTTTAGATTATACTTTCTGAACCATTTTTCATCTTAGATGAAAGATATGCATTTCCACTCTTTTTTATTTCTAGGCTGAATATTTTATCTCATACATCCTTCTCTTAAACTGCATCCCAGGAAAAGCACATTTCTCTTTCTTTGTGTGTGTGAGACTTTCCTATTCTTCTAAGTAACATCTTGTGCATGCCTGCTTTGAGGTCGACCTTTATGCTCAAATGAACTCCATGTTCAAATAACCACCCGTTTATGCTCCGAGCACCAGAGAACACGCACTGCTCATATGTGAATTTAACTCAGGAGCAAGATGTAGGAAGCGGTAAAATTTTGAGATGGACAGAGACACGATGTGGATCTTGTTTGGAATGGGGCCGAGGGGGAGAGCAATCGCCTCTCTCCCTGCCCAAGGCTTGTTGCGAAGATTAGATTAATTAGCAGGTATCCAGCAATGGTAAAGGTGCCAGACCCTGCAACTACTCATTAATCATTAGCCAATATTATCATTATTTTTTTTAGCTTCCACAAAAATATTTTTAATGAAGTTGTTATATAAAAATCAAACACATTTTATCAGTAATTCATGTCTAACCAGGAGTGCTTTATATTTTGGAAGACTACCAAAACTGAAAACACATTTACATGTATTATTATTGTTAAAGAAGAATGTGGAATTTAAAATAACATGACGTCCAGCATTTTGTGACAGAGAGATATGGCCAAGAATCACAAGTGCTGATTTCGTGTTTACTGTAAATGCTCTGCTCTTCCCTGCCTTCCCCACCCCCGCTGGAGAAGAGTGGATCCATCTGCAGGGCTGGACAGCCGGTCCCTCCAGCAGCTTCCCCAATTGAGGAGGCGGTGGCCCAAAGGCACAGGCAATACAAATAATGACAATAAAAAGCGCTTCACGGCCGTGCTTCGAGAGCTGGGTCCGCTGCTCACCGGTCAAAGGATCTGCTGTCTCCACACGGGCTCTCTGCTAATTGGGATGAGGAGCTAATCTCTCTGGGCTGAGTGCAGCTGAGTCTGGAGGCACAGAGAAGGATCTGGAAGACCCCGGCATCCGGGCGCGGGCACCAACTGCACTGAGCTCATTAGCAAAACGCAAGCCCTGCTCCCACCGCACGCAGGATCAAGTATGCCAGGCTGGTGCGTGCCCCTAGGCCTCCTACAGACTAAAAGGCATTTATAAATAATCTCATTGGTCACACAACACAAAGGAAGGCTAGCCAAAGTCAAATGCTGTCATTTGCAGTGACTAGAAAGGCGTAATTAAAATAAGTGCCATGTGATTAACCTTTGCAGAATTAATCCGCTATAAAAAAAGTGGCACAAAACAAGGAAGACAGGCTCTTAAGGTGAACTTAATACAATCTGCAGCTGCTGCACAAACTAGGCCCGAATTCCACACTTGTGTGAAATGCTCAGCTCCTAACAGCATAGAGCAGTTAGCGAAGTTGGGGAGCAGTGGCTGCGACTGCAGAGGGCAGCAGCCACACAGACAGCAAGTGTGCAGCGCCATCCCTCAGGGCCCTGTGCCCCTGGGCTGTGACATCCGGTTCTTCAGCGCCCGAGGCCCCTGAGCAACTCTCTTAACCTTTCAGCAACTCAGTTTCTGCATCTAAAAAATGGGGATATTGATGTATCTCATGTGATTCTTGTGAGGATTAAATAAGGTTATAGAGCTGGGTGGGGGTGGAGCACTCCTGTAATCCTAGCATTCTGGGAGGCTGAGGCAGGAGGATTGAAATTTGCAGCCCAGCCTGGGCAATTTAGCCATTTAGCGAGACCCTGTCTCAAAATATGAAATAAAAACATCTGGGGATAATGCTGCTCAGTAAGAAGTCTTGGGTTCAATCCCCTCTTCACACAAAACAATAGAAGGAAGGAAGGGAGGAGGGGAGAAAGAGATTGGAAAGGAAAGAACCCTGTGCCTGTGAAACTCTCTCTCTCTGCAGAGCCAGGCATGTCGTGGGAGGCAGGGCCGCTCCGTGCTGCTGAGTGTGTGCTGCGAAGTACTTACCACGGGCCGTGTTGCGGTCACTTGGCACAGTGACCCGTGGGTGTCAGTGCTGGACAGCCGTGTTCTGCCGGTCTGGGTCAGTCCAGCTGTGAGGGCCCGCTGTGCCTTACTGTCCCCGGTGGCCCCTCATGAGGACAAACACGCTGAGAAGGTTGGTCACCGGGTAAGCACAGGCCATCCATGCCTGCCGGGCATGGGAGCACTGGGCCGGCCGGCATCGGGCTTGGGGGACAGTGCTGCCCCCACCACGGAGGTGACGTTTGCTGCATGGGAATGCAAGGTCCTGTGGCCGCCTTGGTGTGCAGGAGAAATGTCCCCCTCGGAGACCTCTGTGGCTCCACCAGCCCTCATTCGGGAGGGACAGCGGGGCAAGGTTGCGGAGAGGACGTGGGTCCTGGGGCTGTGATTGAAGGAGAGACCCAAGGGGAATCAGTAGGGTAAATACTGCCATCAAGGTTAAAGCAAAACGCCGAAGTCTTCACCAAGGAGGGCCTGGGGTGAGAGACTCTGACATTTCACTCAGCACCTAACTGCAGCCCCTGGTCCTGGCTCCACGGTGCTTGGCCACTGCCCTCCCAGGCTCGATTTGGGGAACAACCAGGACACAGTTTAGAACAAACAGGACACGCAAGGACAGACAGTCATGTTGGGACAGTTGCCAGGGCCTGCGTGGCTGGCAATACAACGTCAGGGACAGCAAGGCCAGCGGTGAATGAGCGCTGGCCTGGAACTTGTGAGACCCGGGCCACACCAGCGCAAGTGTTTTTAGTTGCACTGTCATGGCTGCCTCCGTGTCCTGATTCAATGAAAAGCCTGTGTCATCCACACTCACTGTGACTTTGGGGAGGAGCTGGAAGTCACACAGTGCCAGCTCTGGTGAGTAGTGGATGAGGACACAGCGTTGTGTTTTTAGGAGCTGCCTTTCTGTCGGATGGCAGTTGGCAGCAACGTTCACGGTATTTTGATCATCTCTCATAAAGACCCTCAGGAAAGAGAACTCCAGAGCTGCTGCAGAAAGTGGCCAGAATGAGGGATGACTGTGCGTCAGAGGGCGGGGGAGGACTTTGAGGGGGATTCCTGCCAAGGTGTCTTTTCCTGTAATACACGTAAAAATTTAAACATCGACCTTATATTTCAATCACACCTCACTTTGCAGCACAATGGGAAAGTGAAAGCAGACTTTGGTGCCAGCCACACTGCTGCTTTGCCGCCTCCCCTGCCTGTCAGACAGGACCAGCTCAGTGGCCGTGGAGACGGAGCTGGTGATGCTTTCAGGCCTGGCAGTGACTCGGAGTGCAGAAGCTGCCATTTTTATGTCGCATCCTCAGTACAGTGCAAACCACCCCTGACCAACACCCCTAAAATACGGTCATCTCTAAATAAGCTAAATACGTCCTTCACTTGTGCTATTAAGGGCCAAGTTAGAAAATTTAACTAGACTTGAAATAGCAAGATTTTTAAACTTCCCTTTAGGAAGAATGTAACAGGATTGAAACAGCGAGCTGCAGAGCTCAGTGCCTGCAGTCTCAGCGATGCCTGGGCCGGGAGGGGCAGGTGCCCCGGGAGCAGGCACAGTCCCAGGCTGCAGGGGCCAGGGATGCAGCCCAGCAGTTGGGCAGGAGAATCTAGCTTTGCTGCTGGCCTTTCTGGTTCTTTGCAATAACGTTCCCTGGGTTTCTGAATCATGGGGGCCTCCCCAAGGTGAGCAGCACCATCATAACTCAGAGGCTTTGGGTTCAAATCCCACTCCCGCCACAAATCTGCCTGTGACTCAAGGCAAGCTCACTTAACTCATCCGAGCCCTGGTCTCACCCGCTGTAAATCATGTCCCAGGGCTTCACCCTGCAGCCCTGTCGGGGGCACTTAAGAAGGATGTGGAACTTGCCTAGCTCTGCTACCCTCTGCCATACATCTTCATTTTATGCTCCTTTTCCTCCAGCTGTCCTCCTAGGAAGCGGCTAGAATTTCTCCTTTAATCAAGAAGACATGTTTTATCATCACCCAAAGTGTAAAAACTCTATCAGTTCATGTTGGATATTTACGGCAGGTTCATCTGATTGGAATTTTAGCTCTAGAGAACAGGGAAAGTCATCCTTTTAACTAATGAAATGCATCTCTAACACAGCCACATTTTTGAAGGTGCACTGTCAGAAGTAGCCACAGTGCCCTTCAGGGGGCATGCAGGAGCCCCAGCCAGGTCACTCACCTCCTATCTCTGCATCTTTTACGCTAGTGAAGATTCCTCTCTACTGGAAGAAAGTTGATATGAAGAAAAACAGTTTCTCCTTGTTACGGTTTGGATCTAGATGGCCCTCAAAGCCTGGTGTGCTTGGAGGTGGCTTTTGGGAGTGACTGACTCATGGGGCGCTTTGCTCGAATTGTTGGTAGGAGGCAGGGCTTGGTTGGAGGTGGTCTCTGAGGTGTCACCTGGAAGGTGCTTTCTTGTCCTCAGCTTCTCCCTTCTCACTCTGCTTCCTGGATGCTATAGATCAAGCACCTGTCCTCTTCCGGGGCCTTTTTCTTCCACCGTGCTTTCAGCCTTGGAGCCAGCTAACCATGGCTGAACCCACTGAAACCATGAGCCAAAGTAAACCTCTCCTCCTTTAAATTGTTGGTGCTGAGTGTAAGAAAATGACTAAGAAACTACTAGTTCTCCATCTAAGAAAAAATTTCCTAGATTAGCCTCTCACCTTTGTACATATTAAAGGTATCATGAAACCTTTAATTAAAACCTTAGTCCCAGAACTCTGGGAGGCTGAGGCAGGTGGTTTGAAAGGTTGAGTGCAGCCTGGGTGGCTTAATGTCTTCTGGAGACTCTGTCTCAAATTTAAAAAGAATTTAAAGGGTGGGAGATAGAGCTCAGCACAGAGGGTTCAATCTCCACAAAAAATAAAAACAAAAGGTTCAGTGCCACAGATGACTATCCTAACCTACGCCTTGGACAGGGCAGAGGATGTGTGGCAATGCATGAAAGCCATTTGTTCTGGAGGCTGCGTGGATCCCCCTGGCAGTTTTCTCCCTGTCACGTCACCACCTATGATCCCCAGGGCAGGGTCCTTAATCCCTCACACTAAACCCGGTTAAGCAAGTGATCCTTTCTTCCTCTTCGGCATCTCCAAGGAGTCTTTGCAAATGCAAACTGTAGAGGCTCAAAGCAACCACTGGACAGACAGTGGTATCCCTAGGTCTACTCTGTGGATTCATACCTTACTGTCGCCTGGTTCATCACTGAGGTGGGACATGTGTGAGAAGATTGGTTTCTCCATCTTTCCTCTTATCTTTCTCTTGCTACTCTTCTCTCTCCCTTTCCTGCCCTTCCTCTCCTTCCTTCCTGGCTTCTCCCTCTTCTCAGCTTTGGCCACAGGCCACCCAACTCTGCCATATTGTACCAAAGATAATATGTAAATGGTGACCGGGACTGTGTCCCAAGGACACTTGCTTACAAGAGCAGGCTGTTTGGCCCATGAGTGTTTCTTACTAGTGCTGCTTCTCACCTGTCTAGAAGATTCTGCAGCTAGAGGCCCCAGGCCAGGGGGCGAACCTACGGCACATGTACCACAGAGTGGGCTGTTTATATCACTAAAAGCTCTAAAAGGTTCGCCATTGCTGTGCCTAGGCTCTAAGGGAAGGGAGTCAGTGAGTATCTTGCCAGGTCTGACACGTATTATAAAGGATTTTGCTTTATTCATTCTATGAAGCTGCAACTTTAGACCTTCTGGTTCTTGGGGCATTGGTTTCGTGCTCTGTTGTTGAGAATATACTGTACTCACCTTTGTGGTGCTTTGTTGTTGAGTGCACACCGTAATCACCCAGGATCACGATGCGGCGGTATGCAAGGCCCCCATGGAGGCCAGAAGACCTGCATTTCAAGGTCATCTACCTTCCCGTGTGGCTTCATCTCCCAGAGCCATGAGTTCCTTCCTCTTTTGTAAATTGAGAGTTTTAGATTAGGTGACTCTCACATCCTGTCTGGTGCTAGTATCCTAATTCTATGTGCTTTGCACATTACTTGGAGCTATCTCCAGTCTGAAAGACATAAACCACTTAGATGAAGTGGGGCTCAGGTAGATACAGACCCAACACGGTGGATCATAGTAAACTATGGTCAGGTCTACAGGGGTTGGGTGGGGCATATTTTCCATGCATCTACATTCACTACCTCAGTTGGTCACTGCTTCCTTCCTGTCACCGAGCATCTCACAGCAGCGCCAAGAGCACTGAGTATCTAACCCCCCAAAACCATGAACCAAATTAAACAACACTTCCTTTAAGTTATGGTGTTGGGTGTTATCCCTCAATGACCAGAAAGTGGAATAATTAGAAGGCCTGTGCCAGAGAAGTAGGATTATTGCTGAGACTGTACCTGACCGTGTGGTTTAGGGGTTTGGAAAGGTTTGTAGAGGTGCATATCTTTGTACCTCTATTTACAAAGGAGAGGCCTTATACTGCTAAAATGGAGCCTATTGGGTGATTCTGGCTGGAGCTCACAAGAATAGGATGATGATAGGAAATGCAGGTTGAGGAGGTTTCAGTTGGGAAGAAGGACTTTGTTGGCTCTTGAACTAGAGGCCTGAGACTTCATAGGCAAGTGAGATTAAAGTTAGTGGACTTATTGACCTAGTGGAGGAAATTTCAAAGAAGCAGAACATTCAGGCTGTGGCATAGATACTGCTGGATGCCTTAAGCCATAATTATAGTGAAGATTGGGGGCAAAAAACAAATTAGAAAAATTTGAAAAACTTACAGTGAGTTTTGGTCATGGTTTCAGAAGAAACCATGTTTAAATTTGAAGCCAACGGTGTAGTTAGTTGTTAAAACAATTTGTACCATTCAATAGAAACCAAGTACTTTATCCAGGGACAAGAATAAAGATGATTTGAGGGCATCTCACGAATCAGCCAGACAGAATGGTACAAAAGTATAAACCTTTCATTTGAGAAGAGAGCCCCTAGGTCCCTCCTGGAGAAAGGTGGCCTTGAAAATTGGTTCCCTAATATTGTTTTTACTGTGCTCAGTCATCCAAGTACTCAAAGGCTACTGCTGTCCTGGTCTAAAGGGGCCTGGCTACTGCCCACATTGGTAGAAAACATTGGTGTCATCCATGTAATGCTGGTTTCTTTGGCATACAAAATGCAAGAGTTGTAGGATCAGAGAGGCTTCTACCCAGCTTTTAAAGGAATGCTTGGGAGTCCAGCAAGGATCCCTGTGAGGACAGTGCAGGAAGCTATGGGGCAGAAGCTGAAAGTGCAACTGAGACTAGAAAGTCAAAAATGCCACAAACATGGAACATCTGTTCCTGAAAGCTGCAAGCAGTGACTGGAGCTCGCCCAAGGCAGAGAGAGACCTTGTAGGCTATAGCTGGAATGGGGCTACTCAAGCCACTTGGAGCTTATGTTTTACTATTGCGTCCCCCGAATGCTTGAGATGGAGTTGTGGGACTTAATTTCCACCTTGCTGTGTTTTGGTCTTGCTTTTTTTCTATCTTGTTC
This sequence comes from Fukomys damarensis, assembly GCF_012274545.1. NCBI lineage: Eukaryota > Metazoa > Chordata > Mammalia > Rodentia > Bathyergidae > Fukomys > Fukomys damarensis. The sequence goes on from NW_022900929.1 coordinate 80,578,897, forward strand.
TTTTCTATCCCACCATCACTCTCTGTTGGAGTAGGAATGTTTACCTTGTGAAATCGTACCTTGGGATTATGTCACTTAGTTTTGATTTGTACAGAGGTTCACAGCTAAGAATTTGCTTTGAGTCTCAGAGGAGACTTGGACTTGGACTCTTGAGAAATGCAGAACTGTTGAGGCTGTGGGGAGGGAACTGTTGTGCCTCTGGTTGGCTGTGAGCTGTTGTATTGTGTTATTGGGATTATGAAACTACTGTTGTGTTTCTTTAGTGATTGAGTATGGTTGAAGGAGGTGTGTTTGGGTATGAAGTGGAAAAGGAGTGAGATGTGGCAGTGAGAGTCAAGGCCACCTTGATCAGCTTCAGGATATACCCAGAGGACTGGTGGGCACACTTCTGGGTGTCATAAGGAGTGAGTGTGGGCAGAACGGGCTGAAAATATACAGTGAGTTTTAAATTTTATAAACTTTTAACAGTAAAAAAAATATATTTCCAAGAGTGATGGGTGTCTTTGAAGTGAGAGAGAGTATTTTGAAGGGAATTAATAGTAATATATTTTTAACTGTAACAATTTTTTAAATTTCATGGTTATTGAACATCCACCATATCTTTAGATCTCCTGTCATTCATCAAATGTTTGTGGTAATTTCTGTTGAAGAAAAACACAGCACTCTGTTCTCATCCACTTTATTCAGTGAGTCTGGCACCGTTTGACTTCTGGTCCTTCCTCAAAGCCAAAATGACCATGGAATGTCAATATTCTGAATTGATTCAGCACATTGAGGTAGCGAGGATAGCTTAAAGATACTCAGGAAAGAAGACTTCCATAACTGGTCCCAAAAGTAGCAGGAAGCATGGGATAAGTGTGTTCAAAGTGATGGTATCTTGAGGGGGATTAATCACACCTATTCTTGTAATGAATTCTTCAATGCAAACATTCTTAGTAGTTGTAATCATGCCACGTGTGTCCGACCCTTGGCTCTTCTTTTGGGTGCACTTCCCTGCTCTGCTTGCCGGCCACCGTGAGCTAAGTAGCCTTGCTCCACCCACCCTCCCGCCATGAGGTTCTTGCAGTGGAGCTGGCTGACCACGGACTGAGTCCCCTGATGCCATGAGTTGAGTCAACCTCGTCTCTTTTAGCTTGTAGGTATCAAATACTGTGTCCCAGAGAGGGGACAGATGACTGCACAGTAGGGGACAGGAGACAAGGACTCCACAGCCACATGCTGGGTTAGCCAGGGCCCCAGTCAGCACTCCTGAGTCCGATGAGTGGCTCTTTCCTGAACAGGATCTCATAGAGCCCAGCACACTGCCACACACACTCATCTCTTCTCCAGACACAGGGAACTTTCCCCTGGGAAGACAACATGACAATAAGAACCTCAGTGCCTCCTTATCATGGCACGGCAAAGGCAATAGCACAGTCTTGGCAATATTAATAAGAATTTGGTTAGATATTACTGTTCCTGGACACAGAAATATTTTAACTAACAGCTTTAAGAATTTCAATTTTTAGCAATAGTAAAAACAACTTATATCATTTTAAATAGTTCAGTAATTTCCACCACAATAATACCTTTGTTTTGGCTTATCATTTTTGTTTTTCATTGGAATATTCCTTTTTTTTCCCCTCCCAGTACTGGGAATTGAACCTGGAGCTTCCACACTAAGCTACATTCCCTCTTCTTTTTCATATTTTATTTAGAGTCAGGGTCTCCTTAAATTGCTAAGTTGCCCAGGCTGGGATTAAGCTTGCAATCCTCTTGCCTCAGCCTCCCAGAGTGCTGGAGTTATAGGTGTACGTAACCACACGTGGAGTATACTGTGTTTTTTTATGCTTTTTTTTTTTTGTTGTGGTAAAATGTATGTAACATAAAATTTGCTATTTTAACCATTCTTATGTGTACAATTCAGTGACATTAGACAGGCACTTTTATGTTTTGTGCATTACCTTGCCTTGTCAGCCACGGTTTTATTTACTTTGCATGAGTCCCCAGAGACACTGAGAGCCTTCTGCAGTGCAGAGGCTCAGTCTTGTAGACCAGGGCCCTTGTGAGGGGCATCACTCATTTACCCTATGGTAGAAAGCCCAAGGGGTGTGTTACATGCGCGAAGCCACTCTGCTGGCAGGAGGAGGGGCAGAGGTGTGTGCAGGGGCGGCCAGGCTGCGCCCGAGGGAAGAGCCCAGCAGGGCTGCCGGGTGCAACCTGCGTCCCCTGTCCTCCAAGACTCCGGAGTGGCACAGAGTCCCCTTAACTGCAGGACAAGCAGAGGGCGATTCCTACTTGTGTGGGTTGGAGCACTCAGCCCAGGTGTGTGACACTGGCCCCAGAGCCTGGCCGGCGATCCGCCCGCCTAGGGAAGAGTCCTGGCTACACCGGACCTCCCCGGCCTCAGTCTTCTCTGCACAGCAGGTACAAGTCAGCCATGACCCACGCAGCAAGCATGTCTTGGGCCTGTTCTTCCCTCCAGCCACAGACACAGATGGTTACAGTACAGCCCTTTCCTGGCACTCTCGAGGGCGACGAGCCCACTCCACCACGGGACATCGATGGTCCCCTGAGGAGTCGCAGAGGACACAGGCCCAGAGGGACAGGCACCCGGAAGTGGTGGTTGTTCTTGAGTAATACCTTGAGACCTCCTGGGAAGGAACCATACGACTGTGCAGGATATTGTGTATAAAGAGACATTTTCAACTTAAAATATTCAAAATGTGTATCTTTTATTCTCAGCTAAGTTGTATACGAGCAGCCCTGTGCTGAGGATTGGAGTGGCAGAGGCTCCGAGGTGAGGAGTGCGCAGCTGCGGCCTGTGCCACTGTGCTGGCGCCATGGTGCTGCTCCATCCCTGCCCTCCATGGACCAGCCAGGCTCTGCAGCCTCCCGGCACACACCTCCACGTCGTCGGGGGCCTGGCTTGCCTTGTGACTCATGGCGGCAGCAGAGGGCTACTTCCTGACAGACCTGGCCAGGCTGTAGGGGCCTCCACAGGCCTTACGTGCATGCCGGGGCTCCAGCCCAGGGCTGGAGGAGTCTGGTGCTGCGGGGCCCTCCTTCCTCCCTGGCTCTTCACACTTTGGAGGAAGCAGACAATGGGGAAAGGCACAGGGCCAGGGGGTCGCACAAAGGGAGCAACTCCCGGGCGCCTAGGGCTGGAGGAGTCTGGTGCTGCGGGGCCCTCCTTCCTCCCTGGCTCTTCACACTTTGGAGGAAGCAGACAATGGGGAAAGGCACAGGGCCAGGGGGTCGCACAAAGGGAGCAACTGCCCCGGCCGGGCCACGCCAATTAAGTTTGAATGACTGAGCCCCAGGACCAGCGAGGGAGCCCCTCCCCTCCCGGCCGGCCCACCGTGTGTGTTCTGTGGTCTGCAGAGCGGACTCGGCCGTCCTGGTCCCCAGATGGCCTGTGGGGCAGAGCCACGGGAAGAAGGGTCAGTGGCGCACAGCATGCAGAGGCCCCAAGGCCGCCTGAGATGGTGGGAACACCTAGGGCGGGGCCAGACGCTGCGGGTCACAGCCTCGCTTACTGGGCTCCCACGCTTTCTCCGCAAGCAGAAGTGCTCAGGGTGCAGCCAGGCAGGTCTTCAGAGGATCTGATCTGTCTTCCACGTCCGTGCCTGTCGCTTTAGGGACGGTTCCCAAGTAACCACCCGATTGTCCCCAAACAGGAACACGATGGCTGCTGGGGTGTCCCGCATTCTAACCGAGGGCCTGTTGTTGTTTTGGCCTCTAGATATGCTTGAATAGGATTTGAATGCCAAGCTAGTCAGGACCTCCGAACTGTGCACCGTTTCAAGGTAAGAGGCATTTCTCTGTTGTATTTTGCTGTGACTACAAAAGGAGCAAGTTCTCACAGATGTGGAGGTAGAAGCGGTCTGCTCTCTTTGGGGGCAAAAGGTAGCAGCGCTCATTTAAAGTGAAACATGGAAGACAGCTCGTCTCAGCCTGGGCTGTATCCGGAGCATGGGTGGGTCCTGACAGCCTTCCTAGTTGGTCCACTTGGCAGTGTGCTAGGCAGGGTTCGCTGCTCAACGTGCAAGGCCCTTGGAAAGCTGGAGTCAGACTTGACTATGAAACATTGTATCTCCGTGATTGGAATCAATAGTTCTTGCACTGTCATTTGTCACATATTTACAAGCTTGAAAAATAGTTCATTTTGTCCTCATCTCATAACTCAAAAGATTGAATCAGAGCCCTGGAGGAATCCGCCAGCTGGACACATTCATTACTGATCACTCGTCTCGGCGAGGCCATAATCACAACCACCCAAAGATAGAAGAGAAATTAAAATCAAGGCATGACTGACTGGGCACGCCCCTAAAGAGTTTAGGTTCAAGTATTTGAAAGTCTGTTGGGAGGCTTTCATCACCTTGGTGACCTATCTTGGTGATGACAACAAGAAAATCCATCCCCTTCTCAAAACATTCAAATACATCATCTTTTTTAAATGGAGAAAAATCAGAATCTAGAGTTAATGGTCCAAAAACTTCATAAAGTAGCTCTGGCCAGTCACCTCCCCCCCATACTGCACCAATGAACTTCCAAGCCTGTGGAAGATTCGTGGAACACATTTAAAGGCAGTGCCTTCCATTTAAAACGATTTATGAGTGGTAGCCGTGTGTCTATGAAATCACTAATCCCAACTCTCTAATATTTCAGGTGGAAAGTGCCACAGAGTGAAGTCTGTTCATAAAGCAGGTACCACCTGCCACCAGAGAGCTAGCGATGGGATTGCAAGACAATGTTGGGAAGGGTGTGAGTCCTTCTGGGGTGGGAAACCCGGTCTCTGGCCCTCCCTGTTCGCCTCTCGACAGGAGATGGCCGAGGTTCAGCTCCTTTAAACAAACCCTTGGGTAGCACCAAGACGAACACATTGTTCCCAGGCTTAGGTGCCAAAATGACCCATGTGCTGAGATGCTAGCTGGTCTCCTCTCAGTCATTTTCCAGACTGAATGCAACCGACAGGCGACCAGTCCATTCCTCAGGCCTCAGGCCGAGCCAAGCTGAAAACTGAATGGCACCCAGGCTTTGGGCCTGAAAGTCCTTCTGGCAGCTGAGCCTGACACACTCCCGTCATTCTCCCCGAAGCCTCTTCCATTTGTTAGGTTCTCTGATTTTTTTTCATTTATTTTGCAAAGTGGCACCATTTCCTTCACCCACATCCTCGCGGAGAGGGGCAGGAGTTCAGGCAGAGCGCTTGCTACGCTCTGGATCTGATCTACCCTGAGCTTTGGGAAAGAGGGGAAGGCGAGCCACTTACAGAGAGACCTGGGTGTAAACAGCAGAGTCCCCGCAGTGGGTGGGGACCCCGGACTGGCACCCGCTCCTCACTGTAGCCAATTGGACTTGGGGTGACCTCCGCTGGAGTGTCCCCTCCTCACACCAGTCCCTGGCCCCGGGGCAGGTCGGTGGTGTGAGAAGACACCCCTGGAGCCACACTGCTCAGAGTGCAGGCAAGGGAAAAGAGGAGGAGCTTGCCAGGGCGCTGTGTGCCAGAGGCAAAGCTTTCTAAGAACACGGCCAGTACGACACGTGCGGGCTGTGACAGCTCACCGTGAGACACAGGAGGGTGGCAAGCTGACAGGAGAGAGGGCGAGGGAGAGAGAAGCAGCAGTCCCAGGCACGGTGGAGAAGCACCTTGCTGTGCTGTGCGTGGATCCTGAGCCCTGGGCATGACCACTAACCCTTCCTAGGAGCTGTTTAGAGAGGGCTTCTGTCCCTGATCCTGGAGAAACAGGAGATATGTGGAATGTGTGCCCGTCAGAGGCAACACCTCAAGATCAGGGACATTCACCTCGCTTATTCTGCAGGCCCCTGAGGAGTTTCTCTGAGGATCAGCCACGCTGCGGTCTGGGGTGCTTGGCTTCATAGCCCCAACCCTCAGGGAGGAGGAAGGCGGGCAGGGGAGCACGCCCAGTACGCTGAGAGGAGGAGCACGTTTACCTCAAAGCCCGGGGACAGGAGGGGCCCACGTGTCCTTCCAGGGACAGGAGTCCAGTGGGAGCACTGCGGAGACACCACTTGGGACCCCAGGGAGAGGGCCTGTCCGCAAGGGCCTGGAGAAGTGCAGGGCCGGCTTACGAGGTCCCAGTCTGAGTTCTAACTGTGCCGCTGCTGGGCAGGGACACTTGGACAGATCCCCTTGCATCTCTGCGTCTGAACTGTTTGTGAAGTGGTGTGATTATAACTTCCCTTCTGAGCAGCTATGCGTGAGTAAGACAAGTGTGCACAAAGGACGCCGAATCAAGAAATACTTGCGCCTTTTACTGAGACTAAGGGCTTTGCGTCTTCTCCTCTGAAGCTGATTCCCATCAGAAATCTATGAGCTTATCCCTGTGCTTTTTAAATACTTGTTACATAAGGAAATCCAAGCTATTTAATAAAAACCCTCTCTGGCTCGTTTCTAAGATCTGGCGTGGTGGTGGAGGTTAATCCATTCTCCTGATGAGGAAATAATTTCTTAGGAGGAATGAAATTGAAAAGCAGACAGCAGTGGCACACTCGGGAAGAAAACTCTGGAAAATTTGGAGAACGTGCTTTCCTTCTGGAGTTCATCAGAGGACCTTTGCATGTTGCAGACAAAAGCCTCTGTGGATCTTTAACTTTGGGGTTTGAGGAAGGACTTGCTTTTGCTAGTGCAGCAAGCTCACCCAAGCAAGCAACAAAGCTCGTTTGAGGATGGCCATAATAGTCCTAACTGGGCAGTTTCAAAACTGTCTTCACGCTGAGCCTCTAAAAAGCCATCGCTCTGAATTCTGTAGTAATACTTTAAGCTTGTCACAGTCATTTTTGGAATTAATCTGTGTGTCTACTAATTGCTCGGCTGCTGCTCTGAGCACTCAATCCCCTGCTAAGTCCTTCGTTTGGGAAGACAGGTGGGAGACAATTGCTAGATATACATTTCTTTGTTTTCTGTGCCCTAAATTTCATTGTTGTGTTTAAAGGTCCCAGTGGCCTCCCACGTCTGTCTCAGTGCAAGTGAGGACCTCTTGTTAACAGCTGGAATAATGTAGAGCAGGGGATGCTCACGAGTTACTGGGCCTCCTGCCTTTCTAACTCACTGCATCCTCTTTCTATAATCTGATTCTTCCAGAGACAAAGTGTCACGGAGCAGTAACAGGAGAGCCCTAAGAAGTACAAACTAAAGAGGGAACTGTAGGAGGGCACCCTGCAGGGACACACTTGTTATTACCAGATGCGCCAGTTATGCAGGAGAAATTTAACAGCGCCCCCCCCCCACAAAGCAGGCATAGGATGAGACGTGCCTTCTATACATTGTGTGGGAGATGATCTGCCCTGGGAGACGACGGCCGGATGACACAGGACTGGCAGGCGCAGTCTGAGGAACCCACGCCAGTCTCAAGAAGGTGGGGCGAGGTGGATGAGACAAGCCGGATGCCCCAGGGTCTGGAGAAAGGGGTGTACAGGTTGAGGGAAGACAGGTCCCTGCTTGCACCCAAAAGAGAGTACCCTGGGGACGAAGGCCCTGTGACCCGGTGACCAAATTCATTTAGCAAAAGTCAGGGAGCTCCATCTGGGGCCTCCACGGTGCTGGGTCCAGGGCAAGAACAGAAGACAGATGTGAGACATCCTCCTCTTGTCCTTGACTCCTGAGCAAAAATGTCTGCTCCCAGGCACCTGAAGTCTGACAGAGCGTCTAAGCGAATCAGAAGTGAGTAACAAATAAGGAAATGAACTGATGAAACACCGAAAGCTATAAAGCAAAGAAAGAGAACGCATACACCCACCTCCCTCTGCCCCCGGGGAAGCTGGAGACCCCCTGACTCTGGTGTGAGTCTTTCTAGCCACAGACGTCCTCCTATGTGTTATTCTGTGCTTTCTGTTTCTCGTTACGTGTCCATTCCTTGGTACCGCTTTCCATGGTGCTTGTGCAGTGTCCCTCTTTGCTATGGTTGAAAACTACTTTCTGGCTTATCCCACACATTATTTAGGCACTCCTCCAGGGCTAAATATTTCTACCCATTGTCTTGCCTTGTGGGTGGGGCTGAGCAGCACTTTGGTGGACGCCTCTGACTTTATCTTTAGAATGAATTTCTAATTATGGATTAAGTGGATGAGAGAGTTTCTCTCTTTGTATTGGGTGCATATTATTCAAATCACCTCCAGGGATATAGAATGTGTTTTCTTAGCACCCAAGTAAGTAAATTATCCATTTTCTTCCCCACCCATACACAAAGGTCTGGTGTGATCTCTTTTGATGATTGCTGTTATAGTAGAGGACTTAGCTTTTGTCTTGATGTACATTTATTTGATTTCTACTACAGTGAGGCATTGGTGTATATATACAGGGGTGCCATTTGTAATTTTGTGTGTGTGTGTTGCTTGTGCGTGTCTTTTTGTTATTTTCTACTGTCAGAAAGCAATATTTTTAGACATTAAGGATAAAATCTACAGTCTTTCCACGTTGGCTTGTCCCTAAACTCCAACACAGAAGGCGTGGAAATGTGGAGCATTTCTTTCTGGAAGGTGAGAGAGACAGACGCTCCAGTGTGTGCAGTCTGCCTGCGAGAAATGACTCCTGTGACCCGCATTTCTGCTTTCAGGCTCAGAGCAGTGTGGGGCACTCTCTCTCCGCGTGGGTGGAGGTGGGGGCCGCGGGAACAGCAAGGAGATGGCTTCAGTTTGTGTAGCTGGGAGCTGCGGTGTTACCTGTCTAAGGACGCTGTGCTAGCTGACATGCAGAGGACCACTCTGGCGTCACATGTGCCTGGCATCCTGCACGTGCTGCCGCACGTGTGGCACCCGGAGGCCACTGCCAGCCATGCTGGAAGTAGCCGGTCTTTCTCCACCCGCAGCCTCCCCAGCTCCGGAGCAGTAGCGGGAAGTCCGGGGTGTGAGTCCCACGTGGTGCTGCCTGGCATAGAGCGTCCAGGTCACTCGGTCACACTACAGCCCCACAAGCCGCTGCTGCTGCTGCCCCGAGAGCCATCAGCACACACAGGTTTCACGCTGGGCATCCTCCCTTTTCAGTCCTTTGAGGAGCAGGAAAAGGCTCCCTGAAGGACAAACACACTCCCTCACCTAAAGATCCGACAACAGCACCACCTCACCATAACAAACATGGTCCTTCGCCCACCCAGAGTGAAGAGGTCTGGAGAAACCAGGCCTGCAGGTTTGCAGTTTCTCTGCAGACCTTGAAGGAAGAAGGCACTGGAGCCCGCCCTTGACTCCTCCCACTTCTGCCGCCCTCCTCCGCAGTCCATTCTAGGACTAAAGCTGGACCTTGCAGGGTGCTTGCTCTCAGGAGCAGTGCGAATCCCGGGCTCCACAGACGCCCTCTCTCTCTGGACACGGAACCCACACTTCCCCACGGGGCTCTCTCGGAATGACAGTTTGTGTGCAGGATTCCCAAGCAGAAACTGACTCGGGCCCCTGAAAGTTTTAAAATGTTCCCACCAGCCTATAACCAGAAAGATTTTTGTGTTCTTCATAAGATGGATCAGAAACATTTTTAAAAATGCGGACCAAAGAGTCCTGTTGCACACAATCTCCTCCCAGGTTTTAGAGAGCAGAAGAATGCCTGGATCGTTTTTATGTATGTATTAAGAATTCAGACAGACTCAGGGTAAACGCTTGTTCAGAGTGATAGAGCTGTGTTCCGCACAGACTGAGACGCAGGGCCTCTGAATACTGGAGCAGGAAGTGGACGTGTGCGTGCTCGCTGGATGCTTCATTTGTCCGAATTAGGGCAGCCACGCGAGAGCAGGCTTTCCATCTCTTGCCCTGTATGTTTAAGGCCCATCTTCCCCTGTTCTCTGAGACAATGAAGGTCTTTAGGCTTTCACTTGTCATCGTCCCCAGACCATATGGGCCTCTGCTCTGTAGCTATTATTAAAATTGCTGAAGCTGTCCTCTGACATTGTCAACAGACTCAGAGCCATTTCCCTCTCCCAAGACTCCTGCTCCTAATTTGGAAGCACTCAGTACTAAACAGAGCAGGAAGCAGCAAATGCAGGCTCCTCCGAAATGGCTGAGCCGTGTGGCAGAGAAAGAAATAAATAAGATTAAGCTGGTGATGAGACATCACTTGCTACACACTCAGGAAGCAAAGGAAGCCATCCACCCTGGGACCTCCCCAGGCGCCTGTCAACGTCTCCTGCTGTACAGAGAGGGTTCGCTCAGCCACAGGGAGGCCCAGCCGAGAGCCCCGTCCATGCCGCACAGTGGGGCAGGCGACCTCAGAGCAGGTAACCTCCCGGCGCTGGGCAGCAGGAGTCACCCAATCACACAGCAGCAAGGCCAGAGTTCCTCAGCTTCCTCTCCTCAGCCTCTCTCTCCTCCCGAGCGGCCTCCCTGGGTGCTGCCTGGACGCTTCGGGCCCAGTCCTGTTCTTTCTCTGCTGCAGTCTCCCCTAGAGCAGCACAAGGCTGAAAGACCGGGGTTGGGGTCCTCAGGCTCCACACTGGAGCCAGATTCTGGGCAGCACCCAGTCTGTTTCTAAGACGTGTCCCACATGACAGCGGAGGGGGGACGGATGCCGCTGGAGCAGTGAGAGTGTGGGTTCACCTTTACTCCTCGGGACGCTACCACAGTTGCCAGGAAACCTGGTCTGTGAGGCCAACGTGAAGTATTTCTGGCCTCCTCAGCTATTCAGCGCTCCCAACACCCCCGGCACTTCAAAGGCACACAGACCATTCGGAAACCCCTGAGGCTCTGTTCCTAGCATAGGTGTATTAAAGAGCCAGGCATCCATGGGTCTTTCCAGATCCTTGGTGTCCCGAACAGAGCTGTGACAGACACGCAGAAGAGGCAGCAAAGGTACACATTTATTGAAGGTGGAAGAGGTGGGCCCCACAGAGTGAGAGCAGCTGGTGGGAAGGCTCACAGCCTCAGGCTCACAGGAGTCTTTCGTATCCAAAATTCTCAGTTATCTCCCTCTCCTGCAAATAAAGCACAGAGACAGTGCCCTATCAGAGCTCACCTGGCATCATGCCAGGTACAAACTGTCCTATCGAATAGCTATATGTAACCAGAGGATCAGGAGCAGTGCCTTTTGATTGGTTGTGCCCACATGCAAATGAAGGCCCAAATAGAACATCTGACTAGACCTGTGAACATCGCCACGTTCCCATGAAAAATAGAAAATAGCGAGTTTCTGATTGGTCCAAAAGAGCACTTTTCTAATTGACACAGTGATGATGATGTCACTGTGCTAGGAGTGCCCTTCACCCTGTTCCCCTGTGTTAGGTGGAGGCCGGATTTGACCCACAGGTCATACTTTGCCAGCCCTGGCCCTGTGTTTACCTCCTAGCTTTGCGTGACTAAGAAAGGTAAGCATCTATAGAAATGTTTAAAGATCTGGAGGCATGGTCACCATAGTGAGGACCCTGTGGCTGGCTGTCTGGGGTGATAAGAGGAGGATTCCAGCTGTCCCTGCCTTACCCCAGCCAGCTTCCTGTAGAGCAGAAGTTGCTCCTCCGTGATGTGCTGCCCCACTGGCCCTGGGTCCCAGCCACAGCTAATACTGCTAAGGTACCGGATCTGTCCCTAGCCCTAGGGGCACCCGCCGACCCTGGCCCACTCCTGTTCAGCTCACCGTGCTGTCTCTGAGTGACTGTGCTTGGTTTCCCTTTCCCTGGACTTGGGCTTTCCCGATTTGCTCCTGCAGACAGGGCTGTGAAGTGGGAGCAAGGGGAACCAGGTGGGGCTGAGCTGCTCTGCCCAGTCCCGCCAGGATCACGTTCGGAGAAGAAGATGCCCAGGGCCCAAATGTGACTGGGGGCTGGGGACACTCATGGCCCCCTCGAGCCCTGACCAGCGGGTGGGCGGGAGAAATGTCTTCCTACTGGGAGGACCTGAGAGCAGGCGTACAGGGAAGGCAGCAGGAGTTGGGCTTGCCCCTTCCGGGTCCCTCGTGGGCACTGTAGCCTGCGTGGCCCTGCAGCCTTGACCAGGGCGAGGTCTCAGAGAGGACTGGGCCAGGCTCTGCAGGAGCAGGACTGTGCTCAGGCAAGTCCCCCAGGGGGCACTTCCCAAGGTCAGATTAGCACAGGGACATTTGGGAAGGGGGCACAGACACCTGCTGTAGACTCGGCCCACCTACTCAGAGGTCCTGAATCAAGTGGTACAGGGCACCCTTCTACTTCCTGTTAGATCCCCTGAAAGACGGGCCCAGCCCTCATGGGCTGGGCAGTGCTGCACAGCTATGCTGAGTCCCGTAGGGCTGGGTATGCTGGCCTCGGCCTCCCAAGGGAGAGGAGGCTGTGGCTGCCCAGGCAGCAGCATCTGAGGTGGGCTGTGCCCAGTTCTCCTGCGCATGCCCCAGGGAGCCCGTGGTGTTCGTTCCTCTCCACGGCATGGATAATCAGGGGAGAAGAAAGCCCTGTGTAAATCTCTCCAAGTCCGAATGTGGCTGCAAGGATTCCCAAAGCCCAGGCGGCCCGGAGTTCTAGTCCCTCGATCTATCTCAACTCTCCAAGTCTGCCTTTCGTGCTTTTCCTTCCAGAGATCTTCCCAGGCACTTTTTGGGACTTTTGGGGGTGCTGCAAATAACATTTTCTTTCTCCCCTTGTTTCTCAGAAAAACCCATGGGCCAAAAAGTGAGCTAGGCTGGAAACGCAGTGTATCTGATGTCCATGGCTGACACTGGGCCTAGGGGTGCCTGTGGCCAGTGTTCCCAGATTCCCCAAAGGTCCTGACTCTCAAGATCTGAGTTTCTGTTTTGTCTTTTGAGACAGAATCTCATGACATAGCACAGGCTGACCTTGGACTAGGAATCCTCCTGCGTCAGCCTCCAGAGTGCTTGGGTCATGGGCGTTTAACACCACAACTGGCTTCAAGATCTAAACTTAAGTGGACTGAGCTCCCTTTCTCATCTCTTTACCATCTATCTCACCCAAGGAATCCCCGTTCAAAAGATGCTAATACAATAAAGAAATATATTTGGTCTTTGTTTCTAGTTCCTGGCAGAGTTTCAGAAACTTTGGAATTTTTGCAGTGATTGAGTTGGTGAGAGCATCTTGCAATATTCGCAACAAAACTCTTAGCCACGTGAGTCTATGCTGTTAGGGTGATTCTCATGGGTCCCAGATGGCTTTAGGGTAGGGGCTGGTTGCCCGGGACCCAGCCCAGGATTGCGGAGAACTTCCAGGGCCTCTTGGTCCTGTGCTTGTGGAGGGGAGGGGTTGGAGTATGAGTTTAATTACCAATTGCCAGGATTGTTATATCCATTAGGAAACCCCAGAAAACCCCAGAAAGTCCGCATGCAGAAGCTTACAGGACGGCACACATGGGGAGGGGCTGGTGGCTCCCAGAAGGGACCTCTGCAAGGTGCTTGGCCACTGCCACTGCCTGTCCCTGCCCTGGACCTCACAAACACCAAGGGTAAACGGGAGCTGTCCCGGGTCCCAGAAACCTCCCTCCAGATCACTGTTCCTCAGGTGGGGCTGCAGGAACCCCGACTCTGTAGCTGACCCTTCAGGAGGCTGAGGACTAAAACATGGGCCTGGGTCTGAAATCAGAGAGGTCTTAGTCTCGGGTACCAAGTCCAAAAGCTGAGGTTCACACCGGTGCCTTCCTAGGGGAGAGGAGTTTCCATGACAAGGGCAGTGCCCACAGGGCTGTTCCTGGCCTACTTCTCAGGGTGCTGAGGGATGAGAGCAGCTGGACAGCACGTGTGACACACACTGAGGCTGCTGGCTTGGAATCAGCCATTCACCAGCTGGGTGACTTTGGAGAACGTACTCATACTAATCGGTTTGCAGGACTGTAATGAAATACTGGGTGCAGAAAATGATGAAGATGAAGGGTTTGGCTCTCGGTTTTAGCACTTCCAGAGCATTGAGTCTGTATTGGCTCCATCCCCGTGAGGACACTCTTGGCTGTGTCACACCCCAGCGGAGGGCATGGGCCGTCGGAACAGGGCCTGCAATCACGAGGCTGCACAGGGAGTGAGGGTGCTGGCTGTGGCCAGGCTGGGGCTTTCATAACAACTCATGCTAGTGAGGTCTTGCTCTAGGAGGCATGGTCCCTTCTACAGCAGCGATTGGTGATCTCACAAAGGCTCCAGAAGCTTCTGGTAGCAAACCTCTGCCATGTCAACCCGAGGGACCAGACAACTCCAAACCAGAGTGGTGCCTGGCCTGTGCACTGCAGTCTCTTCCTTGTAAAACACGGTGTACGCATGCTCCTGTCTTTGGGGACTGCCAGGAAGCTGAGTGTGGACACTCTGAGCTGTGCCTGACGTGAGATCAACCCCGCACAGCCTTGCTTTCTGTGATGCCGCCGGCCTGGCCCACCACCGCAGGGTGAGACGTCAAGCACACAGTGCACTCTTCCTTTGGCTTTGCGTGTCTCCCAGGTCCATCTCCTTGGCCTGGCTTACTTCAGCTTACTCTGTCTAGAGGGAGAGGAGGAATGGAGACCAGAAACCGTGCTTCCTGGTGGCCACCGCATCTGGTGGCTGGCTGCTTTCCCTACCTCTGATCCTTGGGGTTTTGTATAATTTACTGCTCAAACCTGGGGTACACGTGAGAGTCCAGCAGTGTTCAGTGGCACAGGTCGCCTGGTCAGCAGTGATACCAAGAGTGCCCTTGAGCAGGACAGACATGTTCACCCTGACCACCACCTGTCTGGTGCTGGGCTTCCTGCAGCCCTCGTAGCAGTTACGATGCTAATGCAGCACTTCACAGTGTATCGGGCGTGCTACATACAATTGATCCTCTCAATATCTTTGCAAAGTATGTTGCAGCCTTCCTCCTGTTCTGCAGTCCAAGCAATGGAGGTTTATTGATGTGCTGAAATTGCACCAACAGCTGCTGCACTATTTCAGTTCTGCCACATTACGACTGTCCCTTACTCCAAAAGATGGAGCACTTCTGCACAAATTCACGACTCTGGACAGTCAGTCGGCTGGACAGTCTGGTCTGTGGGCTCTTAAGAGTCCCCTTGCTCCTTTCTTTGGCCCCCAAGTATGATTTGCTAAAGTGGATGTTATGAGTTCTTTGCCTTTTTTTCTGGCCCACAGTAAAGGGGAAGTGGCTCAGGGGAGGGGAAAGTTCGGACTCTGACCCTACCCGCCCTGAGCGGAGACCATGGGAGCCCCGCATGCCTTGTACCACAGCTCTCACCTCTACAGGCTCCTGAAGTTTTGAGTCTTCCTGCATCAGTACAACGCTGCATAGTTATAAAAATTAAGTGAGATGCTTTAAGGAGAGAGTTTAGTAAATAGTAAGTGCAAAAAATAGCAATGAACGTTATGGTTGTTTTCACTGTTACTTGTAGTCCCAGAAGGGTAATCTTTGGGGTGGATGAACAGATGGATCCACAGTGGTAGCCGGAGTCCCTTGGAGAAGACACTCTGTGTTCGCCCATGTGGGTGTGCTCTATACTCGCACAAGGGCGTGAAAAGAGGCGCACACGGGACTTTCATCATTCTGTGTGTGTGAATGCAACAGACAAGGTGCTTTTGACTTTGGCGAATGGACCATGGTCCTTTCATACTGCACTAGGTGGTTCATCTACTTTGTGGAATTGCAGGTGCTCTAGGGCTGGTGGCCCCGAGCCTCACTGAGTCGTGTCAGTCGAGTTACAGCCCCACCAAGCCCAGACTTGAGCCAGAGACAGACCCAGAGCCCTGGAAAAGCCCCTCACAGTCCTCCAGGAGAAGCCGCCTGCTGCACTGCCAAAAACGTAGGCTGTGAATTTGCCAACGAGACTTCTGGCAAAAGTCAGTGGAAAACTATTACTGCATATAAGCAGGGACGCTGATGACCAGGCCCCCTTAATGAAGGCAGGGCCCACCAAACCAGCCATGAAATGCCACCAGCCAAGGAACTTGGGAAGGAGGGTAAAGGAGTGTGGACTGGGCAATAGAAGTTCAATCACTTGACAAGTTGCCGAGATGAAAACTATATGATTATAAACACTCTTCCATATTTTCACATATATTTGAATATGTATTAGCCAATTTGTCTTTCTCTTTCCTATTGCTCTAACAGAAGATATTTTAACAGTAGTTAGCTTTAAGCTCAGTGTTTATTAAAATCGCAATCAACAAGGGAGTGTGACTCAGAAGAAAGAACCTGCTGAGCGTGGATGAAATGACCGTACGTTCTTTTGTGGAAATGAGTAACATGCTTATGCTTTAGTTTAGTGCCACTGAAACAGGATTTGGTCATTGTCTTTATTTGGAAGTTACATCCGGTGAAAAGAAAAGCACACAGAAGCCATGTTGGCAAGGGGTGGACTGCGGTAGCTCTGCATTTTGTCATTTTGTTAAGCTGGAACAGTGTGTCCCAGAGGACTCCTTTCCATATGACTCCAGATTGGGGCTGGTCACAGACGTATTTATATTCAACTTGGGAGTGAAGGTGAGTAGGTGCCTTTCTGCTCTGACTGCTGTGCAGCACTGTGACTTCCTGTGCCCAGATCTGCTGCGCCCACTCCCAGAGGCAGCACCCAGCCTGGTAGCTTCTCCCTGACACCAGCTCTGCTTCTGCATCCTATGGGGCCAAGCGGGACTCTAGTGTCGGCTCCCTCGAGGTACAGTAACCTAGGCGGTCCCGGCTCCAGTCTGTGCGTGGTCTTGCTCTACCAGCACGAGTTGGAACTACAGAGATGCGCCACACTCTGAGTGGGATTTGCGTCCATTATTTGAAGCTGGTGTCCGAGGGGGGCTAGTGCCTGGGAATATCTCTCGGCCCCGAGAAGAGGTTTAATTTCTCCTTTTAAACTGTGCCTTCAGCTGGGGAGGATCCAAGGGGAGAGCCAATGGAATTTATGGGAGCAGAGCCTTGCCAGGGTAGTGGGGGGCAAGAGGAAGGTGAGCTACAAAAAAACAACTTGCAACTGCAGCAAGTGTTCTGCCAAACGGGATGTGGGTTTGGGGAGCTCCGTCCAAGCACAAGCACACGATGCTGGTGGGCTCAAGATGGAGTCGGGTTGGTGATCACAGTCTCCCTTGCTCTGTATCCAGTTTTCCTTCCCTAGTGCTGTCATAGTTGTCCTCCAATGGCTTTTGCCCAACAGCAAGTTCAATAGCCTTGCAGGAAATTCCCCATCACCTCTCCCAGGATGTGTTGTGTCAATTACCTGTCGTAATCCATGCATGACTCCGCTCCACCAGAGGCTTCCTCAGACCAAACACCAGTGCGCTGTTACTCCGCTTTCACCAAAGTTGTTCTGAGTGATGTCCTGAGGGGGATGGTGCTGTCCACAAACTCTGGGCTGGGAGATGTGAGGCAGTGTCCAGCGGAGTGGTGCAGATTTTGACCCCTGTCATGCAGGGTTCTCGGAGACTCCCCAGCTCAGAAGTAGGCTCTGTCTCCACCAGGGCAACGTCCCGAGTGCTGGCTGAACGCTGGGGTTCTGTTCTGCTTTCTGACGCTACCCTAGAGGGATCTCGTACCTGCCGCTTCACAGGCTGGAAGCTTCCGGGATGACGGGTCCCAGTGGGCAGCTGACTCCCGAATGAGGGCCAGCAGGCCGGACCGTGGGCTCCACCCACACCCCTGCCCCTCTGCCCCTCTGTCCTCTGTGTGGGGCCACGGGGTTTCCTGTGCCGAGCCTGCTGCACCCCAGCTGGAGGCTGGGGGCTGAGCAGAGGGCACCGCTGGCCCTGCCCAAATTCAGAAGCCACTTCCAACTTTTCTTTTCAGTCATCCAGGCTGGGGCCTGAATAAAAAAGAAAGAACCATTCAGAAGTTATTTATTTCCCTACTTAACTGAGGTGTGTTTTTTTTTCTTCCTAAAGAAGAGGCATCTTGTTCCCTTTAAATCCACTTAGACGAAAACTAGATGTTATTGACAGAGGGCTGTGATATGCATCTCAGGTTTTATATGGGGATTCTCATTTTGTCACATCCAGTTTAAGCCACCAGCCTAATTTAATTACAATTAATGAATCACCATTTACCCTGAGGCAAAGCCAGGTTTTCTAGCTGAAGAGGTGCTCAGTGCCCAGCATTCAAATTCATGACCCAGACCTCAAATTAACGGGCTGTCCATTAAGAATGGATGAGTGGCTTTGCAGACTGCATTTATCGCACTGGCCGCGTGGTCTCTCGGTCCCCAGTGGTTCCTTGGAAGAGAGTCAGACGGAAGGAGCTGCAGAGGGTCTGGGCCCCGCTGGCGGGCCTCACGGAGGGGCTCTGTCCCCGCACAGAGCAGCCACGCCGCTGAGGGCTGGTCTCCCGAGGAGGGGACGCATCTGTGCCTCTTCTGCCCCTGATGATCAGGAGAGCGGGGGTGCAGAGACGAGGCGGGATGCAGGGAGGACAAGGTCACCTTCTGTGGCCAGCACGACTCTGGGCACTGACCCTCTGGGGACCGAGGCCCAGGGCTCTTCCGTCGCAGTGACCACTTCCCAGCCTGGATCTCTGGGGGCTTAGCGAGCAGGCCTACCGAGTGTGCTAGCGTGGGGCACTTGAGGCGCTGCACAGGGAGGGTGGCGCTGTGTGCCGGGATGGGGAGACGGCCTCTCCCTTTCCAGCTGGGGCGGGAAGGAGGCCCATCCTGCAGGCTGTCAGTCACGCCCTGTTGTCAAGGTTGAGCACTCAGCTGGTCATTGACTGGGGCTCTCTCAAGCTTCTGTAGCTCCAGTGGACACAGAGGGCAGAAAAAGTTTTGCTGGGGGCGGCTGGGACCTGCTGCTCAGGGCCCCGAGTTTTGGAGGACGGCTGGGTATATCAGGGCCTCGGGAGGTGTAAGCTTGGCCCTGAATACCAAGGGGCCCAAGGGCAGGGAGGCGCCCCTGGTGAGGACTTGGGGAGGGGCTAAGCCCTGGAGTAGCAGGGCATTGCTCTTCGGAGAGTAGTGGGGCAAGTCTGTTGGAGCAGGTGCTGCTCTGTGCGACTGTCAGTCCTCGGAGTGGCTGCCGCAGCACTGCCCTTTCATCCATCCCTCTTCCGTGGCCGTGACTCCCCAGATGTCTCCTCTGAAGTCCCGTCTCAGGTTGCCCTGGCATCACCAGACTCCCTGACGGCTCTTCACTCCTCTGTCCCGGCCCTGCTGCCTTCCTTCCCAACAGAAAGTGCTGTAGCAGGAGGCTGAAGCCAGAGGCAGAGCTGTGCACACTGGGGAAGGAAATTCCGGATCCTAGCCGAGCCCCCTGAGTCTCTGACGAGAACCTATCCTCTCTCCCTCTTCTACAGCATGGGAAGAGCTGCTGGAAGAGAGAGTTGAGCATCCACGGGCGACCATCCACAGAAGACCATCCACAGACAGGTCGGGCCGGGTCCCACAAGAGCAGCCTGGTTCTGGGCCCCGAGGTGCTGAGCAGAGGCCACCACCACTGTCATCGCTGACACCCAGACAGCGCGTGCACTGGGGTGGGGCAGTGCCGGAGACCGCACCTGTCCTAACAGGACCCAGCTGACGGCGCCTTCCTTGCGCCCTGTCCTGGCAGCATGGAGAACCCAGGCCCAGTCATTTCGATTCTTTCTCTGGAAGGAGGTGCTTCAGTCTGGGTCGGCTCCAGGCCCCAAACTGAGTGTCTTCCCCGGAATGCACGGTGCATCTGCTGAGCACTCTGCCAGGGAAGTGGCACAGCGGCCCCAGGAGACTCGTGGTGGGCGGATAATCAGGGTTCTACCCGGAGTCCCCGAGAGGCTGGAGATGCTGCCGGTCACAGAGGTCATGAAGAAGCCGCTGCTGCCGCTGGGTCTCCTGGTGGAGCCAGAGGCTCTTCCCAGACACTTCCGTCTCCTCCAGCCCTGACGAGGGGAAAGCATGACACCTGGCTGTCTCGGCGCCCGAGCATGTGTGGCGCAGGCACTGTGTGGGCTCCGTGGTCCTCTCCGTGCGGCCTGACGTCCAGCACCTCCTCCTCTGCTGCCGACACCCTCGGGGAGAGCTGGTAGCCCTGCTGACTTTGCAGCTTTTGAGTTTCATTTCCTTTTCTGGCTTTTCCTGGGTGGTGTCTCCTGAGACAGCAGCACCTCTGAGCACCTCGTGCTGATGAGGACCATGTGCTGATGAGGACCATGGCCTCGCACGTGGGTCTCAATTCCTGTGTTCCCTTGCCAGACCATCCAACCAACCTGTGACGCACTACAAATTATGCAATTTTAGAAAATAAATCATCATCCTATAAACAGCACCTTTGCACACCATTGTATTTTGCAGGACAAAACGCTCCCCACAGCGAATATAATCCTTGTAGGCTGCAAATGTGTACTCATAAAAGTTTCTAGAGATTAATCGGAGAAGCAGGTGTGTGCAGCTTCCCGCGCATCCTGTCACCCTTCCGACACTGTTGTGCTCGGTCTGGATCCAGCCCCTGGGGGAGCTGAGGTCCTGGCCCCAAAGGCGACTTCTCAGCTCTGCACCCCTGGCCTCCTCACGCCTGC
This sequence comes from Fukomys damarensis, assembly GCF_012274545.1. Classification (NCBI taxonomy): domain Eukaryota; kingdom Metazoa; phylum Chordata; class Mammalia; order Rodentia; family Bathyergidae; genus Fukomys; species Fukomys damarensis. The sequence continues at coordinate 80,599,197 of NW_022900929.1, forward strand.
CGGTTCCCTCCAAGGCCACACCCCTCCCTCCCTGCTCAGGCTCTGATGCTCCCCTGGATTTCTGGGGCCTCCATCTCCTCCACGACATCTGGCAGGACAGTCCCTTATCGGAGGCTGGTCCGTGATTTCTGGCTGTGCTAGGTGTCCAGTGAGCCCTGTGTCCTGCTTCCCTTGCACCTGACGTGCACACAGCTGCTCATGGGGCCTGCCTCTCGGGACTGCACCCATCTCGGCTCCTTCACACCCTGTTATCCCAACTCTGAATCTTGGTGAAAGGAAGCACACTGCCCCTCCTGGAAAACCTTCGGGGAGGGCCTGGCTAAGGTGCCTTCAGGGGCTCTAAGAAGGACCACGAGCACACAGCGGGTCCCGGAGGTCTCCAGGGTCACCCGTCACCCTGTTCGTGCCACCAGGCTTAGTTGCCATCTCCCCAGGAGCTTGCATTGTTGTTTCTGGCCCGCAGGTCTGTCCAGTTGTTATCCCCCACCTCCACGGCACATCTGTGAGTTTCCCTGGAAAGCACAGGTGACACGGCTGGGAGATTTCCGACACCTGTCATCCTGTCCACTTCGTGTCAACCGACCCTGTCTTCCCAGGCAGGTAACTCTAGGAAGCCAGGCGCCGTGTCTGTCTCATCCAAGGCTGAACGCCCAGTGCTTCTCTGCAGGATCATGTGAACGACCAAAGGAAGTCCCTAACGGTGAGGACGCCAACACGAATGACCGGTGCAGTGCTACTATGTTGTACACTTCATTTCTCGACAACCCCACCGTTTGGTTGAGAACTGCTTTAAACCCCGTTTTGCAGTTGAGAACATCGAGGTGCTGTTTTCAGCGTCACTCTGCTGTCCCGTTCTGGAGTCGCATTAAAACCCTTGAGGGTCTGACTGTGTAACCGGACCTGCGTAGCTGTGCTCTGGGTTCCCTTCTGACAGGTGCCGCAACAGCAGTGACGCGTCGGTGTGGGAGGCCAGGCCCTCCCGCGGGGCTCCCCCCTCACAACGGTCACCTGGTTTCATCCAGCGCCTCGAGGGAGGTTCCGCCGCCCCATTGCAGGTCTGGGGACCGGACCTAGGTGCTTGTGGGCAGTTTGACAACGTTGAGCGCAGGCTACGAAGCAGCCACAGGAGTCTGCCTGCAGCTCTCCGCAGGTCCCTGCAACAATCTCCATGCTCCCGGAGTCCAGGGCGGCAGCCTCACTGCATCTCCGAGGCTGGCAGCTCCCACTGGAGCGCTGATTCTGCGGGCTCTGCTCTCTGGTCCCAGTCTTGGCCCCTCTGCCAGGCAAGGCCGACTGGTGACCTCTCGTCTGCTCCTCCCCGGTGACGTGGTGACAAATCCATCAATCAGCCGCTACTTTCTCACTGCCCTGAGGCTGATGGTGCCTGGCTGCCTGATGACTGGGCCGGTGGCCCTGGGGCTGCTGAGGGATCGCTCAGACAGGGCTGGCCTGGAAGGGCTGTGCTAGTTTCCTGGGGCCATCGTGCAAGTCCCTGCGGTGTCTGTGCTCAGAGCAGCAGCTTAGAGCAGTCCTGACGCCATGGAAGGGGACTCCCTCATGCTAACGGGGGCCGGAAGTCCAGATGCTTGGCCCCGGGCTGAGTGGCCGCCCGGTCAGTACAGGATGGCATGACCTGGAGGTCTTCAATGTCCACATGGACTCTTTCCAGATGCGGTGGCATCTCAGCACTTGGGGCAGCTGCAGGACGTACCTTGTGGAAACCGTTCAGTGCACCACAGGGTCCACCCGGCTGGCACCTTTAGCACTGGAAAGGCAAGTGGCTGAGGGTATCATTACCATAGCACAGATGCCTCCATGGCCCTGATATTCTGTCCCCCAAGGTGATTATGATGGCCAAGGCGGTGGTGGATGGGACACACTTGGGGAAGGCAGAGCCCTCCAGACTGGGATTACTGCCCAGAAATGCACCCTGGAGAGCTGGCTTGGCCTGCCCCTCCCCACTAGGACCAGGGAGAGGGCCCGGCAGACGCCGAGGCTGCCATGCTTGGTCCCGGGCTGCCCACTCTGTGACAGAGGAACCAGCTCTGCCCAGTAAGCGCCCGGCTCCCTCCTCAGCAGCCAAAGACAGATGCCCAGCCTCTGACCACCCTGGCTGCTATCTCCCCAGCCTCTGTTCTCCTGACCAGCTCTGGGTATCTACAAACGTGTATATTACGATAAATACTAGAAAAATGTAAATAGTGCCAAAAAGTTGTGCTAAATCCTTTTGAATAAAAGGATTCTTTAGTAAAAAAAAAGTAGGATTAAACAGAACTATTAAGAGTAACACATGATAATGTTGCATTGATCCAGCAGAAGCTGGGAGGTGATTTGAGAAAAACACAAGCTCAGGAAGAGCTGACCTAAGACGGCTTCCCAACCCCCAGAAGTCTGCAGACAGGCCTGGCTGCACCCTGGCCTGGTGCTCCGCACAGTGGGAAGCGTCCTTCCGGCCCATATACCTGGCCCCTCTTGCACAGGGGAAGCAGACTGGGGCCACAGATGGGTCCCTGAAGTTGCCCTGGCCCTGTGGGGTGTAGGACTCAACCCCAGGAGCTCTGCAGATTCATTTTGATGCAGCGTGTAAAGTATCTTAATGAAAAATCTGGCTTTCACGGTGATAACGAGCACTTGAAAGATATCTTTCAATGGTTTTTATTTCTTCAGTTAAGCTTTCTTCGAAGCTTCCCTTCGAATGGACTCTCCCTTTATTACATTTTAAAAATGGAGATAATATATAATGTACTATGTAAATAAAAGCTATGAGTTATTTATTAAAATATAAAGATGGGACTATATCAATTTTTTTCCTCCAAAGATAAAGATACAGGAAAGAATAACTATAATACAAATTCCATTTAGGTGATGAGCCTGAAGAGGAGAAAAATGCTGTGCAAAGCTAGGTCTGGTAAGAGCCCAAGAAAGCCCTGCCAGCAGGCACCCTTCACCCATCGCCTGCTGTTTCCTAAGGTGCAGGGAGGGAATCCCTAGTGTGAGTCCAGTGCAGAGTGAGAGGAGCTCAGGATGGGACCTGGGTCTCCAAGCAGTGAATCAGTGCACTGGGGCAGGGCCTCGTGAGCCACGAGAAGCCATGGGGGAAGGCGTGGTGAGGTTTGGAAGAGGAGAGGGCCTAGGTGTGAAGAGGTGCTCACCACTGACCCAGACGTGATGTGAATCTGGCAGACTGACTTCCCCTGTTTGGATATTTCCTAGGCACCTATGTTAGCCTGCTCTCCTATCGCTGGACAAAATACCCTCCACTTGCCACTTAAAGGAGGAGAGGTTAATTTGGCTCATGTCTTCAGAGGATTCAGTCGACGGCTGGCTCACTTCAAGGCAGAAGCAGTCACTCAACCCATGGCATCCAGGAAGCAGAGCAGAGGGAGGAGCGGGGATGAGAACTCCCCCTTCCAGGTCAGAGCCCCGCGACCACCTCCCAACAGCACATTTAGACATTAAGTCAACCGAATCCACTGCTGTACACAGTGCCCTATGACCCAGTCAGCACCCGACCATGCTGCCTCTGAGCTCCTGACCTTTGGGGACATTTTTGATCTACACCATGGCAGCACCGCAGTAGGAAGAGACCACCAACATGGTAAGGGAAGAAAGCATTGCTCAGCTGTGTGACAAGCTGCACGGAAGCAGAAGGAACCCTGGATGAAATGACAGCAGGAGCCCAGATGAATATGCTCGATGCCCAGGCTCACAGCAGGAGAAACTCAGGTTCCGGAAGGGCAGGAAGTGGCTGTGAACCCGTTCGAAGCACCGGCCCTTCTCCCAAACTCAGCCATCATTCTACCCGCTTCTCCTGGGTCAGAAGTCCTGGAGCACCGCCGTCACTCTCCTCACCAGCTGCTGAGGAAAAGGGGAAAAGAGGCACACTGGGCCCGGGCTGCTCCTTCTCACCTCACTTCGCAGCTAAACAAGAAGTTAACAAAACCCTGGAGTCCATGCGGCATCGCCGTGGCTTCACCTGCAGATTCAGGTGCACTTGTGAGCTCTGACACTTCCCAGGGTGAAATCACACCATTAGAAGTCCTGTAACTGAAGCACGAGAGCAGAACTGCATGTGTAGCACACGGTTGCCAACAATCGCTGTTGTCCTCTCCATGGTGATCTCCGGCCTCCTAAAGAAATGATGGCAGCTTCTTCTGTGAGGCTTGGCCCCGGCACCCTCCTCTGCCTCTCCTCTCCAGAGGCAGCTGCCGTTACCACGTCGGTCTAAAGGCCACCTGCAGGCTGGGACCCCATCTGTCTGGCCCCAACGCCTCCCCTGAGCTCTGAACTTGGCGTCTGGCAGCCTCAGGGATCTCAGTGTCTCCACTGAACTATCCAACCAGCATTTCAATTTTTAAAATGTCCAAACGGACCGCTTAGCCTCTGCTCAGCCCGTTCTTTCTGTCTCCTCAAACAACACCACCCGGCTCGGGTCCTGAGGGCTGGTCCCTGCAGCTGGCTCCGGATTCCCTATGGTTCTTTTTCCACCCAGCAGCTAGAGTGACTTGAAACCGTCTGTCACACCATGCAGCACTTAAACCCTTCCACAGCAGCCAGTGGAAAGAGCTACAAACTACACTGTGATCCCTTGTTGGACGTTCTGGAAATGGCAGAACTAGAGAGACAATGGCAAGGTCAGCGCCTCCCAGAGCCGCGGAAAGGGAGGCCGTTCGGCTGTTTGGTACGACGCTGTTGTGTGGGCCCTGCCTCCTGTTTGGCAAGCCCAGGGAATCTGCACTGTTGTGCACGGTTGGCTTCTGCAAATCATGCTGTAGGAGCGTTGGCCCATAAATGGAGAAAGCAGGCCACACTCATGTGGTGTTGCTCACGGGAAGAGGGGGGACTGGACGTATGGGAACCTGCTGGTCCTTCCCTCCACCTCTGCATGGGCCTGGAACTGCTCTAGAAGGAAAGCTTCACAAACACCTGCTCCTGTCGGTCCCTGAGGAGCTCTGGGCTTCTCTGTCTCCGTCTCACCAGCTCCTGCTTGGCCACAGCGGCCTTGGCGTCTCCTGAGCTCCACTGGGGCCTGGGCAGAAGCTGTGGCCAGAAACCTCCGTGCCCGGCCCCTCCCGTACTCAGGTCTCTGCCGCCCGTCGCCTTCTCCATTAGCAAGGCCGTCACGGGTGACACGCCTGCAGGAGTGCCCGCCTGCCCCTGCCCTGCTCCCCGTCTGGAGGCCTTGACCCTGCGTCTGGCCACGTGCGAGTCCTCCCCGGCGCGGCCTTTGGCTGTTGGCCTTGCTAAATCCGCATCGAGCGTGGGGCGTGAGCAGCAGCGCTGCGCTTCAGGTCAGCTTTCCAGGGAATCACTCGGGGACAGCACGGGGACGCGTCATGTTGCTGTCAGTATCTCCACCACATCCGGGGACCCTGTGAGGACTGAGACCAAATGGGCACCAATCACACAATCTGTCCTGTGTCCTGGGCCAGGCCTGACGTATCCTAAGTGCTCGGGAATTCGTGGATGAAGGATAAAAAGAAGGAATGAAAACAATACCAGGATTACGGTTTCACCCAGGATTCATGCAGGTCTGTTGTTTAAAGCCAAATTTCAGAACAGAGACAGCGAATGGCTTGTACCTTTGGATGTCACTTGGGTCTGTGGAGGCACACGTGGGTGCTCTGACACGAATGGCAGACGCTTCGCCCTCCTGCACCTCTGCAGCCACTAACCCTTCCCACTCTCTCCCTGCCCAGGGCCTGGTCACCCTCTCCCGGCCTTGCGAGCTCAGCTCCAGATCTCAGATCCCATCATGGCCCTCTCCGGGAGGGCCAGGACAGCAGTGCTGGCTCCCTGGGCTCCCTGGGCTCCCTGGAGGGCCCATCTCTGCCACACTTGCACTCACAGCGGAGCGGTCCCGGCCTCTGTGGCCCCTGCAGTGTCCCCTGAAACTCCTCTCCTCCCCTGGAAGTCCTTCCTGATGTCCCCCAGGCCCCAGTCCCCTGTGATCCCACTTACACACACAGCCTTGCACAGGGCCAAGCGGTGACAGGTGACCTTCGGCAAGTCACTCAGTCTCTCCTGGCCTCAGGGTCTCGTCTAAGGCCCATGACAACAGGTTAATGTGAATTGCAGGTCGGCTCTTGGAAAAGCACCGGAACACACAGCTTCGTCGTGTTGTATGTGATGATGACCCGACGTTACTCTCTGGGGTCACCTTCTCTACCTTCTCCCTACGGAAACAACCGAGCTTTCTTGGCTCTGAAGGTTGTTGTTGCCTTGAATTAGGGAGAATAAATACAGATATGCTTTAGAAAAATCTCAGTTTTTAGGAGAAATAAGCTGGATTTTTAGGAGAAGCAGATTGCCCCTGACACTGGGAAGAAGACGGAACCACAGAGTTTTTCTGGGAAAGGGCCTGGCCCATCCTCATTCCCACACGAACCTAGGACACTGGGCAGGAATGATGCCGAACTGGTTGCCATGGTGAAAGAGCCTCACCCACTACCGCTGCAGTAGCACAGTGCTCCGACTTCTGCCTGGATTGATGTCAGGGCCTCAGCCAGGTCCCTGCACCCATGCTCCCATGACAATGAGGCTGCCTCTGCCCCGGATTCTCACATAACCTGTGGGGTGGGGGGTGAATGGGTCTCCCCAACCCACCTGAGGCCAACACCCCTGAATCCCAGGAGCAGATGCACGGAGACACATGTGGCTTCACTTAGAGCTTAGCAGTCTCCCTTGAAGTTGCCTTTTCCATGTGAATTATTGGAGCAAAGGTTCACTTCTTACATGTATGTGTTTGTGCAACATTGCATGTGCACACATGTGCATTGTTAGTCTGTATGTATATTTATTAGCCTGTATGTGGGAGCATGTTTACATGGGAAGAAAGACAGGTATTAATCAGAGTTTCCAAGCTTAGTAAGTGAAAACAAAGGATCGCCACTTTATTTAAATTTCAGTGAACAGTTTCATAGGATAAAAATGTTCTGGACCATGTAGCCAGGCTTATGCATACAAAAAATAACTGGTTATCTATCTGAATTCAAATTTAGCTGAGCTTCTGTATCTTATCCGGCAACCCTAGCAGGTGTGTATGTTTGCACACACAGAGGCTGGAAAACGAGATTAGGACTTCTGCTTTTCCTTTTACTTAAGAGGGCAGAAATTCAGAGTCCTGGAACACAAATAAAGATTCTAAAAGATGGCTACATGAAAGGAGGCCCTCCAAATTCAGACACTTCAAGCCAACAGCTGAAAGGACAGAGCTGGGGAAGCGCTTCCTTCTGGGTACAGCTCCCGGGCAAACAAAGTCCCTCGCCCTGGGCCTGCCCACCTGTCTCAGTGATGTACTGGAGATCACAGGAGCCAGAACCAAGCTTTGTGTTGAGAACTTGCCTCAACAAATTTCTCAGCCTCTCTGAGCTTTAATGTCATTGTCTCTAAGAAGAAACTTAGAGGCTCTTATGGGAGTGGACACAGGGAACGGTGCCTGCCATATTATAATTTTAATGGAGATTGTAGATTTCAGCTTCCCTGAGGTGTCTTAAAACAGGCTGGTCAGCGTCTGGCAAGGAGAAGCGTATCTACATACTTAGAAAAGTGCAGGTTCCCATCTTCTTGCTGCATTTTCCTCCCTTCCCGTGGGTCAGCTTTGCTTTGATTCATGAGAGAACTGTAGCATTTGGCTATGGTGCTTAGATTTCCATCGTTTTCTATGACCAATGCCACTGTCATGGTGAGGCTTAATTGTCAACCAGATTGGCTTGGGATTCACTTAGAGGATTAGGAAAGCAGGCTTCTGGGTCATCTGGGTGGGTCATGGAGACAGAGCTGTCCCTCACCCCTTCCTCTCTGGCACCACTCCTCGGCTCTACTTCCCAGTGGCCATCTTCACTCTGCCACATTAGTTCTGCTTTGGAAGCAGCCAACTATGGACTGAATCCCCTGAAACTATGAGCCAACTATACCTCTCGTGCTTTAAGTTGTAAATGTTGGACACCGAGTTTCAGCTACAGGAAAGCTGTCTAACAGAACCAAGTAGAACAAAAGCGGCTTCTGCTGGAGAAGTGGATGTCTGCCAAAACTGCTGTAGGCCCCAGCCTCGCTAGAACTTCAGTTTTAAGTCTTCTTTCAGTCTGCTCATAGTTTTGACCTTTTGTAGTCAAATCTCCTCATTCCTGACATGTATATCATGAATAGATGCAAGGCACCTCATCAAGGAAACAGTAGCCTGACTCACAGGACAATGGTGACATGTGTGCCTGCTCATACAGGTAATTCTATTTCCAAGGTCTAGGGCAGGTGTGTGGCAGCCTTGCACATGCCCACACTCCTCCTCCCTCTCAGCACACTGGCAGCATGCTGGGGAGGACAGCCACAAGTGCCTTGCCTGTTCCAGTTTAGATGCTCCGTTCTTATCTATAGTCCTACCAGAAGCTTTGGCAGTAGGACAAGACTACAGCAGGGCCTGGGCGTTTAGTGAAATGTCTTCCATTGCCCATCCCTACAAGAAAACGAGCACCTATTCTGTCTGTGAGTCATCAGATGAGTGTTAAAATTCTCATAGGTTTAATTAGCATGGTCATAGTAAGCCAATTACTGAATACTTTTGACAGTGCATGTGCAAAGCTAGAGCTGTCTTGAACTTGAATCTCTGTGCTTGGGCCTCGTGTGGGGACACTCCCTCTGATTTGTGTCAGTCATTGTTTCAAGAGGCCAATCATCTTGGATGGTTCCATACTAAAGACTTAAAGTTGTCTACATGGCCAGGATGAAAGAGCTCTTTTCCAGTTGACTTGGTTTTTGTCAGCCACATAACAGCCAATCAATGAGCTATCCATGGCGCATGCATGGTTGACCCAATTCAGTTGTTACGGTGCCTGAAATAGCATCAATCTCATTGATTGCTTTGGCATTTATGGCAATCAGACCTTATGATGACCAAAAAAATCTATTTGATTGGGAAATTATCAATAGAGTCATAATCATGCCTTGTTCTTATGGCCCAAGTGGATCTAAGGGGACCTTTCCATTTCTTAATTCCAAAAGATGGGTCTTCCTGATTGGTTTCTAATCAGGAAGCGGAGCATGAGTGCAGTGGGGAGGGATGGGAGGGTGCTGGGGGTTCAGTGAAGACAATCCTTCTCCCAGCATAGAGCGCCTTCTTCTGATCCCAGGCACAGGGCACGTCTTCGTTTTTCATCTCGATCATTGCTACGACATTGCGGCAGTCACTCACTCCTCACACAAGCTCCCTCATCTTCCCCAGTGCAGACGAGTTGGCAGTGGCATCTGGGCCACTCTGTAATTGCCATGGGACGACTGAAAAGCTGTGCCTCAGGAGCTCTGTGCTCATCGTGCTCTGCTTTGCCCATTTGCTTCAGGGGGCAATTTCGACTCTACCCACCCACCTGTCCACCTACACACACACGCGCACACACACACACACATGCACACTTGTATTCAAAATATCCTATTTATTCTTTGTATTTATCTGGTTGTGTCCTGTTTAAATAGATGTGAGTAATTCTGCTCACATCCGTTCAAGGGGGGTCAGTGCTTTACATCAAGAATTCCAAAATATGCTTCCAAATATTATTTCTGGAAATAAGAACTAAAATGTACATTTATAAGATTTTTTTAAAGTGTTAAAATTGAAATTACACAGAAACTGTAAATTCATAGAAAAACATATTAAAATAGCCAAAAATCCATTTCACATGAAAAATAAAATATGTATGGAGTAAGAGTAAAGAAAGAAAGAAAGAGGAAAGAAAACATGGAATGGAAATTGCAAAATAAAAGCATTTAAAGAAACTGCAGTGCAAATGCACAACCTATTTTTCTACTTGGAAAACAGAAACTAACTTACTACCTCAAGAACAGACCAATGACAGATAAAAATATAGCTTTCCAGTCTGAGGCAGGCTGCAGAGAAGCTTACCAGGTGTGGGGAGGTGAAGGAGAGCCAGAGAGCAGCCAAGGGTCCGCAGCTGGTGCTTCAAGGCGCTGACTGTCCAGCGGGAGTTCACTGCCTCCTTTGGGCTCTGAGCCTTGCTCCTGACTTCTGCGGAGGAGACTTTTCTACTCGCAGGCTCCATGCTATGCAGAGTTTCACCCACAGGCTGCTCGAGCCCCATAGCTTTGGGGCCAGGTCTAGGGAACTTGCTTTCTAAATCCCGCCCCGTTGTGTTTTCTAAGACTCAAATTCATAGTATTGAACAAACTCAACAAACGGGACTGCCACTGTGAAGCTGGGACCCTCCACTTCCTAGTGACTGTGGGGCTGCAGGGCCAGGGGTGTCACATTCCGACAGCCGAGGATGCCTTTCGGAACACCTGTGTCATCTTGGAGGGTGAGAGTCCACCACTGAGGCTGTCACCCGAGCCAAAGGGAAACTATTTTGTTCCACCAGATCCCAGATTTCCTTCTGAAAATTCAAACTGTATTTAAGTGGCAGTTGACAGTCACAGTCTTTGAGGTACAGAATGCTTGTTAAGTGGGAGAAGTGTTCCCCGTACCCGAAGTGGGGGTGTCAGCGGCCTCTGGGAAGTCACAGTGCATTGGGAGCCCTGGGTGGCGAAGTGACTGGTCCTTGTGCAGAGCACAAGCAGCTCAGGTGCAGGACCAAGTGGCCACGCCCTGTTTCAGGAGCTGAGCTTTTCTCCTGTTGAAACCTTGCCCAACTTTCTAGTTACACTTTCTTCCCATTAAGCCCTGGCTCTTACTGTGCCTCTGAGAGCTTCCTTTGGAGCTCAGTTGGTCGGTGTCTGGTCAGTGACTGCCTCGTTCCTTGCGTGGCACCCCTCCGAGAGGCCCGATGTCCCAAGGCTCAGGGGATGGCCCGTGTATCAAGGGCTCTGGGTGGCTGAGGGGCACAGTCAGGCACTGCTGGCTCAGGGTGAGGCAGCTGCCTTCTGCCACTCCTGGGCTGCCTCTGTGTCAGGGACCAAGGACCAAGCTTCTTCAGTAGAACTTTGAATAATCTCTAAGTTAAGTAAATTTGCAAAGTAATTAATAACCCTCAGCTTTGGTACAGTTTTAACTAAGGAATTAATTCTTATATTCGTCATAATCAGTTAGAAGACACGTGTTTCCTGGGTCTGCACTAAGGAACTGCAGGTCCCCCCAGAGGGGGATAAATCAGCCCTGCAAGTCATGGATTTCACATGAATAGTCCTGCAAAGGAGGAACCACACATGAAAGGGCAACCCTGGCCCGGCTCCCTTTCTGCGAAGCTGGTAACTGCGGAACGCTCTTGCTGAGTCCGTCACCCAGGAGAAAGGCCAGGGTTCCGCCTTCCTCCAGGCCTGCCCACCCAGCCTGCAGCACACAGGGATGAAATCAGTGCCCGGGCAGTGTGAGCATCGCTGGCTCTGAGTCCGCCTCACACTGACCCACGCGCAGTCTTCCTGAGGAATGCCACTCCTTCCTTCCAGTACTTTCTGCTGATTTACTAAGTTTCACTTTCCAGATGTGCAGAACTCAGTTTCCAGGAAAAACACATTGCAGCCCAAGGAGCTGACCTCTGGGCGTCTCGCCGCGGCGGACGCACCTGACAAATGAGCCTCCAGCCCCTCCGCATCCAGCTGGGCTCTCCCGCTGAGCATCCTCAGCCATCCCACCTACCTACCCGGCGTCACAGATCATGATGAATTGTCTCCAACTACAGCCTCAGATTGTTTTTTAACATTTAATTTAGTTTCTTCCTGGGCTTGGATGAACATGGTCATGTTATGGATTTCTGCTCTAATGTACACCAGCAGGCTGGAGGAACAAGCTTCAGCAAGCTGTGGAAATTAGAGAGACCAGATCAATAGGCTAGGTCACGATCCTGCCTGATTCCGTACGCTGTCCCAAAGTTCTCTCCCCAGAGAGCCGCCTGAGAATCCATGAATGTTCCCGGAGAAGAGGCCAGGTGGACACGCTTTCCCCTGTCAGCTCCTCTCACAGAAGAGCACCCATAATCATCCACCTAACACGATGACAGCCTTGGACAATGGGCAGAGAGGGTGCCCTGCCAACTCGGGCACACCGCTAAGGGAGATCCCATCTCCCACGCCCTCCAACAAAGGGCCAGAGCCTCCTGTGCCAGTGCCTTGAAACTTTCATGCGATAGAATTGTAGAGAATCAACCTGCTTTGAACTCTGAGAAATATCTCCAGGCTCAAGGAGACGGGCTGAGGAGAAACATTTTCAAGTACGTTGAAAGGCTGCTGGTACTCTTTAGATCTTCTCCCTCCACAGAAAGACCCACCTGCCTCTCCCAACACAAAGCCACATTCTTCACCCTCCAGCTTCCCACTTGGAGATGGAGAGGGTGATTTCTCCACAGCTATCTTTTCCTGGGTGGGGATAACTCTGCATGAAACCTGCAAGCCCGTGAAAGAGAGCCTGCTTCTGGTCATTTATCACATCTGTAATCACTAGTCCCAACCTGGTGTTGCCGTGATCAGTTCAGAGGGAAAATATCTCAAAAGCCTGTCTTTGGGGAAAATGTCAAGGTGTGCAAACATGAGAGAAAATAAAAGGAGGTTTGGGTCAGGAGGAAGTCCCGTTTCACATGGAATGTGGGAGCTCTTCACTGTGAAACGCCAAGAAGTGGGATTTCTTCTACCTGGAGAGTGAATTCAGCCTGTGATAAGCCAGGACTTTACCTATCTTCCTTGCTCAGGACCAGTGGGGGACTTTCTAGAACCCAGTATTTCTACAGTGCTTGAGATTTCTGCTTCCTAATTTAGATAACTGGGTTGTATTCGGGGCAGGGATGTCTGTCTGACCTTTTGTTTTATTTTTGACAAACCACATAACCCATCTCCTTCCTTTCTATTGTAGCAGGGATTTTAAGTGAAACAATCACAATTAAAATCTCCAGATGGAAAATTGCTTTGTGCTTAGAAATGTAGACCAAGGAAGTTATTTGCAAGAACTCTGGGAAATTATGATGTTTTCATTGTTAGTCCAGGAGCTGGTTCCTATTTTGGCAGGAAGACATGAGCTCATATTTTCTTTGGCAGCTCCCTGAGGGCTGCATTTGCTCTCATCCTTGGAAAGGGCTCCTTGGAAGGTCTGCATGGGGAGCATGTCGAGGAGGACTGGGAGGACATGGTTCATAAGAAACAAAAAGGCAAAGGATGAGATCTTTCTCCTGTGGAGAGAGGTGTTCAGTTTGGAAATAAACACTTGTGTTTGACTACATGGCAAATCTCAATGAACGGAAGAATACCTGGTGATGTAGAATCAAGGTCTAGAGCAAGACTTGCTCTCAGGTGTGTCAGTGCTTCAGGAGAGCCAGAGCTTGAGGTCTTTGGACATCTCACCCGAGGTCTGCTCGAGAGGGTTCGCTGCCAGCTGGCTCTGCTGCTCTGGGTCCACCCCCTAGCCCGGAAGGCAGGGACCTGGGCTCTCCACCCTGTGGGTCCCCGCACCCATCTCTTTCCAGTCCTGACCAGAGGGATTTACCTCTCCTCTGGTAATGTAAGGCTGTCCTCTAAAGCTAGTGGCTCAGAACAGTGGTGGCATGGATTTTCTGTGAATCTACACTTTGGGCAAAGCTCCAGCAGACAGCTCAGTGCAGTGAGCAACCCAGAAAGACGGGCTTGGAGGTCATGTGTCGATTCAGTGGCTGAAGTGACAACAAGCCCCTCCCAGATGCAAGGGAAGGCAGCATACTCGGTGTGATAGAAAATATAATGAGCACCACATTTGTAAGAATGCATTATAGTAAAAGACATCCTGGTCTGAATTCCCCTATAAATACTCCCCCTGCTTGAAACACACTTCCCCATCGTTCTTGTCACTTTCCACAGCAGCTCTGGATCCTCCTGCCTGAGGATCTCTCTGTAGGATCCTGGCTGCCTCGATATCCTCAGTTGATTAGAATCATTTCCCTTCCAGGTGGCTTTGATCTTGGGGAAGAGACACAAGTCACACAAGTCACACAGTGTGGACGGGGATGCAGCGCATTAGTTTTACAGCCCTGCCTTCCTGTTGGATTTTGCTCAGAGCAGCAGTCACTGTCTTGCAGCTACCTTGTGAAGACACTCAGGAAGGAGGACTCCGGAGCTGCTTCAGACCTGGGAAGACGACGGGCCGAGTGTGCTCGAAATGAGTGGAAGCGTTTTGAGGGGATTCACGGCGATGGGTCTTTTACTGTGATCTCTTTAAATGTAAGCTCTCACTCTAGATGGTGCCCACCTCTCGGTGGGAGGGCCTGGGAGCAAACCACACTGGAGGTAATGTTGCTAGGAAAATACAGTTTGCTGCAAGCTGCCTTCTGGTCGCAATTGTTCAAATCCTTCCCTCCTGCTAACTTTGCTCAGGCCTGACCCTAAAACCCCAGTCTCACTGCATGGCGGTGCCCGCTTGAAGCCCAGACCAGGTGGACATCAGGTCTCGGGGAGGAAGCAGTGTCCCTAGTGTGTCCGCTCAGTTCCTGCTCCCGGAGCCTGGACTGCGGATGAAGATGTGTGGACTGAATGCCAAGGCCAGCCTGACAGCTTGGCTCGACTTCCAGCCAGGGATGGAACCTTCCAGGGTCCCCATAACCCAATGCCAGGCCTTGGCTAGGAGCCTCAGTTTCCCTCTGGGTGAGCAGGTTGGGGCTTCCTGCAGCATGTGGCTGGCGTTCCCGGAACCAGAGTCTGCATCGTAAGCCAGCCGGAAGCCACAGCCTGTGGGGAGCTGGCCTGGAGGGGACGCTGCAGGCCACAGCGGGGAGCAGCACCCGCTCCACCCGCTGTCCTAGGGAGGCCGCCTGCTAACAGAGCACAGGGCTGCTCTGAAGGCCCTGCGAGTTGGAGGGCCAGCTCAGACCCAAAGGGCAGCAGCCCAGTATGCACCCTCCACAAGCTGGGGGCCTCAGGCCAGCGGGAAGGAAGTATGACCAGATGTGGGAGAGAGCTTCGCAGGCCAAGCACGCGTGGGTGGTGTGGAGGGAGCGGAGCCCTCTGCTCTTCCGCCTCGGTTTGCTTGCGTCTGGCCAACCCGCCTTCCCACAGAGCCACTGTCTGAGCGTATTTCCAGCGGGAGCCTTTCCCAACCCTCTCAGCCATCCGTCAGGCTGGCTAGGACACGGGTTGCTGCCAGGCAAGGTGCTCCAGTGCTCCCCCCTGCCGTGTTTCTCACCATGTCCTCTCCACGTTAGTTTTGGAGACCAGGCACTCGTCCTGTGCCTCTGCCTCTGCCTCCCGTCCCGCCTCACTCAGGGCCCAACTCTGCTGCTGCTACATAATTCAGTGGCCTCTACTTTGCATCTATTAACCGTGGCACCAAAGGCAGGATGACACAATAGTGAGGCTTTGCTTAGATAGTGTTTTTCCTGAGTAGAGCTTCACATTCCAACCAATTTATAGTCCCTTTGCATAGTGGATAAGGACCATAATAGTCTTTTAATAGATGACTCGGCGGAAACATATCCATTAAGCGATCAGTGTCACCGCAAACCATCACAGGAGCACAGTTCAAGGTCCAGCTCCCCGCACCTGACATTTACCATGCAATTATGCGCGGTGCACAGTAGGTATTTAAAAACATCCATTGAACTTTATTATACTGTCAATAGGCACTTAAATAAAATGCAACTTAAGGATTTTTTTAAAGGAAAAAATCCAAGTCTGACTTAAGACTCACCCATTACACTGGCTTGGAGAACTCTGAGGGAATAATGACCACTAGGTTCCCACTCCGGGACGTGTCCACTGCTTTTCCCAAACTCTTGCTTCTTTTTCCCCTCACATTCAAATATCTTTTATAAAATAAAAATATTTATAATTCTGTATACCTACAGAATAAGCCCAGAGTAAAGTATTGGTATAGTATTATTTTTCCTATCTAGAAAACAAGGGTCCAGAGACAGGAAGTGAATCATTTGGAATCACAGACTGATTTTTTCCTTGCTTCAGTTGTGTGGTGTTGTGACATGAGCTAATAAAATAATAATAGTAATTATCATTGCTATTCACTGAACAACTATGGCACTGCAAGCCTGATGCTAACTATTCTACCCGCTTTGTACAATCTTCATGCTGCTTTTAAAGAGGCACCATCCACGTCCCCGCTCGGGAGCTCCAGGGAAGTCAGAGGTGGGTGGGAGACAAGAAGCATAGGTCCCAGCCCTGTGCTTCTCAGGCCAGCTACCACCGAGGAAACTGATGGTGTTGGGACAAATGCAAGCAAGACATGGGTGAGAGCCTCTCTGGATGTCCCGAAGGCTCAGCTATGAATCCCAGAGGATGCAGCCATTACTCGGATGAAACTCACTCTGGTAAAGTTAAATCTCGCCCCTCTGCATTACATTGCTCCAGCCTGGCTGGTGCCCAGGTGGGAGGGCTGTATCTGGAGCGGGCTTCTATTTTACGAGACAGAATGGGCCATTCTCATGCCCGTTCACTCGGCCCTGTCCTCTGTCTGCACTTGCTCTTAGCCAAAAGGCCAAGTACCCTGGTAACACCTGCATGTTTTCCCATTGAGAGTAAACCTAACTCGAAAGGCTAGCCTGTGTAGCCACTCTTTCCGGTTGCCTGGTTGTCAGTACTAATGTGTCAGGATCCTTTGGAGAACTTCTGTCCATGTTTCCACCCCATGAGCCACGATTTTCTCACTCATCCTCTTACCTGTGTAGGAACCAGCTTCTCTGTCAAGGTGTTGTGCGCCATCCTTGGGGGCTTCCAAGGAGGCCCTCACCCCTCTGCTCTCCTGAAAGCCCAAGATAATGTGAGGGAAATTTGATTTGGAAAGTGTTCTTAGAGCCCCGCATTGTCTTGAGTTATCTACAAACTTGGGAAACACTTAAATGAGTCCAGGAACATAACTGAGTCAGACCCTGTGACGTCCAGTTATACAGACGCCATCTTGAACCACATGACCAGCTGAGCAGGTGACCGTGAGGTCACAGGATGACAGAGTTCCTGAGCAGGAGGGTGGATGGTATGCTGCTGGTTTACACAGGAGCCTACGGCCAGAGTGATCTTTCCTGTCCTCTCAGAACACAGTGCTGCAGCCTGCAACCAGATGTATCCATTTCTTTCTTCTATTTTATTGAGATGTCTCCTTTGAATGTATTATGTCTAATTTTTATTAATTTTTGTTTTTCTTTTGCTGTTTTTCTCCTCCTATTCATTCCTCCCCATTTATATTCCACTGTTTACCCCCTTTTCTTCTGTGACAATGTCTGTTCTTCTCTTCCTCTGCCTTTTCTCCAACATCGTTTATAGAAGGGAAATTCCTCCTTGCATCTTTGCATTCCTCCTACTTTGAACCGTATCTTTTTTACCTGACTTTTTTCTTCAGTTTCTTATTGTTTTTAGAATTTTCTTTTCTTTCTTCTTCTTTTCATTTCTCTCCCTCTAATGTTTTACTCAAATATTTTTATCGGTCATAAACTATTTCCCATCGTCACTTCTCACTGACAAATTTGTACCCAGTTTTCCCTGTTATCCCTGTCTAAATATTTAACACACCCTCACCATGACCAGGATCCCTTTCTTCCTTCCTATTTTCTTCTCCCCATACCATAAGCAGAGGACCCCCAAAAAATCTTTATCCACCTTCCCATTGTCAGGTCCCCAACCCCCTGGGCTTTAGATAACTGGTTGTAAAAGCACTGTTGAATGCAGTCTTTCACTGTTAGAGAAGACGCAGATGTTACACTTAGTTGCATATGAACTGGGTCAATACTAGGGCTGTTATGATGCTTACACTATAACTGTGGATTTCTTTTCTAGGTTAAAGGGAGACCCAAACAGGGTCTCATGGTGTGTTATTTCTGAGCCAGCCCTGAAAGACACCACTGTGATAGATTATCCCATAACTGCAGTAGCTGGTTTGATTGCATAGGGATAATCCTGACACAGTGGACAATCTCATGCTAGTGAACCTGCCTGCTGACTTCACCATCACACCCAGGGAGAGAGACGGCAAGAGCTCCCAACCCGAGCTCGGACTGGGTCAAACTCTGCCCACAAGCTGGCAGAAAGAGGTCGTAAGTCTGAGTTCGTCTTGGGAGTTCAGTGAAGGGGTCAGTGGAGCCGTCAGACTCCCCACCAAAAAAGCTATGCAGGAATCCCGTGTGCAAGGTCTCAAGTCTGCGTTCCCTCCAAGCCTCTGTTTCCTGACTTACTTAGTTATGTGGAGTTATGTTCTTTTATGGTTTCCTGTGTTTATTAGGCTGTTACTTTTGTGTATTTGTTCATTCACTGGCTCTGATTTAATAGGTGATTAGGTTCTCTCCCTAGTCTCAGCTCCCTATCTAGTTTCTTCACCTCAAAATCCCACACAATACTATTAACCTATTTCTTTATTCTCTTTCCAAGCATGTAAACTGCTCCTCCCAAGTTTTAAAATTCCCCACATTTAGCTCCCTCACAGTCACCTCTGTCTTCTCTAGTATTAATCCTCAGTCATCCCCATCCTGAGTCTTTGGCTCTGCCATCTCTTCTCTAGCTGCTGTCTTCTGTCTCAGCAGGTTCTGATGGCCATGTAGCTTTCCTCAGTCACAGAGTAAGCCTCCTTTCTCCACATCTCACCCTTGCCCACAGATATCCTCTGAAAACTTTCAATACTAACCCTTAAACTCAATTAAAAGTTCTCTAACAGAATCAGACCCTACATTGGCCTTTTCTTCTCAGCCAACGCTTCTCCTCACTTCAAACATTCCACTCAGTGTCTAACATTCTTCATCCAACCACCTCCCATTCTTTTGACCCCACCTTACCCACCGCACTACAGAACAACCACAAATTAGCTTCCATAGTGTGCAGAGAGGATAGACAAAGGAGGGAAGTGTAACTACAAGGTCTATCACATAGAAGCACTGTGAGATTGTATCTGTGGATTCTGTTATAACTAGAAGCAATTCTTTCAGCAAAACATAGGGACACAAAGTAAGTAACAGAAGAAGTAAAGCCTAACTCTAGGTGTACAAAGCTGAAAATTATTCCTAGGGAAGCAACATCATGCTACAAATCTCCACATAAGCCACAAACTCTCCTAACTTCTTTAGTCCTCAGCCTGCAGTACCCCCAAAAGGGAGGGTGAAAAGAGGTGGGAGGGGTGGAGCATGGCAAAACAAGGAAACAGAAGAGCCCCAAGTTCTCCTAACTCTCCCAAAGCACAAAAAGGGAACACTAAGGGAGAAGAAAACAGACACCAGGTATCAGAAATCTATGAAAAGTTCATAGTAGGGATAAAGAAAATAGAAGCGTTCAAAGAGAAAAATGAACCAAAAGTTCACAGCAACTTCACTCATATGCCCAAGGTGAATTTTGGGGGAATTAACTAAAAAACAAACAAACAAACAAACAAACAAACAAAAAAGGACAGGTTAATAAAAAACAGTTCCAAACTTGAATGACAGATTCGACAAGGATATGGAATCCTAAAAGAAGATATCAGACAGGAATACCTGAAATAAAAACTGTATAAAAGTCATAAATTGCAACAATGACCAATAGGAAGACAGTGTCTGTTATTGAAGACAAACTAGTAAATTACAACGAAGTGCTCAAAGAAGCTAAAAAATAAAAAATAAATAAAAGAATAAGAGAAGGTTATCCAGCAGATACTAGATGACAATAATGAGACCAATCTAAAGTTAATCAGAGTTAGAGAAAAGCAAGAAGATAGCACCGATGGATTTACTAATATGTTCACAGAAATCATAGAAGAAAATTTCCCAAATATAAGAAAAGAGTTTACAATATAAGTAAGTGACACTTATAGAACACAAAATAATTATGGTGAAAAAATTTTCAAACAGCCTTAGATGAACATGAAATAACAGTAAGAATCAATAAATGGGATTATATCAGATTAAAAAGCTTCTGTACAGCAAAAGAGTCAATCAGTAGTGTGAAGAGACAACCGAAAGAGTGGGGAAAAATTGCCAGATATTCCTCAGACAGAAGATTAATATCTAGACTATACAAAAAACTCAAAAACATTAAACCACCTAAAATTAAACACCCAGGCAACAAATAGGCAAGAGAAATGAACAGACCCTTCACAGAGAAAGAAACACAAATTGTCACTGAATATATGAAAAAATGTTCACCATCTCTGGCCATTAGAGAAACGCAAATTAAAACAACCCCAAGATTCTATCTTGTTCTGGAAAGCATGACAACCACTACAAAATCAAATAGTAACAAATGCTGGCGTGGCTGTGGTAAAAGAGGACCCTCCTTCATTAGCGGTGGGAACAGCACAACCACCTTGGAAATCAGTATGGCGACTTCTCGAAGACCTGAAAACAGAAATGCCACAGGACCCAGCTGTCCCTCTGCTAGGTATCTTCTCCGAAGAGCTCGAGTCATCACACTACCTTGATACTTGCATACCAGTGTTTGCAGCAGCACAGTGGAAACCCTGGAAGCAGCCTCTGTACTAAAAATGCTCCATCCCGAAATACAGAGCACTGCTCTGCACTGCAGCGTGGCAGCTGCATGCAGTGGACTCTCCTCGGCTATGCAGAATGACAAATCTGACACATTTAATGGAAAACGGATGCACCTGGAACATATGTTGGGTGAAATAAAACCAGACACGCAGGTTTAAATACGCTACTGCAGCTCTGTTTGAGGGCGGCGGAGAATCACACAGGATGGGTAGAAGGGACGAGGCTGGGTCTCTGGCCACGGGGGGGTGAACGGAGGGGATGAGGGCGAGGAGTGAGGAGCAGGGAGGGGAGATGAGCAGCATGAAGCGGTGCAGGAGCCTAAACACCGCAAAGGATGCAAACGTCACAAGCCACAGCAGGCCTCAGATTAGCAACACCCGCAAGAACAGGAAGGGGACGGGGGAACTGGGAGGCAGGGAAGGGGAGGGGGTTAGAAAAGAGGCGCTGTGGAGCACACACGCAGCCGCTCCTCCACAGACGGCAGGCCTGTACTAACAACATAGACATGAGAGGCTCCGAAACCGCGGGACTCACCCTGCACCTGGGAGCTTGGCCACCCCACCTTCCAACTCTTCTCGGGCCTCTCCGGGCACCCGGGGACCCTGAGGTGGACAGGCCACGTCACCGCAGATATGCGGGAAGGGGCTTCGCAGAGCTCGAGGTGGGAGCCTTGGGGCTCGCGGTGACCCGGTGAGCACAGACGGGTGTAAGATGGAAGGGGAAAGAGAGGGCGCCGAGGCCAGACCCATGCCCTTCCGGAGGGCAGCGGGACAGCCGACAGACCGTCTCCCTGGAGCCCGCAGCAGACGCGCGCCTGCCCCGGACAAGTGCGGACCCGCTGCATGCATCCTGCTCTCTGACTCTGAACCCCGGGAGCCACAGACGGTGCCTTTGCACAGCTTCCGTCCTTGGCGTTTGAGGTGGTTCGTTAGGACAGGTGTGAGAATCTGACCATCCTCCAGACAAATGTGGTGAACACGTCGTGCGCAGTGTGGCCAAAGCCTCTGCTCCCTGGGAAACTCTGCATCCTCCGGCCGTGCTGCCATTCCACGGCATGCAAACTTCACAGCATTCCTGGTTCCTGCACCAAGCGCATCCCGTCTGCTGGCTTTTCCTATGAAATGCTCCTTCCCAAAGACACCAGCTCCTGGCTGTCCCTCAAGAAGATGGCTTCATGTTCACTGCACACAGAAATCTCACTCCCATGCTCGTGCCGACATCGCTGACTCCTGTGGTCTCCTTACGGTGTGGCCACGTGTCTTGACCTCTCATCCCTGTCCCCTTCTAGCCTCATCCCAACTTCCCTCCCGCTCTGAGGACTTGAAGCCCAGGTCACTTAGTTGGACCTCTGTCCAAGCCCTGTGTCACCCTGGGAGATCTGAGAGTCGCTGCCCCGCTCTCTGCCGGCCTCCTGTGCATTTCCTGATCTCTTGTACTGCACAGCTCTGTGTCACCTCGGCCATTCATTCCAAGCTATGGGAGAAGTTCAAGCCTGGCCGGGCCAGGTGCGCCACACTCCTGTCTCCTGAGCAAGCTCACCTCAGTGCGAGACGCTGGGTCTAACAGGGTACACCTGTGCCCCTCATCTGTGACTCCTTCACCTCACCCGAGAATCACCCCACCATATGTCTAGCTAATAATATCTCGCCCAATGTTCTCCACTGATGTATGGCTCTGCATAACCTATAAGAAAGTACCTTGTAATCAAATGCTCCTCCTATGCTCCCCGCCATGGTTGTCCACATGTAACCTGCATAAGCCTGTGCATTTCCTAAATAAAGCGGAAGCATTCCGGAAACCTCCCCGGAGTCTGCCTGGTGATTCTGCGCCTCACCCTCCCAGTCTGAGCTCCCAAACTGAACTCCGCAGACCAAGCAGCGGACGATGACACCAAGGGTGCACCCCAGCTCCTGTGCCCCTCAGCCACTGCCCAGTTTACCTTCTGGGGGTCTGAAATCTGCCCGTTGTGCTCAGCTGCACCCCCTGGCTGAGGTCCATCACATTTCCGGTGCACTGCTGTGGCCTCTGATTCTTTTGTCTAACTGCTCCCGTCCTACACAGCAAACCAAATCATCGTCGGGTTTCGGCTCACATCCTGAAGCCACCACCCTCTTGTTGCTTCTCTGCTCAGAATCCTCAAGAGCATCCTGTGGCACCTGCAGCGAACGGGTGGTGACAGAGCCTTCCCTGCGGCGGCCGCATCCTCCGGTGGGACGCCACATCGCCCTTCTCTCCCGCACACCACCTGAAGTTGCCCTGAGCCACTTTCTCTTCTTCAAGAACTCAGCCGTCATCGCCACCCTCCTCCAGACTTGCGCACGCTGTCCTCTCAGCGGTCCTCCACGCCTGCCTTCTTCCTGCTCAGACGCCCCGCGGCCCTTCCGTGCTGGCACCCATTGCTCCCCGGGAAGACTCCTCCTGTCCCTACCCTGCCACTCATCTCGCTTGTGGGGCAGCCGGCCCTTGCGCCTCTCCTTGGACCACCGTGCCCTCCCCAGCGTCTCTAGTCACCTCTTTCTCTTTCACCAGCTCCTGGAGGATGGCCATGCCCATCTTACCTTGGCAGTGCCAATGAGCTAAATACAGGTTCTTTATTCCTAGCTGTGCTCCTGCCCTTCCCATTATCTTTACAACCTGGGCTCCTCACACCCGGCCTAACTGGATTAGTCTTCAGCATCTGGGTTAAACAATGCCTGGTCCGGCCCACTAGGTGCTTCACAGGCCTCGTTCCTCTTAGCAACCAACGTTTGGGCCACACTGGCTCCAGGACAAGGTGTTCTCATTGTCCTCGGCCCTCCACCCACTCCAGTCCCCCAGGACTTCCTGTTCATCTGTTCTGGCTCCTGCTCAAACAACGCCAATGTCCGTGTGGTTCCTGAACACTTCCAGCCGCACTGCCACTGCCAACTCTACCTACAGCCAAACAGAGAGCCGGGAGGCAGCTCACCCTGTGCTTCGGAGGGACTGGAGTTTCTGTTGTCCTAAGAGACAATGATTCAGTCTTCCGGTCCAGCCACACCAAGAATGGACATTACCAGGAATCCAGGGAGACACTCTGAGCCCAGTAGCAGTGAGGAGGTCCGTGGCTCTGTGAGGAGACTCTATGCCTCCGCAGTAAGCAGACTTCTGGTTTCCTGCACAAACACCCCAGCCTCTTGTGTACTAGGGGCTAAGCTGTTGCCTGATGAGCAATAAAAAGTTCTATGGATTTATTAGTGTTTTAAAGCAAATTTATTATTAATGACAGAAGAAATGTGTATGTTTTTCAAAATCATACTACATACCTATAAAATACAGAGAAGCACATGAATCTGCAAAATTGCAGTGTCACCCAGGCTGGAGGACTGTCCACAGTTTGAAAACTTTTAGTCAGAAAACCAGTAAGACCCACTGCATTCATAGCATCCAAGTCTACTAGTTTAGCTAAATGTCAGTCGCTGCTTAGAGGAAAACATCTCACCCTTTAATACAGCTCGTTCTGTGTTTCATACAGGGGGCTGTTGGTATTTGGGGAAAAACCTTATGACTGTCCTCCGAGAGATGCTCCACACATAGCTGTGTTACACAGACTGAGAAGTAGCACGGCAAGGTGACTCGCTTAGTATTATTTACTTAAATGTTTCCCATACTTTGCCCATGGATCTGTTCCCTGCGTGAAAACCTGTTGGCTTCTCGGGGGCGCTGCTTTGAGAGGATGCCCTGTGCCGGCACTTCCTTGTGAGCAGGGCCCAGTGTCCCAGCACCTCCTCCCATGGGTGATTTGTCTCCAGGTAGGAATCGGACCAAGTGTGAGGGTCTGACAGCTTTGACCTGGAGATGTGGCCATCCGTGCCGATCTCACCCTCAGCGAACCAAATTTAGGACATCATAGCAATCCTGGAAGACCCGACTGGCCCCAAACTGCAGTCTCACTGTAGATCCTGCTGTCCTAGAGGCATAACCATCTCTGGACCGTGTCAGACGCCGACCATCAGGGACACAACTCACACAGGGAGAGGGACTCGACCCCAGAGCAGAGCAGCCCACCCATGTGAGCTGTGTGAGCTGCTGCTGTCGGAGCGAGCGCCCAGCTCTCTGGGTGGATGGGCCATCTTCCCCATGTCCAGCACCCGGGCCTGCTCGGGGTGGGCAGGCTAGAGAACACACGCACACAGTTCCGGGTGAAGCGTGAGGTCAGTACACCGGAAGAACCACAGCTCGCCTCCGGGAGGGATTAACGGCACTGACATCCTCCAAACTGATTTACTGCGATCAGGCCTCCTGTGACAGGCAAGCTACTCTCCCTCATTGTTCCTGTTCCAAATGCTGGGGCCTTGTGACATCGACCTGGCAGGGCCATGGATCCAAACGGACTCAGGTCGCAGAGTCATTGCTACCTGCTGTAATCGACTTGCACCGGAACTAGACACCAGGGAATAAAGCGGGTTCTCTTGTCCCATCACCCACACCTCTGAGTAGATGTGCACAAACACTTAGCCTGCAAAGTGTGTGCACTTAGAGTTCTTCTGGGTACAGGCAATTCTGAGTGCACTAAGGATTTCTATTACCTGAAGGGGCTCCTTGAGAATGTCTCAGTCTCTTTTCAAGACTGACTCCTCGGTAAAACTGAAATGTTATTTGTGCCAGAGTCGGAAGAGCTACACACCTTGATTTTGCCCACCTTGTGAGTTGGGGAGGGAAGGTTTCTTGCTGGCTTCACACCCATCAGTGAGCTTTATCTGTATCAGAAGGTCAAGTTCACACCTATTTAAAACTCAGTTTTCAGCGTGTACAGATTATAACTCATGTGCACCCAGTGCTCGGAACGAGCACCCAGCACCCTTTCCACATAGGTGAAGAAGAACACAGGTTAGGGACCAGGCAGTAACCACCCAGGCTTAGGGGGCCACACGCTCTGCCGCAACTCTGCAACTCTGCGTTCTCTGCATGGGAGCAGCCAGAGCTGATAAGCAGGACTGTGTGACTGTATTCCTGTCAATTCCAGCTGTGGACAACACTAACATGTGCAGTTCATACAACTTTCACATGTAACAAAATATTGCTCTTTTGATTTTTTTTCAATAATTAAGGAACGCAAACGCCGTTCTTCACTGGTGGGCAGGGCTAACACAGGTGGCAGGCTGGATTTGGTCATAGATTACTGACCCCTGCTGTAACCTGCAGCTTTGGAAGGAAGACACACATTTCATTTTCAAGTTCTGTATCGACAGAAACTCATTCCACTTCATTGGCTGAGAAGATTAGCAGAACATGAAAATACGCATACAGAACAATTATTGCAGGGTATAAGTTCAGTTTGCTTTAGTAGAGTAAGAAGGAGAATATTCAGGAAGAAAACCACCACAAGACATTTTTGTATTTCCCTTATAAAAATGTATTTTGAGAAAAACTGATGTGTTTATCTTACACTTCTACTACTCTTTGAGTTCAATTTTTCCTAGAACAATAATCACAATTTTGTAATGGGGTATAAATTTTATTTTCTAACAAATAAATGTTCATTATTCAGATTAAAACTCCCATAATAAAAATTACTGTTTCTGACTGCAAAAGTGTACTTGTTTTAAGATTATGTGGCAAATACATCGGTGCACAGATGACTTGTAGTTCGGGACTGACCACCTTTTCAAACTGAGAGAAATTTTATCTTCTTTCAAGTATCTATGGCCATCATGAAAACGGGTTTTCTGTTGTTGAACCAAATGTTGAATAAAATGCTTGGCTATTTGGCTTGAAATCTTGCAGTTTAACCTTGTGGATAGATCGGGGTGAAGCAAAGGTCTCCAGTTCTAAATATTTGTTAGTAAATATTGCTCCATCCACTGCTTGGAAATCGGCTTCCATCAGAGCTGAAGTCTGCTGACCAAACAACCAGGCTCCGAGGCTGCAGCCGGAGAGCTTGTGCGGAGGCTCCTGTGCCCTGGCCTCATCGTGTGTACCCAGCCTCGCCGCCCACGCTCCTGTTTCGGGTTAAGGTGCCTTTGGCCTACAGAGTGACCGCTGATGTTGCATTAGGACATTTTGTGACAGCCTCGTGGGTGTCGTGTTTGCAAGATCACCCCTGGGACTCCGGCTTCTCGGGGTCCTCTGGGACCTGGCAGAACTGGCAAAGCTTCTGTTCCACAGGAGCACAAACAGGCGGAGGCCGAGGAGAGCAAATTCAGCTCCTTAAAGAAAAATGACAACAATTCTTTGCCTTCAGACCCCTTTCCTCTGCCCCCTGCCCATACCCCCAAATCAGTCAGGCCAGATGTGTGTGAAAACTGCAGTTTCCGCAATCAAAAGTACAACATTTACCATAGCTTTTATCAAAGATTTCAATTCCCCTCATCTTAAGGAAAATGACCCTTTTATTTTGTTGTGGACATAAAATTATGGCCCTGGGAAAATTGGAAGCATTTCTGTTGAGGGAAATCAATTTTCTCACTGCCACATGTGATCAACATGCCACAGTCATCACCTAGATAATAGCAGTAAAGTACAAGTGAAATGGCTGGTAATGCTGGCTTGAAAGGCGGGGGCAGACAGAAGCAAGATAGCTCCTGCCCCGCTCTTTAAAGTGTGTTCGCAAAGAAGGAGGAGGAGGAGGAACAGAAGAAGAGGAGGAGGAGGA
>NW_022900929.1:80626194-80652637 GCF_012274545.1 Fukomys damarensis
GTGTTCGCAAAGAAGGAGGAGGAGGAGGAACAGAAGAAGAGGAGGAGGAGGAGGAACAGAAGAAGAGGAGGAGGAGGAGGAAGAGGAGGAGGAGGAATAAAAACCTCCAAAGGCTATTTTCGTTCTTTTTTTTTTTTTGGTACGGGGGATTGAACTCTGGTCCTTGTGCTTGCCAGGCAGGCCACCGAACCGCTGAGCTAAATCCCCAGCTATTTTCTTTCTTTAATTATCTTCCTTCCCACCCCATTTTCTTCCCTCTGCTAGTGCTTTCTGGAGCACCGTCTTTTATTTGTGTGCTCATCCGCCAAGCATTAAGGAAACTGCAGAGAGTTTCTTCCTGGAAAAGAGTAAGCACTTTACGTGTAAAGCGCTGGCTCCTTTTCAATCACCCTGTTAATGGGTGGCTAATTGTCAAAAGATGTGACCGAGTGAGATCCCCAGGAGTGTGTTTAGGTGGAGGCAACGGGAAAGCACAGAAGCAGCTCCTTCTTTGGGTCCTGCAAACAAAAGGAAGCATCAACGCTGACCCCGCGGAGTGTTAATGGCTCCTCGCTCCCCTGCCGCCCACCCGGGAGCTTCCCGGCAGAGCAGTGCATTAGCGAGCGCTAGCTTACAAGCTGCCGCTGCCTCAGACAGGGGAGAGAGAAGCCTCCGCGGTGACACGCTCCGTGGACAACAGGCCCCGCTGTCAAGGTGCCGTTCGCGTTGCAGACAGGCCTTCAGCCACGCCTCTGCTGTGGCCTCCCGCGCACCCCAGTCCAGGGCGCCCTGGCGAGACCCGGAAACTCTCTCTGGGAATCTGGGCTCTCAGGCCTGAACGGGAACCTGAAATTGCCCTCGCGTAGGTCCTGCCATACCCGAGGAAAGGGCAGACAACGTTCTGGCAAAACAATATTTTCAATAACTCGGCAATTTCCCAACAAAACAAAACTTGTTGGTTTTAGAATGACAGGAGAGGGGATGTGGGAGCCGCAGCAGAAACCAACAAGAGAAACCCGACCGGGGTCTCTGGTGGGCAGGACCAGGAGTCCGCAGGAAGATGCCCATGGGCTCGTATGTGGACAGAGTGCTATTAGAGACAGTGACCTTGGAGCAAAGACACACACTGTGGGTTAAGTAAAGTAATAAGAATGAATAGCCATGGAAAAATGAATGCTCAGAAAAAAATATTCCCAAAAGAAATACTCCCGAATGCTGCAGATGTGTGAGGACAGCAGCGTTGGGGCCAAGTGCATTTCCTCTCGTATGGAAATTGAGAGTGATCTGGACTGTGATGATTTTAAAACAAGCGAGCAAATAAAAAGTAGGCAGAAATGAGCCCTGAGAAGCCTTTTCTGGTGAGCAAGAACACCATTCAGAAAACGGCTTTCCTCCCAGGTGTTTGCCAGAGCTCGTTATAAAACCACATTTCTCCAGGGTCAGGGTGGCAAACCAGGAATCAGCAGGCCCAGTGGGCCCTGCCAGCCAAGGAGCTGCGCCTGTGTCCACACAGCGCCTGCGCACTCGTCTTCCACAAGCCGATGCCCCTGGCGGGCTCACGTGTCTGCAGAAGTGGACGGCATTTGGAATATTAGACAGGGGCCGATGCATAGTGACTTCCGGGCTGGGGGTGGTGGGAGAGGTGCGGACGGATTTCCCCATTTTGTGGTCATCTGCACCCAAAGCTGCTTTTCTACATGCACTGGCAGGTACGTAGTCACTGGTGAGCTTATTTCTAGCTAAGCCTCTATTTAAAGACCAAGAGAGGGTCAAGGAAACTTATCCCAGCCCATTTCTCCTCCACCCCTCCTTCGTCTGGGGAGAAAGGAGGCCAGGGTACAGGTCCACCCCAGGAAATGCTACAGCAGGATGGGGGTGCCCAGGTGCCATCACCCTCCTGCACAGACAGGCAGCGAATATGTTGGAAATTGTCAGACTCAGTGGCTTACTGGAGTGCAATGGTTGGAAGGGAGGTGTTCAAAGAACTGTTCCTGTCTGTAAAAGCACATCAATAAAGATAAATCAATGCCCACTTGTTTTCTAGGAATCGGCTTCGTATTCAGCAAGGACCCCATTATGCCGCATTTCTGAGAGACTATCCTCCAAAGGACATATCCCGAGCTGAGCAAAATACCTCGAGGAGAAGCATTGCTCCGAGATGTGGCGCTCTGCACCGGACCAAGAGCTAAGTCACAGATAAACTCAGATTTAAATCTTGAATTGAAAGAAAGCGAGCACTCGAGAGAGAGGTGTGCAGAATGAGTGAAGATGAACACAGCAGTGTGAGGGAATCTTGGAATAAATGAAACAATTAGAACAGAAAGTTTAAAGTGCAGGGTTTTTTTTTTGGGGGGGGTATAGGGGCTCGAACTCAGGTCCCTGTGCTTGTGAGGCAGACAGTGGGACCACTGAGCGAAATCCCCAGCTCTAAAAGTGCAGGTTTTGAAGGGAGAGAAAGTCTCCCCTCAGTAGTTGCCATAAGTGAGTGGTGTGTGGCTTGTCTGATCAGGTGGAATGGTGGACAAGTGGCGTTGGTCTGGAGAACTTGGTTTGCTACTTCTCCACCGAAGTGTTTGTGGCTGGGCTTTCCTGTCAGGGCCCTTGCCTTGTCCGCTGTAATGTGAGGCACTGCGGCAGCCCTGGCTGCTCCTGTCGAGCTACACGGCCCTCTCCTGCACCCCTGGCCGTCCTGCCCAGGAGGGTTCCCAGCCACCCTCATTCCCTGTCAGGCAGTGTGATGAGTCACGCAGTCCCTTCCACGGCCCTTAGAGCCCTGGGAGCGGCACCGACTCTCCCGCGAGATGGAGGACGTGGAACTCCCTTGGCCCCTGGCAGTGCTAGCTCTGTGCACACAGCTCTGCCAGTCAGCCTTTCCTGCAACCTCAGCCCCAGCTTCCCAGGGCCACATCCCTCTTCCGTGGCCCATCCCACAGGGGAGACAACGAGGGCTCTGTGTCGGGCACCAGGGACCTGGCAGGCCCGGTGGCCCTCCTGTGCCTCGGGAAGACAGCGTGTACTGTCAGTTCGCACAGCTCATTAATTCCTAACTGTAAGAGTGGACCAAAGATTATACACAGAATTTCATTTCCTCCCCAACACCCGATATAACAGAGCATTGGCGTCTTCTGAGGACCCGGCTGGCTGGCGTGTGCTCTGGAGTTCAGCGGAGCTGCTGTGGGCTGAGCTCAAGTGAGGCAAACTCCCGCCTGCTCTCACCGGACTGGGGTGGCGGCGGCTGTGGGTGGGGTGCTCTGTGCTTCATACCTTTCTCCTTTGCTCTTCAGCCCCTCGACGGCCAACAACGTGATGATGATAATCTTCTCCTCCAGCCCTCTGAGCAGCCACACTTTATTCTTCCCATTCTGTAGAATGAGAAAATCTTAGATGCCAAAAGGTTAAAGGTAGGGAGCGTGAGAGTCAGCACCGCGGGCCTCTGGGTCCCAGCGGCGTCCTTCCCGGAACAGCCAGACGCCCCTCTGCGCTCACTCGGTGACACCGCGCCTTTCTCTGCCGTCACAACCCACTCTGAAGTGAAACTTCTCAGTCCCAATCATTTCATTTATTCCAACATGTTCTCTGTCCCCATTTGTTTTGCATATGTTTATTACACCCTGTTATCCTGCTTTTTGGTCTTGCTGTCTTAATAGGTTGACTATTCCTTGAGATGAGGCAGCCAATAAACAACATTTTATATTTTTCTGGAGCCTGAATGTGTGGGTGAAAGGTAGAGAGGTTTGGGGAGCCAGGATTTGCGATGGAAACAGTGAAAGGCAAGGGGTAGTGGTGACACCACGTTTCCATCACAACTGCAAGGACGGCCCTGAGCAGTGGATGTGGGACATCTCCATGAATCTGCGAGCAATCCAAAGACATGGTCAGCATCACCACATGGTACAAATGAGAAAAAGGATTCATCAGGAACTAGATCAAACAGTAGGAAATCAGAACCCTTGCAAATGTAAGCGTCAGGATTCAAACCCAGGTCTGGTCCTGAAATCCATACCCATGTCTGATTATCCTGGAGCTGCAGAACCAGTGATGGGTCAGGTTGGAGTGCTGATCGACCCGGTTCCTGTCCCAGTGTCCTAACGTGCTTCCCCTCCTCACACAACAGTGTTTCTGTTGTACATGAACACATTTATGTTAACAGAATCTTTAATTCACTTGGCTTTCCAATTGAAGTGTCTTCAATCGATTGCCAACCCCTGCACCTGCTCCCCAGTGACAGAAAGGACACAGTGTCACTGGCCACCAGGTCTGCAGGTGCAGGAGGGTGTGGCCTCCCTGTCTTGGAGCTGTGAATCCCTTGGGTGCAGGGAGGTGTGATCAGGAAGGGCCCAGGGCAGACCCGGCCTCCCCCCAGGGCTCTGCAGGGGCTCTCAAGCCACTGCAGCACAGAGCCTGGGGACCATGTCCCTGGCCAGGGCTGGCCGTGCAGAGCAGAGGTCCCTGCCAGCCAGTGCAGGTGATGGGTGCACAGGTCACTGCCCTGCACTGGTCACCTAGCTTGCAAGATTCCAGTGCGATCGCGTCATCCTCTCTGGGAAATGCAGAAGACTACAACATCCTGTGTCCTTTTTTGTTGTCCCGAGTTCTGAATGTAATCAGCACGGTTCTGAGTTTTCACAGAATTAGTTTTAAACTGCTTTCCTTAGAAAGGTATGATGCCATCAGTTCGTGGGGTTGGGGTCAGCTAGGCAGACCGAGGCTTGAGTTGCGAGACTGTTATTTACTTGGTGACCAAGCGTAAATTGCTTAACTTCTTGAGTTGCAGTCTCCTCGTCAACAAGGATTGTGTAAGCTGAGTTACTGAGAGCATAAAGTGGGGCACACGGAAAAGCACGAGAGCCCCCATTTACTTGCAGGCCTCTCCCAGGCCCACCTGGGAGGACACAGCCGACCGACTCTGGGCCCACTCTGCGCAGTGCAGTCGCTGGGCTGCCTGCTGTTTGTCCACCTGGTCACTTCCTGGCCTTGTGCTCAGCTGATCTGAGGCTGGCTTTCTGCAGGTCATGTGGCCCGCCATGGCGGAGGTGGTGCTGCGGTGGCCCATCTGCCCCCGGTGTCAAGAGGAAAGACACAGACAGGGCCGGGGTCAGAGCTGGGGACACTGGGATTCCCCATCATCTGGTCTTCTGCACAACTCGATAATTATTGATCGCCTGCCATAAGCAGCGCCCAGGGCCTAACACGACATGACCTGTGCCTCGGGACTCAAGGCCCGGGGCCACCGTGAGGACAGCTTTTCACTTGCGCTCTGAGCACCACACGGAAACACAGTAGGAGGAGGCAGGGGAAGCCAGCAGAGACACAGTGCACAAGAGCTGAGCTCAGGGCAGACGGAGTGTGCACATGGGAAGGATGCCTTTGGGCTGGGGGTGGGAAAATGCACCTCCCATGCTGGGGCAGTGGAACTGCAAGCTGCTGGGACATGTACATGCCTTCGACATGCGTGTGTCATCTGTGTCAATCATACACACAAGATGGAGAGCGAACCTTTTTGTCCTAAATACATAAAAATATATTTACACCTATATATGTAACGCTGTAGCGTTCTGCGGCCTCCGCAGCTGGACAGGCTCAGGTACCCAGCGCACACTCAGGAATAAGACCTTGCACAGGGTCACAAGCCCTCTTGGCCCTGGTGTCTGCCTCCCTGGGTAACCAGTCCCTAGTGGCTAACAGCATTGAGTAGATTTCTTTCTCTTTATATTTTATGCAAAACAATCCTATTTTGCAAGTGAGAAGGGGACCAGGAGGATGGGAAGGGCCAGGGGGAGAAAAAAGAATCAAGGTGTTACCAGTTCCCCAATGAAGAGTGTACTTATTCTGTATTGCAAATGTATAATAACAAAAATAAATTTTGGGGGCTGGGTGTGGCAGCGCACACCTGCAATTCTGGCACTTGGGAGGCAGAGGCAGGAGAATCATCATGAGTTCTGAGCCAGCCTGAACTATAAAGCGAGACCCTGTCTCAAAAGATAAATTTTTAATACAATAAATGAAAAAATATTTTAAAAAATCAAATAGAATCCTAGAGTATATATAGTGCACGAATTTTTAAAATATTTTCCTATCAAACTGCAACTCATTAGTGAATGCATTGGTCGTAAACCAGAACAGTCGTTCCCCTGAGAACGGGGCTCAGCTTGGTGCAGACCTCTCTCGAGCGAGCATAAAAATTGCTGACTTTCTGCCATGATGTGGCCTTTGTACGTGGGTGTCCTGAGTTCAGAGGTTTCCAACATAAACTCATTCATTAGAAAACTCTCTATTTGATTGAGGCCCAGGTCCTTGCTTCCCGGCAGCACAGCTAAGTAAATGTCCAACTCAGACAGTCAACACCATTGTCTCTGAAATCTGTCCCTCCAACATGGTATCACACATCTGTCATCAGGGCACTGGGGGCTCATATGTCCATAAATATTTGGCCTTGGCAGACCCAGGTTGACCTGCTTGAGAAACAGCAGGGGAAAAAAATATCTTATCTCTGTCCTTGGACCGCGTACAATTAAATGAAGGGAAAGTTTGAATGTGGGCTCTGTGAGACTTTGTTTCCCTGAAAACAACATCATTTCTCTCTAGTCAATCAATAACTCTCATGGTAAATGTGCATCCCAGGCCCAGAAAGAGGTTATCAGCCATAACGTTTCTTAACACTTTCATAATGTTATCAGGAACTAAACCGTAACGTTTATCAAATATTTACAAGGTGCATGGGACACAGCCCAGAGTAAACATAAGAATCTGATAATATCCAAGCTGCATTTTCAAACAGATGCAAAAAAATCTCAAAAATGTTTGCCTTTTAATGATACATTCTCCTTCATGTAAAAATTTAACCACTGCGGGGTTCTGGTGACATGTGGGGTGGGTCACACAGGAGGAATGCATCAGCTCCACTCCCGCTGGCCAGGAACACACATTTTGTAAGTGAATTTGGGAAGAATCAGCTATTACAGAATGGCAAAAGTGAAACAAATCTTATTTGCTTCCATTGATTACCTTCCAAAGGCCTGTTCTAAAAGAACACACCTTAGAAATCACCCCATCTTCCTGTGGTCAACACTGTCCTCTTGTGTGGTCAGTGGGACATTTCTCCAGGCTCTGCAGGGACAGGCACTGTCTGTCCTTGCCCTCCCATGGTCTGGACCCCTCTCCTCCTCATCTGGGTCCATACAGGCCAGAGCCACCTCTCCTATGGAGGATACTGTGTTCCCTTAAGTCCAGGTGGTAGAGGAGGAGGAAGAGGAACCAGAGGAGGAAGAAGGCAGGAGCTTCGAGTAGGAGGCGAGGTCTTCTCAGGTCACCCCAGCCCCACGCTCCTCCCAACAGAAGCCCCTCAGGTCCCTGTCTCCCACCTCCAGTCCTTCCCAGGGAGGGTGTGGTCAGAGGTGTGGACGTGCAGGACAGAACCCGGTGGGTGGCTGTTGACTTCTTTTGTTTTCAGAGTTGAAAGTGTTTACATTGCTGATTTCTTATCTTTAAACCCCTTAAACCCTGAGAGCCGTATTTAGTTGGGGGAGAAGGTAGAAATTGTTGGGTGGATATTGTAGATTTTGAGGGGTATTGGAAATAAGACTCAGCTCACAGAACACACAGCATTTCTTCTGAAAATAAAATCTGTGAAGATTATTATGCAGACCGAGAAGAGGAACTGAGAGGTTAAAAAAAAAAAACACAACTTGAATATCAAAATTTCAGTATTCTGCTGTGCATTAAATATCACAGGTTATGAAATGTATTTTTTTTTTTTTTACAAATTAATGAAATGAAAGCCACCATAAATGCTTACAACTAGGCTGCAGATCGGCACACTGGTGAGAATTCACCCTGTGCAGACAGGGTGCATGGAGCAGGGTCTTAGAACTAATTGACTTCCTGCCCCGGGCACCCACACATCTTTCTGCAACCCTGGGTTTGCACCTCTAGGACGCGGCTGCCAAAATGATCAACACCGCTCCCAAAATAACAATTTATCCTGCCCAGAGGACACTGCACCCGGAGTCTCCCGGCCAGACTAACTGGCGCAATTACATCCTTTCTCCGGCTCCCCCTCGGGGTAGCCTGGGCATCAGGCTTTACATGTTGTGCTGATTGGAACAAAAACTCGGCCAAGAAAGAGGACAGGGATCGGCGGCTGCTGATCCGGACCGACTGAGTGAAGCACAAATCCTCTGATGCTTGGTTTCCTTCAAAATCCGCCGCCCCTCAGGCACTCGCAGATCAAGGTGGCGGAAATCCTCCCGGGATACTTGCAGAGGTATCTGTGTTCCCTGCAATGACCCCGAAGGAGCCGGCCCGACACCCCCAGCACAAGTGCCTCGGAGAGCGCAGTGCCGATGTCGGTTTCTCTGCCCAGAGCCATGGCGGGATGCACACGGTCTCCGCTTCCGGAAGCGAGAGTCTTCAGCCGGCTTCCTCAGCGACGGGTCTCCCTTGCTTTGCCTTCAATGCCCTCCCCTCCTTTTCCCTCCTTTTCCTGTCTGAGTCGAGCTCTGTGGGATGTGCAGGAGCAGGTGTGAACCCGGGGCTGGGGCGGGCTCCTGAAAGGAGCCTGCAAGGTGACAAAGGAGGCGGCCACGTCCTCGGAGAGACTGGCACTGCCCCGAGGACGCGTCCAGGAGCGGGAGGGGGACTTCGGTCCACACCGCACGGCGGGCACCCAGCCCCGCTTCCTGCCGCACGCGGCTACAGGGAAAAGACAGCGCTGTCCTTGTGGGGAGGCGACCGGGAAGACCAGGCCCAGGGGAAAACGTTTCCCAGAGAAGGAGCAGCACTTTCGTAAGAGCGCTTCCCACTTCCGCGGGGTTTTCTTTTTAAGGGCGATTTTTATTGCTCCGTGTTCACAGGAGCCGGCGATCCCGCTCAGGGCTGCTCCATACTCGCTGTCTGCATCCCGCCCCGCCCCTCCCTCGCCTCCTGGTCTGCTTCCCTCTCCAGAGGATCTGCCTCCCCGACCTCATTCTCAGCGCTCTGCAGCAAACCCGTGTTAAACCGAGTTCCTGAGAGGCTTCAGTTTGGACCGCCTTCTTCTCTTGGTCAAAATAGGCTCACCCCAAATAGGACAAGGCACACAGGGACAGTCACAGCCCTGGTGGGCCGGCTGGTCACAGCCCGAGGGTCACAGCCAGGACTCTGAGCCTGGCACAGGTCCTGCCCGCCACTCTGGCATGGAGGTGACCTGTCGCGGCTCTATGCCAGCCAGTGGGCTACACAAGGGTGCGGCTGTGCAGGAGAGAAGGGGTGACTGAGGTGCAAGGCCGGGCAGGGACAGCCCACGGCAGCCCCAAGAGAGCTCAGGGAGGCTGGACAGGCCCAGAGGGAGAGGCCACACACTAGTTACATAAGCCTGGTACCTTTGAGGTAAATCAGACCCTGCTTTTACTGGAATTTCTCTGTTATTGTCCTCCCAATCCTTCCATGATATTGATCATGCCCAGAGCAGGCTGTGAAGAGTGAACCCCATAACTGGCTGGTTTACACAAGCAAGTCCTGCCAAAGCCTACGTGCGAGGTCAGAGTAACTCACACACAAATTCTGTTCCCACAACTAAAACCTCCTGACTAGAAACAGTGTTCTAATTACAACTATATATTTTGTCTATTCTGTTCCTAATTCGAGAATGCTTTGTCCTGTCCTTTATGAGCCTTGTTTACCTTAATTTCCATAGAAACCACGCATAGCTCACCTTTACCCCAATTGATTTTGGAAAGAAAGTCAGTGCCTGGGACCGTCCAGCTCCTTTCTCAGTTGCGTCAGTATTGGTCGTCCTGGCCCCTGCTTTCTCTCCTAGCTCGGTCTCTTAGTGTATTCTTTTTCTCAGGCCTTCGTTGCCCACTGGGCAGCTGGGGACTGGAACCTGACTACCCGGGTCTCTAACATTCCCTCCCCTCGCTTGGTGAACAGAAGATTTGGCCCCACAACTCACACGCTAAAATCACTCAGCCAACCCGTCTGAGAGCCCTTATTTGTGAAGGGCTAAGTGAGACGCCCTGGCTCTTTTGGTGGGGATAGCAGTTGTGAGTCTGGTCTGAAATAACAATTACAGGTGTACAAGCAAGTGTGCACCAGGATATCCAAGACCAAGGCAGGCTGGTGTGGCCACCATGCTGTTCATGACACCAACCTCCTCTGGAGATATGCAGGACAACAGGCCAAGTGCTGTCACTGAGACACCTGTCTGATTTCCAGCCAGAGCAACCATCATGCAGAAATGAAAGGGCCAAAGAAGGTTTACAGTGACCTCCTTTGGGGGTTAAGGTTTATGTCCCCCCCAAAGCCTCATGTGTTTCTAGGTAGAGCTTCTGGTGTGGTGACTGGATTGTGGGTGTATGGCACTGGATCAGTCCACTGATGAGTTCACAGCTGGGTATAGTATTGGGAAGTGAAGCCTGAAGGGAGGAGGGTGGCTGGGCCTATAGCCTGAAAGGGTCTATGTCCTCCCTCCGCCTCCCTTGATCTCTCTCTGCATCCTGCCTTCCCTGTGTTGCTTCTCCTCTGTGATGCCTCTCTGCCCTGCTGCCCTGCCTTGAAGTCAGTGGACTATGGACTAAAACGTCTACAAACTGTGAGCCCAAACCAATCCTCCTTTGCATTGTGGGAGTCAAGTGTCGTGTCTCAGCTAAAAGAAAGCACATAAAACAGAGAGCTGCAGACTGTCAATTCAGAGGAGGCAGAAACCAGTCTACAGCACAAGGCAGCATTGAGAGTTTTCAATTTCTCCGACAAGTGTTTGCTACATGTTTTCTCCTTTAATCCTCATCCATAGACTTAGCAGGCAGGCAGTATTCTCTTTATGTTATAATTACTGAAAATGTCTGGCACCGTGCAGCCCCTGCTACAGCAGCTTGGCCTCAGCGCCTGCCCTGTGACACCGGAGGGGAGGCTCAGCCTCAGAGGGCTCGGCAGGGCCCCCTGGGTACCCAGAAGGCACTGCTGCCCAGGACGCCCATCTGGACAGGCAGTGCGCCTATCTCTGTAGGAAGATGATTGTCAGCTTTCAAGGAAAATAGTGATAGAACCTTTCCCAGGGTAGCATTACCTAATTATTTGGGGAAAACTCTCCAGAGTGATTGTGGCATGGCCTGTACGGAGTAGGCACTGGGTGGGTGTGGGGAGTGGGTGGGCTTCGTACCCCACTGTACCCCAAAGCGGGTGGTGAACATCGAGAAAGAGTCACGAGGAGACCAGTGAAGATTATGACAAGGTGGTGGAAAGGCAATGGCTCTGAGCATAGTCGTGCCGCTGCCCTCTCTGGTCTTGCAGACGGGGCCGTTGTGAATCCAAGTGTCTGGGGCCACCTGGCCCCTCAGTAACGCAGGAGGGTGTCCTGTCACTGGGACCCCGAGTGCCAGCAGCCTGCGTTTGTACGCGAGTGTGCTCCTCTGAGCTCATGGTGTGGGGCAGATTGGTCTGCAGATTTCTGCTGCCAGAAAGTTGCTGAGTCAGCTTCCCCTCCTCTCAAACGCTGCCCTCACCTGAGTTTCTCCTGTGCACGTGGAGAAGCCACACCCTTCCTAGAACGGAATCCTCACGGAGACCTGGTGAGGTCTGGCTATTCCCGGTTCCAGATGAGGACACTAATGCTCAGAGCGGTGGCTGATGAAGGAGGCTGGGAGGAAGGAATCCGCGGAGGCTGGGCCTGCACTCAGATGAGACTGACACTCAGCTTTGTGTGTGAAATTGGCGAAAAGTGATTGAATCTAAAATTCCAAGCTTTGGTTCCTATGGAAGCACATGTTTTTAGAGAATATCAGGTGACCCTTCCTTTAATGGTAATAAAGAATTATTTTCCCTTATTGGATACACATCCTAAATAAAGCATTATATACAAATTGCAATGGCCATTTGTATTTCTACATTTTAGAATAACACATGCTTACTATGTAAGAAATACAGAGTAAAATTGAACAAGAAAAAAACAACAAACATACTTACCCTGTTAGAAATGCCCACCTCTGTTCTGCAGTAGCCTTCACTATAATAAAACCTCTGGTCTGTTCCCCAAACCAAGATGCTCCCCTGTGATCAACCCACAGGACTCCACAGGGCCACACCTTGCCCTGTGGATCAGAAGTGTGGTGAGGCTTGCACTTCAACTACTTCTATCCGACAGCTATTAGCTAAAGGCAAGTACCGAGTTCAGACCTGGAAGGGTGACAACGTTGTCCCCCGTAGTTCAGTGGAAGGGCTAGCTGGCAGCTGGCACTGACAAGAGGCACGTCCTGCAGCGCCCTGGGTGACTAACTCCTTGGGGAGTAGAGGCGCCGCTCTGCAGCTGGAGAATCCCGTGTCTTGGTCTGAGCGGAAAGGAGTGTAGGTCAGAGACAGGACTGGCCTGGCAGCGTCACAGAGTTGCAGGGGACTGGGTTGGGGGACCTGGGTCTGTGTAGGGGCTGCCGTCGGAGCTCTGTCCCAGTGGGGTTTCCAGATGACCACCGCTTAGTAAACGCGCACTGTCACCCCCGCATGGGGCCCGAGGGCAGGCTTCCAAAGGAGTCTCAGA
Organism: Fukomys damarensis; assembly: GCF_012274545.1. Lineage (NCBI taxonomy): Eukaryota > Metazoa > Chordata > Mammalia > Rodentia > Bathyergidae > Fukomys > Fukomys damarensis. The sequence goes on from NW_022900929.1 coordinate 80,638,682, forward strand.
AAAGGAAGTCTCCGGAGCTCCTGTCATTGAAGTCACACTGGCCATCCCCACTTCCGACCGATGGCCGGAGGGTGGCTCTGATCAGCACTAGAGAACCTCAAAGAGCCCAAGGTGGGTTCTTTGACGAGGAGGCCACAGGCCGAGATAGCACTTTGTGGGTCCAGCTGGTGGGTCCTGCCTAATCGCGTGGACCAGGGCTTTCCAAGCTGTCTTCTCTGGCAGCCTAGCACTTCAATCACTGCATTTCAGCATCCTGACCAGAGTGTATTCCTGCTTTTCTGACTTCACTTGACAGAAGTGAACATGGAAAGTGTGATTTGAGGGGTGAGAGGTGAGAAGGAAGACCCCTGCCCCACCCCGCAGAACTAACTCGGAACTGTGAAATGGTGCCCCTCAGTTCCTACCTCGCCCTGGTCCTGAGGTCCTGGTGACTCCCTGCTTAGCCGACTGTGTCCCACACCCTTTCCCAGTCACACGGAAGGCTTGTCCTTGCCAGGGGCCTTCACTGAAGGTGCTGTTGTTCCTTGACCTACAAGAACCTTGATTTCTTGGTTGTTCTGAAGAGCTTCGGCTGGATTTCCCGGCAGAGGCACAGGAACGCTGGGTGCGTGGAGGGACAGGAAGCGTCCCGATGGGGTCACTTCCTGCAGGGAAATGTGCTGCAGGCAGGGCGGCCGCTGCAGGGGACAGACGCTCACGGCGAAGGACCTGATGGGGACAGAGAGCACTGATCCTGGGGCTTACTTTAGTGTCTTTTCAATGGGATGCCAGGCCCGAAGAATAAACAGCCTTTCCTGAATCCGGAGTCATAAGCACGTATTTGTCCAGATAAAGCGCAGGAGAGAAATGTGTGCTACCACCCATCAGTCATCTCTGCAGCCTGCAGGTGAAAACGAGCAGGGTTCTTCCTGCTCAGCTCTGTGGAACTTGATCAGGAAAGTGGGGGCGGCCAACAAGGCCTCGGAGCCGACACCCAAGCCCCCTCTTCATCAGCGATGCGGACGCCAATCACCATAGAAGCGCCAAGCCGGGGTGGGCGGCCTGTATCGGAGGCTTTTGGAAAGCGAGTGTCAGGTCTGAAGCCTTCCGAGTTTTCCTTTTCATAAACTGGGCCCGCTTTGCAGATCAAAACGGTGGCCAAGGTGACCGTGAGCCCCGGTCCAGATGGGCACCCCGAGTGGCATCAGGACTCTGATCTGATTCTCCAGCACGTTTTCCTTGTAAGTGACCGCTCAGTCTGTGCCGAGCCCTGTCTCCCGGTCCTGGAGCTTCCGTCTTGTGCAAATGGCACACAAGCAAGCACGTCACTGGCGACAACTCGGCCACGAGCAATCCAGTCTCGGTACGTCTCTCAGGGCCCTGAAAAGCGGACAGCAGCTCTGCTCAGAGAGACGACCAGCTTCTGGACTGTGGCATCATGAAACTCCTCTTCCCTCTCAAGCTTTTCCTCAGCCTCACTGGCCCCCAACATGGTGGGAACAGGGCTCCCGGAGCCAGGCCAAGTACCTGAAGACAATCCCCAGCTGAGAGCCCAGTAACAAGCTGGCTTACTGGGGACACTGGCAAACAGCTCTTCCTCAGCAGCAGGGAGGCCGAGCTCAATTCCAGACCTCAGGGGGCATCGTGGCCCGGGCCGCTCCTGCAGCTCTCTCCTGATGTTGGGGTGGCAGTGTCTGCTCGGTCCCCACCTCAGACGGTTCCTTCCTCCACACCTGCCAAAGGGATGCCCTGGGCTCCTCTGCTGCCAGCCTTCTTGGTGACTTTACTCTGCAAACCTGCAGTTCCTCTTCCTCGTCTCCTAGGAGTCTGCGAATCTGGGGCTCTGCTACTCTGCACAACTTACGTGAAATTTTGGATGATTTCAGTTTCCGTCTCCGTGAGTCTTCTCAGCCCCGCTCAGCTCTTGCTATGAACGGTCTCTTCCTTCCAGCTGGCCACGCCTGTGGTTACGTGACAGATTTGTCATTTCCAACCGCTGCACCCTGGCGTGTCGGTTGCGAGCAGTCCACTTCTGCAGGTCTTTCCCACAAATTCGCTCCTGTGCCTGCAGCCTTGCCAGAGGCTGGACCTGTGTGTCTGGCCGCTGCTGTGGCCCTCCGCCTTCTCTGCCCGTGCCCAGGTCATCCCTTCCTCCTCACTCGCCTTCATTCCCATGGCTTCCCCGGCCTCCCTTCCACCCGGGTCGCACTCCCTGGACTCTCCAACTCTAGGTAATCCCAGGACTCCTGCCATGTTCCAGCTGCAGGTTTAAAATCCAACACTTTGGGAAACACACATTGTGGCCACCTGATTTCACTTTCAGCTCCTTGCCTCGAACTCCAGGAAGGCCCTGAGCAGTGCCCGACAGACCTGTTATGCGTCCTCGACACTCTCTTTTGCATGGCTGCCTCATGCCCCTTTCTTGCTCTTTCTTAAAGCTTTAAGCCTTCATATCTCTACTCTCTGTGCAGATGGCCTGGCTTCTATTGGAACGGAGAGCGCAGAACTGTGTGAGCAGGCTTCCAAAGTCTCTGCCCCACATTCACTCTTGGAGCCCTCCTGCTCCTAGCTAAGTCGCGTCTGCCCTGTGCGCAGCCTCTCCCCTATTCCTGTCTGCTCAGAGACCTCCCTCCAATAGCAGGCCAGCTCTTTCCTGTCACCAACATTCTCTCACCCGCTCCCTCAGTGCATAAACTTGCCGCTATATATCTCATTGTGAGAAAGAAAAGAAACAAAAGCTAAGTACCACCCCCTGTCACACTTTCTCCGAAACTTCTGGCTTTGACTCCTCTCCTGGCCATTTCCCCAGCCTGCTCTGCCAAGTTTTCCACTGAAAATGCTTGACACGGGGTTGCTCACGAACTCTGTGGAGCTGAGCCCATGCCCGTTCTCTCCCGGTTAGCCCGATCTCTTGGTGGCCCGGCAGGAGAGCTGCTCCCTGCACCGTAAACCCCGAGCTCTCCCAGTACTCCACGGAGCCGGGCCCACCTGCAGACCTCTCATCCCATCCTGTGGATGTGCTACTTACTCTTCAGGACCTCCTTTGTCCTTCAGGCTCCACAAATCCAGGCCCCACAAATCTAGGCCTGGCATCTACAGTCTTCTTCTCCAAAGCCTCCCTCCTCCCGGGTTATACAGCCTATGGCCCTCTGTGGGTCCCTGTGTCTGCTATCTGTGTTCAGTCTTAAAACCCAAGTGGGGACAACGTGGATGCAGAGTCCACACCTTCATGATCTGGCTGATCCTCTGTGTGGGTGGCAATGAGCTCCTCCGTGCCTGCCGTCTCGGAGGGTGGGTGGGCAGCAGGGGAGGGTTCCGGGACTTGTGCTGAGACTTCCTCTAAATGTCCCTGCGATGGCTAACCTCTGTGTCAGCTTGGACGAGACGTGCCCAGGCTCTGAGTCAGCACGGTCTTGGGAGTGTGTGGATGAAGGAGCCCCGTCCTGGGTGCGGGTGGCACCAGCCAATAGGCTTGCAGCCCAGAGCGAATGAAAAGGGGAAGGGGCTTGCTTCTGCCTCTCCAGAGGGGCTGCAGCCTTCACTGTCACCTTTGGATGTCATCTCAGGCTTCCAGTGGGGACTTTCCACTTGGACCCTTCAGCTTCTCCGATGGACTCGCACAGGACTTGGCAGTGAGCTCTGGAGCTGCAACTCTGAGCGGATCCTTTAGCTGTCCAGTGCACAGACAGGATTTGGCCTTCTTTGGCCCTGGCTGCAGGTGGCAGTGTAGGCCTACCCCGGATGCCCCTCTCATATCGTGTGTGCTGTGTTACTTTGTGTTCTGAGGTCTGCACTTCTGTGGGGTGCGGGGAAGGGAGGCCTTACCTGCTCATCGGCAAGAGCAGATGGACGCTGCCAGGCAAGAGGAGCAAACCCGGCTCTGTCTTCCCATGTAACACGCACACGTGGCCTTGCACGCTCTGCTTGCTTTGCAGCCTATAAGTGGCCTCCTTGCTGAGTCTACAGAACTGAACAAGACTTGGAACTGGCTCTAGAGTAGGACTCAATTTTAGAAAGTTCTACCTCCTGAATATGGAAACTAACATTTATTGACAACAAATATTTTGGTGGCAATCAAATGTTTGAGTCAGTTTAAAAAAGTTTTTCATTGGAAGGTTTTCAGAAACCTGTTTCCAAAAAGCCTTTTCAGAAGAAGATGGGCTTTTTGTCAGGGAAGCTCCAGGTTTCTGGCTGTTTCTTCACCCAAGGCCTACAGTGTTGTCTTGAATCTGAAGTCTAGAGCCTGCTTTTATTTTCATTCTAAATTCCGTATTTGGTAAACCAATGTACTATCTTCTAGGTAGTTGAACTGTTCTGAGTTCTTAGGATTATAGGTAAGAAAGCTACTTTCAGAGCTGCCTATTGGGGGAGCCTGACTTGCAAGGGAAGATGCACCCTGTTTATGGGGACTGAACCCGGGTGGTGTCAGGGACCAGGAGAGGGGGATGCACTTGGTGGCCACCCAGTGTTCTGCACAGATACCTCCCCATCCCACCCACCTTCCTCCTCCTTCTTCTAGGTAGTTGAACTGTTCTGAGTTCTTAGGATTATAGGTAAGAAAGCTACTTTCAGAGCTGCCTATTGGGGGAGCCTGACTTGCAAGGGAAGATGCACCCTGTTTATGGGGACTGAACCCGGGTGGTGTCAGGGACCAGGAGAGGGGGATGCACTTGGTGGCCACCCAGTGTTCTGCACAGATACCTCCCCCTCCCCACCACCTCTTCCTCCTCCCCCTCCCCCTTCCCCTCTCCCTTCTCCTCTTTTCCCGTGAGGAATTATCAGAAAGCCAGTGAGTCTGATACTTAAGCATAAATTCTCCTGTAATTTGGTGCTTTTCAGTGGAGGTTTTCAGAGCTCAATTTCAGTTTCATCTCAGAGTGGAATTTCAGAGTTACTTGACAATAACAGGCTTGCTCTTGAAACGCGAAAGTGGAAAGTGAATCTGGATGTGTCCACCCTCCCCCGCTGCAGGCTCACAGCCTCTGCTGCAGCAAAAAGCAGATTGTGTTGACAGAAACACACTGAGCCACCTAGAGCAGCTGCTCTGTACATGCAGGGTCCGCTGTGGCAGAAAGGGCCAACCTCCCTGAGAGATTCCTGGGACTGAAAGCAAAAGCCCTGCCCAGGCTCATGGGCTCCAACGCCCGACCTCCCTGAGACCCAGTGTGCATCCGGACTCAGAACGGACAAAGCCAGGCCCCACGGTCACTATTTTGATCCAGGATTTCTCTAGATTTGCAGGTGGGAAGGTTTCCTCGGTCACTTGCCTGGTTTGAGGGTTGGAATAAGATAGTCAGGAATGAAGGGGCTGCCGTGGTCCTCTGCTTGGGCCAGGTTGGATGAAGCTGGCAGAGGGACTAAGGAGACTCCAGCAGGGAAGGGGGAGGCTGCGAAGCCTTTAAGATAGAAAAGTGGTGTGTAACTAATAAAACACAACTAAAAACAAAATATTCTTTTCAAATTTTGAAAACTAATTCTATATCAAGTTTATACAAAATGAAAATGTTAGCAGAATTAGTAAAATGGGGGTAAAATGTTAAAAGTAAAGAGTATACCTCACTGCCAGGAATCAGATTTGAAGGGGCAGAGCTTTCCTTTCCCTTGTGGCCTGAGTTTAAAGCAGAGATGCAGACGGCGCTTCTCCATTACTCTACCAGTGACATTTCCAAGACACACAGACTCTGTCCAGGTCAGTAATACACGACTTTATTGCGATTTACTTTTTGATAAATATTACAGCGGAGAAGACCTTTCTGAGATTCAACATATCACTTTTCCTAGAAAATACTTGAAGCAGATGCTTTCTGTAAGTAAAGCTTAAGCTTGTACAAATTTATCAAACAGACATTTCCAGCTCAAATAATAAAAATCTGTCTATTGGCCAACAACTGGGGGTCGGCAGGGGGAGAATCCAGAATAAATTGTGTGCCACACCAGCCCTTGCACAGATGTATCTTGGCCGATGGCCGGCTCAGATCTCTTGCACTGGAGTCTGTTTGGAAAGCGACATAAAACCTTCACTATATCTTGTACATTTTGTACACTTCACAGTGTTTTGGTAATAGAAATATGGAAAGGGTTTGTCAAAGTGTGGAAATGATAAATGGTTATGTATGAGTTTTTTCTTATGTTTCAGGAGGGAATGGAAGGCACAGAATGGGGTACAAAGGTCCCACTTTCTCTTAAATTCTTGTCACCATTTAACCAATAAGGTCAGAAATTGCCCTGTTGATTCCCTCTCCCCAAAGTTATCACTCAGCAGAAGAAAAATAAAAGCAACCAACAGCAATTGGCAAGGAAAAGGAAATGATTTCTGTGTTGAGGCCAGTGGTAAAACACACCATTCCTTCCAGATTTCTATGAAGTCCACAGGGCAGGAGGTAGAAAATCTCAGTCCATTTCCCAAAGTGATAGCTCTCACTTGAGTGACTTTGGACCAAACAGAAAAAATACATCCTATCTCAATGCACTTGCTGCTTTAAACTCCCTTAGTGCTTCCCATATTGTCTCTGGGCGATGCTCTGAGGGTTTAGCAGGTATGTCCTTATCTGGCCCTCGCTACATCTTCAGTGCTGTGTCCTCCACAACCACAGCTCTGTCTCCATCTGCTACTGTAGCTCCTTAGGGGACCATATCCCAACCCCCACGCCTTTGACTCACTTGGTGTGTATTTCTTGGGCACCTAGTAGGTGCCAGACACTAGTGAATAAGTCACTGTGACTCAGGTACCTGTGCACTTACGGCCTAGAGCAAATGGTAGACAAAAATAATAACCCCTGTCTGCACAAAGAAATGAACATAAATAAAAATAATTACAAATTGTACTTATAGATGCTGGAAATGAGTCTTGATATAGACATGATGGGTGGGGCAAGGTGTTATTGTTAAAATGTACCGGGTGAAGACCCAGGAAACAGACATAGACTTGGAAAATAACACATGCAAGTTCTGAGGGAAGAAGACTTTCTCAAGTTTAAGGAGCCAGTGTAGCTGGACCTTGGTAAACAGAGTCATTATAAAATATATATTATGATTATACGAGGGTTTACGAGGTAGGCTTGCTGGATAGGAGGCAGAAGCATCCAAAAAGGCTGCCTGTGGGATCAGAAATGGAAGATTCCAAGATGGCCGTCAGTACACTAGAGAGTAGGGGGATCCAGTGACAGTCAAAAGACGAAGGGCTGGAAGCTTACTGTAGCGTCTGCACTGGAAGGCTTAAAAGACTCCTTTGGAGACCAATGTCTGAAAGCAGCAGAGAAGACCAGAGCTCCTCCAATTAAAGAGCAGATGTTCTCCTTTCCCCTTTTAGCCTAGCCACAGTACAAGGCTATGGGTTAGTGCCGCCACCTCGTTTGCTGACCTACATGTCAGTCATACACACACACGCCAAAACCTACTGTCTGCTGGGTGGTTCTTACTCAGTTGTCAGGTCACAATTCATGGTCATGCTGCATCTGAGGAACGAGCACTACTGCTCTGCCATCCAAGCAGCCCACTGGCAGCATAACTCAGCTCCAGAAGAAAATTAGAGGGACAAAATTTAATGAAAGGAAGATACTTTATTTGTAAAGAGGAAACGGAAAGGGTAGAGAGGAGAAGACAGCCCGATAAAGAATCAGGGTGGGGGCTTCAGAAAGGTGGAGGGTCTGTGATCCCTTTGTTCCAGCTGTTTTTATAATGGTGAGCAGCTCCGTCTAACCCAGACCTTGCCATCGCTGGACTGGCTTTCGGGTCCCTCTGCCTGGTGTCATTCCGCCTGGTGGTCTGGGCAGCTTCTGTCTGTTTCCTTGTCCGTGAACTACCTCTCAAGGCCTTATCTTTGGGGTGGGCAGCTGGTTGGCAGGGGGGTGCCTTATTTGTCAGTGGAGCGTTAGTAAGGGGGTGTGGATGTCTATTGTACTCTCATGACCCCAGAGTGACCAATGCGGTGACTCTGAAGTACACGTGTATATAAGTGTGTGTGTGAGTAGGTGTGAGTACACACTGCCTTCCGGTTAGTCAGCCCCTTGGTGCTTCCCCAATCCTCTATTGGAGGTGGGGGGCTCATCATCTGTGCCCCTGGCTTCTCTGTGTCTCGCCTGTCAGCTCTTTTTCTGCTTTCCTGGTGCAAGTCCCAAAGCCATCTGGTGCCTTTCTTTATCTGGCTTCTCTCTTTCTGTTAGCCTGTCTTTGACATGTTTCCCAGGGAATCTCTGTAGTATTAACATTTCTAGTTGGGATAATTGGAAGTCCTAAGGAGGCCCCTATGGATTTTCTCGCCTTCAGACCTCCCCCATGGTCACCATACATGTGAAGGCAGGAGGCCAAAGTGCAGATGAAGGGGAACTGTGTGTCAGATGCCTCAGAGCAGGGACAGCCTCTGACTCAGTCCCAGGGATCAACACTGGCCTGTGCCCTGAGCTAATCCCCAGCCCTTTAAATTTTTTTTAGTTTGAGACAGGGTTTTGCCTGGTTGATAAGTTGCCCAGGCAGGACTCCAACTTGCTATCCTCCTGCCTCAGCCTCCCAGAGGGCTGGGATGACACGTGTGTGACACCTCACCTCCTTTATAGCAGTTTTATTACAAGTGCAATTATATGTCATTGGTCATTTTGTGCCTTGAAAAGATTGCAGTGGTGACTGTGACTAATGATTTAGGAGAAATACAGGAGGGAAAGCGGGGGGCTCAGTTTCTTTGGCAGCTGTTCTACAAGAGGAGAAAAGGGACGCTCATGGGCAGATTCAAGGGAGACATGGAGGCAGAACCTGAGATTCCCTGTGCCTCCTGCCTGGTGCCTGGGCCTGAGCATCACCTCCCCTACAAAGCCACCCCAGAGCTCCCAGCCCCAAGGATGGGGACTCCCACCCACCGAGGGCCCTCCGCCTGCTCCGAGCTTACACACCATGACACACATTCTCCTGTGCCTCAGGGACACACTGACCCTCTCAGGGAGGTGGATGTGGCTTGGAGATCCACCTGTCTGGAGGTGTGAAGCTGGTGGTCCAGGCTCCAGACCCGGCAGACACTGGAGGCGGAGGGCAGGGGAGGAGGTGTGCACACCGAGGATGCCACGTCCGTCAGGAGGATCAAGGGACCCCGGGCCAGAAGCCGCACTGGTTTTCCAAGGTAATGACCTGAGGAAGGTGCTCCTGACTAAGGCTCAATTTCTTGAAAAAGACTTGGAGTCCATTTCACACCCTGCTGGGACAATTATGGGTCGGAAACCCTCTTCGGCAACTGCAGCCCAGCAGGCACTGTCACATTGATAAGAGCTTGCATTTATCGGTGTGCGCCCGGGCACTGCTGGATGTAAACCACAACCAGGCTGTCACCGGAGGCTCCCGTTAGCTGGAAGCAGATTCATTTTAATTCATCTCTGCAAAAGTTTGTGCCTCACAGGCAGTGGGTATTGGGCCTGCTGTCGGGTGGGCCGATGTCAGGACACAACTGAGGTTGTGGTCCAGGACGAAAAGCAAGGACATGAGCAGCAACACGGCAGGCTGCGCACGTACACAGTGCTGCGTCTGCAGCTGCGGAGACACCACAGGGCGATTTAGTTGTTCTTCTGGGAAGATTTAGGAGTGCATCTGGGCAAAAAGAAGTGTGATGTGTTGGACTGGAGAAGTGTGGGGTCGGTCTCTCTCTGGCAGTTTCCCAAGAACAGTGCAGGCTGAGGTGTAGGAGCAGCGGCTCCTGAGCTGGACTCTGAGTTCAAATCAATGTCACAGGACCCGCGCAGCCTCTGGTACTTACTTCACAGCCCCTCGGCCTGGGCTGCTCCCTGGAAGTGGGGTCATTTCAGGATGCTCCAGGGTGCCGCCGTGAGGCTTCCCTGAGCGGGAGGTCAGCCAGGCAGGGAAGAGAACAAGCGGAGTGGAGGCTGGCTGTGGACACAAGCGCTGCAGGGGCCTGGATTCTGGGGCCTTCATTCGCCAGGGCGAGGACTTTGGATTCCAAACAGGAGTATGACCAGGCTCCAGCAAGAATGCACGGGGACGGATATGATGCGATGGCCTGGAGAGGCAAAAGCCCAAGTGGCGGGTTGGCGGTAACCAGTGAGGAAAGCTTTAGAATCCAGAGGAGGTGCGTGTGGTTCCCGGACACGTGGATCGTGGGATTCTTTTTCCTTCCACAACAATCCCAGCGTTCTTCTCCAGGACTTGCTCAGAGGGAGGTGCTTCTGGGTGGCTGCTGCTTGGATTCCCTGTTCCTGCGGCCCCGAGCACAGGAGCCTGTAGACCATCAGATGGCGGACAGGCCTGTAGGTCAGCAAGCAAAACCAGCTCTGCACTGCCGCCTCAGGCTCTTGCTCCCTCCTCAGCTGTCCTGCAGGCACTGTCCAGGTGGGTGGTAAAGTTGGGGATTAATCTGTGCTAGGATACGTTTTAAATTGAATGGGAGAAAGCATCGCCCACTGGAAGCATAGTATTACCTTTCCTGTACATTCTATGCAATTATCTGTTGGGATGAAAATAAATCCACACAAGTGTTACACACACACACACACACACACACACACACTCACACATGTGACACACACACACACACACACACACACACACACACACACACACACACCTTAGTGATAACCCACAGAGCAGACAATGTTATCCCTGTTTCAGGGATGATCATTCTACCTCACAAAGGTTGAATCACGTGAATGCAGAGAGTCAAACCAGGGACGATCGTTTGTGTGCGGTGAATGTGAGGCAGGGCACAGGATGAAGGGAGAGAGGGCGGCTATCTGGGTTAGAGGGAGATTCTGCATTCAGGAAAGCAGCAGAGGCAGATCAGGAAAAGCTTCCCTTGTTAACCTGGGCAGTGTTTCGAAGAAACTGTCCTGCGCGTGAAGCAGAGGTAGTTGAGAATGAGTGAAATTCGCTCCTGATCAGAGAGCACACCTGGGAAAAGTGCGCTCCTGAGGCGCTCAGAGCCAGCCAGCCCTGTCACTGCCAGCTCCTCCAGCGGCCTTTGACCCTCACAGCAGCCAGGCCATGGACTTGCCGCTCCTGTGAGCACACCTGAGATGGCACCAGGGTGTTGAGGAGAGGCAGGGTGTGCCTGCAGAATGGGGCACTGCATGAGCCCCACCAGCCTCCTTTCCCGGCCAAGGAAGCTTTGCCTCGGGCCCGGGCCCTGGGTAGGGTCCAATCCTACACGAGTCGCAAGCCAGGCCCGAAGTGCAGACCTGTGGCGGAGACTGGGAGCCCCAGAGGGTGAGATGGACGCCTGCCCCGAGCCTGCTGCCCACCCAGGAGAAGGTGATGGGCACTCAGGCCTGACTTGGGAAGCAGTTCCAGCAGACTGGGTACATTTACACCCGACGGGGTGCATGGGGCACTGTATAACAGAAACCAGCATGTGTGTGGTGCCACGGGTGTGAGCTGAACAGGGATGGGCAGCTCCACGGGGTTTCGGGCTTGAGGTGGCCTCAGGGGTGGGTGCAGGTCAGTGTGGGGCCAGTGGCGAGAACAGCATCTGAAGGAGAGGACAGGAAGCACCAAACACTGAGAAAACATGGGGAAAACTGAACTGGGATTTTGCTGACGTTGAATTATGACATTAAAGCCCACAGAGCACAGTGCCGACCAGATGCACCCCCCGAAATGGAACCATGCTGGTCTTCATGACGGACTCCCAGGCTTTCCACGCGGGTCGCTGTGGCTTTGGGCGGCAGAAGGTCCCTCGGCGGGTTCAGGGTGCTTTCCCAGTGCTCACAGAGCCTGCATCTTGGACCCTGACGCCCGCCCATTGAGCCTTCCCTCGAGGCTGGATCCCTGTCAGGGGAAGGGGCCCCACAGTGTCACGAGTCACAGCAGGCAGCATGCAGAGCCTGGCTTCATCTCTGCTCTGGCCCCGGCCTCCCATCAGCGGCTCCCATGCAGGGCTGGCATCTCCGTGTCCCCCAGGCAGTCTAAGCAGAGCAGGGGATGGACAGGGCCTCGTGGTGCTCACCGCTCAGAGCAAGGGGCAGAAGCTGTTGGGCGGAGTGTGCATGCCAGGTGAGTCCTGACAGCCACTCATGCGCCAGAAGATGCTCTCCAGGCCGCCACCACCTTCCCCTGTTGACCTCTGGCTCACTGCCCTGCCTGTCCTGGATATTTATGCCCCTCATGACTCTGAGCCGGGCCTTGGACCGCAGTGTCCCCAGGGCTGTGTCCAGGGCCGGTTTCCCAGGGAGGCTCAGCAGGTCCCTTGGAGGCTGAGGGATGCTCATCTCGTTTCCTCCTCTTTACCGTTTGTCCGCAAGGCACAACTTCCTGCTCAGGCACTCTGGCCATGCTGGGGTGCCTCACCATAGGCTCAAAGATCGGCCAAGGGATGTGGGCCAGAACCTCCCTCTTTTTAAGGTGACTAGCTCAGGCATTTTGTTACAGTAGCAAAAAGCTGGTTAATATATTTTATCATACACCCACCACACACACACACACACTATAATTCCAACTGGACCCGCTATCCCTCACTCATCTTGTAATGGCCCGAATTGCTCCCCTATGCATATTTCCTCTGATGCCCCCAGGAAGCAGCAGTGTCTGTCTGCCCGGGACCACACCTCATTTTTGCCCACGACCCCTGGACCAGGGGAACACTGCCTCACCTTGTCTGCAGGTGCAGGTTCATCCTTGTCATTTGTGGTGAGTGCTTCCTAAATGTTTGGCGATGTGATTACCACACCTCTGCTGGCTTCCTACACTCGGCAGAAAAGGGTCCAAAGCTACCAAGGCTGTGAGAACCATCTGCACCCGGAGGAGGCTAGTGTGGTGTGGGAGGAGGAGGAAAACGGGACACTGGACAGGATGGGGGTGGGCGAGACCACAGCCAACGCCACGCTGCTGCACTAGGCCTGGCCTCCAGGACACGTGCAAGGCACCCACGCCGCACTTGCACAGGAGCCGGGATGCAGTGGGGAGCCAGGCAGCCAGCCGCTCAGAGGGAGGCAACCCTGGGTGTTGACCCCTGTAGGCACTGGTGCAGACCTGCCCGAAGTAGCTGGTCTTGGAGTCTGGCAAAGTGGCAGACACCACACCAGTTATTCCAGCCAAGAGAACTCAGGAGGAATGTGGCAGCCAGGCTTGGTGGAGCTAAACGGGCACTGAGAGAGCAGAGTGAGGCACTCTCGGAGGACAGCATACTGAGGGGTGGGCAGTGCAGCTGGGAGGAGCCCTGGAAGCGATGGTGCAGCTGGCCCTCGGTCTCTATTTCTCTCTCCTTTCTTTTCTCTGGTACTATGGATGAAATCCAGGGCCTTCACACTGAGCCACATCCTCACCCCTTTTTTATTTTGAGACAGAACTTTGCTAAATCGCTAAGTTGCCAAGGCTGGGCTTGAACTTGTGATCTTCCTGCCTCAGCCTCAAAGAGGCAGTTGGCTTTTAAATGTTGAGAAACTGGGTGCAAAAAGGAATCAGGACACTGCTTGGATGGAGTATGAGGCCAGGGTCCCAGAGACAGGAGGAAGTTCCAGGAAAGAAGGCGTGGTCAGGGAACAGAATCAATGTAAGCATAATTATGAGCAAGGGCTTATCAGGCGGGCGTTTGGACCAGAACCAGCAGTCCAAGGATGGAAGAAGGTGCAGAGGCTCACGCGGGTCACCAGTGTGAACCTGTGCGCAGACTCGGGCAGCAGGCCTCCTCCAGAGAGAGGCGGGAATTCCTTCCCCAGTCCTGCAGGCTGGAAACCTATTGGTTGGTGTCACCACATCCGGGGCGGGTGCTCCCTCCTCGGCGTGTGGCACCCGTCAGTCATCCGGAGACCCAGCCACGCCCTGCAAGGTGGCCAGGGGAGTGTCCAGCTCGGCCTGGCCCCCGCTGGGCAGTGGAGCCAGGAACCACTGGTGGGGAAGGAGAGCGGTTTGCCGCATCTCTGCCCAGCACCCAGGCTATAGGGAGGGTCCCCCTCCTGGTCACTGGCACATGGGTGGACACAGGACAAAAGGCCAGGACGAGCGGCGGGACCACTGGGGCCTGGGTCACACGGGCAGCAGATGCGGAGGCGC
>NW_022900929.1:80652736-80698184 GCF_012274545.1 Fukomys damarensis
GGGGCGGCGCGGGACGTCACACCCCACTGTGGGGCCAGCAGCGTGACGAGGGAGGCATGGACGGAGAGCAGTGTGTCTTCCGTCGCCCGCCCCTCCCGACACGAAGCATCTCTACTCCCGACCCACTGGCCCTCAGCAGAGTTTTACCTTAGACTAGTGCTTTTCCAGGTGCAGTGTTAAGCTCTGGGGGGCTTTGGTAGGGTCCAGAGACAGTTCAGTTGTAACATGGCGTATGTGACTGGCATCTGGCAGTAGCAGCCAGGGATGCTGCTCAGTATGAGGAACTCACAGCACAGCTCCCTACCAGGAATCACCTGGCTGAAGGTGTTCACCACTGGGAGGCTGAGAAGCCTCTGCCTTAGGCAACTGGGCTAACAATTTTGTGTACCGGCTGGGAACGTCGGTGTGAACCTCTGAGAGGCTCAAAGCTGGCCGTCTGGACACGGAGACCATCCTGCTGTGTAGAGGGTGTCTCGCTCGCATTCATGACAGGTACGCTCATTCGTCACGGTGTGAAGAGGAGCACTGAAGATCGCACCCAGAGGCTGGGGATAATCACGCTTGGAAGCCACACACTGGGTCCCTCACTCAAACAGGCTGTGATCTGGAGTGCGACAGCTGCACACCACTGACTCGCCGTGGAGTTACGAGAGCCACAAGACCTGCAGCCGTGCTCCTGGACTACCAGAGAATGAGCATTTAGCTGTTCTTCCTGCATGTTTCATCTCTTCATACAATTCCTTCATTTTCCGGATAGCTTTTTTGTTAGAGTAACAATTTACAATCATGAATACTTATCGACTGCCATATCACGCACCAGGGTTATGCCTTTCTCTCTCTTTTCTGCCACACATGATACTGTTGGCAAGACGTCACCAGCCTAGCCACACGCTCAGGCCCTGAGATCGCGCTTGGTGCAGTCAGACTTCCTGTCCTTTACCGGCCTCCTCATCCCAGAGACCTGGCCGGAGCTGCCTGCTTCTGCTGCACTCTGACTGCCGCTCCCTTGGCCCCTTGGCGGGTACAGACACATCACAGGTGTCCTCAATGTCCCTGGAACTCCCTTCTTCCCGTTTTGCGGCTGTGTCTTCTCGTCCAGTAGTTTCCTGAACAAGAACACATGGAGGAAATAAATCAGACTCCCAGGACCGAGATACTTTCACTGGGATTATTTGGGCCATTGCCTGATTTTCTCCTACTCAAGCACCTAGCAGAACTGACAATGGATTTAACTGCATAAAGGAATGCCCTCACATTACTTTTAACTTTTGGCCTGAATATTCTTTCATCCTGCAAACTGAAACTTTATGCTCATTAAGCAACAAAATGAGTCTCCATTCCTCTCGCTCCTGGGCCCTGATAAGCAGCGTTCTACTTCCGGTCTCTATGAACCCATGCCAGGTACCTCACTTGGGTGGAATCACAGAGTACTGTCTGTAGAGCTGACTTGGTTAACTTCGCAGAATGCCCTCAGATTTATTGAGGTAATGTGTTAGCATCTCCTTCCACTTAAAAAGCAAATGAGAGTCCCTTGACGTATGGACTGAACTGTTTCCCCACTCATGCATCCATGGGTCCTTGTAGGAATATGCTGCTGGAGACCTTGACATGCAGATGTGTCTTCAAGACCCTGTCTCCAGTCTTCCAGACAGATGTCCAGGGTCGCGTAGCAGTTCTCTCAAATTGCCCTGCTGTTTTCCACAGCAGCCACAGTATTTCACCACCTCACCAGCTGGGGCAAAGGCTCTCGATTTACCACATCTTGGGGTTGTTGTTTGGATGGCAGCCATGCTGATAGAGGGAGATGGCATCTCACCATGGTCTTCATTTGTATTGCCCCAGTGATCAGCAACCCCCAGCCCCTTTCCAAGTGCTTGTTGGCCTGGGGCTGGTTGTTCCCTCAGGAAGGAATCATCTGTCTTTTCTCCAGCCTTAATGAGAACAGTTTTTCACATTTCAGGAGCAAAGGAGGGAAGCTGGGTGGGCGTGTGGACGTCCATGTACATGTATTTCCACCCAGCCCTCCACACCTGGGCCCCACGCCCAGCATGTGACCCCGTGTCTGAGCCTTTTGGGAGTGGGCAGCACTGAGCAGGTCGCTCCTCAGAGTTGTCCACTGTGGCACCTCTTTGCTGTCCAGCTGTTAAAATTTTGCCATTATTTTTTCTGGTTTTCTACTGGGCCTGTGCCTCCTGTCCCATTGTTCTGATGAAGCTTCCAGTTAGTATGGAGGTGGATATGCCTTCAATCACTATTGTAATTGAAAGTCCCCACAATCATTTTCATTGTTCCTGTTTTTCTTGATTTAAAGAGAAGGAGAAAGAAGCGGAGCAGAGTTCTGATGAAATGTCTTACTGAGATTTATTAAGTAAAATAAATCTGTTGGCGTGTGATGCCCCCTTATCGGGGCCAGGCCGCGCCTTGTCCTCCTCCTGGATGCAGATTTTCCACCAGTTTATCTATTTTTAGAGTTCCATGTAGTAGAAGCATGACAAGCAGCATGCTCAGTGGGAAGGCAGAGTTTGATGCCCATTGTTTTGCTTTTTACGAACTCTTTCAGGAACTCACTGACTTCTCAGCTCCAGGGCTTCGCTTTGGATGCCCAGGTGTTTCTCTTTGGTCTTCTGCCACATCACACACAGCTGCAGAGATACACTTTCCAAGGTCTCTTGATTACAAGGGTGCACTAGGCTCTGCCCCGTTCCGGTGTAAACCATTCCTGAAAGATTCTTTGGGGATTCAGAGGAATGGCTGTTTTTATTAGTAGAGACTTGAACTTTAAATCATTGCAACCTGTGATTCTTGCCATGGCCCTGGGAGTACCCATTTACACAAGGCATTTTAAAAGAAGCAGGCTTTATTAAGATAATATGTTTAGCTTGTTCATACCAAAATGCTCTGTCCAATCTGAGTGAAAGCCTGCCCACCTCTGGCGTGCACTGTGATGGTCCATAACTCATATTACAACCAAGCACCCCAGACTGCCAAAAACGGTGGTTCAGAATAAAGGAGCCCAACACTTCTGTGTCCCGTCAGGTGGTCAGAGGGATATCTCTACCCCGGCTAGGCAGGGTGACCCCACCTCCACTCCAGCTGGAAGCAGCTATAGAAGGTGGACCTTCAGCCCTCTGTGTGCCTTAAGAAAAAGGGCCCAAAGTTGAGGGGCATGAGTGAGTAAAGAGAAGAAATAATCACAGGCAGGAGACAAGGAAAATCACACTTTTGAGGAGACAGGAACTTGACCCAGTTCAGTTACCAACGGTTATCCAGGTCTGCACTCCGTGGGTGTGTATGTGTCTTTCCTTCCACGGTGCCTCCAATCGCCTAGGGGCACTGTCAGCCCATGAATCAGTGTCACTGATAAAGCCAAAGACTGTGCTTGGGCAAATATCCCAGGTTTCTCATCTTAAAAAATGTAACAGCCCAGGCCCTGCCTTTCTTCCGTACAATGAGCCATCCCCTACCTTCCTACTTGTGGGTGAGCCAGCACTCTTCTCTATAAGCCAAGCCCAAACTTTCTATAGATTCACAAATTCCACAGATTTCCATCCTGAAAACTCATAAATATCCCCAGCTCCAGACTATAATGTGGCTTTTTCAGGGCTCACATTCTATTTTCTTTAAATTCTGCTTAATAAACATCTTTACAATTCTTTTAAAAAAAAGATTATAACCAATTATGATGGGTCTATAATAATGGGCTGGAAGGCAGCTCAGAGGAAAGCCCTGAGCTCAGCCAAGGCTTAAAAAGTTCAATCGTCAAATGGATGTGGGAAAGAAAACCAGAGGGTGGAAGAGCTGGAGGGGAGGAGAATGAGCAGCAGCCTCAGCCTGAGGTGTGAGCAGGTGTGCACACTCACCTGCGTTCAGAGCTTGGGATGCCACTGCTCCCATCACAGTGCCCAGGGTGTGACTTCCTGGTGTGGACAACCCTGGGGCTGACGCTGTGGCAATACCCCTGGCAACTCCTCCCACTGCCACCCGGTTTGTCACGGTGCGGACAGGTGCAGCTCACGCTTTCCTGTGTGGAGGGGGAGCTGTGTCATTCACACAGCAGCTTTCATGAGCTCCTCAGAGCCTCAGAGTGACCTTCACCCACGTGGCCTCCACCTGGACACTGCTGTCCCGCATTCGCACACACAACCTTGCTGCCTACAGTGTCAGGAAAGTGGATTAATTCACATGCACGCCACTCCTGGCTTCAGCGACTTTACAGAGGAGAAAGGGGCAGCCTTGTTTCTCTCTCCGAAGGTTTACACAGCTAAGGACTGGAGCAGCTGTCCTTTTTCTCCGGAGGAGGTAAAGAAGTGAGATCTGGTAAAGACAGAAAAAGCAGTACGCGCATGTGCCCTGGCGCAGAGCAGGACCTGGGCTGCAGAGCAGATGGATGCCACCCATCCTGAGAACCACAGGAGCACGGCCTTGAAGGGGTGCTAAGAGACAGGACGGGGTGTGGAGGAACTGGTCTAGCTGCACACCTTCGCTCTTCTGCAAGGATCTGTGTGTCGGACGGGGGGGCTCACGGGTAGAGGAAGTGTCGAGCCTTACATGTTGCTGCCACCTGCATGGCAGGGAGATGACACCGCTGGCCCTCCCCAAGGGCGCGGCTGAGTGGCTCCCTCTGGGGTCCCGTCCTCGCCTGCCTTCCTCCGCTGGCCCAAGGGCAGAATATTTCCTGCGCTTCACTTTCCACCTAAAGCTCCGGCAGCACTGGACTTTGGTGAGACTGAATATGCAAATACACTGAATATTGAAACTGGCTGATCTAAGGAAATCTTCCTATTAAAAAAAGAAAAAACGCCCAAGTGCAACTTGATTGCCATGGTTACATCCCGGAGGACCAAGGTTCTCTCGGTCTTTCTGTGCTTCAGTCCCCCAAACCTTGGCAGACTCTCAAATGCAATAGGGAATGAAACAAATTAATTTTCCTCAGTCAAACATAACTATAAGCTGATGGCGGGCGAATGCAGACAAAATCGCAGCCTTCTGGAATGTGGAGAGGCTGTTTTGCCGGAAGTGCTCTGACCCTGGGGCTGTAACAGGGAAGCGCATCAGGAACCACTGAAGGCCTTCGCTTGGGTATCGCTGGGCAGGATGCCGTGGCCCTGTGCTGTGTGGAGGCTCCTTCCAGAAATGACACGTAAGATTGAAAGCTGATGGAGGACTCTACAGATGATTGCAGTTAAAGCAACTGCTAAGTGAATGAATGATGGGCCGGGAAGCCTGTGCCAGCTGATCACTGCCATTACGTGATGTCACGAATACTGGCGCTTTGCGGGCACTGTGTATGTTTAGTCATCACGTTGTACTGAACTGCGCCAATTATCCTCGGTGCTAAAGACCTTGGACCCTTGAAGAGAATTCATGCTAACTTCCTGACTAGTAGGGTGTGGGACACGGTGGGTGACAGGAGAACAGCAGCATCTGTGCCCTGGAGAACAGGTACCTGGCACTGCAGTGTCCAAGGAGGAGCTTCACCTGCTCGGTCCCCGCCGCTGAGGGAGTCGCTCACATCTGCAGTGGTCCGTGCCTTCAGTTTTCACATGGTATTAAACTGATTATTTCTTGTCATTTGTATCATTGTAGTCATGCTCATAATGAGGCACTGTCACACTCCATTACGCACAGCGCGCTTTCTGGGGAAAACCTGAATTTATCTCAGGCCTAATGAGCAGGTCCCAGAACAGGAAGTGGTAAAACGAGGAGTGATCAAGATAAACACATTTTCCTAAAACATACAATCTAATTACTGCAAAAACGCCACGATAGCTGCGTTTTACTGCGAAGCCTGAGAATGTCCATAAGGGGCTGTGGCAGCCCCAGGACAACCTGGCGGGTGGGGCGGGGCCACCTGCTCCGTTCCAGTTTCTGCTGCATCATCAGCTGGTCCCAGCTGAGCAGAGGGACTGCAAGCCGCTGCCCCCATGCCAGGTGACGTTGCCCAGAAGACTGACATCAAGAGAGGTATGACTCCTGAAGAGCTTGCAAAGCAGTCATTTTTCTTATGAAATGAAGCACAACTCTGGGCAATTTACATACGCATTGGACAATATTTTCTGAAGAATGAAGTGTCTTAACACTCTTTAAATAACGGAGCAACCAAGACAAAATTTAAAATATAGATTTTAAAGTTTTTAAATTAAAACTATTAGGAATCAATTCTGTGAAAAGACGACTTTGGAATCAGTGTATTTTGAACCTTCATTTTAAACAAACTCATTGCATAAATCTAATACTGAAGAGAAGCAGTATCATTCCCACAATGTTGATCTGAATAATTACCAACGGCTTTTAAAAATATAGAAGATGGGGAAAAGATACACAAAAAAGGAAAGAGAAGTCACCCAGAAACCACAAGTATTATTTAGGGAAATGTCTTCTGATCACACTTCTACAGTGACAGGTTCCAATGGGTTGACTTAGCTTCTAACAGAAGAGGAAGTTAGAGCCTCGAGGACCCTCTGTGTGTTTGTGACACCACACGTCACCCTGCACAGATTCTCTGGCGCTCAAATTGCCTCCAAGGCCCAGCTGCCCCACGGCCATGGACCTGAGCCCTAAGGCTGCTCTGCAACGCCAGGAGCTGGTGCTGGGATGCATCATGGGGCTCTATTCCACACCAGTGACTAAAGTCTTCCAGAGTCACTTCTGCACCTCTGGCACAAGCAATGTGCAAGGCAGCCAACACAACACAACCACCACCAACACAACCACCATGCCACACCACCACAAACAGAAGAATCTGCACTTGCAGACGTGAAAATGTGATATTCTTTTGGGTGGTCTTGGTCTCTGTCTTGATAAAGAAAGAAACACAAGGTAATTTTAAGGAAGTGTTTATTACAGTGACAGGAAGACTGGATAGAAACACAGGCCTGGACACAGTGACCCTACTGCCCCCTGTAGGACAGACAGGAGGACATGGTCCTGTGAGAAGCAGGACTGAGCTTGCAGATGGGGACAGCAGCCAGGACCCCCACGTGGCAGCTCCTGCATGCTGGGCCCCAGTTAGTGTACATACACTGGTGCAGACAGATTTTGTAACCTGTGTCAGTGCATTTGCATATGGGTACTGTAGAAGCATTATTTAAGTCTCTTGCTCTGAATCTCTCATTTTTAGAAATTAAAGGTCCTGGTTGTTAGTGGTGTTGGGTGTTAATAAAGCATTAATAAAACTCCTGCTTCGTAAAACCAGGATTGTGCCATTTCTAATTTCCCTTAGATGGTGGCATCATAAATATTTTTTCAGGGGTTTAAGACTGGCTTTGCTCAGTATAGCGACTATTAAAACCTACTGCTGAGAAGGGAAACAGTGAGATCTAACTATGAAAATAGTACAGCATGTTTCAACAATCAGTCCAGAGCTGGAGTGCACAAGCAGGTTTTGGTTGTGAATCTCCCTCCCTTCTCGAGCATGCGAGCCTGGGCTGGTGGAACCCTTCCTTCAGGGGCTGTGTGCATCAGAAAATAAGCCCACTGCCAAAGTCACCAAGTCATTCATTTTGAAACTTGTCTCAAGTGGCTTTGGGCTGCTGTTTCCCAAGGGAGGGAAACACGCGTAGGTCTGTTCCCAAAAGCTTTCAGTTTCCTGGTCATTCATATCCAGGGCACGTCAGTCTATAAAGCATGACTGGCACGCACCTTCTGGCAAGGGCATGAGTTTTAGGAAACAAACAGCACAGCTTGGATTTCCTCGGAGGGGTCACACTTGGTGTTCACACTCCAGGCAAGCAGAAGCAGCCACTGAGTCCCTGGGAGCAGAGACCACACCGAATTGTAGGTTTGTCTCCCCACTCCGTCCTGGCACAGACTCAAGTGACTCTAGTGCTCAAAAAAGTGTTGGTTGATTTGAAGCGACTTGAAATTCTTAGCAAGAGCTAAGAATATCATATATTTAACGGTTCATTTGCTATAGATTAGGCAATATTTGTATTCATAATATATGCATATTGATAAGCCTAGAAGATTTTCTATAAATCAAAGAATGGTATGATATAAATCGCAGCAAGTAAATCAGATTGGTAACAGCCTTAATAGATGAGCACTTTACGTCAATTCCTATTTATATTGCTTCCCATATATTAGTTTTAGAATTCCTGCTAGACAAGCTCCTTTCTGGGAAAAGAACTGCAAAAGTGTGCAGTTAGCACGAGCCAACCCCATGTGAGACGCGGATCCCTCTCCCAGCCCACATCTCTCAGGCCAGTGAGCTCATCCTCCAGCTAACGACATTAGCCTGTGCTGTCACGCACAAGATCACACCGATCTGGCGACTGCAACACACCGTGGATCGCTCTTGGGCTAGCTGAGGACTGCAGGGAACGGTCCGCCGGCAGCATCTCACGCTGTGGGGTGAGACTTACTGAGACCACTGGTCTGAATTAGGGCGTCCACTGACATAGAACATACTCTCCTAACAAATCAAATGTGCTGAAACTTTTGATTACGTATGCTGAAGCCAGACTAAAGTGTACGTCATGTTGGCTTTAATGTTGTTCATTATATAACCCAAGGATTGAAAAGATGGAAGCAAATCCAAAGCACTGTTCAGTTTGTATCTGTGGACTGGCATTTCTTGTTCAAAATATTAGCAGAAAATAAGGTGGAGGGATAGAAAATGATTTAGGCCAGTGGCGGTGAAGCTATGGCACGTGTGCCACAGCGGGCGGTTCGCATCACTGAGAGCTCTAAAAGGTTCGCCGTCCCTGACATGGGTGATCCTTTTCCAGAAGAATGTGGATACTTTCCATCAGCAATCGTGCATTCAGTGCACTCTGGCTAGAACATCAGCAAGTCCACTGCAGACCAAGGGCAGAACTGCTGCCCATGGGAGGTGGGTGGCAGGACTGGAATTCCGTACCTGGGACACCCGGGCGTCTGCAGTGCGACCCACTCAGCACACCTTGCAGGAGCACATCTTTGCGATCCAGGAATGGTGTCTGGGCTCACCTAGAGAGAAAGCAGGTACCTGGGTTATACAGAGGAACCCAGGAAGAAGGAAGGAGACAGGAGGGAGGACACAGGAGGGAGGGGAAGGCCAAGGGAGAAGGGGAGAGTGGAGGAAGGAATGGCCTGTATGTCCATATTTTCGTCTATACCGAAATAAAATGTGAGTAGAAGCAACAGTCTTATGAACTGGGCAAACGCGATGTAACTGTGTGCATGATTCAGGTTTTTTAACTGCCAAGGAAGATGAATGTTTCTAACAAGAGGAATTTGGTACGAAATTAGTAAATTTCCATAAACTTCAAGCAGCTTTATTTTTCTTAGAGAAACCTTAACTGCAGCGTTCGGGTCAAGCCTCATAAATTAGTTGAAGTAGGATTTGAGTAGTAGAATTAAAAAGCATTTAGTCCTGGGGCTACTTCGATGATTGTTCTTGAGGCTAAAAATGTGTGATTAAAATTCATTTGCCTATCAAACCCTCTGGAGCCTTGTGCCTTCACGAGCTACTTCTATATTAATGCTGTAACCCTGACTACTAACGCCCCTCCTCCTGGCAGAAGTCAAAAAGCTGACTTTTTGATTTAAACTGATGTTGTGTACTAAATGCGCGTGTGCATGGGAGCCCGTGCCTGCGTGTGTGAATTACCAGTAATTTTAATTCCTTTAAAAATTTTACATCAATGCTTCCATTTCCCCTTTGGGCAAATTAATCAAAATATTGATGCTGTGAAATGCAGCCCGAAGAGAATGCTCACTCTGCTCCGGAGATGGCTCTTGCTTCTCGAAGGCCGCAACAGGTGCATCCTGGACACCATGATGGATGCGGCTCCCCGCCACCGGCCCGGCCCGGCCCGACTCTGCCTGACTTCGCCTTGCCTGGTTTCTGCTGTGATTCATGAGCCAGAACAGTGAAGGGAAAAAGCCTGCCTTGGCTGTTTCCAGTGTCTTCTCTGAAAACTGCAAAATCTAGTTTTGTTCATCAGATCCATGCAGATGTGGAATTGACCGACCGTGATGTATACGGATCTGCACGCCACATGTGCTGCACGAGCAGCACTGAAAGGCTCCTCGAGGGCAGCCGCACACGGATCACCAGCCACTTCGGAACAGGAAACTCGCAGGCACGCGTTTCTTCTCTGGGCCTTCGCGCTCTTGTGTCACTACGCTTTCAGCTGAGGTTACTGGAAGTGTTCTGTCCCCAGTGCACCAGGAAGCACAACTTTTACATTTCCAAGAAATGAGGAGGTAAAGCTTAAGACCTCTCATCAACACTTCACAGGAATGGGAAACTTCACATGCCACTGTGAGTGTGAAGGTGCAGCGTGCGGAACCCTTTTCAACAAATATTCTAGGGAATGGAGGCCGACCACGATTCCCTGTATAGGAGACGGTGAGCTGGAGTTACCTAGCAAAGACTCCACTGAACTATTTCCGTGGAAGTATTTTTCAGGTTCACAAGCAACCAGGTTCAAGAAGCCCAAAAAAGCAAGCCTAATGGCCCTAATATCACAAAAAAGGGAGGAGCTGGTCCACGCTGTTGCCTTTGCACTTCTATTACTGGACATCCAAGCTATTCCCACAGGTTCCTGGAACATAGAAATGCCAAGCAGCGAGCAGGCATCCTTCAGAGAGTCTAAGAGAGAAACTCCAGTCTGAGGCTCACCTGTGAGTCTGAACTGTTTGCTAATGAATTATTCTGAAGAAAAGATTCTACTGCAGGCTGCTTCTTGGGTCAGGCGGGACCACTGGGATCATGGGCAGGAGCAGGAGCAGGAAGAGCAGGAACACTCTGCCAGCCTTAATGGACTCTGATGCTCACCTGGGTATGCAGTGCGACCATAAAGAGCACCGGAGAGTGAGCGGGCAGAACTGTGCTCCCCAGCCTGCCCGAGGTGACCACAGCAGATTGAAGCCCCTTACATTTAAACAGGTCATCAGTCAGCGCGGGCTGGCAGGGTGGTCAGACTGCTCAGCATGCATGGCTTGCAAAGAACTCACCAAGCCAGGCTGATGACTATATTCACACATACATGCACACATGCGAACACACACACATGCATACACACATTCATGCGAAACACATAATGCAAACACACATGCACACCACACACAAATATGCATGACCACACCTGTGAACACGTGCACACAAATAGATTTACATGCACACCACACACATGCACACGTGAACCTACGTATGAACACACACGCATGAACACACACATACCACACACACATACAAGCACACATGCATGGACACACACCTGCACACATCTGAACACACATGCACACCATGCCCACATGTGTGGACACATGCACACACACAAATGCGCACATACATGTGAACACACATGCATGCATGCACATATTTGAAATTTTGATTTTTATTAAAAACAATCAGCCTTTAAAAAATATCAGCGTCAACTTTTTTCAAAATTTTCTACTTTAGTTTTTCTGTGCTTAAGTATCCTTGATTTCTGGATATGCAAATGAGTTGTATTAGCAACTGAAGTTCTAAGTGCTACACAAGATGGCTAGGGGACCACAAAGAAAAGCCTTTGTCTGGAAAGAACAGCATATGAAGTAATGCTGGTGAGCTGTGCTTGTGTGGAAAATGATCTCTCGTTTTCTGTATGCTGTGCCCTATTCATGTGAAATAATGTAATAAATATATAGTCATTTAACATTGCATAGCTAGAACTCTGTAAGGTCAATACTCTTTACAGCCAGAAGACTGACCACTTCAACTCTGTAAGTGGGGATCTTCACGTACATGAAAATGTTATAAGGAATTTCCAATGAGTGCTAATATTCTGGTTGGAAATGTTAAGAATGTTGCATTCAGATTTAAACCAGCCCCTTTCCATACAATGAATTACCAATGAACAAAATTGCAAGTTTTGGTTCTGTAGCACCCTTACTGGTTTGATGTCACCCTTGAAAATCCCCCAATTTGGTTTTTTCTTTTAACTACAACGGTTAATGTGTTCCAGACAAGCAGCACTCACACGTGGTCAGTTTAGATCCCTGATATTCTGAGGTTCACTTTGGGACACTGAAAAGTGAACAGCTACATTTTCACAGTTCCAGAAAGTCCTCTAGGTAACCAAATTCATTCCAGAAATACAAAACGTATCTTCCTCTGGGCTCCATTGTAAGAATGTTACCTACCACACGTCTTGACTTGAAGGAAATACTCTCTCATCAAAATCTTTCTTCCTAAACAAGCACCTCTTTCAGAAGTGTCTTAATTTCTTATCACAGAATTTTATCCACATGAGGAGCCATAAATAATTCATGTCACTGCCGCTTTGTTGTGCGTCCCTGAACTGCACTGAGCCGAAGGCTGACAGCTGTGTCAGGACCAGCACCAAAGATCTGACATGACAAGCGGCTAACAAGTTTCTTTTGGTCCCTTGTGGATGAAGACAATGGCCCAAAGTGCAGAAAGAAACGCTGAAACAAAATCAAACTGCTTCTTTCTTTTTACCTAAGTGTTTGCCATGAGCTGATTTTCAACCTACAGCCCTGGTCATTTTCGAGGATGGCCCAGCCCCCATTCCTCACACTCGCCTGGCCATTTACGCCTGGCCACGGATCAATATGAGCAATTCTTGGAGAAATACGATGTCTCCATGACAACCAAGCCACAAATTCTCGGTGGAAGGCAGTGAGACCAGTCCTGAAGCCTCCAGAGGTTTGCAGGCCTATAAGGCAAGATGTCTTAAAATTCAGGGATGGACAGAGGAAAGAGCTGGAGCGATTCATTCTTTATTACCAGCATGATGATGGCTGAGGCACGGGAGATGCTCACTCTGGAAGTTAGGGTGCATCTTTCTGTTTTGGGTATGTCCCTTTGTTTGCATCGGCCAGGCAGGGTTCGCTCTTGTCTGAATCTCACTGCAGTCTTGGGCCTGCACAGGGAGGAGGGAGATGCCTTCTCCTTCTGCAGAGGCCCAGAGCTGCTCTGCTCTTGTCAAAAGCAATGAACTCTAAGGCAAACACTTGCCTCCCGGATGTGACTGCCTGACAAAAGGGTTGACGGGAAACAGTTTATTAAGACACTGTGGAAACCTATGCAGAATGAGACAATCTGAGTCCAAACTAAAAGTAATTTAAATACAGCTTTTATCACAGATGCTGGACACCACCACTTGCACCCCTTGTCAGTGAGGTGAATCACACTTTCCTTCTGGCCGTGAGGGCAGAGATGGGTGAATCCCACAAGAGACTTTCCCTGGTCAGCAGTGAGGCCGTCT
Source organism: Fukomys damarensis (assembly GCF_012274545.1). Classification (NCBI taxonomy): domain Eukaryota; kingdom Metazoa; phylum Chordata; class Mammalia; order Rodentia; family Bathyergidae; genus Fukomys; species Fukomys damarensis. The sequence goes on from NW_022900929.1 coordinate 80,665,939, forward strand.
CTTGGGGCCGTGCACGCCGGGCAGAGGTGTGGCTGAGGCCGGGCACTGGAGTGGCCGCACCGTCTCTGGAGGAATCTGGTGTGGTTGGGGTCCGTGTGCGAAGCCGCCGACACTGGGCCTACGGGTTCCCGAGACCACGTTGGAGACCTGACACAGATTTCAGGCCACACCTCTCCCTGAAAATTAAATCTCAGGGAAGGAGCAGGGGACTGCTGACAGCTGGCGCCGTCAGGGAAGGATGCAGCATTTGGAAATCTCTTAACCAAGCTGACAGGCCGTGGAGAGGCCGGATCAAAGGCAGGAAACAGGCGAGCACAGAGGCCGAGAGAGGCCTGACCAAGGGCCAGATGCAGTGGGGCAGCAGCAGCCCCTCGTGGCTCAGCGTCCAGTGATAAGGGACCTCCTGGCACCAGGGCTCTGGCGCGACCCCAAATGTCGGGCAGCATGTACGAGACTCTCCTTTAGCTGACTGATCATTAAGATGAGGCAAGTGTAAAACACACCAAAACCGGAAGCAAAGACGCCTGCTCAAGTGCGTCTGGCAGGACCTTCCGCAAGTGGCAGTGACACCGTGCACAGCTGCGTGCGTGAGGCAGCGTTGCCACCTTGTGTCTGTTGGACAGCACACTGCGTCCCGCTGCTGCCCCTTCCAGGAGGCCCACTGGTGCTCAGTGAGGGCCAGGCTGCGCGCCCCGCCCACCTCCCCGGGGTGGGTGCCCCACTTTCCAGTCTCTTTATCTGAAGTATTTAAAATGTCAACTTCTCTGGTTCCCAGTCTCCACACGTTCAGCCTAAAATGGACGACAATGAACTAATCGCGAGAGCAGCTCTCGGCCACCGGCCTTGGTCCTCCTCCGACTGATTTCCTGAGGAAAGTGGGAGACAACTGCTCCGCACCATGACCTCTGGAGGTGACCATTAATTTGACAGTGCAGCTGCTAAGAGAAAACAGCACTACAGCCCCCAGGCCCCAAATCAGTGTCAGAGTCATCATTTCATACTCGACTGTTTGTAAACGGCTTTCACCTGGATTCTCAGATCCTTCCAGGACGCATCTGTCAGGTGCAGCCTCCGAGCCCTGGAAGTGGGCCACCTCTGAGCTGCTGTCATGCTCCGTAGGACCCACGGCAACTATTGAGAGGAGAGAGAGAGAGCGAGAGAGAGAGGTGAGGAAGCGCAGCAAGCTTCACCACAGTCCCACTGATACTTCCAGGGACACACTACGTAAACACAAATAATAAATTGAAATAAAATGTATCCTCTAAGTATTTATTGGCAGACGCGTAATTAGTTGAAAAATCCATAGACGTGACTTTATCTTAGAAGAAAAATAAGTCCATGGCATCAGCTAAAAGCTACAAAGTAACAAAGTGATGCCTTGGAAGTAGAAATCGTATTTTTAAAGCATAAATCTAAAACAATATAGTCAATTCACAGCAGCAGTGCGCAGAGAGGACACCAGGCGGCTCAATTAGAGGCTCCACTCCTGGCCGGAGAGGACTCCCCCGGCCACCCAAGTCGCAGCTGATGACACTCTGCGTGTGCTTCAGTCCTCTTCTGTGGAATTAAAAATGACGATACAAACACCAAGAGAAAGCGTTAAAAATAAATCTTAAAACAGAACGACCACACTAAAAATAGGGAGCGCTGGGATTTAACAGTAGGTCTTCGGACGACTGGTCATTAGATATTATTTTTTAAGTAGAAAGATTGAGCAGAGAGAGGCGTGGGCCCAGGAGTCTGAGCGCGTGGAACCCAGGCTGTGTGCGGGAAAACACACTGGCGTCCCCACGCCTCCACGAGCTTAGCTCTCGGCATATCCATCGCACGCGTAACACACTCCCACACTGCGTGTCATAGCAGTCGTGTTTCAGGAGAGGTGGAAAAGGAAAATTAAGCAGACTCTAGTACAGCCCACTTACTTGTTTGAAGCCGGGTGCGTTAATATCATGAGGAACGCACACGTGTGTGCACGGACATGACCAGTCTCAGGACCTCACCGACTCACACCATGTGGATCCCCATGAGCGCGACACCCAGCACATGTAGCCGTGTCCCACCAGGGAGCATCTGTTGGTGTGCAGGACCGCAGTTCCGACCCTCCAGGAAGGAGGGCAGGGCATGGCACTGGGCCCCCGGCCACCCTCCTGTGGTGTCCTGAAGCCCTCTGAGGACCTTGGCAGTCACGGGGCGAGCCTGCACCCGTGAGTCAGAGGAGACCGTGAGGGGACGCTGGCCTGAGGCCTCTCCTCCACCCGCCAGGCCCTCAGGATGCAGGGTGCTTCTCTGCCCCGTGGAAGTGCGAGCACGGTTTAAACATACCACTTCTTTAAAATCCTGTGTTCAGAATCAAAATGTGGGAATTGTATGAAATTCTTATTTTAGATAAATGAACCTTATATCTTCATTCTGCACAGGTGAAAATTTTTGAAAACTAGAACAGTAGAGACACCACACATGGTTCCCTGGTGACCCCATGCCCTGTGTGTAGCAGCACCTGTCACAGGAAATCCCCTTGGAGGATTTGAGGGACGAAGGCACCAAACTCCATGGCCCTGGACCCAGAGGACATGGCCTCTGGTCACCTTTGTGCAGTCTCGGAGACCACGCTGGATTTGCCAGCACTGATGGGGGTCTGGAGAGGTGTGGATGGGCCACGCGACCTCCTCCGGAATGGCCTTTGCCTTCCTCAGTGTAAACCACACTTATAGATCACTTTTGAATCCATAGGTTTAAGGGAAACATTTAAAATGCAACAGTTAAACACATCAATGCCACCAAAAGCTATTATACTGGGCAACATTTCCAAGTCTGTTTCAAGTGCATGTATCTGTGTATATCTTGCTTGTTAATTTTCTGAAGTATTAACACTGGTATTTATAATAAGGAATCGATCCCTTAGCTAAATCTTTTCCTAAAGGTCACTTATTAGGGCAAATGCACAGTGCCTGCCACCCAATGTACTGTGCCTTCCTAGTTTAGCACTTCCGTGCTTCCTTCCTTAGTCCAGCCTCCAACAGACATTTATATTTACCAGGCATCACATGTTTGAAGCATCTTCTGTGAATCCGAGACCTTAAAGGACAAGGCTATGGACAGAGGTGCCAAGAACAATTCAATGCCCGTCTGTGATCGTCTGCAGTGGCAGTAAGGTGACCTGGATGAAATGACAGCCAGATCCCTCAGGAAAGCTGTAGAGTTAGGTGTGGCTCCAGCTGCACATCTCTCATCTGGAAACTGGTTTGTGTGAGTGGGCGGGGAAGCGGAGGGGTAATTCAATGCCAAACTTGAAGCCATGTAAACTTTGTTGATTTGCTGGGCAGACCGGGAGTGGCTGGTTAGTTGTCCTGCAGAAGCGATGCCTCCTCGGTTTCGCCCTGGAGCAGCGGACTTTGGAGAGGCTCATTTCCAGCCTCTCCTTGGTGCTGTCTACCAAGGACAGGGGACAAGCGCAGGGGAGGCCTGGCAGCTGTTCTTCTAGGTGCTTCCTGGGATGCTGCACCACTAAACCCTGACATGATGTGTGACCAGGGCTTCTCTAGTGAATCACTCCAGAAATGGTGACACCAATGAATATTGATCGGGGGCAGAGCTCTCAGCCAGACCAGGAGGAGGAAGGAAGAAAGCGCTTTAACATGCCCTCATACGCCTTGCCATTTAGCAGACACAGCAACGGGACCTGCAGGAGCAGGGACACCGCATCGAAGAGCAGTGTGTGCTTTAGGGCACGGAGGATGCTGCTTCTGCAGGAAGATGGGCAGAGGTGAAACTGGAATCAGCCCTTAACAAGAGGAGGAAAACCCAAAGGGAGCTTATGCACACCCAAGGAGCGGTGTGAGCACGGAGCCTGTGCCCCAGCTGTGTTCGTGCGTGGTGCTGCCTGCCTGGTTCATGTTTGTAACGAATTCTCCTCACTGGTCTCTTTGAGCTCTTCCTGAATTGCTGTTGTTGGCCAATTCTTCTCACCTGGAAAGTTTTTCCTTGCCCCAGATAGTCAATGATTCGATCTTACTGATGGTTGGCCCATTTATCACAGTAAGTTGTCCTTTTACTATACATATTGACTTTTGTTTATTGATACCAAAGTCCATTTGTAGCTCATCCCTGAAGTTCCTGGGTATTTTCAGGAGTTTCTGAAGCTGCATTTCAGAGCTGCAGTGATCAGCGCAGGCCAAGTGGCTGCCAGCTCCCCCTCAACTTTAAGCCAGCTGTTGGTTCCTCTGTGTGGGTTCTGCGCGAGTCTGACCAGGAGGGCAGGGACCACACGACAGACTTGTCGACAGTCCCACCGCTGACACACAGCCGCGAGGCTGCTCCATTTACCCACCCTGCCTCCCAAATCACTGACAGCTGAATTTCTCCGCCGTATCTCAGTGGCGAGACAGAGGGGAGTCAGGCCTCTTTGTGTACCATGGCTGGCGAGGCACCTTTAAGCAAGAGTGTGAGTGCCCCAGGTCCTACAGAAGTGGGGTCCAGCCAAGGCCAATAAGAAATCACGATTTGGAAACTACACATAGGATGTTTTAAGAGCGACCCCGGAGACTACACAAGGGAGGTTCCATAGCAGGGTTTCTTGTTTTAAAACTGGTGGTGTCAGACTCTCGTCTTCTGTTCTGGCTTCAGTCATCCCGCAAGCCCGCCTTCCTCAATATTTGCTGCTGAAGGTGGCAGGAATAAGCCAGGAAACAACTGTAAGAAACACTTCCTACCCTCAACAGGAGAACTGCACTCGGGCAATGTCCCCACCAGCCCAACCAATCAATAGCAGGCGACCTGCTGCCAGAGGCCACCACTGTCCCAACAGAGCCGGAGCTGAGCGTCCACAGCATCGGCAGGGTGAGTGAAACCTGCAGCTGCACACGATGCTTTCTTATGACGACATGACCATGTAAAGAGAGGTCCTCTGGGCTCATGTACAGGCTTTTTGGAAGTAAGGAGGATATTTATCAAAAAATCATTAATAACAAGATAGGACAGTTTGAAATGCTGGTCAGCTGAATGGACTCAACCAGGGTGGCAGCAGACAAAGGCCACACAAGAACCTTGACTATGGATTAATCAAGGACATAAAGGTAAGGTACAGGTCACAGTTGTCAGGGCCACGCGACAGAGGACCTGGGTTCAAATCTACCCACTCGACAAGGTGGCAAGAGGCAATCACTTCCTGCTCCATAATCAGGGTCACCTCTCAGTCTGAAGGAGTCACCAAGAAATAAGCTCAAAAACATCTTCTCAGAGGCTTGAAAGAAAAAATGGCACAAAATATAGGTGAAAGTAGATACTACTGTGAGAATGGCAGATCACAAAACACCTGTGATGTATTTTAAACAAGGAGGCAGAATCCGTGAAAAGACTTCAGGTCATAACACCGAGTTTGTAAACCAAGAGGATCTCACTGCATGGACCCCAAGTCCAGTTTGCAAACTGGCTTCTCTCTGGACAGATGTCTTATCAGGGAAGCATATCTGGCTAAGAGCTGTGTACATATTACCCCAACTTTAAAGAGTGTCTGCGGAGATAATCAAGCAGCAGGACCTCTTGATTATATTTAAATAGCAATCACTACATCCCACACCAGATGCCTGGCTGAATTTGTCTTCAGCATGGACTACACACTGCCAAAAATTAAATTAGGTGCCTAAGGGTTCTATATAACTAAGTAACAACTTTCACAGACAAGTTTAGCAAGAGGGGTTAGCAGGACACGCAGGTCTTTCTGCTGTCTTCCTGCTATTGTAATCTGATCTGGAATGTTAGTTTTTGGGTAATATTTCTATGATGAATTGACATTTTCAACTAGTAAAAGAAATTTTGCAGAATGCTGTGAAAAATAACTATTGGTGGTTATCTCTACCTAGATGTACAGAACTTATTATTTTATTTTAATGCACACACAGAGACAGGATCGAATTCCTGATGAAGGAGCTAAAGAAAAACCCTACCTGTAGCTTCTGCAGGTGCGCAGAGTGTCTGGGTCACCCAGCTCCTTTGAGGGAAGGTCCAGCGTGACAGAGATGGGTGTGAGTTGTGTGACGAGTGCTCTTAAACACTGCTCCCTTCCTCTCAAATACAGAGGCTCCCGATTCCGGGTGTTTGAGAACGAGCCTCACAGCGAGCTGAGGAGCGAGACCATCATGTACCTTGGGCCCACGGCAGGGGCATGGCCTGCCTGCTCAGTGGACATGAACGCAGGCCCCCAGCATGGAGGGGGCACAGGGCCTCTCCCCTGCAGCTGGAGCAGGAGTTCTCAAGGCCAGGTCTAGGCGCTACGGCTCCAACTTACCCGAGTCCCCAAGGCTATTACCAATGCCAACGGGTGGTTTGTGTTTCAAAATTCCGTGTGCCTCATTCTTTAACAGAAAATAAAATTCTTCACTGTTTAGCACTGAAATATTTGTATTAATTGCAAGAAAAAATATTGTGAACAATTTTATTATTGCGATGAATTTATGAGTGCCCACGGAGACATGTGGCCTCGCAAAACATCTTGGTCTGTGAGACCCAGAGGACCAGGCGTTCTGTCTCAGCTTTGCCTCCAATAGCGCCACTTTGGCGTCCTTTCTTCCTGAAGGGAGGAGTTGGACGGAATGGTCTCTCTGGTGCCCTCCAGCTCTGACTCAAATTCTGCCAGGTAAGAATCCAAGACCAGCTGAGCACAGTGATGCACACCTGTAATCCCAGCTACTCAGAAGGCTGAGACAGGAGGATCTCAAGTTCAAGGGCAGTCTGGAAAATTTAGCAAAATCTTTAAAATAAAAGTTAAAGCAAGGGCTGGGGATGTAGCTGAATTTCCGAGGTTCAGTCCCAGTAATGGGTGGGGCAGGGGAGGGTCCAAGCCCAACTTATCATGCAGTCAGGATATCACTGAACAGGATACTAAGAAACCAGCGGCCACTGCAGTAGCCATGGGAAGGACAAGGTCTTCTGAGTTCTTTTTGAATTAAGTAAGATGCTGTTTTCCTGAAAGAGGACCAGCTCCTTGGCTCCTGCTGCCCAGGCATGAAGAGGTCGGCCACTGGGATCTGCCACAGGACAGGCAGGGCACGGAGTAGTCCGGACACGGGGAGCATGCTTTCCTCCACTCAAATCCACAGGAAGTCAGTTCAGCCCCGCATCTTCATTTCCTTTACGCCTGAGGTTAGGGCCAGGAAGGCGTCTGAGCTGAGTTAAAAACCAGGCCTCATCAAACGGTCTGAACTCTGCACAGACTGCAGGTGTGGAGGATGAGAGCCGGTGAGAGTGAGAAGCAGGAAAGGAGATGTCCGGGAAGCAGTGCCGCTGCCCTTGCTCCCAACCAAGCACCCTCGGAGTCACCAGGGCGGTGCTGGCAAAGATTGCTCTAGCACTGCTTTGGCGGCGTTTCCTTGGTGTTCCAGGGAAGAGGTGCTGAGCTGATAAGTACACAATATTGAGTAAAGCAACTTTCATGACTTTGGCCTCTGAACACTGCTGAGTAAATACAGAGTGGAAATAACTAGGGAAATATTACTCATTGTTTTGCATATTCATTCTAACTGGATAAATCCCATGCAGGAAGAACACAGGTCCAGGCAGTGATCTTAACCCCAGCTCTCTCTGGCACAGGAGTAACTATTAAAGGAAAGGGACGGAAGTGCCCCATCTCAAGAGACTCCCCTTACCCGAGGAGCCTTGTCAGAGTGGCAGACCCAGACTCAGACCCTTTGTGACTTTCTGCAAAAGTCATTCTGTGCTTCGCCTAAGGACCAAGCCCTGCAGTGAGTCCAGAAACCCATTCACTGCTTACTGCTCAGAAGTCTCAGACAGTGCAGCAGTGAAAGCAGGAATAGACTCCAAAGAAGAAAACAGATAGAGCCCTGTATTTGACAAATTGAAGAATAGTCGGCAGAGGGTAACTCTAGGGGGGTTTACAGGAAACTTCCCAGCTTGCATTTGAAAAGGTAGAAGAGTGTCAGGAAAACAAGAGAGCCCCTTTCAATCAAAAGAGCATTGGGCTAGCATTGGGGATGAGAGATAAACATGATTTATATATGAACTCGCGATAAGGATTTGCAGCACAGGGCAATTTAGTCTCAGCAAGATCTGCAGCTGTCCAGAGGGGAAAGAGCCAGGAGCGGAGCCCACACCCCGGAGGAGGTGCCATGCAGCTGCACTGTGTCTGGATGCCAGAGAGCACAGCTCGCCAGGCCCGACCTCGCACCCCAGCGGACAGCAGTCCCCTCTCGGGTCAACGCGGGTCTTGTTTGGCCATCAGGTGTCCATGCTGCCACTGCTCACGTGCGAAATGGAGAAGAAGGGAGTCAACCACCAGACATGCCCTCGCGTCCTGGTGCTCCGTCAACAGTAGGGATGGGGAGGCCTCACTCACCCCAGTTTGCACCATCAGGCTTCGCTATTCTGACTCAGTTCATCTTTATGTGAGCGACACCCGAGTGGTACATCGGTGTGTCAAAGCCCGCAGCCCTGGGCGGAAGCTGTGCCCAGGTGCAGTGCACCACCCTGCTGCGCGCCAGCTGCTCCCTTGCACGCCAAGCCCAGGAGGACAGTTTCCTGGACACTCTCGTCACCTGTAGGCAATGATTTAAAATACTTTGCCAGGAAGTGATGCACAACAGAAAGATGCCTGGTCAGTCCCTGAGGCCGCGTCCCTGCAGAATGCTGGTTTATTCAGACCGCCACAGCGAAGAGCTGCCTGCACCACACACGGTGGGCCTATGAGCAGCAGTCTCATCTGGACCTTGGACAATGCAGCAACTCACAGGTGAAAGATAAGAAATACACAGGCAAGAAAGCAAAATGTTCAAGAACAAACGTACATGTAAATAAAGAGGAACACATAATTCCAATCTGAGGAGACTTACAGAAAGCTAGACAATATATGAGTGGCATGAGTACATTTGGGGAACTAAGAAATAGGACACAAAGGGTAAGAGACATCTAGATACTTCCAGATGAGCCCGATCCCTAGGCTACTGTAAAATATTACTCTTAATGTAATTGTACAGGGCGTGGTGGTGCACGCCTGTAATCCCAGCACTCTGGGAGGCTGAGGCAGGAGGATCAAGCTGAGCTGATTGAAGCTCAGCCTAAGCAGGTTAGTAATTTAACAAGACCCTCTCTCAAAGAAAGAAAATGTCTGAAAGAATACATGGTTAAATCACCAGGACACTAAAGATTCCTGAGTTATGGAATGCTGGAATGATTCTGATAAGCCACAGGAAACAACTGTAGGGCAGGGTGGATAATGGTGCATACATGTTTTGGTACAGCTTCATTCTGGGAAGCCTTGAAGGGAAACATAATCCCAAGTATACTTAGGAGACCATGGCATCAAGCTATTATTTACTACAGCTCAGGAACACTGGACAGAGCAAAGGCAGAGGCGAGTGACTTCAATGGTGCCTTACAAAGGACAGGAAATCCCTAACACAGCCCGGAGAGCACCACGTAAGCCCATGGGCCTTGACCAGGCACTGGCGGCTTAGGATGGAAGTGAAGAGGGAGCCAGAGACCCAGCAGGTCACTCCACTTGGGAAGCCTGCAGACAGACATCTCTGGTCATTGGGTCACTGCACCGAGATGCCTCCCTCTGAGCCCAAGGTCTGGTCTTGCTGCTGCTACGAGAAGGACCCGTGGTGCTCTCCATGCGGTCAGCCTGGGGGAGTCTGAGCCGAGGCTGAGGCAGGCGGCTTCCCCAGCTGCAGCCTCCCTCAAAGCCTCCCAGCTCAGGCCTGAAGTCATCTCTGCGCGCGAGATGGCCTTTATCCCAGGGTCAGTGCCCTGGGCGAGCCCTGGGCTATAGAAACCCTTCTCACCCCAGCCTCTAGTTCTTTGCTTCCTAAAATAGCACTGTTCTGAACATTTAGCTCAAACCCGCATTTTCTGTGGAGCCCTCCCTGGCCCTCAGCTCACTCCTCTTCCTCAGCACTCTACTGACCTGTACTGCACTTTGGGTCTCCTGTCCGACCACTCTGCTAGGGCACATCAGCTGGGCCCAAGGAACTTTAGACACACCTGGAAGGTGTGCAGCTGTCACGAGGACGGCGTCACCTCTCCAGAAAGCCTGGGGACTCAGAGCCCTGACTGTCGTTCCCAGTCCTCCTTTGCCTGTCTCGTCTCCTTGGCTGAGTGCAGCTCAGACCCGGACGGTGTCACAAAGGGTGCTGCAGTCACTGCCTGGACCAGGCAAGACCTCTAGGCCAAAGCGTCCTCTGCACATTTACTTCCCTACCAATCACAGAACCAAAGAAAGAGCTACACAGAGCAGAAGATCACACACACACACACACACACCCTTCACAGAAGGTAAGCCCACTGACTTCCAGGCTCTTCCCTGCCCTCATCAATCACAAGGTTAAATTCACCCCAGGGATCTCCCTTCTCTGAACTCAGTGTGCAGGCATAAAACAAATTTTGTTCTCACAGGAGATCCTATTTTTGTTTCATTAGTTCAAGGAAAGGGTCACTCAATTTTTAAAGCATCTGGTTTGATTTCTGCTATCATTCATGCTCTCTAACATTCACAGACACACTTTATCCTGAAATGTTTCCCACATAAAAAACAGGTCTCTGCCAACAGCACGGTGGTAATACTGTCATTTAATGCACCCAGAAGCAACACGAGTCTAGGCAAGGTGACCAGAAATGCAAAATAAACTTATTTAATATTTCACTGATTATTGTTTCACCCCAGTTCTGATTTCAAGGTGGATTTCTTTTTCTTCTTATGAAAGGGAAAACCTTCCCCAGGGCTAGAAGAGAGGGGCGGGGGAGAAACCTCCTCCAAATTCGAAGCCTACACTTATGCATTCTAACATTTTTATTCTGTGTTCATCCACCTCACTGATATTTCATTTTACTGAGGTGATAAAATTTTTATTAATGTAGTAAAAGAAGAAATGAAGATGATTTGTCATAATTGAACTAGATGAAATGAATTCTTGTGATCTTAATGTAAGAACAGACTCTAATCTCCAAAGGAAGACAATTATGGAAACGTGATTTTTACATAACAGAACCATTCACGCCTGCTATTAATCAGAGCAACGATAATTCTGGAACCCGCAGCAGCTGCCACAATTAGCTGCGCTGCATTCTTTCCCAGGGACAGTGACTTCCAAAGGTTTCCTTTTCCTGGGCTGTGGAGGGGCTTCCTGCCCACTTGCACCTTTGCACAGAACTCCTCCACTTCATGAATTAAAGATCAGACGGATTTACTCCTCAGGTCCAAGCAGGGAGAGGAGACTGGGATTAAACTCTGTGCCAAGGATGGTGATTTTGTTTCAAAGCCCCAATGGGTGGGCTCATGGCCACGTCCGGATTCCCACAGTCCTGGCCCGACCTGCTGGAGCCAGGAGGAAAACAGGAGTGCTCGGGACTGTGCTCCAGGGACACTGCTACTACCCAGCTCCAACTGGCCTTCTCCTGGGATTGCGCAGCATGAAGTCCCCGCAGCCTGCGAGACAGGTCGGAGACCCAGCCTCTGGCAGGCAGTGGCAAGATATCCCGGGAAGCAAGCGGCTCCAGGTGACATCCACAGACTGCTTCGCACTCACTTCCTTCATAGACTCCACTGAGCTGCGAGGCCCCAGCAGCAGTTAGGACGGGAGTCCAGGATGCCGGGCCCGTGCGCCTCGCCCGCTCACAGTGGGGAGTGCATGTGCCTGAGCCAGTGGGGTCCAGCGGGGGCCGGGGCAGTGGCGCTGACCACATCTGCTTCTCTGCTGGCCGCTGGGACAGATCGCAGAGCGACCCCCTTTCTCCTTTCCCACTGACCTTCCAAACCATCGTTAATGAACTAAAGTGGAAGACACATCCCCACCCACAGGTCACGCGTGGCAATGGACAAAGAGGACCTGACCACGTGGCCTTTGTGCTTTCTCCTGATCTGGGCCACACTGGAACTGACTGTTCTAATCTAAGGGGCTGGGTTAGCTGGACCTGGCAAACAGGGGCCAGGATCGGGAAGAAAGAGCTCCAACTGATTCGCTTCCTACCCTGAGGCCCGAAGAGCAGGCTGAGTTGTGATGGCAGGGCAGGTGGGGTAGAGAGGGCGTCTGGCAGAGCCGGGGCAGGGCGCCAACCACCTGCTATCACGTGAGCACACGGGAGATGGACGTGTGGACACACAGGTGACCGTTCGTTCTCCATCTAATACTGTCCAAGTACGGCGAGCCACTGCCCCTAACATGGTCAGAGCCCAGAGGCAGAAGGAGCAGAGATGCTCAAAGGCACTGCAGCCAGCAGCGCCGAAAATCAGCAGTGCAGGGGCAAAACCACAACACAGTGACAAAGCACAGGCAGGGCTTTCAAAGTCGAAGTCCAGTGGCACAGCTGGCTGATGAAGAGGAGGAGGACTAAGGCTTTGCCTGAGCTTGACGCGACCATGCCGTCTGCCTACTGCCTTACACCCTGGGCTCATCTTCCTAGAAGCCCAGTTCGAAGGTGCTCCATCAGCCCCAATGCAGTAAACACAGGGAAAGAGCCGGGGGAATTCTGCTGAGAACCATCATCAGGTTTTCTTTTCTTAATGAAAAACAGCAAAATTGCAGGTCACACAGCTCCTTAATCTCGCATTAAACCTAACGGATTGCTGACTTGTGTGGAGCACGGCGGGCCCAGCTCTCCATGCAGCTGTGCTTAATTCCAGGTCATTCCCTTTATTATGTGACTGGTAATCCTTAAAGCCACGATTCTGTCTGCATATTTGGCAAGGACTGTACTTAGTAACACAGGGCTTCTACTTCTAAGACTGATGGTTTAATGGAATGATATAGTATGATTAGATGTTTAAAGATTACCTTTGAGGCTTTCCTTTTTAATTGGCCTGTTTCTAATAGGTGTTTTCTTCAACACTGTTTAAGATCACTACTGTATTTAGTTTGGGGATTCTGCTAAAAGGGACAGCTTCCACAAATGGAAGGCAAATGGCTTACTGTTATGGAGATTTATCTATGTGCTGTTAAAATGCCCAATTCAAACAGCAGCCCGGCTCAACCACACACCGGATGACTTAGCCAAGTTACTCAGACTTTCTCTGTCTAAGTTTCCTCACCTAAAAAACAGTGACAATGATGGTGCCTATCAGGAGGGGAGACGTGTTACAGTTACAGTGGACCCTTGATTTACAAACTCAATTTGTTCACGTGGGTTTGGTTGTAACTCACGTGGGTCAGTGAAGGCTCAGGCTCTTCTACACAGCTTCAGAGTCTCCTGCACACAGGCTTATCACAGTGTCCTTAGAGAGATGCTGGCCCAGGATTTCCTCAGAAACCCCTCACAGGAGAGGATGTGTCCTATTCCTTCCAGAGCTCTGTAAGGGTTAAGTCTATATCAAAGGAAGCACAAGTGGCCGGCATTTGGGTCATAACTCAAGACTTTGTTCCTCAGTTAAAACTAAAACTCTGGTCATAACCCAAGTTGTTTGTATATCAGGCTGGTGGTAACTCAAGGGTCCGATGTAAATGAGTTACAGCACACAAAGGGCCTGGGTCAAAGGCTGGGATGCAGAGGGCCTGAATGAATCCAGTAGGACTGGAATCTATATCTATCTTCCTCTAGAAATAGTGCAGATGGCAACAAGATGTCCAGACTTCAGGGTATGGCACTGTATTTATTTTACTAGCAATATAGTGATATGTAAAATTTCTCTGATCTAGAAATATATGAAATATCTTGAAATAGTTAATTTATCTTGGTTCTGAGTTAAGATTGTAAAAATCTAACAGAGATTGTTAGTGGTCCCTCCTACTTTAAGGAGGCAGACAGATTTGTAAGCCGTTAGTGACAGCTATAACCAAATAAAATCCCACCCAGAGTCATCTGTAATTCTTGTTCTTTTTTCCTATCAAGAGCACTCAACATGGAAGGACGGAAAAATGGATTCTGACAATGTGCACCAGATAACATGGGATCTCACTGGAAAGTTATTCTAAATAATTTCCTTTTGCTGATACATTAAATGGAAATGATGACACATTGATATTGTTCAGGAAATATAACAATGGCCTTGTAAACAGATTGATTTGTGTTTGGAAGTTTTAATTATTGTTTGTGTACAAGTTTCAGATTATGGATATAGTTAGATCAAACCCTCTGTGTGCATGTGTGTGTGTGTGCACGTATGTGGTGCCAGGATTGGACTGAGGGCTTTCCTGAGCTCTCACCCCAGCGGAGCAGATCCAAACCTCTTAAATGAGCAGCTGTGGCCTTTTATATTTGAAAGGATAACAGGTCTTGCACCCCACTTATGTGTAGCCCTTGGCCCCTGAACTTCTTTCTTACCAGTTCCACTCACACATTAGGTTTTAGGAAATGCTCAGACAGAAGTGGGAAGTCAGCCTGCCCAGTGCTGCAGCCCTACCCAACACCTGGCTCCTGGCTTGCTCTGTACTCGGTGAGAGGGGCAAGCACTGAACAGCGCAGCAAATAACAATGATCAAAAACATTTTTACTTGAACTACAGGTTAAACCTGGGGGAAGGGAGCATGCTTATATCTATCTTAACTGATCCTGAATTCTAAAGAAGTTTAATTTGATTTGTTATGAAAATTTTCTGGATTCTGCTAAAGATAACAAGGGACAAGTTAAAGGCTACCTTAATGTCCAGCTCTGGGCAGAGGTAAAGAGAAGGACTTACTAGACCCAGCTACTTCTCTAGTTGATCCCCATCACCTTAATCACCGAACAGATCCCCAAATCCACCAGATCACTACACATTCTAACCTCTCTGTAAAGCAGTATGGTGAGGTCTTAGCAAGTACATTTAGATATTAAGTAATGGGAGCCTTGCTATTCTCTTTACAACAATGGCAAAAAGTATTATATAAAGGTTTTAGAATAAAGGAACAAAATCTAAACTTTTCTAAATGGGCTCCATCCCATAAAATTCAATAAAAATACAAAAAGGAAGAGAGACAGACAAAGAGAGGGAAACAGAGAAACAGAGACACTTTGAGGAAAATAAAAAGAATATACAGTGAAAAACATGATTTCATGCATGTGTGAGTGTTCAGACTTACCAACATTATCAATAAATGTTAACGTGTTGATCAGCTATTACAAGAAGAGATGGCAAGATTGGCTGACGAAGTAAAATCTAACTCAGTGTTGGATAAAAGAGAACTACCAACCACAAAGAGTTAAGAAAGATTAAACATGAAAGGTTAGACCAGATATAAATAAATCAAAAGAAAGCAACAGTCACAGTGTTACTGAGCCAGGTGGAATACAAACCAAAGAACATTAAATAAAGACACAAAGAAGTCTATTTTATGCTACTAAAAGACTACAGTTCACAAGGAAGATCTCTCAATGACCAGTTGCTTTAATAAAGCAGAGAAGGGAAACACCAGCACAGACGGCCTTCGCACATCTCTCTGTCTGAGACAGGTAGCAAGGACAGAAGCCTGGACAACCCATGCACACCTGCAGACAAGATGTCCAATAGCTGATAATTCACGGAAGGCCTCGACCACACACCGGATGACTTAGCCAAGTTACTCAGACTTTCTCTGTCTAAGTTTCCTCACCTAAAAAACAGTGACAATGATGGTGCCTATCAGGAGGGGAGAAGTGTTACAGTTACAGTGGACCCTTGATTTACGAACTCAATTTGTTCATGTGGGTTGGTTGTAACTCACACAAGTGCACAAGCAACCACCATCAAAACTGGCCACGTGTACAACTCCAAGGTAGCCTGCCAGTATTCCAAGGAACGAACCAGCTCAAATATCCTCTAGATCACAATGCAATGAAATTAATAAGGCTAACAGAATCAAAAAGCTCTTTCTACTCAGAAACTCCAAAACACATTATAAAGTCACTCTTGGCTTACATGGGAAATCAAAACAAAATTGCAGAAATTTTTCAGAATTGCAATAATGAAACCATAATAGAATCTTTAACAATAATAAAGCAGTTAATAAATGTAAAATCAATACAGTATTCAACTCAAGAATGTAAAGAACAACGATGTAAACCAAAAGAAATAAAGAGGAAAGGATTAATAAAGAAGTAATTTAGAAAATAATAAAAAACAAGAATTAAAGAAGAAATACAAAAGTTAAAACAAATAACCACTAACAAATCTTATCAAGAAGCAAAAGAAAATTCACAAGTATATAAAACAAAAAATGAAAATGGGTAGAATTATTAATAGAAAGCACATTTAAAAATCATAAGCAATTACAGTGTTCAATTTATAAATTAAATGAAAAATCTAGATTAAATAAATAATAACTTGGGAAAATGAGTAGTCATCGAAAGGGTAAATCAAGAATTACCATAATAGAAACAGTGACAGAGAAGTCACTTGACAAAATTCAACACCCATTTATGTAAAAATATTGAAGAAAGTATGATGGCTGAAAGTATGATAAGATAAATATACTTACCTCAGCTCTAAAACCAATTTCACACTTAATTTAGAAACAGTACTAGCTTTCCCTCAAAGTAAAACCACTATTAAGGACGCCCCTGTTTCTGACTACTACGTAACACTGTGTTGGAAACACTCAATGAAGCCCAGTAAAACAATCAGGGGAATAGTTACAAAATCGGAGGCATACACTACTTTTCATCGGGAGATATAATTATGTATCAGGAAAACCTAAACAATCAATGGAAAAAAAAAACACTGCAAGCAACAATAACTTCATGATATATAAATCATTAGTCTTCATAAGTGAAAACAAATACCAGTTAGAAGCTATAATGACAAAGAAGTACCTCTTTATAAGAATATTTCAAATAAGAAATTCCCCAAATCTACCTAAGGAAAAATTCTAAGACAGTCTTGCAAGACACAAAGTATACTGAACAAGATACACCTTGATCTCGTGAGGGACAGCTCTGTGAAAGCTACTGAGTTACTTGAGTCTTTGGATCAGCCACTCTGACAGTAAAACACACCGCAATGAGCTCAAAGACACTGCTGCAGTTTCTATTTTCAAGAGAACTGGGGCCTTGGACCTGAGTTCATGATCCAGTGATCCAGACGAGCACGCCTGGGGAGAGACAAACACTGACACACACCTGCGTTCTTGAAGAGCATTTAAATGCGATAGTTTCCCCCAGGGTCCAGAGTTGCTTTCTGGTCCAGGAGAGTAACCTGAGCGCCTCCTGCCCCAAGATGGCAAGTAACCGCGCTGTTCCCCTTGAGACCTAACCGTCCCATAATCAGCGAGTGCCTTGGGGTGAGAGATGGTGGGGACTGACAACCTTCATGCCCATCAGGCGGCCATGGTTCCCAGAGCTAAGCCTGGGCCTCTGCCTGCAGGGGCTGGCCACAAGGTACGGCCCCAGCATCACGACACTCAGCTCCCCAGGTCAGCGTCCTGGACTGAGGGGGTCTCAGGTGCCCTCCTGAGCCCGGGGAGGGACTCATGGCAGCCAGGCGCCTGCCAGCCATCCTGAGGCAGTGGGAGAACTGATCTGTGGCAGGTGCTTCAGGCATGCAGTGGCATCTGAAGTGGGTGAGGAAGGAACCAGTCTCTGCTAGGGACCCAGAAGAGGGCAGGGTGGTCTCCCAGGGCAGCCTTGATGACACCACAGGCAGCAAAGGGAAGAGGGAGTGACACATCTGCAAGGCACCCGACGTGACAGCCACCTGACCTCGTGGATCTGACCCTGGCACTGCCGGGGGTATCCGTCTGGACTGGACAAGGGGCCCCACGCCCGGTCACATGGATGCCAGGACGTTCAGCCACCCGGCCTGCACAGGGTCCTCACCCAGGATGTCTGTCCCCAACTCTAAATACAGCCTGGGGGCTCGGGGCCCGAGCCAGTCTTGGCCGTCTGCTGACACACCTGTGCTGAGGGCACTGTCTGGCCAGCGCTGCTAGAGAGGAGAAAGAGCCAGTGCCACCACTCCCGGGCACAGCTGCCGGCCAGATGGAGGTACTGCTAGACTGCCCAGTGCCACCCAGGGTTCCTAGTCTGTATGCAGCCGTGTGCGAATTTCGGCTGACTTCAAAGGGTGAATTTGAGGAGAGGGTGAGTCACCAAAAGGAGAAAGCAAGGCATTAATCTTTGATGAGCTCCATTTATTAATTTATAAAGGCAATGGGAACTGGGGTGAGTCTAAAAAGCAAAAGCTAAAGGAACTATCTGGAGTGAATGGTAATGATTTTCTGACCATATCACAAACTGAATTTTTTGTAGGGGGGTAAGGAGGGGTATAGCTTGGTTGCAAAGTATTAGAGGGCCAGGGATTTAGTTCAGTGGTTCTGCTGCCTGCCTCACAAGTGCAAGGACCCGAGTTCGATCTCCAGTACAAAAAGAAAAAGAAAATACAGCATTAGATATTGTTGGGCAGGTTGTAAGTGGTCGTAAGATTTTAAAGACTAGTTCTGGCTACTTAAACATGGGGGACCACTGGGAGAAAGGGTTCGTTAGACGCCGTCACGGGAGAAGCGTGTTTAGACTCAGAAACAGCAGAGAGGTGAGCACAGGCAAGGCTTGCTGGGGTCCTCTTAATCCCAGCACAGGGGAGGGTGGCAATGACAAGCAGGAAGCCCTGGAGCTTGGGAAAACCCACAGAAAAAGGGAACGCAGAGCTGGGTGCAATCATGAGGAACAGGGGCACCTGGTCCGGGGGGGCGAGCGTGGGCGATGTCACCCTGTGCACCCCGAGGTGTGCTTGCTCTCACTTGGTCACGTACAGTTTGGGCGCCCCCAAGCCCCGGCAGGGAAGACACAGTGGTGACCCCCGTCGCGTCCCAACAGGAAGAGGTGCTGAGTGCGCACCTGTCTCTGTGGAGGGTCAGGAAACCCACAGGTCAGCAACATCAGACGTGGAGGACAGACTGAAGCGCTGTCTGGGCAGTTTCCAGAAGCTAGAGCTGCGGCAGCTGACACACGGGCTCCTGACACGCTCTGTGGCCTTTCTTCTCCAAACAGCTCAGTCACAGTGGTGCCGGCTTTGCCATCAGCTTGGAGGGCAGTGGCCGTCACGGGGCTCTGGGGACTTCATCTGAGCCCGGGGCCCCAGTCCAGGCTCGGTCCCAGGTTCGGAGAAGTCCTTGTCACCTGCGACTATCTGCTTCCTGTCATCTACGGAGAGCCCACCCCAGGTGAACTGTTTGAAATTTCCTCAGTAACACAAGTGTCACAGATCAGTGCAGCCGAGCCAGAAAAATCCAAGTGTCCTCGGACCCAGTGCCCAACAGCGGAGCATGGAGAAAGCAGGCCTCATCTCTGCCCACAGCTGTGTCCTCTTCCCTGGCCCTTCTCTTATAGCTGAGGCTGCTGGGTACCTCAGACTGAAGGCCTCAGACAGTCTCTACCACAGCCTCTCAACCTGAAGTGAGTTCACCACAGCCACCACGGACAATCCAGGAAGGAGGAAGTGTGGCTGTGATCCAATAAAACTTTATCTACACAAACAGGCAGCAGGCTGGATTTGGCTCACTGGCTGTGGTTTACAGTGCCTGGTCATGACCATCAAGCTACCAGCTGAGCCCAGAGTCCAGAGCACAATACCGATACCGAGAGCTCATAAGCCGCTGTGCCCAGGACTGTGACGTAAGAATCTCCCCTCCCTTCGCCCTCCTAAGCATCAGACAGAAAGCTTCCTCTACTTAACCTTTCCAAGTCCCACCTCATCACCACCCAGGTTCTGGAGAGATGAAACATCTGGCTGCTTCCGTTGGAAGGTTCGAAAGAGGCAGAAGATTTCTGTAAAAACAGTGTTTCTCTGGACAGAGCCCTCTAGGAGAAGTGTCCCAGACGCAAGGGAAGAGAGAAGCACAGTGCTGGGGGATTTTTACTGAGCACACGCAGTGTGACAGGTGCTGGAGTACAGGCCTTGGGCATGGACTGGCGAACAAGCGTGTGGGCAATCTGACTACAAGACACATCCTACGTGCAAACACAAGAAATAATTAGGGCTACACAAGACAGTGAGTGACCAGGAAGAAAATCTAGGATGCCGTGAGACTGAGGAGCAGAGAGAATCCAGGTCAGGAAAAGCGGGTGGACCTCAGGGTAGAGACAGGCCGAGTGGGAGCCCTGTGTGGGGCTGTGCAGGTCCTGAGGCCAGACAGACCTTGGCCTGGCCCGGGCGGAGGACAGGAGGTCAGTGAGACCTGAACCCAGAACACAGGGTGGTGTGGCTAAGAGGAGGCTGGACAGGTGCAGGGAAGACACCGAGGGCCTGGGGAACTTGTGCAGGTTTTTGTGTTGTGTCGGGAATTCCATGGGAAGAAATCAGAACACGGGTAGCATGTGTACATCGACAGGTTTAAATGATCATGCTGACTACTATGTGCAACACGTTTAGAAGGGAAATTGGGTCACACCGCTCGCCACCTGTCTCCTACGCTGCACTGAACCCCTGTGGGCAGCTGTCCACAGCTCAAGGGGACAGGGAAGGGACAAAGCCATCAGCCCCTTCCTCAGGTGGCTCATGTGTGCAGGAACAGACTGGAAACGTTTTCCACCAGGAACCTGCTTCCCTGCGGAAGTTCAAGTCTGATTGTGAGTGCATCAAACATGGAAATTAGAGCCCCACTGAGGAGTGCTGTGGGTGAAAATGACTTTCAGATTTCCACGTGCGACGGTCAGACAGACAGCAGGGACCTAGGGCTGGAAACTCCCTCCAAGACGCTTCTGCTGGGCCAGGAAAGGGGTCACTGAGGTGGTGGTAAAACAGCTGCAGGCAGGAACTGAGTCACGAAGGAAGCTGGGAATGCACCACATGTGTGGGATCTGCCGGTGGAAGCGCTGACCCCGTGGACAGTTGGCCCCTTTGCCACGGCTGGCCTGCCCTGCAAGAACAGGTGGGGAAGGGCGGGGCGCACTGACCTCCCGGCCGCCTGCTGCTGTGGCCTGCAGAGAAAGCAGAGGGCTGTTGTGTGCCTGAGAGTAGCACCTGGCATTTTCGGACTGTCCCCAACCGAACTGTTCTACGTGTGTGTGTGTGTACTATTACCTACAGATACTGTACCATGTAATTCCACCTGGACGCAGAGCTGTAATCTCGGCTGTATGGGGTACAGTGGATGTCACAGACCCACTGTTTGTTTACCAGCTCATTCATTGAAGTTACTCATCACAGGCAGTGTCACACAGCACATGGTCACAGCTCAACGTCTGCTTCAAGGGTAGGACCGGCGAGACCTCAGACTCCCGGCTTTACAGAGGACAAAGTCATTCTTTGGGAACATTGTCTATTGCACAGCCACCAGATCTCCTATGAAGTCCTCTCAATTTTCTCTAATGCTGCTTGTTAAATGTTTACAGCTAGTTTTACAGTTCGGGGCTGGAAGTCTCGATATTTTCAAATGTATGCTCTACTGAGTGGAGTTTGCTTCTCTTTCATTGTGTTTTATGAGATAAAACAAAGAAAGTGAAGTGCTTAGAAAATGCTTTCTGTTGGTGATGAAAATCTGTACACTACAGAGAGACGGAAGGAAGCTCCCAGACATTCGCTGAGTGGGAAGATCGTCATGCTCAGTCTGTCCCTTCTTTCTCTCCCTCATCAGCGAGACTCTGCAGCCGCCTGACACCACACCTGCACCGCAGAGGACTGTCCGTGCAGTAACGAAGTCTCTAGGGAGAGGAGGAACCGGGACACAGCTTGAAAGGTGTGACTCATACCTGAGACAAGAGCTTCAACTACTGGCAGCACTCAGAGTCATTTAAATCTCTCGAGATATTGCAGAAAAAGAAAAGGGGAGTTAAAACCCATGGTTTCCTTTACAGGTCCTTTCAGGCCCATGGTTCGGAATACTACATTTGCAGATAGGAAGGAGAAAACCATAATGCCCAGGAAAGAGAAGATATAATTTTATTATCTGGCAAGATAGTGGCTTCATCATTAAAAAATTCAAACAACTAGAATACAAGGTCCTCCAAGCTGGAGATAAAAGGTGAGGCAGGAGTTCTGAATAATAAATGAGACCTGTTGACCTCCTGACCCAAATCTGGCAGGGAGAATCTTTCCTGTTTCAGCAGATGCAATGGTGCACACAGGCACGCGTGTGCACACACACACACACACGTGTGTGCACGTGCACCAGAGCCCTGCTAGCATGCTGCCTGGCCTGGCGAGGCCCTGCCCTGTCCGAGGGGAGCAGGAGGTGGAGGAGCTCACAGCCCTGTGCGTGGAGCCATCCCCACTGCTGCTTGGGGGAGATGCCTTTCCCAGCCCTGGGTTTCCACTTAGCTCTTAAAATTAGCAGAAACTTCCACAATGGCCAATGTTTTTCTCCTGGTTCTGATTTCTGTTATTAGTGTAGCACTGCTGAGAAATGTGGTTTACAGAGCTCCTTTTTTTGCTCTGTATTTCATTCACAGTCTCAGCCAAGTGATTTTCTGAGCACAAGACTAAGCTTGCTTTTCTAGAAAGACGTGGCCCTGACCTGTCACCTGCCAGCTCACTGTCCCTGGGTTTTGATAAGGGATTTAGATGTCCCTGGCACTGAGCTATTAGGATGTTTATGATATAATAATTATTTTAAGTATTTAGGTTTATTTGACTAACACTGCAATCTAACAAAATGTTCCGCAAAAGTGAAGATAGTGATATGGCTTTAAGCTCTCCCTCCTTATAATTTCAGAATTTTCAATTTTAAGGCTGCTTCTGGGAAAACTGTCTGTTACAAAATTGACTTGGTGGGTGATTACGTTCTTTTCATAAAAGTCGTATGTCTAATTTTGGCACCTTTGACTAAGAACATATGCAGAGCCTTTAACTTGTGCTTACTTGGTGTTCTGCACCAAGAGCCAGGAGTCCGGCCAGACTCCAGTCCAGGCAACACTTCTCACCTGTCCACACGCCGCTCCCGCGGGAGCCTGCCCTGGGCTGCTCGGAAGAACCACGTGGCAACGCGACAGTCCCTGCCCTTGGACAGCACAGAGAAGCAGAGAGGGTTCCAGCCCCTGCCTGCCGTTTGCCAGATATTTTGAAAACAAGCTGAATGACGAGGACGTGCAGAAACCCCCGGCACACGGTACTCCACCTACGGGATTTCACGGTAAACACGCATCACACGCATCTCACGGGTCCGGAGATGTCAGGGCGTCACGGGAGAGCAGTTTGTCTTTCGCACACTGAACTGCTCTTTGCATCATCATCATCATTATATTTCTTTTTGAGGTAATGGGCATTGATCTCAGGGTCTCTGCACTGAGCTACATCCCCAGCCCTTTTTATTTACTTATTTATTTTTAACTTTGTATAGGGACTCACTAATCTCTAGGTTGCCCGGCATCGGCCTGAACTTGTGATCCTCCTGACTCAGCCTGCCAGAGTTCTGAACATTTCCATGCACACAGATTTTCCTAAGTAAAAGCACTTGACTTAGCATTACAGTGAGGTCACATTTAATTGATACTGCAGAATAGTATTTAATACTGAGGAACAGCACTACCGTCCTGCAGCTTAACTGTGACACAGGAGACTGAAGAAACCAGTATCTAGGCTCACAGGAAATAAACTCACGAGCACCTCGTCCCATTAAAGCACATCGCATTTCTTTTCATCTAAGGCACCTCAGCCGCCAGCGGAGGATGCGCAGTTCTCTGCCGATCTGCTCTTTAAACAAAGAGCTATTTACTGAATTTCCCGATGGGAGAACCCTGCCGCCACCGACTTCAAGACAAAGGTGCAGTGGGGAACAGGCAGGGACTTCTGTCCTCCCCAGTGAGGGGCCCGCTCTCACTGCACAGGCACGGGCAGGGGCACCCATGGCTCTCCGCGGTGGTGCACAGCTGCCCGTGACAGGGGTAGGTAAAGACGCCCGCGCCTGGAGTCCTTTTCCCTCCTCTTACCTTCAGTTGCGTTTGTACCCAGTGAACCAGATCTGAGGGCTGGGGTCAGAAAGGCAACTGGCCCAGTCCACTTGGGTAGAGACAAAGCAACACTGCTTTAACCAGACCCTGCTCAACTCGGCTTCACCTGGCAGAGCTGCAAAAGCAATGTGGCCTCGATGCTGCGGGCTGGCGGCGAGCTGCGCTCGGCAGATTCTAGGGCCGGTGGGAAGGGCCGCCCGCCAGATGCCACGTGGTGGGAGCCCCCAGTGCATCTCCTCGAGGCCGTGAGGCCGGCAGGGATGGGCCAGCTTTGGCCCTAGGACCGGGTGAAGGCAAGGCAGGAGTCACGGGCTGCTGCGGCCTCACAGCGCTTTGCTCTCCTCTGCCTTTGGGGGCTCATCTGCCTGCCTTGCACTTTCACCCCCTTCTCCTCCACACAGTCAGGAGCAGATCGGGGATTTTCTTTGCAGTTTTTGGATCCGTGTAAATACAACAAACCACCCAATGTCTTACATTTTCTTTCAAGCACATTTCTTTCTCCTATTTTATCCTATCACCCATACATAATTACATTAAAATAAGTTTTTTCTTGTTGTTTCATATTCCGGCCACTTGATTATTTGGCTGGGTCCAAGGTTTGCAATCAAGAAAAATGTTTCTCGGCCCTTCGCTGTAGGCCACTTGGTGAAAAGACAAAACGTTTCTTTTGGTTTCTGTTTCTGGGGCCCTCTCTGGAGGGGCAGGCTCTTTTGTTTTCCAAAATAAGCAAAGAGAAAAGGAACCAGGTAGTTTTATTTAACGAATAGCAAACGAACTGAGGCTTGTATCTGTGTTTCCGCGTTGTTATTTTATGGTATTTTCCCCACAGAATGTACACTGTCAAAAGATAAACTACATACTGAAACACATTTTTCTTTTGAAGACAGGTGTCTAGGCAGGGATGAATTCCATTTCTCTAAGGAGAAGACAGGTACCCAGGCTCTTGTTCGGCCTCAGGAAGGATTTATCCAGGCAGACTGCAAAGGCAGATGCGAGGGCACAGGTAGCGTCCATGGCCTGCGGAAGTTGACCCTCCAGCTGCAGGTGAGATGAGGAACGGAGACCGTGAACTTCAGTATGAGAGGCGGCGGCGGCTCCTCCTCCAGCTGAGCTCTCCTCTGATCCCTGGTGCTACCTGGCCGGATTCCCAGGGGCCTTTCCAGAAGAAGTGTCAGCAGGTGACACTCAGGGCGGCCCTGTGCGGGATGGGTGGGGCTGCCCTATCCGCCGTCACCCTTCCCCCCGGTGTCCCCACGAGGAAGGCGCTCTGTGCAGCTGGCCACTGTCTGGAGAGCTGGGCCAGTAAACTGCTGGCCCAATCGAAGTCTAAAGGATGTGTGCAACTGCACCGGGCACCGTGCACCATGCAGAAGCGCGACTCGCAGCGCAGATCTCGCGTGCATGCAGTCCACGGCAGCAGGCTCGTCAGGTCATCTAAACATGGCGCAGGCCCTGGATCCAAACACAGTGCACATCTCATCTTCACCAGGGTAGCTACTGCTGCAAAGCACTCTGTTTTTTAGGTACCAAACTCGGGCAACTGCGCTTGTGCGACAGGCCGCGGAACCGCAGAGCTAAATCCCCAGCCCTGATGCAAAGCACTCTGAGCACAAGCAGAAAGGGCACAGACACGCCAACGCCACACAATGCCCACTGCACGTATGATACAGCAGGCACAAGCATACACGCACACACACGCGCAGCAGCACCCTGGATGAGGGAGCCGGGTTATCACACTTAGGAGATGAAAGAAAGGCACCGGGGCTTAGTGACAGTGGGAACATGGCCTAGCACAGCGGAGCTTGCCAGCGTGGGTTTGGCGGGACAGCATTCACCCCGAGCAGACGCACCTCCCAGTCCTGGCACAGAGGGCTCTCCAGGGCGCCTGTGCTGAGAGCGCTGCAGGCAGTCAGAGGGACAGGAACAGGGATGCTGCCACCGCGCTACTGCTGGGGCCAGAAATGCCTTCCTGCCGGCTTAGGTGGGAGCCCTGTGGTGTGCAGCAGTGAATGTTCCTGAACTTTCAGGTTGCCTTGGAGAACCAAGCGGACCACTGCCTTTACTGCAACAAGAATACTCAAGCGGCACACTTACTTCAGATGAGCATGAGCCCCTCAGACTTTCAGCTCTGCCACACCCACAGATGGTAAGGAGTGTGCTGCGGGGGCTCAGGACCTGGGTCTGGACCAGCAAGAAACAGTGGCTCATCGGTGAGCAAGGCTGCTAAAGCACAGGGGTGGAGAAGAGGCGGCGCCCATGTGATCTGCTGGCATGAGGTCTGGACTGAGATCTCAAGGTCAAAGGATGAGAGGTGAGGGAGAGAGGTGAGAGGTCAGGGGTGAGGGTGAGAGGTCAGGGGTGAGGGTGAGAGGCGAGGTGAGAGGTCAGGGGTGAGGGTGAGTGGTCAGGTGAGAGGTCAGGGGTGAGGGTGAGAGGTCGGGTGAGGGTGAGAGGTGAGGGGAGAGGTCAGGGGTGAGGTGAGAGGTGAGGTGAGAGGTCAGGGGGGAGGGTGAGGGGGAGAGGGGAGAGGTCAGGGGTGAGGTGAGAGGTGAGGTGAGAGGTCAGGGGGGAGGGTGAGGGGGAGAGGGGAGAGGTCAGGGGTGAGGTGAGAGGTGAGGTGAGAGGTCAGGGGGGAGGGTGAGGGGGAGAGGGGAGAGGTCAGGGGTGAGGTGAGAGGTGAGGTGAGAGGTCAGGGGGGAGGGTGAGGGGGAGAGGGGAGAGGTCAGGGGTGAGGTGAGAGGTGAGGTGAGAGGTCAGGGGGGAGGGTGAGGGGGAGAGGGGAGAGGTCAGGGGTGAGGTGAGAGGTGAGGTGAGAGGTCAGGGGGGAGGGTGAGGGGGAGAGGGGAGAGGTCAGGGGTGAGGTGAGAGGTGAGGTGAGAGGTCAGGGGGGAGGGTGAGGGGGAGAGGGGAGAGGTCAGGGGTGAGGTGAGAGGTGAGGTGAGAGGTCAGGGGGGAGGGTGAGGGGGAGAGGGGAGAGGTCAGGGGTGAGGTGAGAGGTGAGGTGAGAGGTCAGGGGGGAGGGTGAGGGGGAGAGGGGAGAGGTCAGGGGTGAGGTGAGAGGTGAGGTGAGAGGTCAGGGGGGAGGGTGAGGGGGAGAGGGGAGAGGTCAGGGGTGAGGTGAGAGGTGAGGTGAGAGGTCAGGGGGGAGGGTGAGGGGGAGAGGGGAGAGGTCAGGGGTGAGGTGAGAGGTGAGGTGAGAGGTCAGGGGGGAGGGTGAGGGGGAGAGGGGAGAGGTCAGGGGTGAGGTGAGAGGTGAGGTGAGAGGTCAGGGGGGAGGGTGAGGGGGAGAGGGGAGAGGTCAGGGGTGAGGTGAGAGGTGAGGTGAGAGGTCAGGGGGGAGGGTGAGGGGGAGAGGGGAGAGGTCAGGGGTGAGGTGAGAGGTGAGGTGAGAGGTCAGGGGGGAGGGTGAGGGGGAGAGGGGAGAGGTCAGGGGTGAGGTGAGAGGTGAGGTGAGAGGTCAGGGGGGAGGGTGAGGGGGAGAGGGGAGAGGTCAGGGGTGAGGTGAGAGGTGAGGTGAGAGGTCAGGGGGGAGGGTGAGGGGGAGAGGGGAGAGGTCAGGGGTGAGGTGAGAGGTGAGGTGAGAGGTCAGGGGGGAGGGTGAGGGGGAGAGGGGAGAGGTCAGGGGTGAGGTGAGAGGTGAGGTGAGAGGTCAGGGGGGAGGGTGAGGGGGAGAGGGGAGAGGTCAGGGGTGAGGTGAGAGGTGAGGTGAGAGGTCAGGGGGGAGGGTGAGGGGGAGAGGGGAGAGGTCAGGGGTGAGGTGAGAGGTGAGGTGAGAGGTCAGGGGGGAGGGTGAGGGGGAGAGGGGAGAGGTCAGGGGTGAGGTGAGAGGTGAGGTGAGAGGTCAGGGGGGAGGGTGAGGGGGAGAGGGGAGAGGTCAGGGGTGAGGTGAGAGGTGAGGTGAGAGGTCAGGGGGGAGGGTGAGGGGGAGAGGGGAGAGGTCAGGGGTGAGGTGAGAGGTGAGGTGAGAGGTCAGGGGGGAGGGTGAGGGGGAGAGGGGAGAGGTCAGGGGTGAGGTGAGAGGTGAGGTGAGAGGTCAGGGGGGAGGGTGAGGGGGAGAGGGGAGAGGTCAGGGGTGAGGTGAGAGGTGAGGTGAGAGGTCAGGGGGGAGGGTGAGGGGGAGAGGGGAGAGGTCAGGGGTGAGGTGAGAGGTGAGGTGAGAGGTCAGGGGGGAGGGTGAGGGGGAGAGGGGAGAGGTCAGGGGTGAGGTGAGAGGTGAGGTGAGAGGTCAGGGGGGAGGGTGAGGGGGAGAGGGGAGAGGTCAGGGGTGAGGTGAGAGGTGAGGTGAGAGGTCAGGG
The DNA here is from genome assembly GCF_012274545.1 of Fukomys damarensis. Taxonomy (NCBI): domain Eukaryota; kingdom Metazoa; phylum Chordata; class Mammalia; order Rodentia; family Bathyergidae; genus Fukomys; species Fukomys damarensis. The sequence goes on from NW_022900929.1 coordinate 80,694,009, forward strand.
GGGAGGGTGAGGGGGAGAGGGGAGAGGTCAGGGGTGAGGTGAGAGGTGAGGTGAGAGGTCAGGGGGGAGGGTGAGGGGGAGAGGGGAGAGGTCAGGGGTGAGGTGAGAGGTGAGGTGAGAGGTCAGGGGGGAGGGTGAGGGGGAGAGGGGAGAGGTCAGGGGTGAGGTGAGAGGTGAGGTGAGAGGTCAGGGGGGAGGGTGAGGGGGAGAGGGGAGAGGTCAGGGGTGAGGTGAGAGGTGAGGTGAGAGGTCAGGGGGGAGGGTGAGGGGGAGAGGGGAGAGGTCAGGGGTGAGGTGAGAGGTGAGGTGAGAGGTCAGGGGGGAGGGTGAGGGGGAGAGGGGAGAGGTCAGGGGTGAGGTGAGAGGTGAGGTGAGAGGTCAGGGGGGAGGGTGAGGGGGAGAGGGGAGAGGTCAGGGGTGAGGTGAGAGGTGAGGTGAGAGGTCAGGGGGGAGGGTGAGGGGGAGAGGGGAGAGGTCAGGGGTGAGGTGAGAGGCGAGGTGAGAGGTCAGGGGTGAGGGTGAGAGGTGAGAGGTCAGGGGTGAGGGTGAGAGGTCAGGTGAGAGGTCGGGTGAAGGTGAGAGGCGAGCCCCAGGAGCCTGGTGGGAAGTGGCACTCCCCACCCAGAGGATACACCTCCTCACTTCCCTGTGAAGGGATACTGTGCGGCAGTCCCCAAGGCTCTCCTCAGCCCCGTACTTAGTTAATAGCTCCTTTTGTTTGTATAACAGTGTTACAACTGCAAAGGCATTATACTCAGAAGTGACTGAAAAATACAGTGCGGGCTTAGACTAAAAGACTTCTAACGGAGAAAGGCACGTGACCACCACGGTGGAGGAAGGGGCTGAAGCGAGGGGAGACCGGTGTGTGAGAGGGATTCATGGCAACACGTCTTTCACGGTAACACATTTTAAATTTAAATATAAACAAACATTTATTTAAATTTCTGTCAAATAAAAACATGGTGCTGTGTCCTCACCCACAGTGCTCACTGGATCCAGAACCATGTGACTTCCGGCTCTCCCCCAAAGTCACAGTGACTACAAAAGGGAAAGGTTTTGCATCGATTAAGGACATCTGAAGACAAGCAGAAAAAGGGCTGCAGAGCTGCTGCAAAAAGTGATGAGGACGATGGCATGGGTGTGTGTGAAGGGAGGGGAGGGTTCTGATGTGGACTCGTGGCTGATTCTTTTTACTGAGATACATTTTAAAATTTTCACCACCCACCATGTGTTGTGGTCACACATCAGCGTTCATCTCCTAGGTCATTATTCCTGACCTGTAGCTGAAGACCCTAAGCTCAGGGCCGGCCGAGGGCATAGGCAGTGGAGCTGTGATCCCTACACTAGGTCTGGGCACACACAGGTGGGCACCCCCAGACCTGCGGAATCCACTGCCCCACCACAGTGCCCCAGGTGTCTGCACCTTGACCTCTGTGGGGCCATGTACATCCCGCTAGGCCTGGACCCCTGAATGGGGACACTCAGGAGGCAGCGGCCTGCGGGGCCCCTCTCAGTGAGGAGGCACTGGTCCAGCCAGGGCCGCTGCTCCTCAGGCTCCACTCTGCCAGGGCTCATGGGAGCAAATGAGCCAAGCACCAAGCCTTAGAGGAAGCAGCTCCGCTTTCCATAACGGGTGTGCACGGAACAGCCACCCTACATGTGAGCCTGAAAGGAAGAACGCGCCCAGGGCCTCCCGCCACACCTGAATCACAGAGAGCAGCAGTGTCAGGCCCTGTGTCCCTCACTTCCCTGCAGCAGGGACACGAACCTGACTCCCACGGCTTAGAGGAGGACGGGTGAATCAAAACGGCACAGCACTCTTCCGGCGGGTGCGAAACTGCAGCCGGGGCGGGACCTGGAGAAGTGGCCCAGAGCTCAGGGAAGGGGCCAGGCCTCTGTGTTCCGAGTCTGAGGACACACATCTACAGCTGCCTCTGCACTCCGTGTGCAAACTGGCAGACTCCAGGGTTAAATTGCATGTTCTATCCCATCCTGATGGCAAAGACCCTACGACAGCAAAGCCTAACTGCCCACACTTTAAACATCATACAGGACACGATCAGTGCCACACTGCCCGTGTGACTGCCCAGCACTTTTCAGCATTGCCAGCGCAGCACTCAAACCAAACAAAATTGGAAGAAAACAAAAGTAAACTCTGAAAAACTGGCTCTAACATAAATACTATGCATCTAGTTTCACAACAACTGACACTATCAAACTATATTCCAGAGGTGCCCCTCTCTCTTTAATCTTCAGGGAAATGGCTTAGGGGTGGAGTGAGGAAGAAGTGCAGATTATTCAATTACCTTTAAAATGATGATTTAGCAACTCAACACTCCATTAAAGTATGTAATGCAATATTGAATTGATTTCCTAATTTACAAATTCAGAAAGTTGAAATCCACTCACTGGGTGGCTGTGTAAGAGAGGAGGCCATAATGGATTCCAAAACCTCATGTAGATAATTCCTTGCTTTAATGTGTAATTTTCCCTTCCAAGGCAGCAGAGGACCAAAGCTGTGTGTGGCCCCTGCCTCCGACTCTTGGTTGGACAGGAGTTTTACAGTGAAGCCAGAAATGGCTTCTAAGAAAAGTCCTCTGACGGAATTCTCCTTTTAGCCTTTCCCAAAAGGGAACGTTTTACTGCATAAGTTACTTTTCCTTTTCCATTTATGTACTTGAAATAGGTCCCCTTTTCGTTGCAGCCGAATTCACCAGGTGTGAGACTCTCAGCGCGCAGATAAGCAGTGATCTCTGATTCATCCGGGTAACACGACAGAGCAGGAGCAGCTTGAGAGGCTGTTTCCTTACAGGGGCCAATGCCCTCTGCCACCTGAGTGCGAGCATTTGCTGCTCCATTTCCTTTCTGGCTTGGAAGACACAGGCCTGCTAGTGCCCTTTCCTCAGCAAGGGCAGGAGAGAACAGTCTCCACTCCGCAGATGGACCATTTTACTTGGAGAAAAACGTGTGCATCTTTTTGGTTCGTTTCAAGAGCACAAGGAGAGGGTGGGGGGTTTTCCTTCTTTTATTTAACAAAATACATCTTTGAAGATCGGAGGAAGCCCCCCTTCCCAGCCACTCTCAGGTTGCTTGGCAGTGTCCGCGGGGAAAGCTAATTTGCAGACAGCTGCAGTATGAGCCTCCTCGCTTTTCCTGTCATTGACCTCCAACCCCATCTGAAAGCACCACCTTCTTTCAAAGTGAGAAGTTATTCAGCAGCTACAATAGCTGCTTTCTGGGCCTCCTTAGCAGAAACCAGCAATTGTGCCCGAGTAAGAAGGTTTTGTGATCCTGACCGCTGATCTTACACAAGAGTTTAAACCCCCAAGAAATTCACCTTTCGACAGCCGCAGGAGGCAGCCATGAAGTCGATGTTGAAAACCCTGGCGCATGTGTGGCGATCACAGAAGGGGAAGGGAAATCGCTGGGCGTTGGCTTCCGAGCTGGTTACACACTGGGTCTGCCAGTTACGCTCTCTAACCTGACAGCTCATTCACCGAGAGAGCTGTGACATTCCGAGTCAGCAGATGGCTGGCTGGGTGCAGCTTTAAAACAAAACCGCTTTATGAGGAGGGGCAAGAAACAGAAACATAAGCCTCCTGGGTCATCACTGCGAATACATAAAAAGCCTTTGATACACGCAATTAGTCACCAGCATCTCAGGCTGGCATGTGGCCCCCATGCTAAAGAGATAGTTTGGAACACACAGGCATTCACCACACAGCCCCACAGACCCGGTACTGAGCTGCCTGCACAGAGCAGGGCCAAACAGGAAAGCTCTCAGCACCGGGCATCGCCGTCCCTGATAGATGGGCCGGGCAATGCTCAGCTGTTGCAGTAGCTTTCTGCAAAATAACGTGAAGAAATTCAAGGTCTTCCACAGTGTGCTCCCCGACCACAGACCAGCAGCCACTTTATTACAGCCCCTGTGTCGCTGCTTTTGCGCCTCAGCCCACCACTTCCTGAGGCTCATGCTGACTCGCTTGCTCAGCCTTGTTTAACCTGGGCTCTGCCTTTCCCTGCTGTACAAAACAAAATGGAAGACTCACAGCAAAGGACAGGACACTCAGTGCACAGGTTAAAAGCACGGATCCTATTCTTGTGCCTCAGCAACTCTTTCAATTGCTATGGGGTTACCCTCCTCTATGCCTCGCCCTTCCCCTTGCCCTAACCCTC
>NW_022900929.1:80698459-80741908 GCF_012274545.1 Fukomys damarensis
CACCCTTCCTACCCCCCATGCCCCACCCCCACATGGTATAATGCCAAAGAGGCACAAGCCAGGCTAGTTAGCACCCTGACCCCAACACACAGTGTAGATCTTTGCTTTGTTCAAAAATCAAGATGCTGTGGTTCTCATTTATTTTGTGCCTTAAAATGGGAAGCAAGTTTAGAGACCCTTTGGAGTCTCATTTAATCATTTTGGTTGCTTTACTATGTCTCAGTGACTAGACTTTGTTTTGCTGTGGAGTTCAACGGGAAATACTATAGTATTTTGATCTAGCCTCCAAATAACTGCCCTGCATCACTCTAGAGTTATTCTTATTTGCATCCTCAAAAAGGAAAAAGAGAAAATGGAATGAGAAAGAAGAAAGAGGTGTGCCCTAGGATTCTTTATTTTAAAAGATTATATTTTCCCACACTATCTCCTCATACAAGATTGTCACCAGAGTTTTCTGTTTGAACATTTAAAATCTTGAAGTTCTATTCTTTTCTTGGCATTTTGCAGTTGTATTCTTTGGTTTGAGGGTCAAATCACTTGGGAATTTTACCTTTCAAGCATGAGGGCATTGGTACAGCACACTCAACAAGAACCTTTTCTAAAATTAATTCTGATAAGGGTGTATTTATTTCTAAAACTAAAATGTGCCACCAAGACCTAATATTACATCTCCTCTCTCTCCAAAAATTTAGGAATTAGACTACTTTTAAGTGTCCTGAGAAATCAAACAAAGATAGTGGACGGAAGCTTTTCTTCTGTCCAGAAGGCAAACCCATAGTTGGAATGTAACCCAGAAAACGAGGTGGTTGTAGGGAGGGCGAGCCTGGGGACTGAGGCAACGAAGGCTCTGCAGGCTCCGCAGCAGCCCCGCGCCGCCTGTGCCCTCCCGTGGAAGGGAGGGTGCGGGCCTCTCCCGGGCCCTGCAGCTCTCCAGGCCTGGAGTCCTTATTCTGCAAAGCCGTCCTGGGACCTCTTCACAGTGCCTCCTCTCCAGGCAGAGTAGGCAGCCACTCAGCGAGGCTCCTGGCAGTTCCTGTGTGAGGCTGAGCTTCCATGAGAAAGGCCTGCAGGCTCACCCAAGGACCTCTTTAAAAGTAGAGATGCCCCAGGCTGGGGATTTAGCTCAGTGGTGCCACCACACGCCTCGCAAGTGCAAGGACCTGAGTTCCATCCGGGTACCAACGACAACCACAACAAAAAAGTAGAGATGCCCATGCTTCTGCCCCATGGCTGGTGCTCTGGAGCTGGAGCTGGGGAGGGAGGGCCCAAGGCAGCAGGAGGGGACCTAAGGTGGTCAAGATATGACACATACATGTACCAGCACTCCAAATGAATGTAACTGCTATGTACAGCAAGCAAACACCAAGAGGGAGGGATGGAGCCCCGAGAGTTGCAGGAGCCCCCTGCTCACCATCAGATCAGAGTTTCTGACAGTGAAACTAAGTGCGGGCCCTGTGCGAGTCTCCCCAGGTGAAGCAATGTGCACCAGGACGGGGACTCGGATTCTCACGAGAGATTTCGAACCTGCTGTCTCGATTCTTTTATAACAACTGCTAGGAAGCTCAAGCTGTCCCCGTGAATTTTCAAGGCAGTTTTTGGCACTAATTATCATTGATATCGAGAGCAACAAGCAGTCAGCTAAGCCCGCGTGACATATCTCACGCGAGTCTCTGTGTAGGCTCTCAGGCAGCAATGCTTCCTGTCAGACTGGTGTTTTCCTTCCCACTTTCCACGGAGGCGCAGGAGCCTCATGCGCTGCACAGGTGCGGCCCCCATGGGGCAGAGCAGCTGTGTTGTCCTGGAGCTCTTGCTCCCCAGGCTCCTGTACCTGGTGCAGGGCTGCTCGGTATGTTCACTTTGTGCAGCTTTTCTAGACTTGTGGATTAGTTTTCACCTAACTGTCAGCCCCTGACACACACCTGGACACCCTACTTGTTTCTTAGCACCTGGCTTTGCTTTGGACCTGAGAATGAGGCGCAGTCCTCACACTTTCCTGTGAATGAGAACCAGCTGAGCAGCTGGATTGGCCACAGTGGCCGACACAGGCGGTCCTGGGTGCAGCCTGAAGAATCTGGGTTTCTAAGAAATTCCCCACTGCTGCTGCTGCTGGGCGGAGGGCTGGACTTGGGCTCTGCGGGTCCCTGGGTGCATGACTTGGAGGAATGTTACTATGTCACCTAGCTCTACTATAGATGACCTCAGATCACTTATATAAACGGGAAAGTTACATGTAAATGAAAGCAGGAGCGAAAGATGACAACACAGTAAGCTATGTGAATTAGCATTGGAAGCAAAACTCCAAGTGAGAAACGCTGCAAATCCTGCCCAGGCGATAAACGGCCCTGAGCGCTGTTCTCTCCTAAACGCTGCAATGAGCATGCAAGTCTGAGGACAGGCAACGCAGGCACTGGGGCAGTCGAGGCCCACGCATTAGGACACTGTAAGAAATAAATGAGCAATGATGAATAGTTTTAAGGCCTTCTCTGTTCCCAAAATTACTCAAATCATATCAGAAGATATTTAATTATTCTGTAAAATACTTTGCTTGAAGTTATAATTTACTGTGTCCGAGACAATAAAAGCAGGGGACTTAGGCTGAATTTATCTTAGCAATTATACTTTTAGTGCAATAATGACACTTTAAGATGTACATTTGGTCTCCCCTCACCTCTTTGGAGAGAGATTTCCCACATAAAGGGAGAGTAGCCAGGGAGAGGCCTTCATCGTGATGGCTGCTGCTGGACAGGATCTGAGAGTGGTATTTATGTCTATCAGCAAAGTCAGATCTTCAGCACTTCATGATTTTTAGAGTTAGCACACAGACTAATTTATTCAATTGGAAGTGAGGGATACAAATATAAAAGCATTCTGATGCTTTTTTTCTGGGCCTAAGTTTAAAAGAAAGGAACTGGTATCTTTACTTACAACATTAGTGGCATGGACTTTATTTAGGCACTAAACTGAAACAAGAACTGCCTGTGATTTCTTACAGAGCACCTTTAAGCTGTTCATTAACACCCCAGCACCACCCCAGATGTGAGGTGAGGCTGTCTGCCAAATGATCAATCCAGTAGGAGGGATGTCTGAGGGAACACAACCCCTCAGACTTTGTTAATGTGCAGAAAGCCGGGATGACACAGAGCCCACGGCCAGCCTCTCCCTGACTACTCGAGGAGGCAGTAAGCAGGGGCAAGTGAGCTGTGTGTCTTCAATCTTCCCAACCACTCGGGATGGGCACCTGGTGCACCATCCGTCACCCCGGCCTGAAACACACGGCGTGTCAGCAGTCCGGGCAGACCCACGTGACAGTAAAAACCGCGCGGCTGTTGGCAGTGAGAAACCCTTGTCCCCCGAATCACAGGTCTGTGACTGCACTGCTAACATGGCCAGCCTGATGTATAAGTGAAGGCACTGGGAAGATATTCTTTAGGATCTCCTGAAGATTAATTTATATCCTTGCAATGTAGACCAGTCACAGAGTCAAAAAATAATGTCAAGATATTTTTCTTGTAACCCAGAGGGCCCAGCTGTTGTAACAGTCATTAATTTATTTCAGCACCTTCATCTGCACGGGGATCCAATAAACAAGTTGTCTAATAGCTATCGTCTCGGCATGGCTAGAGCTACCAATACTATAATTAATTTCTCAGAGCCAAATTCATATGGAGAACACTTACATACTATTAGGAATAAAAACCTGAAATGTCGACTGCCCCTTACGGTTTAAATCATTGCATTTAGAAAAGTTCTAAATCGCCAACCTAAAACTCCTGACTGTACCTTAATTTCTTACATTTCAGAGCTGCATTTAAAGATACCATGCAAATTACCTGGTGGACATGCTATTTCCTAAACTAGTTCCTTTCCTAAACTAAAGTGACTTGAATCTAAAATTCAAATTTAAGATGGTTGTAGTGGTAAACACCCATAATCCCAGCACTGTGGGAGGCTGAGGCAGGAGGATTGAAAGTTTGGGCTCTGCCTGGACAATTTAGGGACTGAGACACTATTAAAGACTAAAAAAATAAAGAAAAAGAGCTGGGGGTGTAGCTCATCACAAAGGCCCTGGATTTAATACCCAGCACTGCAAAAGGAAAAAAGAAAAAGGAGACAAATGCCAAGTTGAAAGAGACAGTTTCAAGTCAGTTGCACAGCTCTAGAATAAAGCTGCATAGGGCCATGGGGCTGCTGCCATGTCGGGCTCCGTGTCTCGGGGCTGTACGGCCTCAGTAGCCACCTGATGTCCCTCACATCAGCGTCCACACTTCATGCTAGAGGGGTGGCATCTGCTCTCCTTCCAAGGCCTATCTGGGAGAATGGCTCTGTCCCCGCAGGGCTCACCAGCACCCTGTTCCTGCACTGGGACCACCGGAGGCTGCCAAGAGGCTCAGGCCGAGTGTGGGGCCAAGCAAAAGCGCCAAGGGCCAAGGCTCGGCCTGGCTACGGTGGCCCTGGTGGACACAGAGGATGTGCCGGCTCTGCCTCAGCTGTGGGATCTCCCTGAGCAGCCTCAGCCAGGGACAACAGTGACCAGAGGCCTCTGTCCAGGGGAAGAAATGCTGTACACACAGCTGATCAATCTCTGAGGCTCCTCCTGCCTCAGTTTACAAAGTGAGCCTTCTAAATGACAGGCGATGCAGCTATGTTAGGAAATTACACTGATTCCCCAGATACTGCAAGTGGAAATTAGAACTGTGCCAAAATGCAGAGTAAACACTCCTCACGGGCCTAAACTACAGGAGCAGAAGCCTTGAAAATTAAATAAATAAAATTTTAACATTACTAAAATGTTCTGAAATGACAAGTCTAGTATATTATATTTATCTGTAATAGCTGAACTGGTAATAATTTTAAATTATTAACTCAAATTTTATAAATGAATAAAACAATTATTTCTAAGCTGTATTAGAAATGTATTAAATTGAGCTTCCCTTCAGTCCATCAGTTTTTCTTCTATATCAGTTGCTCGTGACCCTGAACATAAACATAGTCCCCTAACACAAAAAAGAAAATGTGTCACTATTTAGGATGTTCCAGATCAAACTGAATTGTAGGCATTTCCTCTTAGGTTTACTTTCTTTAAGTGAACTCTAATTTTTAATATTGGCCAATGAAAATCTAATTTTAAAAAATAGGTGGTGATTTAAAAATTATGTCAAATGCAAAAGAATCTTTGCCATTTGGTATGTGAATCATATATACGGGCAACACATTTTGCACACAAGTTGCAACAACTTTAAAAAGCACTCTAAGCCAGGTGTGGTGGCACATGCTTGTAATCCCAGTGCTCTGGGAGGAAGAGGCAGGAGGATCCACAAGTTTGAGCCCAATTTAGAAGGACCTTGTCTCAAAATAAAAAACAGGGAACAGGGATTTAGCCTGCCCTGCAAGTGCAAGGTCCTGAGTTCAATCCCAGGTACAGAAACGATGATGATGATGATGATGATGACGATGACGATGACAAAAAACAGGCTGGGATAGAGTTTAGTGCAAAGGCCCTGGGTTCAAACCACAGTACCCTCCCCCCAGTACCCAACCGCACTACAGCCTTAGCTCTTGCAGACTTCGAAGCAGCGTCACCGCACCCCCATCTCGGGAGGGCCCCGCTCGGGACCCAGGTCAATCCCTCCTAGACCACAGGGCCTTGCCTGGCCCGGGGAACCTTGGGGAGGACAGCAACACAGCACTGCTTTCTCTCGCCTTATCTGCTTCTCTTTGATCAACAGCAAATAACAAACTAGGAAACCAATGGACATGTAAAGCGCGCAGCGCCTGTGGCCTCCGTGAAGTCGCATCCAGGTGACCTGCACTGAATGCTGTGGGGGGGGCACCCAATGAAGGGAGGCTTCGGCGGAAGCGTGGTTTTGTTTTTCGGTACACAATCTTTTAAAAATTAAAATTTCTTACTCTAAAGTTGCTCATGTTTTGTGGTCACAGCACTGAAGTATCAAAGAAGTCCACTTTCTTGGCCATTTTCAAGAGGACAAAGCAGTGTTGTCAGGTACAGTCATCGTGGAGCTTAACAGAATTCACATCTGATCAACATCTCAGCCCCCACCCCAGCCCCAGAGGCACCGTGTTACTCTCCACTCGTCTGAGTTCGATCTTCAAACTCCACATGTACGTGAGCTCAAGCAGTGTCTGGGCCGGCCTTGTCTCACTTGGCATAACGTCCTCCAGGCCTAGCCATAATATGGTGAAAGAAAAGTTTTCTTTTTTTTACAGCCGAATAGTATTTTCTTCATCCACTGGTGGACACTAAAGTGGAACCCACGTGGGAGTGATGGTATCTCTTTGAAAGGCTGATTTCATTTCTTTTGGAGACACATCGAGCTGTGGGACTGCAGGTCACGCAGTAGGGCTACTTTCAATTTCTGAAGGCCCTGCACACTGTTTCCCATCAGGGCTGTCCTGACAACATTCCCACCAACAGTGAGAACTCTCACTTCTCCACACCCTAGCAACGCTTCTCTCTCTCCTTTCTGACACCGCTGTCCTGATAGGCCCGAGGTGATGGGTTTCCCATGATGAGTGGAGTGCATATCTTCGCCCCTCTACTGGGCAGGGGTCTCCTTTCAAATCGTGACTGTCAAGTTCCTTGTCTCATTGCTAAATTTGGCTGTTTTCTTGCCATTGAGTTATTTCTATGGTGTGGACACCAACACTCACCAAATGTTTGCTTTGCAGGTATTTTCTTTCATTCAAGTTTTCTCCCCTTTGTCGATTGTTCCCTTTGACCCCCAGCTTTTTATTTTAATGACATACTATTAGTTTTATTGTTACTTTTGCTGACCCTTGTGACTTTTGTTGATCTTTGTTACTTTTATTGTTACTTTTGTTGACTCTTGTTGCCTTTACTATTACTTTTGTTGACTTTCATTTTTTCATTGTTAACTTTTTTGGCCCAGACCAAAGTCACTGAGCTCTCCTGTTTTCTCTCAGAAGTCCCTATTACAGTTATAGGTCTCACATTTAAATCATTATCCATTCTGAGTTGATTTTTGCATAGATGTGAGGTACATACTTTTTCTTTTTTCTTTCACAGTGAAAGCTTATATTGTAAAAACAAACAAAAAACAATGATATAGCCAATAAGAGAAAATTTTTAGGGGTAAATAATTATGAAATTTGATTCCAAAAGCATAGTGCCCAAAAGATAAAATTGATAAGCTAAACGTCATCAAAATTTTAAAATATTTTGCCTTATGGGAGAAAATGATTACCCTGATGCAAGAAATTCTTTTTTGAGTTTTCTCTGAAGAAGTGTCCTCAACAGACAGAGCAGCTTGGCCAGAGGCACCTGGGCCAGGCGGGCTGCCCCCAGCAGTGGTAGGTAGCACCAGCTGTGCTTCTGGAACTGCTCCCAACCCTACAGATCATCATCGCCCAGCAGTCATTAGGCCTCTTCCTTCCTGTAAGCTGGACTTTTGATCATCTCGCCACACACCACATTTGATGTAAACGTTTGTGTTAACTGGAAATCCACTAGGGGCGGCACTGAGATGCTGCAGTACTGAACGCAGCACTCTGCAGCCGGGTTGGGAGCAGGTGAGGGTAGAATCCCTGTCAGGAAACCCTGTCATGTGGTCAAGCAGTTCAAACTGTGCCATCCACCTGTGAGAACAAATGTTCAAAATAACTGTTCACCCGATCTCTGCTGCATCCGAGTATCTCCGGCTCAATTCCACGCACTTTTTTGGTACAAACGATACTCACAAATGTGTGTGACTACGTCTATTCCCTTTGTTCTAAAACATCAGTTCTAAGTGTGTCACCAACTGCCCATGGCGTGTGTCCCCTCACAGTGGTGCCCCTTTTCACACAGGGCGCATCCCTTCCTTTGCCGACATCCCAGTGACACTGGAGTCTATTCCTGCCCGAGTTCCGGGGCCAGGCTCTGTCCGGTCAGGTCAGCTGCTGTCTTTCTTCCAAATGCTGCTGCTAACTGCTTCTCTTGGTACATCTCTGCAGTTTTCACTGCTTCATCAACTGTTCACTTGCACTTTTTATTTGCTAATGTCCTGGTTTTATATTTGTTTTTATTTCTTTAACTGACAGACATATCTCCGAATTTTAGACAGACCCTCCTTAGGTTAGCAGGAAACTCCTAGCCCTTCATCTTGCATGAGCAGCTGTAGACCTATCTGGGACCTAGACATCTGCTCTCTCTCCTGAGGACTTGCTCGCTCTTTTATCTTTATCTGTGCCCCGGAAGTGTGGCGGGGAATCCTCTACACACAGCGTGCGGCAGCATCCATCCACGTTTATATCAGGATGTAAGACATTTTACGTGAAAATTAAAACGCCAAACTTGCTTTCAGGTGTTGCCATAAGCAGTGGCACAACGCGAGCGAGGTCTCCCGAGACGCGAGCTGGATGAAGCAGCCGCTCAGCCCGCTGATGGAGGTGCGGAGGAAGCGCGCTGCGGGGCACAGCTCAGCGCCCTCCTCCGCGGTACCGCGGCTCTCAGCGAGCCCAGGCACCCTGGTTTCAGGAATGAGGAGAACTATGCCATGGGTCCCCTCAGGACAGAGAAAACGCCACGGGCTTAGGTCCTCTCACACTTTCTACTTCAGCTGTTTTAATGCAGTTAGTTTTATGGAAACCTCACCTAGAAAGACTATTTTCGTATCCATGTTTTCTTTGAAATCTATCTTTCGTTATGTAATTTGTAGTGTAGAGAAACACTGCAGTCACATGTAGCAAATTCCATAAAACCCAGCCTTCCTTATTTATTCCCTTTTCTTCTATAAAGCAGATTAACCGGAGGCCTCCTAGAGGAGACGGTCCCAGTTTCCTCTGTGCTCAGACACCGAAGCAGAGCAGGGGTGGAGGGGCTGCCCGCGGTGTGGGAAGGTGGTGCTGGGCAAAACTGAACACGCACCCCAAAGAGGGAGTGATCCAAACTCCGCCCCAGGACGTGGGGAAACAGACTGCCCAAACTGAACACAATGCGGAAATATTCTAGAAGTATGCATGATATACACATGTAATCCACTGTATAATCTCATACACTGAGAAGCCAAGCAGGAAACTCAGTCGCAGATCACCCCCAGCACCAACGTGTCCTGTTCCAGCCTCAGCAAGAGTCGCTACTAATCATATCTGAAAACCGCCCAGGGAGTGCGACTTTCATGTGGAAATCAGCCTTGTCCCTGACGTCCAGGACCAGTCCGCAGCACGCCAAGCGGAAGCCGCTATCTCCACGCGGACACCTCACGTACCAGGCGAGCGTCTGGGCTGCGGAAATAAAACTGTGACAGTCCCGCATACCAAGCTTTCATCACCGACGGGAACCTCCACGGTCTAAAGTATGGGAAGCTGCGCGCAGCCTACCACAGCCTCGGGACCAGGCAGAGAGGTCGGCCTCAGGGTTCGAGCTTTGGGACACTGAGCTGCGACCTCAGCCTCTGTCTTCTATGCTAGTGAGTCCCTATGACACGAGGGGGCTGAACTCCATTTTCGTGTTGGCAAAATGAAAATAAGAGTTCCCTGTTCACCAAGTTGCTACAAAATTAAATTAGATAATGTGTGTGAAGCACACAGAATTTCGGGGCTGCTTCTGGAACTGCAGAATGGGAAAATCCCGGAACCTGAGTAGGGATGCTTGGGGTCGGGTTTGTGTGAACCGTGCACTCCGAGAGCTGCCGGCAGTGCCCAGCGCAGGGTATTTAGCTGCTGACCTGAAGTCCGGACAGTCACTAGCCCAGCCCACCTTGGAGGGTAGAACTGGTAGTAACAGCACACGCAGGGTTGGAAGAAGTTATCTTCGGGACCATGCATGACCTGTAGTCCATCGGCCACCTTCAGAAACACCTGCGCCATACAGCGTCCATCCGAGTCCATCAGTGTGGACTCAGACTGCTTACACTCTGGCCCCAGCCAGGACAGGCCCCGCTGCACCCTGAGCAGCCCTAGGACCTGTGGCCAGGTGCCTTCCATCAAATGCCCATCCGGACTTGGGCACCAGGGCTCTGTTAAGTCGGGGCAGTGCCACACCCGCCTCTCAAGGAGGCCTCAGCAAGCATCCTTCCCAGCCAGATCACGGCAGAGGAGCACAGGAAGTCAGAGCACAAGGAGGAGAAGCCTGGCCTTGCTCCAGCTCAGAGGCGGTGGGCAGTGAGCCGGTGCAGAAGCCCTCCCAGGCTCTAGGCACAGCGCTGTCCTGTACATGAGAGTCTGTGGGTGACTGGGAGGCGATGTGTGATGACACGAGTAGGCCTTTCCTTCTCCCTCACTCTCCTATGCCTGCAAACACCCACACAGACTGCCAAGCTCAAGCTATATATGTATGTACTATTTTTTTGGTGGTACCAGGGATTGGACTCAGGACCTTGCATGGCACCGCTGATCGAAACCCCCGGCCCTCAAGCTACCTCTTTATGGTGATGAGCAAGAAAAGAACTCAGGTTCCTGGTGGAACCTAGTGGAAACAGAATAGGCAGAAGTGGCAGCGTTCTCCCGTAATCTCAGCACTTGAACTCTGAGGCTGAGGCAGGAGGATCTCTAGTCCCAGCTGGAGCAACTTAGTAACTCAGCAAGACCCTGTCTCAAAATAAAAGATTTAACAAAAAGGGCTAGGGAAGGCCCTGGGCTCAATTTCCGGTATCACAAAGCAAAACAAAACAAACACCTGAATAAAGTAGGCCCTGGATATCTTGGAGAGCCTGAGCTCTTGTTGAGAAGGTCCTAAGCCAGCTGCCACTTGGCTCTAGAAAACAACCTCTGTCTGTGTCTGTCTCTTCCTCCCATGACAGTACTGGGATTGAACCCAGGGCCTTTGCACTGAGCAACATCTCCATTTCATTTAGAGACAGGGTCTTGCTAACCCTCCCGCCTCAGCCTCGAGTGCTGGGATTACAGGTGGGCACTGCCACACCCACTTCTCATTTCCTGTGAGAAGTCAGAAATCAGAATATTTTTCCTCCATTGCTTTCTGTGAAGTACCACGCAATGTAGCCAGAGTACAGCTGTGGGGCCAGCTGTGCCTCTCCATGGGGCTCGGGCCTGGCGTTGGGGGAGCTGCTACGGCACACCTGGAAAGGGGAGGCCACCGCTCCTGGGCACCCCCAGGAGCCTGACTGTCGAGGTGCACTGTTCCTCTGCATGCAGGAAGCGTGGCCAGGACCAGGCACCGACATGTGAATTTATGGCTTTCATTTTAATCAGCAGGGAAGAATTCTACACTGCACATTCTTATTAAGGGAATTTGATTGCAAACTGAGTGTGGTCCAACACCTCTTCAAAGCTCATTTAAGATATTTGCTATTTGAGAGGAAAAGCTAAATGGACGTGTTAACTGCCCATTACTTCCACTCCTGCAAATCACATCTCTGCACCCTCAGACCATGGAAGACAACGTTAGACCACATTACCTCAGGTCTGCGCTCGGACTCATTTCGTCTTTGATCGTAAAGAATGCCACTTTTAAAATGCCACGTTTAAGAGCATAGTTTGCACCTGTCTTAGTCACTTTCTCATTTCAGGGACTCAACACCAACACAACAAACAAAAAGGAAGAGGTTTGTGTTAGCTCAGGCTTTTAGAGGGTTGGGCCATGGCCAGCCGGCTCCAGGCAGGAAGTCCTGGTGGAAGGTATGGAGGGGAGCCACTCACCTCAGGGTGGCCAGGAAGCCGAGAGGGAAGGGAAGAGCCAGGGCAGGACACCTGACTCGGCCAGGCCCACAGTAACCTCTGGCCAGACCCCTCCAGCGGAGGGCACATCCAGCTCCGTCACCCCATAGTCCAGTAACCTTCAGGAGCCCCAGCCATGGGCACAGCAGGGTCTGGGACGTCTGGATATAAACTATGCCTTTTGAAAAACCTTCTACTGTTGTACACGGGGACTGATTTGATTTCGTGACAACAGTTCCAGGAAAGGATGTTTTTGAAAAAATAAAAAGAACCCTATCTGCATCGCAAAATTGGAGAGGTACCTGCTTCCCAGAACCTCCGACAGAACTGGGGAGTGGCAGGCTGCTGTGGTTAATGCTCCCTCCCAAACTTCCTGCCCCGTCTCTGTCTCTCAGATGTTTCTCAGGCACTTGCCAGGTCCCTGGTGCTGTGTCCATGAGCACCCGACACGGTCCCCTCCCTTGGGAGCCCGTGTCTCATGGGAGAGATGGGTACAGCAAGGACACCCACGAGGAGGAGCTGGGACACCGGGAGGCCATGTGCCCTGCCCTGTGGGCTGGCAAGGGCTTCCCTGGGCTGCTTGGGACCCATAGTGCCAGGGAGGCCACCTGACTGCACACTCGGGTCCTCCCTGGGTGCTCAGAGCTTCCTTCCTAATGGAGGACAGAGAGGGACGGCAGGGAAGCCCAGGAGCCTGCAGACACCTGGCCCGAGGAGCAGAGGGAGAAAACACGAGAAAGGGTCTGGCCTGCAGGGGCACTCAGCAGCCAGCTACAGACAGCCCTGGAGTCACTCCGATAATCTGCGCTTCCTTCTCGGGGGAAAGGAGCGTCACAGGGGCTAAAGACACGAAAACATTTTAGGACAAAACCTTTACCCATTCCACACCAGCACTTGACCTTTGGTTAGTTCGCCTGGACTCCCTTGGGGACCTGACAGTCTCAAGGTGGCCCTGCTGGTAGTGCAAATGAGTCTGTGCTGGCCAAAGGCTCTGTCCAGGAGGGGACCACATGTGTGGTTTCAGAGCTCCGGGATTCCCAGGAAGCAAGTGGATCTGGGGGCTGTGGCTACAGAGCAGTTTTGGGAGGCGCTGGGCTGTGAGGCAGGGTGACCTACTCAGCCAAGGTACAGAGGGGCTCAGTGACAAACAAGTTCCCCCCACCACCACCTGTGGCTCCTAACCACCGTCTGCCCAAGTGGACAGTCCTGGTGTGGGACACGGATGCAGAGAACTCGAAGGTTTAATGGCGCTAAGAGAACTTCGCACCTTGGATAGCTGCAGGGAGAGCATTTGCTCTCCAGGGTCTGTTTCACCGAAGAGGCCACTGTCCCTAGCATGGACGCTGACCAGGGTTAGCACAGCGCCCACCACAAGGGGTGGGCATCTACCCGGGTGGAGAGAAAGGCAGGTGCTGTGAAGGCGTATGTATCCAGCGCGGATACCCGCCCTTCTCTGGGACTGACGGGGATGTCAGCTGCCTGCCAGCTGCAATCTGTGGTCCTCGGTCACCTAACAGAGGAGAGGCAGGCTTGGCTGGAGAGGAAGCACGGCGAGAGCAACGAGACAGAGGCTGCCAAGCCACTCAGAGCATCAGCCGATGCTGGAACGGGTCAGGCTCCCCCGCTTCTCCCAGCTTAGCAGCTGTGCAACCCTGAGCAAGGCACCAGGCCTCTCTGAGCCCCAGGTTTCTGGGCAGAAAAAAACAAAAGTCTTAGGCTCTGTGACCTCCAATGACCTTGAAAACAGTCCTGAGTCTTGCTAGCTGACCACCTGCCCACCTCCCAAGAGACGCTTGAAACCAAGGAAATATTCAGGCCTGTGATGAGGACAAGGGGTGGGCAGTCTGTAGTCCAAGCCGGAACTGAGAGCAATCAGCCCTGCACACCCCAACTTCACCCTGTGTGACACAGCGGCCACCTTGTCCCTGGACCTCCATCACGCGTGTTCGACCCCTTGGAGGGCTGTGCTGCCACGGGCTCTGAAAGGTCACTGTGGTCTGCAGTCAGCAGCTACCCCATGGAGCACCTGCTGCACCGTTTGTCCACTGTGGCATGACTGACACAGGGGACATAACGTGGTATCCTGGGCTCCTTGACCACCAAAGGGAGACAGAGGAATTCCAATAGACTTGAGACTAAAATCTAAAACAACACAATGAGCAGGGAAATACTGACTTCACTGTAAGGCATGTCTGCAGGAGGGTGAGCACCTCCCGTTTACGTCTTAGAGGACACTAACGGTGCAGGGGAAAATCTCTGCCTATGCAGAAGAGCAAAGCAGGGCATTTCAGGGTGGAGAGCTGCATATACTTCTAGGAAGTCTCATGATCTCAGTGCCCAGCCTCGCAGAAGCGCACAGAGTGGAATCCACTGCAGCTCTTGGCACATGGCCCACAGCAAGCTCTGCAGCTTCCTGGAAGGCCTGGCTGTGGGGGCAGCATGCCTGGCAGGAGCTGGGCACTGCAGGGGGCCCCGGGCTGGCCAAGGGCCAGGGCAGAGATGCGGTGTGAGAAGTCCAACCGGCGCCCTGAAACGGTCAGGGAACAGCACCCACTTTCCTGACACCACAAAAGCCTTGCATTTTGTATGTGCCAATAAGACAGGGCCACCGAAAAAACTGGAATAATTGGGCCACATACTCATTCCAGTGCCACAGTTCTGCACTGGGAGCTTGGGCGTGTTCTGAAGAGTCCCATGGACCCTGCCTTATGCCCTGAGGCTTAGCATCTCCCAGGGCAACTGCATAATTTCCTGATTCTGGGTTTCACTTTTTAAATATGTACCCCAATGTCTGTTTGGAGAAGAGTAATTTTAAGCTGCAAATTTTAAAACTAATTATTAATAAATGTTTAGGCTGCAGTGATATTTGCTGCCAAATAATTGTTGTTGTACAGATCTAAGAGTAATCTGCTTTGTAAAGCTTTATAAAATGTGTCACTAGTTAGTGGCATGTGCACCACTAGTGTGTATGTGTGTGTGTCATTCAATGTCAGCCCAAAGCTACTTTACTTGTTCAAAATTCTATAGGCAAGGGCCATGGCAGTGTTCTGCCTGACAGGGTGAGGCAGGATCTTCTTCACAACAGTGTGTCCAGAGCTGTTTATCAGAATGAACTCATGTTGAGACCAAAACCTGGTATGATTGTCATCGTCTGTCTTAATCACAGATACGGCACTTTGTTGAAATATCCTTGCCATCCGTGTTCAACCCTATACAACATCAACTACTAGAAATGTGTAATTACCAGCTCCACAGACAATATACAATACTGCCTGCTTTGTCAAAAGAGTCAGATGCCTTCAAAAGTCTTAAAACTCAAATTTAGATAATTTTTCCAAAAATGGTCAGTGGTGCAAATCTTTAGAAACTTCTGTACTTTCCATCCCAAAGGGAAGCTACTGATGATCTCAGTTCCATTTCCTCGTATTTTGCCAGTTCTCAGCGACAGCGACAGCATGAAGAAGGTGCCTGTGTGGGGAGGTGTCTCCCCCACCTGAGTGCAGGTTAGCAGGAAGCGTCTCTCTGTGCTCAGGAAAGCGGACCCCAAGGCCTCGGACAGGGAAAACACTTTATATGAGTAAAGTCCTGGGAAGCATAGGCTTTTGTCATATCTGGATTTGAGAAAGTTATGAAAGACTTTTTGACTACTGCTACATACTGAAGTTACAGAGGTCAGAGTTTTAGTTTATGATTATGGCTTGTGGATTGGGGAAAGCTGAGGACTGGGCAAGCAGAGGTCGGGGACAGCGAGGCGGTCTGGAGAGCTGGGAGGGAGCCGCCAGCAGTGACGAGCGCAGGGCTGCGGGGCCCTGGCCCTCTGTCTGTGGGTGCAACCAGGCATCTACGTGCTTCCTGGGAGCAGGGCACCTTCTGCATTGTGATCAGTGCCTGCAGCATAGGCAAGCCACGCACACCCTTCTCGCAGGCTCTTCTGGAGCCGGGACTCGGCTCAGCGCACTTGCTGAGGCCAGGGCCTGGGTCGGTGCGGCACCCAGGATTCCCCGCCGCCCCTCCATGCTCCTCTCCGACAGCCCAGGCCACTTGGCCTCGCGCTGCAACCTCAGCCTGGACGGCGTTGGCAAGGAGGCCGAGGGTGGCGCCTGCACAATTTGATTTGGTGTAAAAATACACGCCAAATCTGATTGCTGTTACATTAAGAGTTCTCTGACAAAATACACAGAACAAGGAATGAAGTGAATTGTGCTTTAGAAACATCTTGTAAGCCTGCTTCCCGAATACCTGACCACTAATTTTAAAAAATGGGCCAGAACCAACCTTAATCGAATATTTAATAGATGATTTAATGGTCAAGTTAAGATACATTTTAAATGTTAAATATAAAAATGATTTGTATTTGCTTACTGGAAATATTTGTAATATAAGCCAACATATGTAATAAACTAATATTTAAAGCACATTTACTGTGGAAGAATGAAATGACTATCTTCAATTTGTAAATATACTACATTCATCAAACTATATTTTTGACTAATAGTTGGCTTTTATAATACGAATATCGTAACAGCGGATTGCCATTAACAGCAGAAATAGTTTAACTCATTTTTAAAATGTGTCATATATTTTCCCTTGAAAGAGCCACTGGAAATATAAAAATGGTAATGTTCTCCTAGGGAAAGGCTCAAATTTAGCAAGAATAAAATTCTGCATCATTTTTCATAAATAATGAGCTACTCTCCTGTAAATTCACCCTCTAGAACCTGCTCAATAAATGGTGTGGTTTACAGAAGGGAATCCAGGATGACGTTCTAATCCAAAGTGATTTCTGGATAACCATAGGAGCACAGTAAAGCCCGGTGAGTCTACTATACCCTCATTTCCCCTCAATGAAACAGGCAAAGTATAACTTTACTTCATACCTGAAAAGAGAAATAAAAAGACATGCTGGCTGGGCATGGTGGTGCACACCTATAAATCCAGCAGTTGGGAGGCTGAGGCGGGAGGTTACCTTGAATTTGAGGACAGTTTGGGCTACATAGTGAGTTCACAGCCAGCCTGAACTGCATAATGAGACCTTGTCTCAAAAAACAAACAGCACCAACACAAACAAACAACAAAAAGCAATGCTGAAGCTTTTGAAAAGTAGAGTGTTAGTTGCAGCAACTAGACAAGAGAAAGAAATAACAGGAATAAGGATAGGAAAGGAAAAAGTTAAACTACCATTATTTGCGGAGGATATGATAATCTACATAGAAGACTCTGAAAACTCCATCAAAAGACTTCTAGATTTAATAACCAAATTCAGTAGTATAGCTAGATATAAAGTCAAAAACTCAAAAATCAATCACCTTCCTGTACAGAAATAACAGACTCACAGAGATTAGAGAAATAACTCCTTTCATAATAGCATGGAAAAAAATTGGGCCAGAGATTTAGCTCAGTGGTTCTGCCACCTGCCTCACAAGCATAAGGTCCCAAATTCAATCCCTGGTACCAAACAAACAGCACTGAAAAAAATGAATACATAGGAATCAGTCCAGCAAAGATCAGTCTAAAATATATTTACATTGAAAACTACAGTATTCTGAAAAAAGGAGATCAAAGCGGATCAGAAAATGGAAAGAATATTCCTTACTTGTGGGTAGGAGGAACCAACAGAGTAAAAATGGCCATATTCCCCAAACTGTTATACAGATTTAATGCAATTCCAGTAAAAATACCAATAGCAGGGCCAGGGATTTAACTCAGTGGTTCTGCTGCCTGCCTTGCAAGGAGAAGGTCCCAAGTTCAATCCCTGGTACCAAAAAAAAAAAACAAAAAAACAAAACAAAACAAAAAGAATAAAAGGAAAAATACCAATAGCATACTTCATAGAACTAGAGAAAACTTTCCTACAATTCATTTGGAACCAAAAGAGACCTAGAATAGCAAAAACAATTCTGGGCAATAAAGGTAAGGTAGAGGGCATCACAATCCCTGACTTTAAATTATACTACAGAGCTACTGTGATAAAAACAGCACAGTACTGGCAAAGAAATAGACCTGAGGACCTGTGTAATAGAATAGAAGATGCAGAAACAACTCCAAACACACTCAGCCACCTCATCATTGACAAAGGAGCCAAACACCTTCACTGGAAGAAAGACAGCCTCTTTAAATAAATGGTGCTGGAAAACCCAGCTTTCCACATGCCAAAGATTAAAACTAGACCCATATCTCTCACTGTGCACTAAACTAAAGTAAAAATGGATCAAAGAAATAAAAGTAAAGTGTTAAGTAACTATGAGAAAAGGCACATTAATCATTTAGAAATAACACCTAATCTTCTGAATATCTGAAAGTAATGTTAAAATAGACATTATGGGGCCGGGGATTTAGCTCAGCGGTTCGGTGGCCTGCCTTGCAAGTGCAAGGACCTGAGTTCAATCCCTGGTTCCAAAACCAAAAAAAATAAACAAGACATTATGGGATCCTGTTTTTTTTTTTTTTTAACTGCTTTGAGTATCTCTTAACTACTCTGGAAGGCTTTGCATATGAGATCTTTACAAAAATCCTGCTTTTCCATTGTCTTCCTCAGAATTGAACATGGACGCGTTATGGGGCTGACTCCCTGGTACTTCTGCGGAAAGACTGATTAAAATTGCGCCTCCTCGTCCCAGGTGTGTGGCGGGGTGTGCTGTTGATCATGCAGGTGGGCAGGCATGCCGCAGTGGGCCGAAGAGCTCACAGCAGGTGTGTATCTGACCCAGGCTCAGCAGGTGCACAAATCAACGGCCTGAGGGAAGCAGGTGATGTAATGACTTGGAATTAAGCAGATGGCTCATGAAGTTTATCCCCTCGTTATTCATCGGCATTAATATAAACACTTGGAAATGCACTCCAGTGTTCTATGCTTTGCTAAATCACACTCATTAAATCAAGATTTTTAAGTGTTAGAGAGAAATAATGTATCCTCTTCCAGGAAAATATCTAATGGCAAACACTTAGGAAGCCTGGTCTGAAGGTGTCAGTTAAGGATTTTTTTTAAAGATCACTAAGGTCTACTAAGTCCACAAGAAAAGGAAGCAAGGAAACCCGTAGATGGTGAATTCTAAACTTGTTAATAGATGGTAAACAATGCAAACGAATTCGAAGGAGATGAGAAATCAAACCAAATTATTAAAGTACAAAAGTTGGCGCATTTTAAGAACTTATTCAAGAAAGTTCAGGATTGAGATAAAGATCTGACTGAGGAGAGGATGAGAACCTCAGACCAGCACGAAGAAACACCGCTGCTGCCCAGCATCTCCAGTGGGGTCTGCACTCACAATCCTCAAAGCTGTCGGCAGGTCTTGGGGCTAAAAAAGCAAGGAGGCACAATCCTTCTCCTCCGTGCGATGGGAATGGGGGCCAGGAAACATGAGCATTCATCTGACTATCCCACAGTCATAAAGGCAGAAAAACTCAACAAGGAAATAGGTAAGGAATAAGTACTGCTGTACAAGGACGAGAGGACTCTTGACCAGACTTGCACAGGGGCTGTTTCTATACCTCTCGTTTCTTGCACTGGAAAGGTCCTGCTTCCCTTAAAATGGTGTTTAATGGCTCTCTTCATATTTCAAGAAAAAAGCTCTGCACCAGAACCCTTCCACCCAGGCGGCCCTGCGGGAAGGTCCCTGTCCCTACTGCCTGGCCACCCCCCTCCAATGACTCAGCTGGCAGCTGCAGAGCAGGTGTGGGTGGGGACAGAGATGCCACGCTGATGGCAGAAGCCCTGTGCGAGAGGAAGGCAGACATGGGATGGGCATTGAGTGCTCCCCGCTTACCGTGCAGACCTGACAGGCTTCTGTCAGCTGACAGGAGCTCCAGAGCAAAGCTCCTCACAGGAGGAGACAGGTGGGGTCCCGTGTGGAGGACCTGGGTCACCACCTTGCTGAGCCACTGTCCCAAGGGAAATGTGACATCTGCCCCAGTGCCGGGACAGAGCCTGAAAGTGCTCACAGTGGAAACTGCTGGCCAGCCCGTCCCAGCGAGCAGGCATCCGTCCCTGGAGAGAGAGGCTGGCAGCCATCTCTGCGTCAGCCACAGCCCATGTCCGAGCTCCATGCTGTTAGGGCTGCCCAGCCTCTCGGGCACTCTGTCTGTCTCATGCGCACCGTACCCTCCAGTGCTCCCAGCTCGTCGCCTTCGGAAGTAGATATATTCAGAGGAGGAGGAGAACGTGATGGGGTGGGTGCGTGAGCAGTGGGCAGGTAATTCCCTGTCCCCTACAGAGAAGTCAGGGGACAGAGCTTGTCCACGTCCACGTTCATGATACCGTGAATCTGCAAACGTGATTTAGTAGACTCTAAGCGCTGACAGACTACTGGACTTTAAGGACACCTGTCCACATATCTCTGTCCATTATTCGTTTCCAATCTACAGATCAGAGACACGTCACCAAAGGTTTAAACTCAAAGATGTATTGTGTTCATCCTATATGGTAAGATCATAATTTAAGATGTGAATTCTGGAAGCTTTTGGTGACCTTTTCAGACAGGGCATCATAGTACAGTAATATCCAGTCTTTACTGAGCCACCTAACAAACAGCATTTTGTCTGTGCCTACCTTGAGGCTAGGCTCTGAGGACACAAAGCTGAGTGAGCTAGTGGGGCCGGAAGCCCTGCTTCGGCCAGAGGAGACGTACTTACTGTCCGCGTGTCCCCTCCACTGGGAAGCGCCACCCCGCAGGGCGGAGCAGACCACAAGGAACAAGCGTGGCGGAGCTACAGTGCTGTGGGGCTCCTGGTCTGCTTTCCTTCCCCTGGGACGGAACCAGCGGCCCCAGGATGCCGAGATCCCCTTCCCCACCTGGTGCTTCTTGGTGGGTTGGTCTTGGGGAACAGCAGAACTGAGGCACCTGCGGGTTTCCGGTGGGCATCTCCCGTGTGGACACAGCACTTCTGGGACAAGCACCAGAATTGCCAGAGGGCCTACTGTGCTCGGAAAAGGCCCTGACCCTGAGCAACTGTCCTGCTTTTCCATGCAGTTCTCAAATATGACCCCGGGCACTCACAGAAGGGAAAGGAACACACAGTTACAATTTCCCAAGGCTAGAACCTGTTTTTCATACGTGGAGTGACAGAAAGATAGGGTGTTACAGTAAAAGACACACTGCCATTAACTGCTCTCAGAAACACACCCCTACCCACTTCAGACACACACATCTATCGTCCTCTCCACTTTCTGCAGCAGCTCTGGAGCCCGCTCTCCTGAGGGTCTTTAGTAGCGCTGTTGTGGCTGCCTTGTTGTCCTGAATCCATGCAAAATGTTTCCCTTTCATGGTCATTTTGACTTTGGGGGAGAGCCGGGAGTCACGCGGTGCCAGAGCTGGTGACTAAGGGGGATGAGGATGCAGCGCCATGTTTTTAGGAACTGCCTTTTTATTGGATGATGCTCGACAGCAGCACTCAGTCTTTTTAAGACCCTCAGGACAGAGGACTTCCAGATCTGGTTCAGAAAGCGGCCAGAATCATGGGATAAGTGTCCTTGAGGTGAAGAGGATTTTGAGGGAAATTCTTGGCAATGCGTCTTATTCTATAATAAATTTTTCATTCACAGTGTATTTTGATCGACCCATGTATAAACACAGGAAACTCTGGGTTCTTTCCTAACCTGTATTTTGGGGGACATCACCGGCCTGCACGTTCAGCAATGGCCCGTTTTGTCGCTGACAGCCAGAATGTCATCAGGAAAATGCAGCTGGATGCTGACACCCCTGGCAGTGCTTGCCGGTCACTGGTGCCAGCCTGACCCTGAGTATCTGGTAGCATTTTGGTATGTTCATTAATCCCACCCAGTCTTTTACACATAACATTTTACCTCAATTATTTACTGCTTATTTTTTCCTTTAAAGGGCGTATGAACAATTATGCAGATATGCTATATCACTTATGAACTTCATGTAGGATTTCATGGAGGATATTACAAAATATTGGCCAGGACTGAGAACTACTGTAATTACACCTTCTACAGTTTCAAGACCAACTTCCCTCTGAGGAGAAGAAACCCAAGAGGCTGGAAGAGCACCCACAGAGACCCAATCCTGTGTGTGTCCGGCCACCAAGGAGCACTGTCACCTTATCCCCAGGGCGGCAGGCGGCCTGGCCGAGCCCAGGGCCCCACGTGGATGGAAACAAGGGCCCGGAGCAGCGGAGACAGGCCAAAGGAAGAAGAAATGATTGGACTCGTTGCCTTCATCTCTGGCGGCTTCTTCTGGGGCTCTGCCTCGTTCTCTGCCTTCCAGCACCAGTCGGCATCGTCTTTCCGGTGGGTCTCTAAGGCGACACACTGCTCTGGAACTGAGCAGGTGATGGAAGGAATGGCCCTGGACCACCCTCCGCCCCTGTTAAGGGCTGCTTCCATTCTCCCCCAGACACTGGCCTGCAGCAGGTACGAGCATCCATCCTGTGCGCCAGGGACAGGAGTTCTCTGGTACAGGTGGGGCTGTCCCGGGCACTCAGCAGTCGGTCATCCGCTTGCTCGGCCTACGAAGCTCTGGAGAGCCCATCACAGGCCACGCCATGCGTCTGCTGTCAGGGGCTCATGGTGAAGCCCTCGAGGCGCTCTGAGCAGACGAGGTGTTCTTTCCCGAGAAAGGCAGAAGACGCCCAGAGAGCCAAGTGGTCCCTACTTCAGAAGGATGTAGGAGGACTGCAGAGAGTGATGTCACTGGGCACCCCAGTGCCTAACTGAGCCTCAGATGGAGTACCGGCTTAATAAGAGGTGCTCTGAAGTTACACAATAGTTCCCAGGCTGAACCTGGGGCTCACAACTGTAGAGATATGACCGAAGCTAAGGCCCCCACCACCCATCTGAGACCATCGACCTTCTGATGGGAACCGGATGTAAAGGGTGCTTTCCCTAGAGCCATTGCTGCAGCCATTACCACGTGCAAAGGGCCTTAGGCATCCAACCTTCTGCCCGCTGGGCCGACTGAGGGGAGAGGAATCCTCCCGACCACATTCATAGTTAATGTACACAAGGGACAGAGGCCTTAACTTATTAAATAGCACAACAAGCCTAAGTGATAATATGGTAGGAAGATGCACCTGTCCGCTGGTGACCGACATAACCATGTCTCCGCAGCACACACATATGTAGGTGAGACACTGCACTGGGTAACAGCCACTCCTTACAGCCGAGCAGTGCACAGGTGTGTAACACCTGACCCTGCGATTCCCACTGCACTGTGTGTGGTGTTGCAGTTGCATCATGGAAATGTCGTTGAGCACCACATAATTGTGCTAACGCTTGCTCTTGTGGCGTGGTGCACGCAGCTGTCCAGGGCCACACGCAGCTGGGTGAGAACTGGACACACTCCTGTCTGCGATCTGCAGAACTGCAGCTCACTTGACACCCCCACTCCTCTACGGGAATTCAGCCTCACTCACCCCAAAACTGCTCCTAGCAGGAGGGACCGGATCCAGAGTGGTGGAGGGACGGCATCTGACGGAAGAGCTAAGGTCACACCGGTAAGAGGGTGCCGTTAGCAGCCTAACAGCCACTGCAGACAAGAGATCAGGGACAGGGCAGGTGTCTACAGGGTGCAGAGAAGCTACAGCATGGGACAGGAACCCAGGCCCGGAGAGCACAGGGTCTGAACGCCTGGGAGAATGCACTGGACAGGAAAGGGGATGCCCTCATGAGTCCACGTTTAACTTCTCAGGAGTCTGCTGTGCATGTGTCACCTGATCCTAGCAGGACAGCCGGGAAACACACACCCAGGCATGTGCAGGAGCCTGTGTGGGGCTGAAGAACAGCTGGTCTTCCTGTCTCCTCTCCTAATTAGGAATGGGCTGAATCCTCCATACAGACCACCCCACCGACCACCATTCATCCACTCACCCGATAAATGCTCATTACTGGCTGCGGGGAGGCCGTCGGCGGTGCCCGGAGAGCAGGTGAGTGGGCCTGGCCCTGTCCTTGAAGGGCGGCTGTCGGGGGCTGGGCGCAGCGTGGGGGAACAATCGCGCAAAGCACATCGATCTTAGCGACAGGATCTGGATCACTTTTCCTTTGTCAATAAATTTAAATGGGTCTGCAGACAATAATCAGCACCAGGGAGCCTGCGTCACCGTTACCAAGGAGACGTCCAACTCGATTCCTCGACACCGTGGTCTCTGGGCAGTCGAGCCAGGACGCCCGACTCCTAGCAGAAGAGACAATGAAACTGCAGTTCCTCACGTGCCAGGAGCAGACTCATCCGTCTCGCTCTCCCTGAGAAATGAAACGGCTTTTGGAAAAAGAACAGGAAACTCTATCCGTCTTTCTGCAGCAATGCAGTCTGTGAGATGGTACAGAGAGGGCCAAGCGGCGGGGCTGGGATACAGATGGGTGAAGGGAGATGATGCAACCGCCCCGCCAACGTTATAAAGAGCTGGAAATAAGGCGGGCTATGTATCAAACCCAACTGACGGCAGGGCTTCGGAAGCAAAGTTTTTCTTTGTTTGCTTATCACATAGAAACGAATCTCCATGTAACACAGGGATACCTTGGTGTTTTCAAACTGACCGATACAAAGGGAGTTTCCAGTTTCTTCCCACCCTCTCCTCCTCCCACACCTCAGTGCTTATCCCCGGCACTGATAGGTGCATGCTAAATACTTTACATCCATAGCATTTACCAGCTGGCATTTCTAGTTCCCAGGAACAAAACTCTACAGCATTTTTAACCACTAAAATGTATATAAATACGAATTTATATTCCCAATAACAGACTCCAGCAGCGAGCCCATCCTCAGGGAGACCACAGAGCTACACTTGCGTGCTGCAGACCCTGGGCATCCGACACCTGTGGCGGGTTTCTCCCAGGGAACCTTTTAGCACTGTCTCACCAAGTATCTGAGGCTTGCCGCCTCCCAGCCTCCAGCCCACAGCACAGGCCTCCGACTGAGGAGAGGGAGCGAGAGCTGCGGGGCTCTGGGGGCAACCCCGACTCGGAGGCCGGGCTGCCTTCGCCGACTCCTGGCCGTCGCTACCTGGGCTGCGTTACCGCCTCGGAGAACTGTGCCTCCTTTCTTTTGGAGTGGGCAGGAGAGCGTGCAGTTCACGTTTCGTCTTTCCTCCTAATGTGTGCTAACTGTGCACACTGATGGGACTCACTGTGTCTCTGTGCACGGGCACAGTGCTCGCTGCTCACACCCAGCCACGCTCCTTCCTTCCCCTCCGGGCCTCCACCCGGCACCCTTTCCGGACCCTCGTAATCACAATGCTGGTCCATATTCTAACTTCAGATTGATTTCTTTTCTCTTAGTTCTCACATATAAGAGAGAAAATGTACATGTCCTGGGTCTAGCTTCTTTCACTCAATAAGATGTCCTCCAGTCCCACCCACCTGCATCAAATGACAGGATTTTATTCCTTACAGGTGACTAATGCTCAGTCGCACATGCTGTTTCCCTTTACGTTTTCACCAACTGCTGGGCACTGAGGCCAATGTTGCATTCTGGGGACTGAATGGCTCTGCAATGAACGTTCTATAGTGATGGCGAACCTTTTAGAGCTTCCAATGCTAAGGAACGGCCAGCTGTGGCACGCGTGCCACAGGTTCACCACCACTGACATAAGGTATGCAGCTGTTGGCTGGCTGTGCTGATTTCATTTCTTGTGATTCACGCCTAGTGGGGTAACTGTCACGTGACAGTTCCAATTTCAGTTTTGGAAGAAACTTCCATCCTGTTTTCTGTGGTAGCTCTACATATAATTATTGGCCACTTAATCTTTTGAGCGGTGTCTACTATCATGTGCCCATTTTTCATTGGATTATGTGGGTTAAGTTTTTGAAATTCTTTACATATTTTGGATATTAACCCCATGCCAGATGAAAACCTGGCAAATATTTTCTGCCACTCCAAGGTTATCTTTTCACTCGTATGCTTGTTTACTTTGCTGTGTAGAATCTTTTTTTTTTTTTTTGGTACTGGAGATTGAACTCAGGACCTTGTGCTTGCAAGGCAGGTGGCAGAACCACTGAGCTAAATCCCCAGCCCTAGAAATATATTTTTTTCCATGTAATTCCATTTATCAACTTCCGCTTTTGCTTCCTGTGCCTTTGGGATCCTATCTAGAAATTCACTGCCTGTACTGATGTTCTGAAAATTTTTCCCGCTGTTTTGCTCTAGAGGTGTCGAACTCAGGACCTTGTGCTTGCAAGGCAGGTGGCAGAACCACTGAGCTAAATCCCCAGCCCTAGAAATATATTTTTTTCCATGTAATTCCATTTATCAACTTCCGCTTTTGCTTCCTGTGCCTTTGGGATCCTATCTAGAAATTCACTGCCTGTACTGATGTTCTGAAAATTTTTCCCGCTGTTTTGCTCTAGAGGTGTCAGAATTTTAGAACTTCCATTAGGATCTTCAATCCATGGTGAATTGACTTTGTGCAGAATGGAGGCAGGGTGGAGCCTCAGTCTTTGGCATGTTGACACTGGTTTGCCAGCACTACTTGTTGAAGACACGGCCCGTTCTTCTGTGTATGTTTCAGCATCTGTGACAGGCATCAGCTACGTACATTTACCACTGACTTCTTGATTCTGTCCCATGGGCTTCATGTCTGCTTTTATGCCAGGCCCGTTCTGCTCTGGTTACTGGAATTCTGAACTATGACCTGCAATCGAGTGTTGTGATGCTTCCTGCTTTGCTTTTTGCTCAGGACTGCTTTCCCTGTCTGGGGCCTTTTGGCTTCCAGATGAATAATAGGATGGTTTCTTTTTTGGTTCTTTGAGAATGTCATTGGTATTTTGATGGGTCTTACACTGAATCTGGAGATACCTTGGGTATTATGGACGTATTAACAATATTAATTCTCCAATAATTGAACACGGGAGGTCATTCCATCTTTTAGTGTCTTCTTTAATTTCTTTCATAATTTGTATTGTAGAAGTCTTTCACTTCCTTAGTTACATTTACTCCTAGGTTTTGTATTTGTTTTTTGTAACTATTACTTTCCCAATTTCTTTCTCAGGAATTTCGCTATGTGAATAGAAAAGCTACTGATATGTATATGTTGATTTTGCACTCTGCTGCTTTACTGATTGCATTTACTAGTTCTGATAATCTTTTTGGGGGACGTCTTTCCATCTTCCTATGTATGGAACCATATTATCTCCATATAGGTCATGTGACTTTCTCCCTTATTTGTATACTTTTTCTTTTTCTCATCTAACTACTCTGACAAAAACATTAAGTACTACATTGAAGAAGAGTAGTGGGAGTGGACACATTTGCCTTATTCCTGATCTCACTATGATACTGGCTATGAGTTTGTCATACACAGCATTTTTTATGTCATGGTATGATCTTTTTATGTCTAATTTGTTCATGGATTTTATCACAAAGAGACATTAATTTTTATCAAATGTTTTTTCTGCATCTTTAAGATGATGATGATTCTTACCCTTCATTCTCCTGAAGTGATATGCGACTTTTTTGATTTGCATATGCTGAACCATCGATACTTCTCTGGGATGAAACCAACTTGATGAGGGTTATGGCCTTTGTAAAATGTGGTGAGTTTGATTTGCTAGCGTTTTGTTAAGAATTTTTGCATCTACGCTTATCTGGAACACTGGTCTGTAGTTTTCGCTCTTGGCTGTGTCCTTGCCAGGCTTCAGTAATGGCCATGTTTGCTCTGCACTGTGTTTGGAAGGACTCCTTCCTTTCCCGTTTCTGTGGGACTGAGTGGGAAGCACTGGTGTTTGCTCTTCTTTTTTAAGTTTGGTGCAATTCAGCAGTGAGGCCATCTGGTCCTGGGCTTTTCTTTGTTGGAGAATCTTTTTACTGACTCAATCTTGTCACTTGTTACTGATCTCTTCAGGTTTTGTTTTGTTTTGTTTTGTTTTGTTTTTATCCTTTTGGCTCAATTTTGGTAGGTCATATGGGTCCAGAAATATGTTTGTTTCTTCTAGGGTTTTCAACTTATTAGCATATAATTGTGTAAAAGAATCCCTAGTGATACCTTGCATTTCTGCGGTATCAGCTATAATGTCTCCTTTTCCATTTCCAATAACATATCTACCTAAAGATTTGTCAATTTTGTTTATCTTTTCAAAGAACCAACTCTGTCTCCAGCCCTATCAGGAGACAGGGGTTTCCTCAGCTGTTTCTGACGTTGGCTGTGTAACCTACAAAGGTCTCTGGCACTGGCACATGTGCCAGTAGAGTACAGACTGAAGGAGGTGACCTCTGATTAGACAGTGGTGTGAATCAAGGTACCTTACACGAGGAGGTGAGGATAAGAACGGCACTCACACTCACTCTGGAGGCCTGACAGTGGGTGCATGAGCATGGGTTTACTATAACCAAGAACAGTAAAGAACACCCTTCCTTGAGGCTCTGCACACCACAAGGGCTTCCTTTCTTCTGCAGCTTACTGGGCAGAGGAAGCAGCTCCAGCCAGTCCTGCAGGCCAGGGCCACTGAAACACTTCTGCAGAACACATGCTCAGTTTCTGCTTTACAAAAAGTACATGCTACTATTCATATAAAAAGCACATTTTTTACTTTATTTTCTAGCTAAGTCTTTTAATATGATGCATGCAATACAGAATATATTTGCAATATCCATTACTTTATGCATTCTTTTCACAACCACAGTTTAAGGTGGAATTTAAATTCAGCTAATGATTCCGAGGTGACAGTTTTATCTACAAAGCCCCCACTTCTATCTCAACCGATTTATTTAATGGGACAAGTTAGACTACTTGTTCAAACTGATCCAAATAACATTCCAAAAAAAGGAAAATAACTTTCAAATGTGTTTTAATAATGGAGGCCACTGATTTTTTAAAGCAATAAATCTTGACCTTAAGTGTGAGTATTAATTGTACAATTTCTTATTAAATAGATTTTGGGAAGAAAGCAATGTAATCCCTGTAAAAATGTAAACTCAGATAAAACCTACCACTCATATAAAATACCAGTACACAAATATTAAGACCTCAAAGAAAGTGATGCCATGAGATGTCACAAGTGAAAGTGCTGAAGAAATAAGACTTGAGATTACAGAGTTACACTCACATTGTACTGCAACTCTGACTTCATTTGATTTCCAGCGTGTCACCTACAAACAGTTCTAGAAACCCTGTGATTTTCTCTATTTCAAGGCTGGAGATGGCAAAGATTGAATGTTCTGCATTTTCTCTAGTAATAGAAAGTATGATTTATGAGAGAGGAATAAAAAATCTAAGAAAACCACTCAATAAATTATTCAATTTTTAGATCAATCTGATTTAGAGCAAATTTCCTTCATGCTGCCAGGATGGAGAACACAGCTTCCTGGAGAAAAGGATAATGCGAGGGGAGCATCTGGGCCACTTCCCTGCTGCTCAGGTCTGTGGCTACCGCAGATCTCACCCCCAGGCCCAGTCTGTTCATGTAATCATGGGTAACGGGCAGCATCTTTCAAGAAGCAGGGTATCTACCATGGGTGCACCCAAAATAGCTAACATACTCGAATTCTGAAACTGCGTTTTAACTCTAGCTCTTAAGGTGCATGAGGATATATATTCAGGAGAGCCAGTGCAAAGCTGACCGTGCTAATCTCTGGGCAAACCGAGGGGCACCGGTGGATGCACTGTTTTCCCAACACTGCTCTGGACAACTACAAACCCATGAAGCTGCCTGCCGAGGGCCAACTGTGGGAGCAGAGTCTCAGGTTTCAGGTGGATTAGGTGAGAATTACAGGAATTACAGGATGGCATTTGCAAGGACTTCACACACTGTGAGAACGTATCAAGAGCACACAACTGCTATTACTATTTTCCCTTCTGATAACTGCCATATTATCATAATGCCCAAAAGCCATACACACTCAGCTCTAGCACAGAGTTTCATGCACAGCAAAGCTATCTTCTACTTTCTGCCTGATTCACAAATGAGATGCGCTACCAGCCAGGATGGGGCACACCTGTATCCCAACACTCCCGGAAGACAAGGTGGGAGGATTCCAAGTTCCAGCTCTGCCTGGGCAATTGAGTGACTTAGTGAGACCCTGCTCAAAATAAAAAATAAAAAAGGCTGGAGCTGTAGTTCAGTGTGAAGGGCCTGAGTTCAATCCCCAGTGGCACCAATAAACCAAGAAAAAAGAAATAAATGAAACTAGGGAAAAAGCAGGGGGAGGAGAGTGCCCACAGAAGACGAGCAAGCCAAAGGTGTAATACAATGAGACAGAGCGCACCTTCACCCCAGAGCGCCATGTGCAGTGACACTGAGCCAAGTAAATCTGCCGGTGAGATCCGAGGGTTATCACACCAGCTAGGAGTCCCTGCATCACCTCCTTAAACTCTGGACTTTTCAAATTTAAAAAATAAACAGCGTTTTGTTTTTGTTTCTAAAATATTATCATGTAATGTACTTCATAGCAATAAAATGAAAGTCTAAAATTTGTCCTGTAACTTGCCAAGTTCTGAATATTTTATATATAAAATAAATACTTCCCAAAGAGAGAAACAGTAATACTCATTTAATAGTATTGCTTGCACAAGTCCCTCTTCAAAGCCTGCTGTGTCCCATTTAATTGCAATACTTTCCTGGAAATAGTAATTCTTTAGGAAATACATGTTCAGTATTTTGTAGATATACTTTGGTTTTTTTTTTAAATAAAGTATTTTAAATTTCACTCACCAATGTAGTAAGGAGTTTTGATACTTTAGTGTTCCAATTCCTATCACAAATTAACCAGAATCTACATTAAACACAGACAAAGAAAGGCTTCTTCCTGCTAGATCACAGGCAGATGAAACCATGTGGAAAAGCCCAATATCTCTAATCAGGGTCAGACTTGATCCTCAGAAGCAACTTCCATGCCAGGAGAGGGGTCGGCCCGGTGTGACATCATGGGAGTCACATGCCAGCAGGGTGGGCCACGGGCTTCACAGACAGTCCAAGCTCATTCCTGCACACCAACCCACCCACCGAGTACTTGACACAACCCCAAGCTCTGCCCACTAGCTAGTGAATCTGCCTTCATCTGTGACTTTCCCGAGTTGAGAAGTGCTCCACTTCCATGCATCTTTGGCCTTTCCTGAAAAATACCTTCTTCTCATCCCCCACTATAGAGCACCCTCCTGTCAGGAGTCTTATAAAAGCATGAGCTGCACATGGCAGCGCACACCTGTAATCCAAGCACTTCTGAGGCTGAGGCAGGAGGATCATCATGATTTCAAGGCCAGCCTGGACTACACATGAGTTGAATGCCTGTCTGAACTACACAGCAAGACCCCGTCTCCAAAGACCAAAACAAACAAATAAAACAAAACAAAATAATTATAACACATTTCCAGGAATGATACCTGTTCTAGGATCTGACATTTTAAATACCGCAACATTTCTCATAGTCCCAAATAAAGGTAAAATCTCTTTTGAGATCTAAAAGGAGGACATGTATGTAATATATACATTTGCAACACTTTTTCTGAAAAAGCATTCATTTGATGGTACTATGAATTGATGCATTCACCAAAAGCTTATTAAGCTGAAAATTAGGTTTGTGATCAAATTTTGATATTTCAATTTCCTTTTTAAGTCATGGATATTAAGCTGTAAGATAATACTTTACAACATAAATTTAGATTCACTTGATAGTCATAAATGATATGTATTCTCATTATGAATTTATGATAATAAAGTTAATTACCAGGTCAAATGACCCAGCTATGAAACCAGTCCTACTTCATGTATGATATTTCTTACCTACAGAGAAGGAAACTAGCAGATGGCCATTACCAACAAATATGGGATGCATACTTATCTGTGTATCCTTGTAATCCGTATCCTTCCAGGCTAGTACTATTAATCCTGCCTTCAATTCTAATCACTTAACTTCAAAACACTGTTACAAGTAATATAAACTTTGGCTCTAGAAAATATTTATGATTATAATAGACTCTAAGCTCTTAAAATCCTGCGATTACAAGAAGGAATATCCCCAGTGGCCTGAGGAGGTCAGAGATGGCCCTTGGCATGTCTCTTGAAGAGTGACATCTCAGCAAGAGCTAAGCAGAGCCGGGTTCCATGGACGAACGGACCGTAAAGCGTACTCACAGCACTGCTGCCAAGCGCTCCAGACGGGCTGTAGCTCCAGGTCCACCTCAGGCCGGTCCACCTCAGGCGGGGCTGGCACCCTGTCCCTGCTGTCTGTCTGCCCCAGGGACACAGGACAACTGTCCGCTGGGGTCTTCCTCAGACTCTTCATGTGCTGCTCAACCTCGGCCAACAGGACAGCTTGTATCGCTTCAGTTACCTGCAAATATTTTGTGATTAAGTTACAGTGTTTTTCATGGAATTATAAATGTTTAGGACACTTGTAAAAAACCCAAAGCTCAGAATCTGGGTTTGAACTGGTTTTCTAGAAATAACATTTTTCTCCTCTGCTTGACACAACACCTAAAACAGCTACGTTGGCAATCAAACTGTTCTTTTGCAAATGTGATGTTCTGAAAGAGATCCTTGAGATTCTCAAGCCCTCTAAGGATGCTGTAATCACTATCACATAAGGGTAGGAAGTGCTCTGCCAATGTCTCTTCTCGCATCGGCATTTCAGAGGGTCACTGAATCAAAGCCCTTACAGGTCCATTAGTCCACACACGCCCGAACTACATAAAAATGTAGTTCAAAGTTAGGTGACCTACAGAAGACCTTTGGATTCTGTAGAGTCCTTTGTCTTACGGAATTTTTCGCACCTGAGAAATTCTTCAGGTACTGGGGGAAGGAAAATCTCAGCATTAAAACTAAACCCTTTGGAGGTGACTACTGACCTGCTGGTACGTCATGGTGTTCTAGGGTTCACTGGACTGTGACACAGAATGTCTCATAGCCATTCATTCATTCATTCATTGAACAGTAATTGGCTGGCTACGGTGAGCCCTGCCTTGTGAGGGGTCAGTGAGACCAGGTAGGGCCTGCCCTCGGCAAGGTGACACAACCAGGAGACAGCGAGTGAGCAAGCAGTCACAACATGGAAAACAGATC
Source organism: Fukomys damarensis (assembly GCF_012274545.1). NCBI lineage: Eukaryota > Metazoa > Chordata > Mammalia > Rodentia > Bathyergidae > Fukomys > Fukomys damarensis. The sequence goes on from NW_022900929.1 coordinate 80,731,038, forward strand.
CAGTAACGGGACCGTGGCTGAGGCTTGGGGTGGCTGAGTGGGCAGTGCAGACCTCAGCAAGGTGGACTGAGGGCAAAGACCTGGGCAGAAAACACAGGGAAGAAAACTCAAGCCTGAGAGTACAGCGAGATCCTGGGAAAATCAGCCAGCTCTGTTTGTTCTGGAAACACCAAGAAAGCCAGGAGGCCACAGCAGGGTAACATGGGGTGAAGGAATGACGAGAAAGGAGGCTGTAGCATGGCTGATCCCACAGAAACTCGTGGGCCATGCCGACAGTTCCCCTCTGTCATCCCCACTGCAGGTGTCTGGTCTTAGGGGATCAACTTAACTTTCTTTGTTTCACTACACCGAAGAAAAGCCACCTGTAATTGGAGTTACTGTCACTGTTATCTTACAGATTTGATATTCATCAAGCTCATGAAGCAGAATAAAATTCCCCCCAAAAGTTACTTAGTCAGTGACAGGTATTTACTATGCCATGCACAAAGCTACAGGGAGTTCCAGCACCCCAGGAAGCTTTAAAACAGGAAGAGAGAATTGGACCCTGAAGAAATCAGCTATCAAAATCAGACCCCAGATCAGGAATTCTCAGGATGGAAGAACATTTTCTGATTTCACATAAACAATTCCCAAACAAAGAGACCTTCATGTCCCCGCACATTTTAAAATGAAAAAACAGACAACTCTGCCTCCAACTGAAACTCCATTGGACAAGAAGTTAAGAAGTTACCTGCAAAAGATTGAGCCACCCCCCCATGGGCCCAACCTGTGTGGTATTTCAGGTCTGCCCATACATCCCTATCCCTGCATCTGGGCATCAACAGAGGAGCGTGGGGAGGCCATTGAGGAGGACAAGAGGAGCTGCACATGTGCACCCCTGGGGGAAGGGGTCTCCAAGAATCTCAGCAGCACAGAACTCCCAGTGACTTCCCAAGCATGAGCCCATACCTGCACAGACTGGTCTCGCCAACAAGAAATCAACTTCACGAGGGAAAGGTCAGCCTCAGGAATCAGAGAGTTGGTCTTACCTAGAAATGCACAGGACACATTTACATCTCGAGGTTCAGAACAATGGGACCAAAGGCCCCTCACCCTGCTGCACATGAGAACCACCAGGAGGCCGTCTTTCACAATATAGCCAGGCTAACACCCCAGGGCGCTGGCCTGAGGAATCTGAGGTAGTGGGTCACAGGGGTGGGGCAGGCATTCAGTTCTGTCAGTGGGCCAGATGCGGTTACACTAACGCAAGTTCACGTCTCATTCACTTTCACACCTTCAACCCATCTTTGCACCTCCTCACCAACCTAAGAGAGATCACCAGAAGGACTTACCAATCCTTCCTCATCCAAACAATTCCTGCAATTCAGGCCTGCATGCAGCAGTAAGCAGCAGATGTGAAATCAAAGAGTTCCTCTGCCTTGCCCTTACCCAGCTAACTCTCTGATCCATAGGTAAAGTCCTGGTGATTCATCTGATCCATTTTGTTAGGTACTGCTTCTTTCAAGTTTGCCCTCTTGAGTGTCCTTTCTACCTCTTCGCCTTAATACTCAGTGTGAAATTTAGAGACTGAGGTGGGGCTCCATCCACTGAAATTGGTCCACGGAGAGCCTGGACACTCCCTGCACAAAAGAGCACCACGTGCCCTTTTGTTAACTAAAAATGTTCATGGAAGCATCCAAATGAAAATCTGACAATGAAGACTTTCTGGTAGCGAAAGTATTTCATCCGGATGTCAGATCCTGGGAGACAGGAAGGGAGAATTATGGGGCTTTGTTTGGTGGGAAAACTGCTACGGTAATCGTCTATTTAAATGAATAGATTACATGTTTGCCACTGTGGCATCAATATTTAAATTAGCATTTGTCCAATATGTTTTTGATATGTCTGATTGATGTATTTATATATCCATGTTCTTACATATTTTTATATTAATAGTCAAGGGAAACAGGCTAGAAGGTATTAGATATAACACAAATCAAGAATATGAAAGAAATATTTGAAGAACATGACCACTAATCATTTTTTCCTGAAGGACCATAAACTATGAATTTGAAAAAAACCAAAAACTGCAGAAAACATGTAGGATGGAGCCAACGTAATTCTCAAATCCTGTTTCCACTGCTTCGGGCCCACGCGGGAAGAGTGCTCCCTGTGGTCCTCTTCCATCCTCCCTGGCTTGCGGAGCACTGAGGCTCAGCTGTGGAAGCTCAGGGCTGGACTCAGACACAGCTGCTCGCTGGCATCTGGGGCTCTTCACTGCGCCCTCACTGTGATGTTACAGCTTTAATATGAGGTGGAAGTCAGAGCCAACTTTGCTTGGCAAGGACTGTGGGTTAAAGAATCAAATTCAACTTTTGGGGAAGGATAGAAACAAAACAGCAGCTCACCAACATGGCTCAGCCACCACTTCTGGGTGTGAGGTAGAAGGAAAAGAGAAGGTAGAAAAGGATGACAGAGTTTCTGTGAGCACACGGAATGACAGAACGGTCACCCGCCAGAGGCTGGAGGTCGGACTGGCAGGGGGAAGATGAAGTAGACATTGGTGTGGAAAGAAAACCTGAACACTGAGGTCTTCACTGAGAACGTAAGCTGCTACTCAGAAAAGCAATCTTCTGAAACAGAAGAATGATCTCATACAATAACCCAGTGTGTGGTAATAAAGACATTACTGCAACAAACTGCAGAATATTACATATGGTCTTAATTTAATGCCCATATATTTCCTTTGTTGAAGTTTCAGATTTTCAGACATTTAAAAAACCCTACGATGAAATGTGTTTTTATGACATTACTTATTTTAGCACTGCTATCCGGTTATTTTATTTCATAGGAAAAAATAAATCAGATCACATCTGTGTCTATAAATTCCTTACCATTTCTTGTATAACCATAGAAGCTTGAGATATTCAAAATATCATTCACAGGACTCTTCACCTTATTATGTATAGAGTTCACTTTGAAGGATCTGTTGAAAAGAAGATTTAAAGGAGATGAAGAAGTATGAAAATTACTTTGAGGAAATGAACTGAAGATACAGGAGTGCAGCCATGTTGACAGAGCTGGGAACTGAACACGGGCTGTTTCTAGCAGCACTCCTCACATTAATCCCTGTCCTGAATCTATTCCCAATTTGCTCCACCTAAACCCTCATCCCATAGAATTACAAGTCTTAGTTTGCCAGGAATTTCTGTGACCTGTCTCTTTAGTGCGTGACTTCCGGCCACTGCCACAAATGCTTGGATCCCAATTTGTTGACATTCACCAAGGAATCGTCCTAGCAGCATCAGGGTTCCCAGGGTCAGAGGGGTCTCCAGCTACTGTCAGGATGGTCTCAGGCCACCTGTCTTCAAGCCACTGTGCCTACCGTGGCTCCTGAGCCCTGGAGACCCCAGCAAGGCTGAGTGTGCTGGAAGGATTGGTGTGACAACTCCAACCTAAAACTTACTGTTTTAAGTTTTTAAAAAAATGGGGCTGGAATGGCAGCTGGAGTTTGGAGTTAATGCCTTAGACAGGCAGTCTTACACCCACACACCGCCACTGTGCCACCTGTGTCTCAGTGGAGGATTTTTGTAAAGAACTGACTCATGCAGGACAACCTCCGAAAGGCCCTTCACAGGAAGGTGTGCTGGGCACTGAGGGCTGCACAGGGCAGACTGGAGCGAAGACCTCGGCGGGCATCACGGGGTCTCGGGTCAGCTCTGCAGGTCACAGTCAGCAAGAGAAACTGCCACAGCCCAAGGCCTAGGACTGGCAGAAGCCCTGGTCACACCCATTCCGCACACTCACTCTGTGAAAGAGGAAAGTGAGGCTGCGAGGCCCAGGGACTGTCCAGGCACACAGGGAGGGTGACAAGATGGGGTCGGTCCAGGCTCCAACTCCAGGACCACTGCTTTGCCTCCCTGCACTTTGGTGCTGTGTGATTTTCACTAAGGATAACTATAAGCCTACCCGAAATTAAATAATAGAATTGAGCCCTTAAAATGAACAAAAGAAAACAGAAAATAAACAAAGGAAAAGAAAATTAAGGAAAGGTGTGTGTTTGAATCATAGAAGTTTCCCCGTCCTGGTTTCTGTTTATTAGTGACTGAAAATTAAAGTTCGCAGGACCCAGAAGCAGCAGGGTGGACACAGCGTGATGGCGATTCGCACACCCCGGTGGCTTCTGCCAGGCTGCGGCTCCCTCGGGGAGGAGCTCTGTCTCCACCGGTGCCTGGCACGGGCTGCTGCAGCTGAGCTCTGATTGAGACCGTCCCCACCGCGCAGGCGGCGACTGACCTCCATGCAGGCTTCCTCCTGGGGTTGCCACACTGATGTATCTCTTTACTCTGATCTCTAACACTGCTTATTTATACTACCAGAGTTTCCCCACCCCTTTTTCTATTTCCCTGTGTTCTGCTTTCTGTGCAGCATTTTATCTTTGGGGAGATGCTACCCAAATCTTAATTGTTAAAATGTGTCTTCTGGTGGGCGCTGGGGGGACTTGGTTTGTTAAATCAACACTTAGTGACCCAAGTTCAACCTTTCACATCAGACTATGGAAAACTGTACGAACTGTTACCAGGGAGAGGAGAGAAGAAACCACACAGAGCGGTTACCAGGCTCTGGGACCAGAGGAGGGCCACTCCTGCGTCAACACCTGGAGGAGAGTTAGCCCTGGGTCTCTTCTCTCCTTGGGCTTCAAGGTCCTCATTTGTACAATAAGCAAAACAACAGTACCTATGTCCCAGCCCTGCTGTGCATATTAAATGAAGTCATGTATAAAAAGATGTTAGAGAGTGACTAGCAAATATTAAACATTCCAACAGCAATAGCTACCATTATCACTAAACTACCTCCCATAATGCACTACTAGAGTCTATACCATAATCACCTCAACAGTATGACTTGCGATCTGAAACTTTCAAATATTTCCTTCCCAACAATGTATGGATATATCATTACATGCATTTATTTGAATATTCTTTGTGCACACTTAATTCAAATCAGGAATGAAGAATTTCACGGTGTTTATGCACGTGTACATTTTTATTACCATTACCTGTCTAGCACCGTGACTGGTATAGGTGATAACAACGAATACCATGATGCTTCGTATGTTATAACTGGTATAGATGATCACAGCAAATGCTGCAAAGCGTCCCATGTTATAACTGGTACATGTGAGAACAATGAGTATTTAGTGAATGTATGAATCTTCCAACATATGGATGCACTGTTAAATTATCCTTTCATCCTAAAGAAGCAATGCAAAGATTTTCGTAAATGTGTTTTGAACTAAAGAAGTTGCTGTCTATCTTCCCCCATCAGAAGGATGGGAAGGAAGAAAGGAAGGGAGGGAGGAAAAAGGAGAGGAAGGAAGGGAGGTAGGGAGGGAGATTAGAGAGCTGCACATAGCGCATTAGGCCCCAGATTGGATTAGTCAAAGCTCGTAGGTGTGCCTTACCTGTCAGTTTTGCAGGCCAATTCTAAAGGCATGTTAACTAACTTATTAACTAAAAACAGTCTGCTCACTAGATAAGTGATGGTGTTGGACTCTTGCAAACAGTCACAATCGTCTTCCAGTCCTCTTGATGTCCCCAGGGAGCTTGGCAGAGTGGCTGTGTATTTATTTGACAAGTCCAAAACTTTTCTGGAAAACAAATTCACCCTTGAGTGCTCTGTCTTTGTTTCGGGGCTGCACAAATCACCCCCTGGCAGCATCAGGGAGAAGTGGCCCTTGTTGGAAGCAAGGCCTAAAGAGACAGGCCCCTGAAGCCTCAGGATATTGAGGTGCCTGGTGCAGAGATGGTCCAATTCCGGATCCACACCCCAGGGCAGGAGGCATGACAGGAACAGCTTTGCTGTGTCCAGGGTGAGGCTGGTGTTCACCCGTCGTGCTGGCCGAGGAAGCATCTTCCGGGAGCTTTTAGTCTTCTTCTGCCACTTAATGCCCTGGCTTTCCTCCAGGAAGGTGATGGCATCCTTGCCCTGGGCCGGGCCAACAGCCGCTGGAGGGGCTTGGGGCTCTGGGGGGCTGGCGGCTCCGCTCCTCTTCGTGGTCAGCGTCTTCCTGCCCACCGTGCTCCTGGCTCTTCGCAGCAGCTCACTGCCGTGGAAGGAGCCCGAGGGGCCAGTGTCGCTCGGTGGAGCGGGCAGCAGAAGTTCCATGAGGTTCTCCAGGTCAAACAGAAGGACGTGGAAGCCAACGCTGCTCCACTTGGTCTTCACGGGCAAGATGTTAAAGGGCCTCTGGGAGGCCTCGGGCTCTGCAGCCTGCGGGGCAGAAACACCTGTGTGTCAAAGTTCTTGTCTTCCTAAGTAAGCTATCGTAAAGGTTCCATAACGCCCATGAGGCAGAAAAAGGAAGATTTACATACAATTTTTTGTCTTACCTATTAAAATTTCTTTCTAAATTAAATATTCAATACACATGTTCTCTGAAACCGGTTTTATTTTTCCTGACAGTTTTGTCCCCCGTAAGTCTGAACTAGATGCCCAGAGTAAGATGGCAGCAGGCACTGTCCTCTGACACAACTCCCAACTTCCAACCAGTCAGAGACATGCGACAAAAAGGTGCTAAAAATAAGAGATCAACAGTTTGAACACCGCTAAAAATCTGGGAGCTATTTTAACATGACGGTTCTTCACAATTTGTTCAAAATTTTAAATAATTGGAAGTAACCTAAATGTTAGCCAGTATCAGGTGGATCTGGAAGACAAAACCAGAACACTCACCCTGAAGACCCCAAGACTGGTGCAGTGAAGTCCCAGAATTTGCTTCCATCCTGCCCACACCACCGTCTGTCTGTCCCAACCTGACACTGCGAGAGGCCACTGCAGGAGCTCTGCCTGGAGGAAAGTGTTCTACAAGGCTTCTCCCAGCACCCACAAGACGGTGCTGCCATATTGCTTCACGGGAGTCTGCTGAGTGCGCAGTCTGCGACTTACACGACGAGACGGCTTTTACATAATTTCAAAGGATAATGTAACCTACATTAATTTCTAAAAATAAGGTGTCAAAACGTCATAAAAAACCCTTTTGTAAAATTATGTGTGACTACAAATAAAGGATGCCTTATAAATGGTCACATCTAACACACACAAGATGTGCACTACAATGTTAACAGTAGTTAACCAGAGGGAATTACTTTGGTCTTTGTTTATATTCGAAGAGTTTTTGTTTATTGATTTGATTTTCTGAAACTTGTATAGTGATATTTTTATTTCATAATCGTAGGTTTAAGTTATTAAAATTGTAAATAGTAAAAAATGGGGAATTATAAAAAGCACCTTTTACCACCAAACTGCAAGGGTTATATAATTCTTAATAAACGATTTTTTGCAAGTCAGTAATAAGTGTGCCATACAAATTGAAAGATGGGTAAAGAGCATCAATGGCAAGTCACAAAGAGCAATATTCAAATTAACATATGAAAAGTGCTTACCATAAGTAGTAATCAAAGAAGAAAAATTAAGATAATTCTGTTCACCACATGCTAATTTGGCAGAGATGGTTTCTTACTTTATTTTATTGTGGAATACTTAATAATGTAAAGTAACATGTAAAACATATTTTAGTCTTTTTCAAACTATCAATATGAAACAGAAATGCATTCCAAGGAGCTCGGACAAAGCTGTACAGTACTATTATTCCTAATTACTCCAAACCACAGACAAATACCCATCCACGATGGACTACGTAAAGATGCTGCAATGCAAAAGTATTCAGTGAAAAGAAAGAACCATTGCTACAGTGTACAGCAAGCACAGCCCCCGAGTCCAGCATCGACCAAATAACCCAGACACGAATGACTCTGAAGAACGGGTCTGGGCCGGATGTGGCTGTTTGTGCACCCCTGTTCCTCCAGAAGCAGGTGTCTGTGATGCATCACACACACACCAATACAAAAGGGAGACCAGTAAAAACATGAACTGTGCCACTTCACTCCTGCTAGGGATATGGGCGCTCACAGTAAATCCACAGAGCAGTCACTTCTGGGATGGGGTGGCCTGGGTGGACCGGGGCGGCAGGTGTGGGCCAGGTGGTACACAGCAGGCTCATTCTTGACCTGCTGAGTTTCAGGCAGATGTGCACCTGGTCCACTCACTGAGCTGCATGCTTTCCTGTGTGCTGCACATTTTTCTTGTGCTCTCCACCTCATAGTAAGTAAATAATGTAGAAAAATGTCCACTTAGATTAAAATGTAGCACTTGCCCTGATTTCATACTTCTTCCCATTGCCAGAGATAACCAGTATTTTGAAATTTATGTTTATAACTTTGTTTTCATTCAATAGCTTTTGCTTAAATGTTTTGACTTTCAACTCAATGTACTATGACACTATTTATAATTTGATTTGCCAATGCTGAGATTTACGTCCAATGCTGGGATTCTTAGTTAGGAATGATCGTAACCTCTCTCATTTTCAAAGTGTACCGCGTGTATATTTTGAAGTATACAGCTTGCTGACTGTGGCTTATCATTGCTTTCCAGGTGGGTATTTAAATTATTTTTAAGATTTGCGGTCACAGAAAGAACAAGTGCTACAGTGAATTTCCTGCTAAGACTTACAGTGGACTTTTTTGGAAGTGTCCAGAGTGACACCACTGATTCTTGTCTCCCACCACGGATTGCACCAGTGCAGACAGATATGTCAGTCAGCTGTCTGTGGGCAGTTACACAGGGCCGCCCTCCAGGAGCCAACACAGCAAGGAGCTGACATGGAGAACAACTGAGACACCTTCACTGGTCAGCACTATAAAGAAGAAAGGAGGTACTACCTCCCCTACAGATAGTGCAGTGACTGATACCTTAAATGAGGAAATTCCTGGCACGTGACTTGTCCCATTTGATCCCCATTTAATCAACATTACCTGGGTGACTGTACTTGTCATCTTATTGGTAGGTCATGGTTTTGCCCCACCTCACGCCCACCTTGTAATTTTCCCTTGGGTTTTACAACTGTGCCCTCCTCGAACCTGCCTCACCTCATGGCTTTGCTCCATGAAAACCCTCAGGGAAATAGGGTCCTGGGCAACCCACTTTCCAGTCCCCTTTCTGTCTCTCTTAGACAGAAGCTATCATTCTCTCAATAAATTTTTCCTACTCTTAACCTCCGTTGTTCCTAGACTTCATTCTTCAGTTTTAAAGAACACGAACTTGTGTTTCAGATTCTAGAGGGTTTGGGGATCACATCTCTTCCCCTGTATCAACCCCACCTCGTCACCACGATGGGCTGCTCACACTGGTAATTGGTTAATAATTCCACTGCTTCATAATTCACTAACACAGGCTCTCATTTTTATTAATGTAATAAGTTTATATTTATAGTGTCCTTTTAAATTTATTACTGCTATCACTGCAATATTTCATTTCATTGGCCTCTTTTTGTTATATATTGTACTTATTTATACCTTTTTATAAATTTTCACTTTCATATTGATTCCACATTATTTATTTGGGAAATAACCTTTTATTGGTTATGTGTTCCAAATACATTTCCCCTACTTCTGCTTTGTCATTATTACGTAGGGTTTTGTGATGAACCTTGAATTACTCTTTCAATGCTCTCAAATTTAGGAAGCACTTTACAGATTATATCATTTGTGTTTTCGTAAAGAAATAGTTGCTATCCAGAGGAAATAAAAATGTCTGTACAGCATTTTTAAAATCTTTAATAATTTTATTTTTCATTTTTGTGTTTGATTTACAATAGGAGACAATGTTGATGTCCAACTACTCCAATGTTGTGTGTGAATTTTCCCTTTTCTCATTGACCTTATTACCTGGGGCACAATCAGCTTTTCTACTGGTAGAGAATAGTAAATTGTATAACAGTGTTAGACAAAATTTAACATCTGGTTGTTAAGATTCCCCCTCCTTGGTCTCCCTATGATATGTCTCATGTAAATCTGAGAACATCTGTTAAATTCCAGATTATATCTTCCACTTATTTATAGTACATTTAATTTATATCAAAAGTTTCTGTTCAGAAGTATGTCTGCATGATTTGTATAACAACTGAATTGTGGCATCTTTAACTGAGTCCTTTTTCTTTTTGTTCTCTTTTTTTCTTGTAGAAGTTTGTTAGTTTTGATAGTCTTTTCAAAGAAGCAACTTTTCACTTTGTTTAGCTTGTCAGTGGGATAATGTGTTTCTTGAAAGACAGTTTTGCTGAGCACACAACTTGGGCTGAGCTCATTTTCTCCAGAATTCTTGAAGGCGTTATTCGGAGTGTCTCGGCCTCCTCTGATGGGTGGACAGTCAGCTGCTGTCCTATCACTCCATCTGTCTTTTCTCTCTGTGAGCTTTTTCTTAGAGCCTTTTCTCTTAATATTCTACAACAAATCATGAGTCTTCTAAGTGGGGATGTCCCTCCCAACCTCCATATGTCTGAACACAAGTTCCACTCTCTGTGAATTTTGTGGACTGGGCAGACTTCCCTTTGACCCTGCCCAGGTCACTGTCAGGTATGGGGCAGGGCCCTGAACCCTCCCCAGCTTCTCTCTCTCCCTGGGGCAGGGACGCTGGTCAGTGTTGGACAATCTCTCCCGCATTTTTCTTTTAGTTTCCAATTTTCATTTCACTGTTTTTAATGTACCATTTACTTTAAACCCAGAGTTTTTATCTTTGATTTTTACATCTTTAATTTCGTGAAGTTCTACTTGGTCTTTTGAAAAGACAAACTGGGTCATTTTTATTTTCAATTATTTCTTAATCACATTTTTTAATTTTTTAACACACTTATTTAATATTTTGAATCTGCAATTCCAATTTCTAACATCTTGTGAATATCACTCTACTTTTTATTCTACTAATGCTTTCCTGTTTCCTTCCATGTACTGTTAGTGTGTGTGTGTGTGTGTGTGTGTGTGAAGTGCTCGGGCATGAGG